>NC_090332.1:36796618-37396618 GCF_035084215.1 Heptranchias perlo
TAGGACCCCGCCAGCAACTTTCAAGGAAAAATGGGTGAAGCATGTCCGGCGCATGCCAGTTCCACTTTCTCCAGGTGTGAGAGGTTTAACCAGTGGACCTTAAAGGGACTACTGGAGGCCTCACCCAAAAGTTTATTGATTGTTTGTTTCGGCTTTGGACAACATGTCCGCAACCTGTCATTAGCATCTCCAAACCACCCTGTGAGTGCGTTGTTCTGGTGACTCACTGTGCTGGTGCCTAGCATGGCAGTAATGTGTGTATGAGTGTCCTCTGGTGTGGTGTATGATGCAATTGTCTTCTGGTGTAGGGTGTTCTATGGAGAAAATACAAGGTTAGGTAATATTTAACGACTGTACAGGTAGAATGTGAGAGTCCAAAGTGTTGCAAAGCAAATAATATTATTCATAAAGAAGATCAACTCTTATTCATGACTATACTTCATATCTAAATAAGTGGATAGCGAAACTTAAGATAAGAAGAAAGACAATTATTGTCACTAAAATATGCACCCATTTCATCTTTTATCATCCACTCCAGGTGTCCCATGCTAAACAAAGTCATGACAGCTTCTTCATTTTTTTGACAGCATCTTCAGTCACCTTCCTTAATCATTCTCCCTAATGCTCCTGCTTGAAACATTTCATTATGTGAAAGGCACAAAATAAAATTGTTGTTATAATATTAACACTTTGATCCCCTGGTCCCCATAAAAACCTATCAACATGATAAAAATTGGGTAGTTTCTACAATGGATGGGAGATGCGGTCCGTCAGATTACTGCTCAATGTAGTAAAGGTGAAAATTTATCTCTACACTTCTCAATATCATTTTCAAGTCTCACATTTACAAATATGGTGATTTCTAATAAAATACAGGATTGATATTGTTCAGAACCACGAGAGATCTGCCTGTAAATATTAGATGATGCTTAGGAATTCTCAAGGGAGCACTGTATGCATGGGGAAAATGTTTTGGAAAACCAAATTATTTGTTTTGAACAGACGCAGCAGAACCAAGCATTTTTTATCATGATGAAAGCACATACAAGTAATCCAATTTCAACTTGATTTACGACACTGTATCATTTATTTGTAAACAAACGAAAAATAATTTGTCAACATTTCTTAAAGATATTGCCCCTTTAAATTTGATCGCATATAAATCTAACCTTGACAGAAGCAAGAAAATTTAATTAACATCTCTAGAAAGAACTTGCTAGAAATATATTAATTAGGAGAACAGAGTAAAATATAGTAATAAATTAAGTCATGCGTTAGAATTAGAGTTATATGTTAGAATGACATTGTTACAGTTTGAATGACACGAGGCAGCATTCAGTGATAGATTGCATTTGATAAGTTCTTTAATAAGTTCCTGGGATAAGATATCTTACTTGGAAATATCTTGATTAATTTCTACTCCACCAGACAAGAACCTATGCAAGTAGATTAGTTTTACAGTGATAATAATGACATTCATGTTGGCTCAGTGGCTAAATATATTTTGTGGCATGGTACTGAACTAAATAGTCCAGCAATGGCCTAGGCTTGATACTTCATCTGAGTTGAGTTAGGATTTCTCAGCTAGATCAGTATTTGAGTGACTACAGAGTTGGCTTCAGACTCCTCAAGTTAGGGAGGGGAATGAATCAGGACAAATAATTCAGGATTCTTGCCCCCTGATTAGTATGCAGTGCTAGACTGCCCCAACAGCAACGTAACTGTTTGAGCTTGACGCCAACCCATCTGTACATGCTCACAGAAGTGGAGAGCCACCTCAGCTCCCAGAGCCTATCAGTGACATACAGTTGCCACCTTCCTGCCCTCTTTCTTCCTCAGGGGAACCACTTAGACGAAACACCATACTTAGCCAACCATAAAAGACAGCCACTGTTAAAAAGGGGAAACACTGTGGTTAGAGTCAGATTGATAATCAAACATTGGGGTAGAAATCACTTGGAGCGGCGAACCAACACTCTTCGCCGCTCCATAGATTTATACTAACCCACAAACTTACCGCAGTCTTTTTTCGGGCATTTCCTGGAATAGGAAGCGAAGAAGAGCCCCAGCATCAGTTCAGGCGAAGCTAGGACCCTGGGAGAAGGGAGAGGATCAATCTCTCTCCTCAACCAATCAGATTGCAACATTTTTGACCACTGCGTTCACTGTCTCTGCAGGCTTGCAGCATTAAACCAGGAAGTGAAAGGTACAACATTTTAAATCAATGTAAAAGCAGTTATAGACAGCAAAAAAAAGGAAAGGTTAAGAAATAATTGAAGTAAATAAATGAGACAGAAGGGAAAAGTAAAACAATTTTTTTTAATAACTGTTGTGGGAAAAAATCACCACTCGGAGTCAGACTTAAAGATTCAACATGCAGTTTATTGGACAAAGTACTTTGGGAGAAGGCTGGACATTCCGCAATGTACGCATATACCTTCTCAACTTTAAAATGGTTGTCATGCTTTTTTATACCTTTGAAATACAGATTTCAGTAGCTTTTACATCATAAATCTTGATTACACACATTAACCAATTAAGTCCGCACAGCAACAACAGACAGTTTACACATTAACCAATTAAGTCTGCATAGCAACAACGGACTGCTTACGCATTAACCAATTAAGTCCGAACAACTATTATCACCTTAAGACGGCATGCCTTTGTTTCATGCAGTCTGGTTCTATAGTTTTATCAGTTCGTTATGAAATGTCCTTTGTATTCCCAGACTGTAAGCCAGTTCTGGAATGTACAAACTCTACACTTTTAACTGTCTTTCCCACAGTCACAGAATCCATTTTATTTAATAGTGTCCCTTTGTTTAATAGAATCCATTTTATTAGTAGTCAAGCGTTATATTTAAGCCTTTAATTAAGGTTAGTCTAATCTACACAAAGCGCATTTCAATGTGGTTTTAGGGTAAATACCACTGTCATGTACCCATTAGTCACTTCATCGTTGCCTTTAATTCAACAGTCCAAAATCCACGCTAACAATAACCAAAACCTATTAAAATAAGAAGTAATATGAGACTCCACATTTTTAAAAGTTAATTTTTAGTTGTTTGGCAGTCATTAAGACTTACTGTGAAACTTAGTTTAGACCTGTATTTTTAAGCGTACCTGTTTGGTGGCATAATTAGTTATTTCCCAGCTGAGCAGATAAGCAAGTTTACACTTTTCTCTGATTGCAGTGTGTGATACACCTTTAATTCAAAGCTGTCATATCAGCGGCGAACCAGTAGGAGCAAGTTCCGGGTTTCCGCGTTTCACTGCGCATGTGCGAGCGCTGGAACTTGCTCCTCAATTTCGCCACTAAGAATGGAGAGCGCTGTTGAGCTCATCGTTATTTCACGAGCGATTTCTGCCCCATTGTAATTCTGTGAAATAAATTATATTGTATTGATATAGTGGAACCCCTTACGACTCATGTAAGAGGCATTTCTATCTGGTAGAGTTCTCAGAACTACTTGGATACTGTCAATTACACTCTACACCCTTGGCAACCCAGCCAGATGGTAAAAACCAAGGCCATGTACTTGCTGGTGATGGTTAAGATGCCTATGAGCTAGCGTTGATGTTGTTTCCCCATAGATTGTAAATAATAAACAATTTGTTAGCCTGTCTCAGCAATTGGCAAACACCTCACACCCATTGTGTTCGATAGTCACTGACCCTTTCTGGCTTTGAACAGAGGGGGAAAAATAACACAGAAACAAAGAACGCCATCTGGTCAGCTAGATTGCTAAAGAGAAATCTCCATGGGCTTTGATTGAGACTAAGAGATTAGAATTGCAGGAGGAGCATCTTGTTTGAGTCAAGTAAGAAGAACCGCTGATGTGGAAGCACATGGCATGCTCTTTATTTTGTATTATTACATGAAGATAACCGGTATGATTGAATTAAGTGAACCTGATCACAACGACTGTTCTGTATGTTTACCATACTGTGAAATAAAGTAATTTATCAATTCATATCAGGTCTTGTTTCACCAAGTGTTTGCAAATATGATCAACAAAATAGATAAAATTTATCATAATTTTGTAATCAAACAATTGCTAAGCATAGGCCAATTAAGCACTGGGGTAAATGAGCTTTCATATCTTTAACATTTGCCAAAAATTGCTTCAGGCACCAGGGCAAATCATTATTTCCTGTCAAGACTCTTCAGATGCGGTTCCAGAAACTTTTGGGCCTAAATTTTTCTCTTCCACACAGCTAAAAATTAGAAGAGAATTTCTGCACAGTTCTCCTGATCTCCTGCCGTAACTCCCGCAGAAGATTGGCAGAAAGCATGGAGAAATGGCGTAAATAGCTGTATAAGCCGTTTCTCCAGGGTTTCCATTGATCTTCCGTTGAAGTTACAATGGGAGATTTGGGAGATTGGGAGAACCCCCACAGAAATTCTAACTAGATGAAATCAGACCTCAACCATTCGTGCCAGCTGACTAACAATTGCTTGCTTAGAACAATGCATAGCTATTAATCCTCTGATGAGACCAGCAATGAGAAAATGTTGCTTCACCCCCAACAAATCAAAGCAGTGCGTTCACTTTTTTGAGGCTAGGGGTAGTAAAATTAAGTTGAATCAAGGAAATAATTTGGCATCATGTGAAAGGCTGATACCCCTATCCCAGTGTGCAGCTTGTTTGCAACCAGCAGCACATCATCATGCAAGTGAATGCTTGCTTCCCTGGCAGCTACTACAACAATTACTATTTTAAGGCAGCCACCGTGCCACCACCCTTTAACCCAGTAACGCTTGTCCCTGGTTGGATCCTCATAGATCAAGGCTATCATCTACAGCCTTGGCAGATGACACTGGTTTGCTTTGCCAGGAAGCTGAGCAGCACTACAAGGTCCATTCATTCACCAGAATCATCACTGAGTACACTATAAGCATGTTAAAGGTGCATTTCAGATGCCTGGATTGATCTGGGAGCATCCTGCAATATAGACCAGTGAGTGTCTTGAGGATCATGCTGATGTCCGCTACACAACTTTGACTTAAAAAGAGACCTCCTCATGGAGGGCCCTGAAAATAAAGTCCCCCCCACCGCCCACTTCCCCCCTTGGGAAGCAAGGTCATCGGCAAGAGGAGCAGCATCTTGAAAAGGATGCAGGGGACATCCTGTTGCTGGCTGCAAGAGATATTTGTGCCAATCTGATATGGGAGAACATCTCTTGACTACTGCCCTGCCATCATCTACAGGTCCTTCTCTATACACATCAACTCACACAGCTCCCATCATGCCACTTGATGAAAGTCATTTCCAAATTTTGCCAAAGGCAATGGGGCTGAAATTCTGATGAGCAACATCACTGGTGAAGTACAGTGGAACGGATCTCCCACCTGCCCAATCACTTATATGCTTCGAATGGGCCACCAGCACCTTTAATGGTGCTTCAGAAATGCCTATCCCTGATCTGCCAACAGTCGTCGAAGCAGCTCATAGCCACTCCGATAGGCAAAGCCTGAGGCCCCACCTACGGCCAAGAAAATATGTACGTTTTTTTGCTTTCATTTCCAAAAGAAGCCAGAATTCATTTTCATTAAGGTAATCAATCCTTACCTTAGTATGGGTAAGTCCTGTGGCCTTTACAAGAGTCTCAGTGGAACTCATGCCAGCTCTCAGCTGGGAAGCATTCCATTGAGGCATTATAAGGGTGATTGGGAAGAATAGATGGGGACTCCTTTTACGTGGGGACTAGGCATAAGACCCACTTGCTGTCCTCCACCATTAGAATTTACTGGGCACTTTGCACAGGGCGGAATCCTGGCAGAACTTGGTACCACCCCATTTTCCTGCCCCCGTCAAGTGATCTGTGTGCTCTCCGCCTTGGCTTCATTTGCAGTCTCAGGGCCGATATTTGTAAGCACAACATTAATGCTTTTTTTGGCAATAAATTGCTATGTGTAGGGTTGACATATTGGCACTCACTGCCCTGGTCATCTCCTGCCACTGCTGCTGCTCTGCTCTCCTTACAGGCCTGCATCGCTCTGCACCAAACAGTGCCTCCCTCCTCTGCCTAACTTCATGCAGAAGCATTTCCTAATAAAATATTGGGTCTCTCAGCCCTCTTGCAGACCCCATAAACCTGGACATTCTTCAAGAATTTCTATTCTACTTCCAAAACAATTTTAGATGTGGTGATCCCTTTAAACTGTTGGAGGCCTTCAAAACCCATATCAGTATGCTAGTTTGTGCCCCTGAATGATGAGCTCTGAACCAGCGGCATTCATAACACCAGGAGCTCACTGTCAATACTAAAAGAACTGCAGCAGGCTCAGCCCAGTTCTTGTTGAGCAGCAGCAAATAATACTCCACCATATTTCTGCACAGGATTTCACCTAAGTAGAAAATCTAGGCTTGATTATTATGGCTAAGGTGTAATTTATGGAAAGTGAATACTTCATTACTGTTGACTGGAAACAATTGCAACAATAACAATAACAACTTGCATTTATATAGCGCCTTTAATGTAGTAAAATGTCTCAAGACCCTTCACAGGAGTGCAATCAGACAAAAATTGACACCGAGCCAAAGAAGGAAATATTAGGGCAGGTGACCAAAAGCTTGATCAAAGAGGTAGGTATTAAGGAGCATCTTAAAGCAGGAGAGAGAGGTGGAGCTGTTTAGAGAGGGAGTTCCGGAGGATAGGGCCTACATAGCTGAAGGCACGGCCGACAATGGTTGGGCGAAGGAAGTCGGGGATGCACAAGAGGCCAGAGTTGGAGGAACGCAAAGTTATCGGAGGCTTGTAGGCTAGAGGAGATTGCAGAGATACGGAGGGGTGAGACCATGGAGGGATTTGAACATGAGGATGAATATTTCAAAATTTCCACATTTACAGGAGTTTCACAACTTGCACAAAAGGTTCCTCTGTTAAAGGCTCTGATGAACAACACCTGAAAACTCAGTATTATATGATTATGCCAAATTGCAATGCAAAGAACTGAAATTGAGTAAAAACAGCCATGCTTTAGATAGTTCTGTTCACTTTTCGTCACTTTCCTGAGCTAACTTCCCAAACTTCTGCCTGGTGTCTGGTCCCTGTTTGTAAAGTGTCTTGGGGATATGTCACTACATTAAAAGGTGCTATATATAAGTGCAGGTTGTTGTTGTTTAAATGTAGAACCCAGGCTCTTTTGCTTTGGTGGAATCACAGCACATCTTCAGCGGAGCTAAGGTACTGTCTGCACCAAAGATCCACTCCTCACTCTGGTTGGTTACCCGTTTATTTATATTTTAGAGGACTCCCGAAGAATTCCCATCTCTGTTGGGAGCTTGCTTTCAGGGGATGGAACTGGAGACAGCTGCAGTAGGTCTTGGGTTTAAATCTGTAGAAAAAACTTACATTTCCTGGGGAGGTGGGGAGTAGAATCAATCACCCTGTAATCAACTCAGCTCTCTACAGATCCTTTCAAATTTAAATTCCCCTCCACAATTCTGGATACCAAAGCACAAATACGGTGGGAAATACATTGGATGACACATTCCTGTTACTCGCAAGACTTTTGAATTTGCCTGCCTATTTTTGGGTGAAGTATTCTACCACCCCTGTCATGTCCAGTGGAAAATCCCAGAACTGTTGGGGCGAGAGCAGAGAGGTGGCCAAGTAGTTCCTGGATCCATTTACTATCCACACCTGCCAGGGTAAATCTAGTGGAAAAATACTGCCCAGAATAGGTAGAGCTCCAACACAAAAATACTTGCCTCCAGTTTGATATATTGTTAGTTATGCCAGCATGTATTGCTCTCGTTTCTCAGAAATTTCTTGAAGGGTGGATATTGGCCCAGAAATTGCTTTAAAAAGAACAGTGAGCTCAACAGCGCTCACTGTTGTTAGTGGCGAAATCGAGGAGCAAGTTCTGGTGTTTGCACATGCGCAGTGAAACGCGGAAATCCAGAACTTGCTCCTCCTGGTTCACCGGAGATTTGACAGCTTCGAATTAAAGGGAAATCGTCGCTGGAATCAGTGGAAACATTGGACCAGTGCCAACTTGCTTATCTGCCCAGCTGGAAAGTAACTAATATCATCACAAGACAGGTACGCTTAAAAATACCAGTTTTTAACTAAGTTTTAATAGTGCAGCAAGTCTTAATGATTGCCAAACAACTAAAAATTAACTTTTAAACATGTGGAATCTCATTACTTCTTATTTTAATAATTTTTACTCATTAAAATTTTACCTTTCACTTCTGTCTCTTTTATTTAATTGGATTATTTCTTACCCTCTTTTTCTCGCTCTCTATAACTGTTTTACAAATGATTTCAATGTTATACCTTTCACTTCCTGGATTTAACAGCGTGCAGAAACCCCTCGCAGCTAGTCAAAAATGCTGCAATCTGATTGGTCGAGGGGAGAGAGTGATTTTCTCGCCTCTCCCATGGGTCCTAGCTTCACTGGAGCAAACACTTCTCTGCTTCCTCTCCAAGGAAGTGCACCCCGTAAAGATCACGGTAAGTAAATGTGTTGGTATAAATCTGTGGAGTGACGAGCCCTGTTGATTCGCCACTCTGAGCAATTTCTGGGCCATTGTGTTTTAGGAAAACTACTTCTGCTGGCCAGCTAATCAGAACACTGGATTGTGCTCAGTCATGTACCAATTGTACAACAGCTATATATCAACAAAGCACCTTCACTAGGTCTCAGCTATAATTCAAATTACACATCAGCCAACCAGGTATCAGATGCTCATTCAGCGACTGAATTAAATTTACAATGCTTCAGCAGTCACTTCACTGTCCTGTTATTTTGATTCTTGGCATGAACAGCCACAGAAGTTTATGCCTTGATTATTCCACATGTTTCAACTCTCGCTATTATGAGTTAAACAAAAGATAGACTGGATTAGAATTTACATTTTGGAGATCTGCTAAGATATTGACACAGAAGACTGAGCATAACTTTCATAAACTATTCTCCTCCACTAGTAAATCAACGTATTATCACATCATAGATGACAAAGGTAAAATTAGCATCTTTGCTGAACAAGTTCCTTGGTATTTTATGCATCATCCTGGGAACCTGGTAATGTTTGCTGCTTTTGCTAAACATTCTCTTCCTCCTCTGAAAGCATTGACTCCTTGTTGGGTTATGGTACCGCAAGCACAGGCTGCCATCTGATACCTGACCCAAGTGGCCATTATTTATGTATGAAAGATTGTTTCTCCTGGTTGGTAAATTGCTAACCAGAGGCACAGGTTAAGGATTATCGATAGAAGAATGAAGGAAAATGCAGCAGCCAATTTGCACACAACAAAGTCCCACAGGCAGCAATTTGGTAAATGACCATTAATCTGTTTTAGTGATGTTGGCTGAGGGATTAATGTTGTCCAAGACACCAGAAGAACTCACCTGTTCTTCTTCCAATAGTGCCATGGGATTTTTTACATCCACCAGCCTTGGCTTAATGTTGCTTTCAAAAGACGGCACTTCTGACAATTCAGCGCTCCCTCAATACTATACTGAACTCTCAGCCCCACAAGAATAATTTTTCACTTCCCTTTTTGGGGCCTCTTCCTCTTCACCGTCCGGTTGAACTGGGTGGAGGGTGCACAGCGCACGCTCTGCCCGGTGTCCCTCTAATTTGCTTCGGGTCCTACCTACATCATGGGATCCTGATTTGCATACAGAAATGAAGCTCCTCTCCTGCCCGATTCAGGTGGGTGTCTGGGCCACCCAGCGAAAGGCCCCAGTTAATGTGATGGCAGAGCGAGACCAGGATGGTAAATAACGCACAGAGGTTTCAGTTCCGCTACTACCCCATTTCTACACGGGCGAGCTGAATTAAAATAAGCCCTTTAATTACTGTGCTGTTATTGTGTCTCAGCTGAAAACATATGAAAATAGCAAGGCTAGGAATTCTCTGGACCTGCTGGTTGTCTAGAGGTTAAGAACCAGGAGCCCTCATAAAATAATATTTTACCTCCATCAAGCATATACAGATGAAAAGAAGATCCTACTCCAATCCCATTTGCTGTATATTGCCGTCCTCATAGCTATTGAACAAATTAGGAGATAAAATTAACATTCACTTCAAAAGCAATGAAATAAAATATAAAATGCAGTAATAGTGCAAAATAGTAGAAAAGCTAGACAATGATTAATTCTTCAATAAACTGACCAATAATTAAATATTGAATAATTTAATTGACTCCACCCCTTAGAAACAGGGGGATCTGTTTATGAGTCACTGCTCTCCTTATTCAAAGTTCCTGTTGGAATACTACCATGATGTTTAGCTTGTCCTCTGTTAATATATATAAATGTGATTGTGTTATTTATCACAGGCTTCTCCTGCAAATTACAGCTTCATGCTTTAATTTAAGCAGGAGCCAATGAAGCTCCAGTAGTTGCATGGGAATCTGATCATAGACATTTATAAATTATTGTTAGCTACTTATTTCATGTTTAAAATATTATCCTCTTTTATGCAATTAGTTTTTAAAGTTAATCTATGATAATAGTTGCATAAAATAATTTTATCGTTCTTTTATTTATTACGCATCCAATCATTAATCTCTCTTTTTCACACTCTAGTTTATCAGTAGAAATTTATTAACACTGGAGATTTTTATTGATCTGTTGCCTTTTGTTGATCAGAAAACAAAGATAACACCAGTTGTAATGCACTAGCAAAGGTATTGACTGATAACATTTTTAATTCTTATTAGCGATAACCTGAATTGATATTTATCACAGTAAAGCGGAGTTAGATATTGGCGGCCAATGGGTTTCACAAGCTGTTAGACAGACATCAGACTAATCTTCATAGCACTGAGCTTTTCTCATGGTTTATTTTGTTCCTCGACATGATTTAAGTGTGACATCAATCTGTACATTTTTTTACCTTACTTTCTGGAAAACGTCCAAATATTTATTTTAAAGCCATTCCCTAATTGTACATTTGGGATGAAATGATCCTGGAAGGCATTGTAACAATTAGATAAATGGATGACTGTGGGCTTTAATTAGAGTACTGCATACACATTCCACTTCATTACTGTGGGAAACTGCTTTAGAAGCTAATACCATCAGTAATGTATTATTGAGCACAAACAAGTACAAGGGTGTTGCTATGGATTGAAACGAGCAGTAAAAAGTTATCGTGCAAAACAAGTGCTTTGAATAACAGAGTGTAAAATGGAACTGTTTGAAGCTGGCAAGCCAGATAGACTGTCTGCTGCATCAATATGTCAATTATTTCACTTTATCTCCAGTACACAAGTCTTTTTCTCTTTTAATCACACACAGAAATAAACCTGTTTACAAAGGGAAATGAGGAAGTGTAAGGAAATAATATTAATAAGATGTAGCAGCATCAATGAACAAAATAAATGGCAGGCACAGAGTACTTAGGTGACGATAATGCAAATTGTGAAAGAGAAAATGAATTAGACCATCATCTATGACATAAATTGTTGCCAACCGCTGACGTTTTTCAGATGCCTGTTCATACCTTTCACGTGGTGCCAGAAAAGATTGCTGATTTTTGGGGCCTGCAAATAGCCCCATAAAACCTTGAGGCCTATCTCTTCTGCATGAATGGAAAACATAGGTGACAAGGTTTTGTGGGAATTTTTTTACAAATGTGGGATGAACATTGTACATTAATTTCTTGCAGCCTACCCAGCAGTTTAGGAAGTATCATCAGGATATCAGTGTTTTAATGTACAAGGGACAATCCAAGCTGATCGAACTGGCTGCAAGGTGAAATCTAGGCCGAGACAAGCATATCCAGGGGAGTGTGGCTGATCATTGCAGTTAGATAGCAGGACTAAGTAGGCATGTGATGCTTCTGGTGCATGTGGCAACTCTGTTCCACCCCGCATCAACAACAATTTGGACTTATATAGCACCTTTAACGTAATAAAACATCCCAAGGTGTTTCACAGGAGCGTTATCAAACAAAATTTCACACCGAGCCACATAAGGATATTAGGACAGGGCAAAAAGGTAGGTTTTAAGGAGCGTCTTAAAGAAGGAGAGAGACGTAGAGAAGCAGAGAGAATTCCAGAGCTTAGTGCCTCGGCACGGCCACCAATGGTGGTGTGATGAAAATTGGGGATGCACAAGAGGCCAGAATTGGAGGAGCGCAGAGATCTTGGAGGGTTGTAGGGTTGGAGGAGGTTACTGAGATAGGGATGGGTGAGACAATGGGGGGATTTGAAAGCAAGGATGAGAATTTTAAAATCAAGGCGTTGCCAGACCGGGAGCCAATGTAGGTCAGCGAGCATAGGGGTGATGGAAGAACGGGACTTGGTGCGAGTTAGGTGATGGGCAGCACAAGTCTCAGTACAAACAATTACTGAATGTTTCAACAATTTGTGTCAAAAATATTAAACATCGTCATTGTGTCCATTACTTCATGGAACCTTCTTAACTCTTTTTGTGCAGATGTGGAGTATGATTCTACTGGTACTGTGGCCCATGTAGTGATTTTCATATGTGAGCCTAAGCAGTGAGTGTTAGCTATATATTTGACTGACTCATTTTTACTGCCTCCAGCACTATGAGCTGAGTAACCCCAGAATGCCCTGAAAGCTTTTTAGGCAGATGCATGGAGCATCAGTATGCAAATATTATGGGCCACCCTGGGTTGGCCCTGTATTTGGCAGAAGGTAGGATTTAGTTGCAGTTTTGCTTCTGTGTTGAAATTATTTTTTAAGGAACCAAAGGATATGGAAAATAGTAGAGCAGACTCCTTACTGCCCTTCAAAGCATCCTACGTGCTCTCATCCCACGTACTCCCCGCGTGGGAGACTTCTACTGCCTCCCAAAGATACACAAAGCCAACACACCCGGACGTCCCATCGTATCAGACAATGGAACCCTGTGTGAGAACCTCTCTGGATATGTCAAGGGCATCCTGAAACCCATCGTACAGGGAACCCCTAGCTTCTGTCGCGACACTACAGACTTCCTACAAAAACTCAGCACCCACAGACCAGTTGAACCAGGAACACTTCTCACCACAATGAACGTCTCGGCACTATACACCAGTATCCCCCACGATGACGGCATCGCTGCAACAGCCTCAGTACTCAACACCAACAACAGCCAATCTCCAGACGCCATCCTACAACTCATCTGCTTCATCCTGGATCACAATGTCTTCACCTTCGATAACCAGTTCTTTAACTGTAAACAATTTTACAACACCAAGTTATAGTCCAGCAATTTTATTTTAAATTCACAAGCTTTCGGAGATTTTCTCCTTCCTCAGGTAAATGTTTCAAGATCTCCTTGAAGCCTACGCATTTATACATATGTATAAATGCGTAGGCTTCAAGGAGATCTTGAAACATTTACCTGAGGAAGGAGAAAATCTCCGAAAGCTTGTGAATTTAAAATAAAATTGCTGGACTATAACTTGGTGTTGTAAAATTGTTTACAATTGTCAACCCCAGTCCATCACCAGTTCTTTAACCAAACACACGGAACAGCCATGGGGACCAAATTCGCACCCCAATACACCAACATTTTCATGCACAAGTTCGAGCATGACTTCTTCACTGCACAGGACCTCCAACCAACGCTATACACCAGATACATCGATGACATTTTCTTCCTATGGACCCATGGCGAAGAATCACTGAAGAGACTACACGATAACATCAACAAGTTCCATCCCACCATCAAACTCACCATGGACTACTCCTCAGAATCGGTTTCTTTCTTGGACACACAAATCTCCATCAAAGACGGGCACCTCAGCACCTCACTCTACCGCAAGCCCACGAACAACCACACGATGCTCCACTTTTCCAGCTTCCACCCTAACCACGTCAAAGAGGCTATCCCCTATGGACAGGCCCTGCGAATACACAGGATCTGCTCAGACGAGGAGGAACGCGAAGCACACCTACAGACGCTGAAAGACGCCCTCGTAAGAACGGGATATGACGCTCGACTTGTTGATCGACAGTTCCGACGGGCCACAGCGAAGAATCGCACAGACCTCCTCAGAAGACAAACACGGGACGCAACCAACAGAGTACCCTTCGTCGTCCAGTACTTCCCCGGAGCGGAGAAACTACGCCATGTTCTCCGTAGCCTTCAACATGTCATCGATGACGACTAACACCTCGCTAAGGCCATCCCCACGCCTCCACTACTCACCTTTAAACAGCCACCCAACCTCAAACAGACCATCGTTCGCAGCAAATTACCCAGCTTTCAGGAGAACAGTGTCCACGACACCACACAACCCTGCCACGGCAACCTCTGCAAGACATGCCAGATCATCGACACAGATACCACCATCACACGAGAGGACACCACCCACCAGGTACATGGTTCATACTCCTGTGACTCGGCCAACGTTGTCTACCTCATACGTTGCAGGAAAGGATGCCCCGGAGCATGGTACATTGGCGAGACCATGCAGACACTGCGACAACGGATGAACGGACACCGCGCAACAATCGCCAGACAAGAGGGTTCCCTCCCAGTCGGGGAACACTTCAGCAGTCAAGGACATTCAGCCACCGATCTTCGGGTAAGCATTCTCCAAGGCGGCCTTCGAGACACACGACAATGTAAAATCGTCGAGCAGAAATTGAGAGCCAAGTTCCGCACCCATGAGGATGGCCTCAACCGGAATCTTGGGTTCATGTCACACTACACGTAACCCCACCAGCAGGAAAAATAAGTTATCTGTTTTTAGTAAAACTGGACATTCTCTCTCTCTCTCTCTCTACCTTTCGGGTCTCTTTCTCTCTTTGTCTGTGTAATCTGACCCATTGTGTATTCAGTATACTGGGATGTACTGTTTTCCGTGGCTAACCTGTCTGAACACCAACGACATCTTTGATTGGTGTGATGGTGTCCCAGCCTAATATAAGATATGCAATTTGAGAACCTTTCATTCACTCACTCACCTGACGAAGGAGATAATCTCCGAAAGCTTGTGATTTTCAAATAAAACTGTTGGACTATAACCTGGTGTTGTAAGATTCCTTACATTTATCCACCCCAGTCCATCACCGGCATCTCCACATTATGATCTTATAGGTTCTAGTCATTTTCCAAGACCTCACACAAGTGGCCATTATTGATATATGACAACCATCAGCATTTCACACTGACATTTAGGGGTTGATTTTAACTCAGTCAGGGGAGGAAGAGGTTAGGATGTGACAGGGAAGCCAAAGGATTCTTTATGTGGCCTGGAAGAGCATTCCTGTTCCTCCAGGCCTTTAAGGGATCCTTCCAAAAAATACAAAACTGAACTTACCTCGGCCTTTTCTGGCCACTCTGCTGCCTCCCACCAGGTTTCTCCATCAGGTTTGCTCCCAAGCCGGATTCTGTCCAGAGTTCCAGTAAAAAGAGCCTTGCTGTGCCATTGACATCTTCAGCCTGCGACATTTACATTTCAATTAGGGCAAATTAGAGAACATAATAGGGGGAATTTAATCTCCCAGGACGGGCTGGGGGAGAGGTAAATTCTTAAAAATGTGAGACCCGACCCCAACCCGCTACAAAAGTGCCTACTTCCAGTTTAACCAGAGTGGGTTGGGGTGCGGGCGACTAACCTGCTCTCAAGAAGCATGTCAGTAATTTTAATGTTAACGAGGCTGCATGCCTCAGATTTTAGCAGCCATTTGGATTTAACGGCTGCGGGCTGGGTTTCCTCGGGGAGGCGAGAACTGCTGGATCCAGCAGGTAAGTGCTTTTCCAGCACTGTTTGCAGGCCAGGTGGAGCCAGAGTGCTTCCCCACGCCCACCCCGGCCCTCCAATCCCCCTCCGCCACAATCCCCACCGCGATCCGATGACAACCCCCCCCCTCCACGATCTCTTCCCCCCCTCCCCACGATCTCTTCCCCCCTCCCACCACGCAATCTATTCCTCCCTCTCTCCTCTCCGGTCCCTGGCTGCGGCCTTCTACTGCAGGCTTTCCAGCCTGACAGCCAGCCAGCCTCTCAATCCGGCTGGCTGCTGGGCAGGAAACAGAGAAAAATATTCAAATGATGTCCTACTGTTAAATGCGGCAGGACCGCCATATTTCCCGTATTTCCGCGTTTCCCGGCAGCTGTCAGTCGCCCCCACTCCCTCCCCACCTCTCCGTAAATATCAGGGCCTCATGACAATGACGTCATGAAGGCCCAACTGCAATCTTAACCAGATGCCTGCCCGGGGAAGCCATGGTGGTTTTCCTGCCAAGTCAGCCTAGCGGGACGAGGAGTCTGGGCCAGAAGAGGCTCAAAAAGGTAAATGTTTTTCCTAGTTTGGCTTTCTCGTGGGGCAGGAGGAGCATGAATGCTCCTCCGGACCCCACAAGGAAAGTATAGGCCTCCCCTTCCCTGGGCTTCCCATCCCTCCCCTGTTCTCCCCTGACCACGAGGCCCTCCCAGCCACTTACCTGAATGTCGGGGATCGTTCCTTCGGTCCTTGGCTGAGGCCTCCTGCCGCCCAACATTCTGATCCCACTGGCCGGTCAGCTGCCACATTCCCACCAGTTAAAATCTCCTGGGCCTCACACTGCCGAGGCGGGATGGTTTCTGACCCACCCCTGCTCTCGCCTGCTCGACTGCTGCCCCAAGTTAAAATCGGAGCTTTAGTGTTATAGATGCTGTGCAGCTCAACGAAAAATGTAATAATATCATTCACATGATGAATCTTGTGAGAAACAAGAGTATCTTGAAAAAGCCCTCCAGCAAATTAGAGCATTGCAATGAACTACTCTTAGAAGCATGAATGTTGTATCAAATTCCTGTAATTAAAAGCAGCGTCAGGGCAAATACAAGTGAGAGGTGCGAGCATGGCTGTGAATTTTCAAGTAAGCATGAGCAGGATGGCAAATCTCTGTGTATAATGAGAAAGTGACAATGAATTGCTATGAGAATTGAATGTCATGACGAATCAAAAGAAGAAATTGCAGCTACACAGCAAGGCATAAGAACTTTGGGATGAGGTCCTGTGAGAAATGAACGCATTATAGTAAGTTGCTATGAGAACCGTGAAAAGACATTGCAGTGGTGAATCACCTCCATGAACAAAAACATTACAGTAATTCGTTGCAAGAAACGAGTATCACAGTTATTTGCTCTGAGAAATCAATATGTGTGTGTGTATTAGGTGGCACAACATAACCAGAGACGACTACAACTGGGGCAGGGACTCACGCGATGGAATTGGACTTGGGCGGTCGTGCAAATTGGGTGATTGTGAATCGGCAGTCCATTTTACACCTCGCCCGATTTACTTTTCCATTGACTTCAATGAAGAAGAAAATCGGGCAGGGTGTAAAACGGGCTGCCGACTTGTTATCACCCATTTTGCACCCCCACACAAGATCAATTTCACCCACATAACGATGAACCCCGTGATTGCAAAGAGTGCAGAAAGGCTTGGAGAATCAGTTACAACCGAACTATGGTCAAATCATGTTTCAATCAACTTGGTTCAGCTTGCGATAGATAAATCTTGATTCAAACCTCTGCATGCGAAGGACACTTAGCTACTGGTCTTCTGTCTGGTCTTTTTGAATTAATGCAAAATGTTGTGATGTAACTGCAAAAGTTCTTGTGTTCCTGGCATAAATATGAAGCCTATTCTAAGTGTTAGCAACTCTTGTGCTGCTGCTCAAGTCGCAAGGGGAGCTTTTAACTGCCTCCACCCTGCGGAAGCAAGGTAGTAGCAGAGAGTTAAAATGGAGGTGGTGGACTTACAGCCCTGCTCCCACCCAGCCGCCAACATTCCTGGGGCCTTCCCCTGGGTGGTAGAGGAGCCTGCCTGAATCAGGTGGGAGACTCATTAATCGGAGTCCTATGACATACGTAGGACCTTGATGGCAATTTAACGGCTTACTGGTGGTCCAGCAAGAGAGGCCCAAAAAGGCAAGTGTTGAAATTATTTTTCTGGGGCCAGCAGAAGCAGGAGTGATCCTTTAAGTTCCACAAGAGCAATGTGGGCTGTTACTGCTCCAGGCTTCCCCCCACCTCGCCCGCGATAGCAACCCCCTTGCCATGCCACCTCGCTTTTTCCCGGCCAGGTCAGCCTCAGGGCTGTCCGATATTGTGTTAGCCCAGAGCCCCATTCAGGGCTTGTAGCTTACCGTTGGCTCGAAATGAACCAGGCCTCCTGCCGCAATGGAACAGAAAATCGGACGGAGTGCAGAACAGGCTGCTGATGCGCTTTCGCCTGTTTTGCACTACTGCCCAGCATGAACTTTTACGCCCTGTAATACGTCCTATAAGGATTCATTGCCTTGTTCTCACTTGAAGCTTGTTCATTTTATATTGATAATATTCTCAAGTTTGTGGTCTAACCTGCTTAGATCCTATTCATACTTCTCATCTCTTTAAAGATCTGATTCCTGCCTCCTCTCATTCTTTTTTCCGATGAGAACAAGCACAGTTTTGCATTACCACCCAAGACAAATTTTATACTCAAAAACACTCTGTGTAATGTTGAGAAATGAAAACATCAGATACCACAGGAAAATAGTCTAAGAAAGAAATGTCATAATAGAGAGCAGCAGTAAAGGAAAGCATTGCTGTTTTTTCCCGGTGGGAAATGAGAGCCCTATAGGGAATCTCTGAGATAATTGAAAACATGGTGGAATATCAGTGGAAAAAATGAAAGGATAAAGATGAATTGCTGTGGGGAACACATGCATTGAATGGCTGTGCAAGGTAATCACTTCATTCCAAAGGCTTGTGAGAAAATAGACCTCCATTTAAAACAGATCACAAAAGCATTACCATACTATGAATCCTGGATAGAAATTATACTATCATAGTGAGCCCCTTTGAAAAAGAGCAAATTCCTGCAGGAAAAATCTACGGGCAATGAGAACATCAGAATGCAGAGAATAAATTTCTTCAACATTACAAAATGTTCTAATCACATTTCATTTTGTTTCATCAACATTGCACGCAGTTGATTTTCCTCCAGAATGATATCACCACTGGACAGTACAAGACTCTTGCCCATCAGCCTGACCCCTCGTGACCGTGGCCACATTTCCTGGGCCAGGATCCATTATATACGCAGGGTATTCCTATTCTGCAGAAGGAGCCGGGCAATGCAATGAAGGAAAATCCTGCAGGTCCAGCACAGCGCTTTCTGCAGCGCCTCAAAGGAGTGGAGCTATGGTCAATTGGAACAGAAGTCCCCTGAAGATCTCCAAAACTTTACATTTAGATGCTCTGAATGAGCCCTTGAGAGGGAGCTACTGCCATTAGGAGGGGATAGGAGAGGGAGAGATGGCCAAAGCTAGGTCCTCCCTCTCCTTCCCTGGATGTTTCATTTGTTCCAGCTTTGAAGTCTGTGTACTGCCACCGCAGTACTGGTCTTACTGTGGCTTGGTGGTACTGAGGTGAGAAGGAGGGAAATCATCCCTGCTCACGGGAGACAGGGGAGGAAAGTTTTATTGGTGCAATATTGAGGCAGTAGGCCGACCCATTCCAATTTCTATGCCGCACCGCTCCAGGGCCACCTCAAAATGGGTGGTTTGGAAGAAGAAAATTCAGGCTAATTATGAATAATGGTGGTAAAGTTCTATAACCACAGCTTGACAGTTAACTATTAATATTTACCTGATTTTCATAAATCCAAGTAGTACATAAAAGGAAAAAAGAAGCATTTTAATGATGTAATTTTGTACAGCAAACAAATAAAATAAATGGTGTAAACATCACTAAAAGGTTGATTTTCCAAGAACTTTTTGCAGTTACCTTAGCAACAGTATGGATTATTGAGTTGTTGACTGTTAAGCAGAGTAATTCTGAGTTGGTTAGTGTCAAACAATTGTGCATCTGTAACTATTACCAACAAGATCTGTTCAGTGTTGAACTGCTCGGGAAGTCCTGACAACCATTGTTGTCCACTTGAAAGCTCATTTTCCCCCTGAATGTTGTGCTTGTCAGGACAAGGGATATCAACATTGGGGAAATTTTCATTTATAGGTACCCGATATCAGTGTCAAGTGCTCCCAGGTCATATACAGCACAGCCAGCTGCAAAAGAAAGCTTTCTCCACTCAGTTCCAATAATAGTATCATAATATGGTACAGCACAGAAGGAGGGTATTCAGCCCATCATGCCTGTGCCGGCTCTTTGAAAGGGCTATCCAATTAGTCCCACTCCCCTGCTATTTTCCCATGGCCCTGATAATTTTTCCCTTCAAGTACTTATCCAATTCCCTTTTGAAAGTTACTGTTGAATCTGCTTCCACCATCCTTTCAGCAGTGCATTCCAGATCATAACAACTCACTGCATAAAAAAATGTTTTCTCATGTCGCCTCTGGTTCTTTTGCCTTAAATCTGTGACCTTTGGTTGCTGACCCTTCTGCCACTGGAAATAGTTTCTCCTTATTTACTCTATTAAAACCATTCATGATTTTGAATTCATCTATCAAATCTCCTCTTAACCTTCTCAGCCCTCAGGAGAACAACCCAGCTTCTCCAGTCCCTCCTCATAACTGAAGTCCCTCATCCCTGGCACCATTCTAGTAAATGTCTTCTGCACCCTCTCTAAGGCCTTGACATCTTTCCTAAAGTGTGGTGCCCAGAATTGAACACAACGCTCCACTTGAGGCCGAATGGGGGAAGATTTCTTCTGTTCAGTATTTGTAGCTAATTTATAAATTAACTCTTTATACATTTACAATTTCATCATAAATAATAACAAATCTTCCCTGTGTGCCTTAATCCCAGCCTAGAACCTTACAGCATCCTGCATCATCCACTTCTACAATCGTTCATAGCTTGTCGCTCCAGAGCCACAGCCAGGGTCTGATGTTGTCATTTATCTCAAATAGTTCCTCATGAGTACAAGATGTTGACAGAGGGCACTGCATCAGGCAATGTTACATTGTCTGCCTTGGGCTCCCCATATTTAGATCTAGGGTCATTCACGTCGTAACCCGTTAATCTCCCATTGCAACTAACTATGGGAGAGACAAAATCTGACAACGTCCACCGAGCCTGCAATAGAAGATTGCAATGACATGTAATATCATGGACTCTACCCAAACCATTCAGTTTCTTGAAATCAATGGAAAAGAAAAATGGATGGCATGTAAACTGGGTGTGGTGTGGAACGGGTGGGCTGTGAAATAGGCGTGGTGTAAATGGGTGGCGTGTGAAACGGGCAGGGTGTGAAACGGGCGGGGTTTAAATTGGGCGGGGTGTTAAATGGGCTGGGTGTGAAATAGGTGGACTGTAAATCAGGAGGGGTGTGAAATGGGCGGGGTTTAAAACGGGCGGAGTGTTAAACAGGCAGGTTATAAATTGGGCGGTGTATAAAAGGGGCGTGGTGTAAAACGGGCAGGGTCTAAATCGGGCGGGTGTAGATTGGGCGGGTGTAGATTGGGCAGGGTGTAAAACAGGGCGTATAATAGGTGGGGTGTAAACCGGGCAGGGTGTAAATCGAATAGAGTGTAGAACAGGCGGGGTATAAATCGGGCAGAATGTAAAACGGGCAGAGTGCAAATCGGGCAGAGTGTAAATCGGGCAGAGTGCAAATCGGGCAGAGTGTAAAACGGGCAGAGTGTAAAACGGACAGAGTGTAAAACGGGCGGAGTGTAAAACGGGCAGAGTGTAAAACGGGCAGAGTGTAAAACAAGCTGCCAATTTGCTATCGCCCATTTCACACTACCGTCCAAGTTAAATTTCACTCCCCATGATCCTAGTCACAGTCCTATAGCTAATAAACATAGCTAATAATATGGACACCTTGATGTAATGTACCATGATTGCACTCTCGGCTATATTGTCCTCTGTTTGCTAATCATTAAGAAGGCAAAACTAAAATAAGCACAATGAGATTATTATTCAAAGAAAAGGAAATTACAAAGATGCTTAATGAATGCTTTGCTTCAGTATTTACAGAGTGAAGGAAGTCTTCAAAGATTTGTGGATGAGGAAGTAGAAGGGCACTAATAAGAAAATGCTTCAATAAGGACAGATAGTAAACACCCCAGAATACTAAAGGAGGTCACTGAGGAACTAGCAGAAGGTCTAACCATGATTTTTGAAAATTCATTAGAGATGGAAGCTGTGACAAATGACTGGAGGTTTGCCAAGCTCTGTTGAAAAACAGGGAGAGATAAGCCAAGCAATTATTGACTGGTTAACTTTACGTCAGTAATAAGAAAATTACTAGAGGCCACAATTAGAGATAAAATAAATGAATATTCAGAATGGCATGGTCTGATTTGAGATAATAAACGTGGATTTTGAAGGGTAGATCACGATTGACTAACATGATAAAAAATATTTGAGAGAATAACATAAAGTATACATAGTTGAGTGTGACAGGTGTACTTTAAATGGACTTCCAGAAAACATTTGATGAAGTACTGCATAAGAAATTGGTTGCAAAAATTAGGGCCCAAGGCATAAAAGGGAAAGTGATGGATAAAGAATTGGTTGCATTCTTGTAGGCAGAAGGTTGTTATTAATGACAATGGTTCTGCTTGGGGACCGGTTACTAGTGAAGTCCCGCAGGGATCTGTGTTAGGGTGTTGCTCTTCACAATCCTTATTAATGATCTGGATGAAGGCATTGGGGGAACTGTCTGCAAGTTCATGGATGACGCAAAGATTTGTGCAGGTGTTAGGAACTTAGATGAGAAAAATGCATTACAAGCAGATCTTGGTGTGATGAGGGAATGGGGCTGCATCTGATATAGATAAACGTAGTGTTATGCAAATGGGGAAGGTTAATGCCAATCATGTGTTTACCATGCGAGGTTGTGAATTTTAGACTGTTGAGCGAGAAAGACTTAGGTGTTATATTAAGGTTCACAGCCAGTGCCACGAGACTATAGCAAATGCAAGTAAAGTATTAGGTTATGTTGCCAGGACTATCAAATACAAAACAAAAAACACTCTACTGTCCTTGCATAATACCTTGGTTAGGCATTATCCAGAATAGTGTATCCAGCTATGGTCACCTCTAATGGTATGTGATATAGAGGCACTGGAAAAGGTTCAGAGGAGAGCCACTAGATTGATACTGAGCTTAAAGGCCTTTAGTTACCACAATAGGCTTAGCAATGTGGGTCATTTTCCTTTAGAAAAGTGTAGACTTTGAGGAGATTTGATTGAGGTCTTCAAAATAGTGAGACGATTAGATTAGGTTAATAGCGATAGGCTATTTGTTAGATAAGTTAGGGTGGACCAGAGGACATGTGTATAAGTGACATAAGCATAGAACTATGTTAAATGTCAAAAGATTTTCCTTTCCACCTCGCTATGGCCATCCCCACACCTCCACTACTCGCCTTTAAACAGCCACCCAACCTCAAACAAACCATCGTTCGCAGCAAATTACCCAGCCTTCAGGAGAACAGCGTCCACGACACCACACAACCCTGCCACGGTAACCTCTGCAAGACATGCCAGATCATCGACACAGATACCACCATCACACGAGAGGACACCACCCACCAGGTGCACGGTTCATACTCCTGTGACTCGGCCAACATTGTCTACCTCATACGTTGCAGGAAAGGATGCCCCAGAGCATGGTACATTGGCGAGACCATGCAGACGCTGCGACAACGGATGAACGGACACCGCGCAACAATCGCCAAACAGGAGGGTTCTCTCCCTGTCGGAGAACACTTCAGCAGTCATGGACATTCAGCCACCGACCTTCGGGTAAACATACTCCAAGGCGGCCTTCGAGACACACGACAACGCAAAATCGTCGAGCAGAAATTAATAGCCAAGTTCCGCACCCATGAGGACGGCCTCAACCGGGATCTTGGGTTCATGTCACACTACACGTAACCCCACCAGCGAACAAATGTTATCTGTTTTTAATATAACGGGTCATTGACTGTCTTCGTTCTGTCTCTCTCTCTTTTTTTTCGGGGGGTTGTATATTCAGTGGCCTTTTAGATGACACCTTTCTGTCTGCTCATTGTGATTGCCTTGGCAACGGGCAGTAATCACCAGGCTTTGTTATGTGATCTTAAAATGCGAAGGATTCGAAATTGTCATTTCATTTCCACACCGCCTGAGGAAGGGGAAAGCCCCCGAAAGCTTGTGGGATTAAAAATAAAATCATTCGACTATAACTTGGTGTTGTAAAATTGTTTACAATTGTTAACCCCAGTCCATCACCGGCATCTCCACATCATGGCTATCATCGACACCACAAACTGCCGGCTCACAGTGGAAAGGATATCCAAGAAGATCGCGCATTTAGACACAGACATCAAGTTTTTACAGAGCTGCAAGAAAGCAGACAAGATCCCGAAAGGACTACAGATCACGAACCCACTCAGGTCCACATACAACTCGGATTACGCTGAGAGACTCTGCCGCCGTACCTCTCGCACACTCCGCAACCATCTCATACACCAACTCTACAGCAGACGCCGCAACCTCGAAACCAAGATAGAGTCCATACTCTCAACCTGTACTCAGGACACAGCAGACCAGCTACGAGATACCGCCAGACAGACGAGGCAACGGAACTACGCTGCCTACATGAAAACCAAGAGCAGGAAGCTTGAGAAACTCGGCATCACCACCAGCATCGACCAAGCTTCCCCTGGTACCACGGTTGCAACCACAGGGAAGTCTATCGTCAATTTGTCCAACCACACCCTTCAACCAGACGAAATCGAAGTTCTCAGCCGAGGGCTCAATTTCTGCCCCACTACCAAAATGGACCCCACTAGTCTCGCGGCAGACACAGAGGAATTCATCAGGAGAATGAGGCTCCGGGAATTCTACCACAAACCACAAAATTTCAGCAGCGAACCCAATGAGACAATCGACGATCCGGAACAGCAGACAGAGGGATCCGCGGTACAGCAACCGAAGAGGAAAGAGTCTCACTGGACTCCTCCAGAGGGTCGCTGCCCTCAGCTTGACATGTATGCTCAAGCTGTCAGGAAATGCGTCTATGCCAGATTCATCAGCCGCACTCGGAAGACAGTCCAGAATGTCACCCGAGCACAACGCAACGCCATCAAAGCTCTCAAGACCAACCGCAACATCGTCATCAAACCAGCGGACAAAGGAGGAGCCATCGTCATACAGAACAGAACGGACTATTGCAAAGAAGCATACCGACAACTGGACAACCAGGAACACTACAGACGGTTACAATTGTTAACCCCAGTCCATCACCGGCATCTCCACATCATTTCCACAGAGAGTCAGCGACCTTTGAAACAAGTTGCCAACTCATGCAGAGTGTGGATTCATTACAAGCTTTCAAAGTGGAGCTTGACATGATCCTAACTGTGGCTGACATCACAGGGTAGGTGGAGCATTGGATGATGTGTCGCCCAGTGACTATGGTCTCCTGGAACTTGTTTGTTCACCATTGGAGGTCGAAGCAGACTTTCCCAGATCTTTTTCCCCTGAATCGGCATAGGGTTTTTTCATCTTTTTTGCCTCTCTTAGAAGATTGTGTGCTGTTGGTGGTTATGGGGTGATGGGGATCATTGTGTCAAGATGTACCATGACCTTATGGGACAGGCTCAATAGACCAGCTGGTCTTTTCCTGTGTGTCAATTTAGTAGAGGGATGACTGAAAGGCGGACAGTAAGGGGTAATTGGATATTTTTCAGACTGGCAGGTGGTGGCTAGTGGAGATCACTTTTTTCTTCCATATATTTAAATGATTTAGACTCAGACATTAAAGCTGTGGATATCAAAGTTGGTCCATGATACCAAATTAGGATGGGTAGAAAATTGCAGAAAAAATGTAGGAAACTACAGGAGGACATAAACAGACTGGTGACTTCTGGGTACCTGAGCCAACGAGGGCCCGGCAGCAGGCTGCTGTAACTCAGCTGCAAACCGGGCAGTCTGGCCCAGCTGACTTTCTGGCACTATGGCAGATATTAGCTGAGGGGTGGTAATTGTACAGACGTGCTGACAATCTGAGAGTGGCCAGCACCTAATGCTCCCATCACGTCACGTCATTGCCATTCTGTTGGCCTCATCACTGAAGATGACCGAACCCTTCAATGCTCCATGCTTTTCGATCCACCATTGTCTCCATTGTGGAGCCCTGAATCTGCATAGCAGCCATATGAGCTTCCACCAAAGCAAAGTGTGTCAGTATGGATTCCTGCTGTAAGGTCCTGGCTGGACGTGATTACAGTATCCAGGATAGGTTGCAGAGTGGTAATGCCATGTGAGCTGACACACAGAGGCTGTATGCGGACTCCTCCACACTCTCAGCCATAGTGGTAAAACTCCTTGGATCTCCTTCCAATACAAAAACAACAACTTGCATTTATATAGCGCCTTTAATGTAGTAAAATGTCACAAGGCGCTTCACAGGAGCATTGTCAAACAAAATTTGACAATGAGCCACATAAGGAGATATTAGGACAGGTGGCCTAAAGATTTTAAGGAGCATTTTAAAGGAGGAGATAGAGGTAGAGAGGCAGTAAGGTTTAGGGAGGGAATTCCAGAGTTTAGGACCTCGGCAGCTGAAGGCAAGTGTGCCAGTAGTGGAGCAATTAAAATCGAGGTTGCGTATTAGGCCAGAATTGGAGGAGCATAGAGATCTCAGAGGGTTGTCGGGCTGGAGGAGGTCACAGAGATAGGGAGGGCGAGGCCATGGAGGAATGTGAGAATTTTAAAATCGAGACTTTGCTGGACCGGGTACCAATATAGGTCAGTAAGCATAGAGGTGATGGGTGAACAGGATTTGGTGCGAGTTAGGAGATGGGCAGCAGAGTTTTAGATGAGCTCAAGTTTATAGAGGGTGGAAGATAGAAGGACGGCCAGGAAAGCATTTGAATAGACTAGTCTAGAGGTAACAGAGGCAAGGATGACAGTTTCAGCAGCAGATGAGCTGAGGCTAGGGTGGAGACGGGCGATGTTACGGGGGTGGAAGTAGGCGGTCTTGGTGATGGAGCAGATATGGGGTCAGGAGGTCATCTCAGGGCCAAAAAGGATGGCACGGTTGCGAACAGTCTGGAGCAGCCTCAGACAGTGGTCGGGGAGAGGGATGGAGTCGGTGGCTAGGGAATGGAGTTTGTGACTGGGAACGAAGACAATGACTTTGGTTTTCCCAATATTTAGTTGGAGGAAATTTCTGCTCATCCAGTACTGGATGTCGGACAAGCAGCGTGACAAATCAGAGGCAGTGGTGGGATCGAGAGAGGTGGTGGTGATGTAGAGCTGGGTGTTGTCAGAGTACATGTGGAACCTGACATCGTGTTTTTGGATGATGTCACTGAGGGCCAGCATGTAGATGAGAATTAGGAGGGGGCCAAGGATAGATCCTTGGGGGACTCCAGAGGTAATGGTGCGGGAGTAGGAAGAGAAGCCATTACAGGTGATTCTCTGGCTACAACTGGATTGATAGGTATGGAACCAGGTGAGGGTAGTCCCACCCAGCTGGACGATGGAGGAGAGGCGTTGCAGGAGGATGTCCTCCTCTGAGGCCACTTGGTATTAAGAAGGCCCTAAAAATAAGAGAAAGGGGAGGAAGTAGGATGGGAGAGAGAAGCTGTACATGATCAGATCTTGAAGATGCAGGTTGAAATTGCTAAGCATGGTGCATCTGTGCTGAGTTGAATGGAGGGATACAAGTAAAATGCAGACACCTCACTTGGGTACACAACCAGCTTCTCCTCCTGATGCTCATGACCCTAGCTAGGTCAGTGATATCCAGGGCTTTCTTGCTCGGCCTGTGTGAGGGTGATGATGTTGGGGACTCTTCCACCCGTCGTGTTCCTCCCTCTGGCATTATTTGTGGTTTTGTCCTGCAGAAAGAGAGGGTGCGAGTTAGCGAGTGGGGGTAATTTTGACTTTGGGTGACAGTGTAAAACAGGTGATATTGGATCAGTCGCCCCTTATACACCTCTCCAGATTTACATTTCCATTGAAGTCAATATCGGCCATTTTACACTATCACTCAGTGTGTGTTGAGAAGGAGAGTGGAGCTGCCTGATAGGTCCCGCTATGTAAATCAAACTCTCTGACAGGTCCCAATGTGTTTATCAATCCCTCTGAATGTCCTGGAGTGTTCATCAATCCCTCTGTGCAGATAATGGATGTGATGAGATGTGCAGAAGAAGCAAGATGGAATGAGGATGCAAAAGTGATTAATGTCAAGCGAATTGTGTGTGCTGTGAAGTGAAGGAGTGATGGGAGTACTTGGTGGCTGTGCATGTAGTTGTATGTGAGAAACGAATGCTGATAGTGTGTGGTGTGAAGAGAGGAAAGGAAAAGGTGAGTGTGTTTGGAATGAGCAAGAGAGGTGTTTTAGTATTGCCTTGTGATGTTGATGGATGTGATGGAGCAGAGGTCATAGATGAGAGAGGTAGCGAAGGGGGTGAGAGGAGTGTAGTGAGATGCTGGTGAGAGAGGTGGATAGGTGTACTAATCCTTACTGCTCTTGTGAGGTCATTAAACCTGTTCCTGCAGTGAACCCAGGCCCATGAGGTGATGGTGGCAATGACCCTATCAGCCAACTCTGTCCAGGCCTGCCTGACAGTGCCCTTGGGGATGCTCCTGTAGGTACTGGGGAAGAGTACTTCCCCGCTGGCCCTCACTTCCTCCACTAGGACCTGCAAGGAAGCATCAGGAAAGCGGAGGTCAGCCCTTCAAACCATCTCGGCAGCCAACAAGTCATCCGCAGTTGTAGAGTGAAAAATGCAAGCAGGAAATGCAACCTTGCTTTAAGAGGTCCACTCCCGCTTTAAGTTGGGGAAGGCGCCAGAAATTGCGTGGGTCACGTGGGCAGGATGTTAATGAGGTCCAGGAGTTAAAATGGCCTGGGCCTCACGCTGACAACATCATGTGGGCTTATCGTCCACCCCACCTCACCTCCACCCACGCGATTCCCGCTCAGAGTTAAAATTGGGCTTAAATTTCAAATACCTTAATTCCTACAGTCCTGCCAACATTTCTCAATGTGAATACAGCCATTATTGTATATATTTTTAACTACTACTTTCTTTCATCTCCACATATCCTTTGTGGCCACTATAGAGCAATATTCATTACTTGCTTTTATGCTCTTTTTTAAATTATGTAACTTCTCCACCTCCCTCAGGTCCTTCGAATCATTGGCACCAAGTTCACTCTTTTAGTGTTATTCTGTTATGCATTTTGCTTCCTTTACGTATTTGGGAATTATTTCTCTCCACCAAAAATCGGTTTGTGTTTGTTCGTAACAGAGTTTGCAATGTTCAGGGCCTAATAAGTAAAATGGGCTCTTCTCATTTCATTCAGCCACACTCTTCCAAAATTTAGCATTCTAGAATTGGAAGAAGGAATTTTTTTGAGATTTGCATTTGCGACTTGCTTGAGAAGTAGCTTTACTGTGATTGGCTGCTATTCTTCATACCTGCAGGTCAAATTGTATTCTCAGGAATGGTACATTTCCTATAATGTGAGATCCTACAGTTTCATTCACAGGTAGTAAATCAAAGAAACAAAATGCATGTTTCACTTTTTTTTGAACGTATGTTTATATAACACTGCAGTTCATAAAAATGTTACGTGGGAAACTTATTGGTTGTTGGGGAGAGAGACACTTGCTAACAACACATACGTTACTTAGAAGTAAATGATTACCCACTAGGTGTACGGTAGTTATTAGAACATTCTTTAAATGACATTGATAGTCAATTTCTATTGCTTTTTGGTGGTTGTATTACATACTCAATTACTCAGTTTACAATAGTTACACATTTACACCTTCTCCTCTTTGAACTTCATGTAGGGAAACTTTATTTCAAGACATTTTGGCTACAGGTTTTTATGTAATTCAGCAAAGATCGTACCAAGGGGATAATTTGCAACTTTGTGGGAGTGGAAAACTGGTGCTAACGGATCGGGCGCCCATGATATACTCTGCCTGATTTTGCTTTTCATTGACTTCAGGCAGCAGGGTTTATAATGGGTGCGTGATCAGCTGCTATTAGATTCTTGTTCCCGCCAAAGTTGAAAATTACCCTTGAAATTCAAGAGTCAGTGGAATGCCTTAATACATCTTCATTTACTATACATTCAGTTCCTGATTGATTGTCACATTTTTAATACATTGATCTACACTTTGTAAATACATCACACCTTAGATGTTGCTACAGATATGAGAACAAAAAGCAATCATTTTCTCATTGCATCTCAATATGCAGGAGTCCTGCATGTGGAAATAGGTCTGTTGACAGCAAATCACTTGTGAAATTGTTTTTCTGTTATTGAGGTTAGACTTTAGCAACTGTGGCAGCACACAACAATACAGATGCAATTTCTAGGAACCTTAATTTCAAAATACATTAAGGGACTGTTACAAGGAAGTCACTTATCAACCTCTATAGAAGTCCAATAAAAGTGTCCTTTAGTGACTTAGGCGACTATATAAAGACAGACTTCCTTTAAATGCATGATCAACCATCAACATGAGACATGTTCAGCCATAAAGATGAAATATGTCTTCAATTATAGCAATCAGACATATGGTGAGCGACAAGTGTGAGACACTAAGATGCATGGGGGGAGATTTCCTCAGTATGCTCTGTGTAACATAATCATAAACCTGCTTTCTTCAGGAATGGGTTTATGACGTTATTACATATAGCTCACAGAGGAAATCTTCCTTCCATGGTCATTTATAACAATGAGGCACATATTCAGCTGTAATGATGAGATAAACATTCAGTTGTAAAGTTGAAACGGACATTCAGCTCTTAAGATGGTATGGATGTTCAGGTATAATAATATGTATAGTCAGTTATAATGATAAGGCAGCAAGACACAGAATCAACTACATCAATGGGACATGTGACAGCTATAAGGAGGTGCAAAGATGCAAGATCAGCTATAGCCCAGTGATGAGTTACATGGTCGACTATAGCCCAGTGATGAGTAACATGGTCGACTAAAGCCCAGTGATGACTAACATGGTCGACTATATCCCAGTGATGAGTAACATGGTTGACTATAGCCCAGAGATGAGTAACATGGTTGACTATAGCCCAGAGATAAGTAACATGATCGACTATAGCCCAGAGATGAGTAACATGGTTGACTATAGCCCAGAGATGAGTAACATGGTTGACTATAGCCTAGTGATGACCAACATGGTTGACTATAGCCCAGTGATGAGTAACATGGTTGACTATAGCCCAGAGATGAGTAACATGGTTGACTATAGCCCAGAGATGAGTAACATGGTTGACTATAGCCTAGTGATGACTAACATGGTCGACTATAGCTCAGTGATGAGTATCATGGTTGACTATAGCCCAGAGATGAGTAACATGGTTGACTATAGCCCAGAGATGAGTAACATGGTTTACTATAGCCCAGAGATGAGTAGCATGGTTGACTATAGCCCAGAGATAAGTAACATGGTCATCTATAATCCAGTGATGAGTAACATGGTCGACTATAGCCCAGAGATAAGTTACATGGTCGACTATAGCCCATTGATGAATAACATGATCGACTATAGCCCAGTGATGACTAACATGGTTGACTATAGCCCAATGATGAATAACATGGTCAACCATAGCCCAGAGATAAGTAACATGATCGACTATAGCCCAGTGACAAGTAACATGATCGACTATAGCCCAGAGATAAGTAACATGATCGACTATAGCCCAATGATGAGTAATATGGTCGACTATAGCCCAGTGATGACGAACATGGTCGATTATAGCCCAGAGATAAGTTACATGGTCGACTATAGCCCAATGATGAGTAACATGATTGACTATAGCCCAGTGACAAGTAACATGATCGACTATAGCCCAGAGATAAGTAATATGGTCGACTATAGCCCAATGATGAGTAATATGATCGACTATAGCCCAGTGACAAGTAACATGATCGACTATAGCCCAGAGATAAGTAATATGGTCGACTATAGCCCAATGATGAGTAATATGGTTGACTATAGCCAGTGATGAGTAACATGGTCGATTATAGCCCAGTGATGACTAACATGGTCAACTATAGTCCAGTGATGAGTAACATGGTTGACTATAGCCCAGTGATAAGTAACATGGTCATCTATAATCCAGTGATGAGTAACATGGTTGACTATAGCCCAGTGCTGACTAACGTGATCGACTATAAAGATGAGATGCATATTCAGCTACGGTAAGGAATCATATAGTTGGTTATGCTGATGAGGCATAGGGAAGTATTCTCTTTTGGCTAATTTTTGTGGATTTTAAGGTCTGGAATTCAAAATTTATGCAGGTTACGAATTTTCTCTGGTAAATTTCATGAAACACAAATTTGATAGCAGGATTAGATGAAAACCAACTATTTATGATGCACCTGTAATAACACTGCTTTCATTCTTCTCAAGCACCTAAGTTGCCAGTTAACTAATAAAAGTGGTGAATATTTTATGAAGTATATGAAGAGCAAAACTTTGCAATTATAGTTTGGTGCCTAATTCGTAAGGCCAGTTTTAATGACCTGAAATGGTAGTGATAGTAGATATGCTGGAGAAGAGAATTTATTTTGGAGCTACGGGGCAGTCAATTATGATATAAGGCAGACAGAGGACATGATAATATAACAGACAAAATGTACTCTGAGTCCAACACAGTACGGGTCTGGAAGAAGATTCTGAAGAAGTTTTGTGACATGTAAAAGTGCACCAAGGTCAGTCTACAATGTTATTGTGAAATATCTACAGATATAGAAAGAAAGAATTTGCATTTATATTGTGTCTTTCATCATTTCACAATGTCCCAAAGCATTTTACAGTCAAAGAAGTACTTTTGAAGTATAGTCATTGTTTTAATGTAGGGAAACATGGCAGCCAATTTGCACATAGCAAGCTCATAAAATAGCAATAAGATAAATGAAGAGATAATCTGTTTTGTGATGTTGGTTGAAGGATAAATGTTGATGAGGACAGCGAGAGAACTGCCCCCACTCTTCTTCGAATAGTGCCATGGGCTCTTTTACGTCCACCTGAGAGGGCAGACAAGGCCTCTCATCTCATGTTAAACCAATATCTCATCCGAAAGACAGCACCTCTGACAGTGCAGCACTCCCTCAGTACTGCACTGGAGTGTTAGTCTATATTATGTGCTCAAGTCTCTGGAGTGGAGTTTGAAAACCCAACCTTCTAACTCAGAGGCAAAAGTGCTACCACATGTCTCTCTCTCTATATATATATATATGTATATCTATATATATGTATATATAGATATAGATATATATAAAATTAGCTTAGTTGTGTCTGAGGAATAATGATAGATTTAATTGCCCATTTCTAACTCGCACAGAAAACTATCTGAATTTCAAACAGACAATTCAGCATGTTTAATCCATTTGCCCTTGTTATGTTTTTGGCGTTTTTACATTGGATATTTTTCTTTGGTTCTGCATCTCAGACCGCACCTGTAGTTGTTTCCATGGTCCGTATGGACCGAAGTTTCCTTTACTTGCCCAGTATCTAGATAACTTGCAGTGAGCCCAAGGCCTCAGGGTGGATCGATGCATGGGGAGAGAGGCAGGGCGAGCAACAAATTCGCATGCCGAGGCCCGGTGAGATTTTAGCTCCCAGGTTTCATTTCCATATTCAGAATCGGACTCTCACCCGAACCTGGCAGGAATCACTCTCTGGCCGGTGGGAGGGAATTCGGGTGGCAGGAGGCCGCTGCTGGGTACCCGCGGGAATGATCTCCGGCAGTCAAGTAAGACTTGGGTGGGGGGGGGTAGAATCTCAATCAGGGGAGGGGAGGGAAGCTCAGGATTTCCTTGCGGGGCCTAGTGAAGCATTCCTGTGTCTCTTGACCCACAAGGAAACAGAAACAAAATTATAAAAACTTATCTTTCTGGGCCTCTTCTAGCCCTCGACTTGGATCCCACCACAGCTCCCCTACTCCGCTTAAATTTGCATATTGGGCCCCGATGACATAATCTGAGCTCGATCTGCATATTTAAAACTACCCTGCCAACTTGGAGTGTGTGCCCATGCTGCCTGGAATTTAATCAATGCGAGAAAGGAGTGGGTAAGTCCTCTGTTCCATTTTAACTGCCCTCCTCCACCTGGATTCCGCCAAGCGGGGAAGATAAAATCAAGGCCCAACTGTCAGACAGAAAACCTTTAATCCTGCATTTTGGCTTATTGATTATATCACATGTCCTCGCAAGATCTTCCTCAACTTCAGGAAGTGGTAGAATAAACACTTCATTAAACTAAGACTTTGGCTATACACTGACAAACAGATTTGATAACCATTATTACGTATGTATAAAAATTCATTAGAAAAGGTAATAATGCCAGAGGACTGGCAGACAGCTAATGCGATTCCTATATTTAAAAAGGGAGATAGAACAAGTCCAGGGAACTATAGACCAATTAGCTTAACGTCGGTGGTAGGAAAGATAATGGAAACCTCACTCAAAGATGTAATAGAAACTGAAAATATAATAAAGAATAGTCAGCACTGATTTCAAAAGGAAAAGTCATGCTTGACCAATCTTATTGAATTCTTTGAATTAGTAACAGAAAGTGTAGACGAGGGCAATGTAGTAGATGTAATATATTTGGATTTTCAAAAGGCCTTCGATAAGGTACTGTATAGTAGACTCATGACTAAGGTCAGAGCATGTGGAGTCAGGGGACAAGTAGCAGAATGGATAGCAAGCTGGCTACAAAACAGAAAACAAAGAGTAGGGGTTAAAGGCAGTTACTCAGACTGGCAAAAGGTGGGAAGTGGTGTTCCACAAGGATCGGTCCTGGGACCACTGTTGTTCACCGTATACATAAACAATTTGGACTCGGAAATCGGAAGTACAATTTCAAAATTTGCAGACAACACCAAATTCGGGGGTATAGTTAATATCAAGGAGGACTGTGACAAAATACGGAAAGGCTTTAATAAACTTGCAGAATGGGCGTGCAAATGAATTTCAGTATAGATAAGTGTGAGGTAGGAATAATTAGGAGGCCACATACACCTTGGATAGTAAGAGCATAAATGGGGTAGAGGAGCAAAGGGGTGTTGGGGTACAGATACACAAATCACTAAAAGTAGCAACCATACAAAAGGCAAACCAAGCACTGGGATTCATTTCTAGAGAGGTAGAACTGAAAAGCAGAGAAGTTATGCTAAACTTGTACAGAACATTGGTTGGCTCACACTATGAGTACTGCGAGCAGTTCTGGTCTCCTCACTGTAAAAAGGATACAGAGGCTCTGGAGAAGGTGCAAAAAAGATTCACTAGGAATAAGAGGTTATACCCATCAGGAAAGATTGAATAGATTGGGGCTCTTTTCTCTAGAAAAGAGAAGACTGAGGGGTGACCTGATAGACGTCTTTAAGATTATGAAAGGATTTGATAGGGTAGATGTAGAGAAGATGTTTCCACTTGCAGGGGAGATCAGAGCTGGGGGCCATAAATATAAGAGTCACTAACAAATCCAATAGGGAATTCAAGAGAAACTTCTTCACCCAGAGAGTGGTAAGAATGTGGAACTCACTTCCACAAGGAGCAGTTGAGGCAACTAGCTATGCTAACGGGAAGCTCGATAAACATATGAGAGAGAAGGGACTCGAAGGATATGTTGATAGAGCTAGATGAAGAAGGCTGGGAGGGGCCTAATGTAGAGCATAAACACCAGCATGAACCTGTTGGGCTGAATGGCCTGTTTCTTTGTAATTCTCTGGAGAAGTGAAGAGAAGCAATGACACAGTGTACAATTACAATAGTTACAGGACTAACTGTCCCTCCTTGAAAGATAGAACATGACAAATAGTCACATCTACAATATGCTACATTGCAATTGAACTGGACCAGATTTTCCTCTTTCAGCATTATTACCCCTGAATGGTTCTTGGTGGGGCCGATTTTCACTTGGGAAAATTGGCATTAACAGGGTGATAAGAGTCTAAAAATGGGGTTGGTAGCATTAGTACCCCATTAACCCCAACGATCAGCCCACTGCGACGTTCACAGGAAACAATCGCATGTTTCAGACAGATGCTTTGACCGGCCAGTGGTAGGCCTCTTTCCCATGCGAATCGGGGTCCTAATGGCATCGTTAGGACCCTAATTTCAATTTTAAACGCAAATGGGCAGAGCTTTCGACACACACGCTCCGTCCATGAGTACTGGCATTCCGTTTGGGAAATGGGCAGAAAAGTTTTAACATTTTCTTTTTGGAGCAGGAAGGAACAGAAATGTTCCTCCTGGCTCCACAAAAACAGTGCAGGCTGTAGCTGGCCTGGCCTCGCCCCACCTCAGCGTCGCTGCCCAACCCCCAAAGACCTACCTGCACACTTTTGCTGGAATCCCAGTTGGGCAGCATTCCTGAGGCTGTGGACCAAAGAGCTACCTTAAGACGCCTGTTTGGCGTCTGCAGCTCGCCTGTCAAATTCAAATGAGGCTGGGGCCTAAAATCACAGTGCTTTTTCGCCACCGGTACAGGGGCCGGTCAGTCACCCAAAAGTCAAAATCGACCCAGCGGGTTTTAAACATAAGTGGACTGTTTACTTACAATTGTCCTGTGAGCTCATTAGCATATGTAAGAGAAGCATTATGCGAGCTTTCTATATAATATTGCTAACCTTTTTAGGAAAAGCATCATATAAGCTTTTCCTGTGAACAAGGCTTTCTGTTCACTGTTATAAAGCATCACAGGCCTTTGGTCACCTTTGCAGAGAGGCCCTCTTTGAGTAATGAGAATCCTGTATCATTCTTATCTCATTTGCATAAGATAGATAAAGGGAGTTGACCATAGTTTAATAAGAATACAGGATACTTTGGGCAAACATAAGTGTCCTTGATAAATCGGAGACAACTAATCATATAAGAGGCAATGATGTCAGATGTTGTATGTCATCTGGATGTAAGGGAGTGAAGCAGATGGCAGCTCCTTGAGACAGAGAAGATGATTGCTGGGAGGTCCCATATAGAACTAATGTGTTAAAAAACATATATAAGATGATAATTAATTGGTATTTGTTAGAACGTTCTGGGAGCGAAGCTGGACATGCTCAAGTAATATCAAGGACCATCGAGAAGTGCACCTCGGAGGCTTTTATGGTTATAAACTTTGGCAGGATGTATTTGACATCTTAACTAGTATGTTTAATTGTACTCTTGTATTTTAACATCTTTGCTACTTATTATAACTTCTCAATAAAGCTATTATAGTTTGGAACAAAACACCTCAGAGCCTATTTGATTAAAGACTGAACATCACTCACATATTGGCTCTCCAACGTGGGGCTCGAGGTATAGTTTTGTACAAAGTATAAATATTTGGGTTGTTGTATACCCGCTAAACAAGCAAAGTTGGGATCACACATTTTGGGTCATGAGAGATCTGTGTAATAGTCCGGGGGCAGTACCACGTTGAGTTGTTTAACATGGCGAGAGATTATATCCTTGCACGGACTTACAATTTTGGGGAGGAAAAAATAGGGAGTGTGTATAGATAGTTGAGGGAAGATGGGAGGAAAATATGGTGGGTAAAACAAAGAAGTATATCCAGGAGAAAATAGGAACTGGTGTTTTATTAGTTAAACACTGTGTGTGAGGTGGAGACTAAGATGAAGAAACTGATAAAGGAGAAAAAAATGTTAAAAGATGATTAGAAAGCAGGAGTCTTGTTGTTTCAACTCCAAGAGTTAGGGAGGTTGAGAGAGGAAGTTGAAATTCTGAAGGGTGGGTTGAAAGATGAGGAAGAAAAGTGGAACAAAAAGAAAGATGGAAGGAACGGAGGGGAGGACACGGTATGTGAGCTTGAAGTTTTCAATATGTACAGAATAGGGTTAAGTAGCAAATATCAGAAATTGAAAATTGGTTTAAGTGAAAAAGGATAAATTAGTCTATGATAGAATAAATAAGGAGAAAGGGGGAAAGTTACAAGCTACAGAATGTGTTCTTTTTTTCATCATACTGTCTCTTTAAAAGCCTGTGTGTGTGCTTTCTTTTCTCTATTGCTGACTACACCCCCTTCAATGTTTGTTATGTGTTTTTCCCTTTTGTAAAATGTTACAAAGATTTTGTTTAGCTGTGAAGGATAACTTTTTCTTCAGTTATATTAAGTGCTTCAACAGTTATGTGGAAAGGCACCTGAAGAAAGAACAAAAAGAAAGATGATTAATTTACTGGGTTTATGTAAGCAGATGCTATTTTGATAATTTTATCTGTTCTGTAGTGTGTTTAGTTTGAGATATTGCTGAATTAAAATTGGAGTTATTGAGGTTAACTAACCTATTAAATTGTGAAAACCAGTCTTCTATTGTGACCATGGTAAACTTCTGGTTATTGTAAATTATGTGAGAGTCTCTAATTCCAGATATGAGATTATCACATGTAAAATTGGCATTTTGAATTTCTTAAATGCTTAATGATTTGAAGTAACTAAGCAGTTAACGTTAAGTGTAATTGATGTGTTTGGAGTTGTGTTGCGAATCGGAGAGCGTAAATTGATGTGTTAAAATTTTGGGACATTTGAGGCAGTACAATTTATTTTTCATCTTGGTTGCATTGGAATGTGATAGCTGTGAGCAAACTGACAGCACCCTTTGACCTTATGATTGATTGTGGTCAGAAAAAAAAGTGACTGGAACAAAAAGAATGATTAAAGGATCTCCTGCTATCTCTATGACAGCAATCTGGAGATATCTTGTAGTTGGACTATCGAAGACTCAATAAAATTTTGGACACATCTTAAATAAATGTTGAATGCTTTAAAATTAGATGAACAAACTGAAATGCTGTCTTCCTGACAAGAATGTGTTTAAAATTAATAGTGATGTTACTGATCATTTCTGCTTGTTTTAATAGATTTTATTATCCAGAACTTAATTGTATTAGGATCTTTGTGCAAGTTATCACTATTTTAACAGCACAAAGACTTTTTGAGGAAAAAAAGATAAAATGCAGCTTTAAAGAATTACACGATACAGTTGAAGGATAGTGTCTGGTTTTAATTCAATTTGAACTTCTTCAAAGCACTTTGTTTTAATTGAATTACAACTAAATACTGCGATTGCTTTATATAGTTTAAATTAAAGATGCATGGTCTTATTTTAAATTAATTCAAATGTTTTTAGTCTGAGCCCTGTTATTGTGATTGACTCCTCCCCCCCACCACCCCCTATGGTTTTGACAAGCAAGAAGTAATTAACCCTTGTTTATGCATTGCTGAAGTTAATTATTTAGACTGTACTAGTTTTTTTTAAGAAGCTGTTATGACAACTTTTGAGCTGATGAATCACAGCTTTCTGAGTGGAAAGAGCAGTCACTCGCAATGTAGCTTAATGTAAGTTTGGATGGATCCAAAGAGCAGACTAATGGTGGGAGAAGAAAACTGAGTGTAAGTCAAATTTAAAGGGATGGCAATAATTAAAGGGGAGTGGAACAAAAGTGACAAAAATTTAGAAAGCCTTTCAAAAGGTTTCTCAACCTATTAGAAGCCTTTGCCAAGGCTGAAGGGGAAGGGGATTAAGAAGTTGCAGGCAAAAAAGTGTGCAAATACAACACACAAGCAAAGAATTACATAGAATTTACAGCACATAAACAGGCCATTCAGCCCAACTATGTGTTGGGTGTTTATGCTCCAGACGAGCCCCCTCCCACTCTATTTAATTCATCATATATCATTCTATTCCTTTCTCCCTGATGAAATTATTTAGCTTCCCCTTAAATGTGTCTATGCTATTCGTCTCCACATTGCCACCACTCTCTGAGTAAAGAAATTTCACCTAAATTCCTTATTGGATTTATTTGTGACTATCTTATATTTATTGCCCCTAGTTTTGGATTCCCCGACAAGTGGAAACATCTTCTCAATGTCTACCCTATCAAACCCCATCATAATTTTAAAGACCTCTATCAGGTGACTTCTCAGTCTTCTCTTTTCTAGAGAAAAGACCCCTGGCCCGTTCAGTCTTTCCTGATAGTTGTAAGTTGGAGTTGGACTCTTCTATTCTCTCCAACAGTGTGCATAAGCTTTCTGGCAGGCTGGCCAATGCACTTAGAAGCTTCGTGTGGATAAGGAGAGAGAGAGATGAGTGGCTTTTACCATTTATAATGCATAGTGCGTGAGGGTAAGATTTAAGTGAGAAGGAAACAAAGGAACAATGGTTTAAAATCCTGCAGGATGTCCCAGCCTTGCCAGGTGCCACGCTCCTGACGTGCCCTCTGCCCATGATGTCCATAACTTGTTCTTCAAGTGAGAATAGCACATGGATGATGCGTGACCCACCTCCTGTGTCACCTGCGTGCAAGCTTGTCCTGCCAAGGAAGAAGGAAGAAGGAAATATGTCAGTGTTAGAGTAGTGAGAAGTTTCGAGGATGTGCATGTCAGGGTAGAATAGTGTATCAGGAAAGACTGAATAGGCCAGGGGTCTTTTCTCTAGAAAAGAGAAGACTGAGAAGTCACCTGATAGAGGTCTTTAAAATTCTGAATGGGTTTGATAGGGTAGAATTGAGAAGATGTTTCCACTTGTGGGGGAATCCAAAACTAGGGGCAATAAATATAAGATAGTCACGAATAAGGTGTAAAAGATGGTAGAGGTGTGAGGAACTGAAGGAAGTAATTGTGAGGAGAGTGGCAGGTGCAGAGTGTGGCATTAGGAGCAGAAGGAGGTGGAGTGAAGTGTGCTGCAATGACTTGAGGAGAGTGCAATTATTCAAGGCAGGGAAGGGTTGGGAGTGCGGGGGCAACAGGTTGGGCAAGGCTAAACAGAGAGTAATGAGAGATATGAGTTAGGAGGCCTACCTTAGCTAGCCTTGTAAGGTCGTTGAACTTCTTCCTGCATTGCAGCCATGGCCTGGGAGTAATACTTCTGGCACTGTCCTGCTCTGACACCTCTGCCCACTCGTTCCAGGCAGCTTGCCTTAATATCTTCTTTCTGCCTGGTGGATAGAAGATGTCTCCCCTCCTACCAACCTCCTCCACCAATACCTCCAACGTAGCATCAGAAAAATGGAGGCCCTTGCAGGTTCTCCTGTGCCTGTCATTATCGACAGTCTTCAGTAACAGTTGCATGCAACCAATGTGCACCTCCCATTTAAGAGGTGCAGGCAACCATTAAATGGCATCAGCAACGCACAATATTGACACCCCCATTAGGTGAGCTGTTAATTAACAGCCCAAGTAGCACTGATAGACCGACTATTTTATTTAAATTAATCAGGGGGACCAATTTGGACCTCAGTTGCGTCTGAGCACAACACCCATTCTATGAATGGACAGAGTTACAGTTATAGTAAACCCTGCCTTACTTCAATTTAATTTTCCTCTTTCCTCTTGATTCAGGAACCGTTCCTTTAGGTTGGAAAATTGCACATGTCACTCCACTATTTAAGAAAGGTGACAGAGGGAAACCAGGGAATTAGAGACCAGTTAGTCTAACATCTGTTGTCAGGGAATTACTAGAGTCTATAATTAAGGACAGAGTGATTGATCACCTTGAAAATTTTCAGCTGATCAGAGAGAGCCAGCATGGATTTGTAAAGGGTAGGTCATGCCTGATGAACCTGATTGAATTTTTTGAAGAGATGACTAAAATAGTGGACAGGGGAATGTCTATGGATGTTGTTTATATGGACTTCCAGAAGGCAATCACTAAACTCCCTCATAAGAGACTGTTGGTTAAAGTTGAAGCTCATGGAATTGAGGGAAAATTATTGACCTAGTTAGGAAATTGGCTGAGCGGCAAGAGACAGAGAGTAGAGATAATGGGCATGTACTCAAATTGGCAGGATGTGACTAGTGGTGTCCCACAGGGATCTGTGTTGGGGCCTCAACTATTCACTATATTTATTAACAATTTAGATGAGAGGATAGAGAGCCACATATCCAAGTTTGCCGATGACACAAAGATACGCAGCATTGTAAGCAGTGTAGATGGAAGCATAAAATTACAGAGAGATATTAATAGATTAAGTGAACGGGCAAAACTATGGCAAATGTAGTCAAGTGTGAGATCATCCACTTTGGATCTAAAAAAGATAGATCAGAGTACTTTCTAAATGGTGAAAAGTTCGAAACAGTGGAGGTCCAAAGAGACTATGGGATTCACATATATAGATCATTAAAATGTCATGGACAGGTACAGAAAATAATCAAAAAGGCTAATGGAATGCTGGCTTATATATCTAGAGGACTAGAATACAAGGGAGTAGAAGTTATGCCACAGCTATACAAAGCCTTGGTTAGGCCACATCTAGAGTACTGTGCTCAGTACTGGGCACCACATCTTAGAAAGGATATGTTGGCCTTGGAGGGAGTGCAGCGTAGATTTCCAAGGGTTAAATTACGAGGAGAGATTATACAAATTATGGTTGTATTCCCTGGAATTTAGAAGATTAAAGGGTGATTTGATTGAAGTTTTCTAGATATTAAGGGGAACTGATAGGGTAGATAGAGAGAAACTATTTCTGCTGGTTGGGGAGTCTAGGACTAGGGGACATAGCCTAAAAATTAGAGCCAGGACTTTCAGGAGTGAAGTTAGGAAACACTTCTACACGCAAAGGGTGGTAAAAGTTTGGAACTCTCTACTACAAACTGTGGGGTTCAAGACACCTTTAACAAAAGATATTTGAAGGAAAGGGTTAACTACACCCCTTTTAAACAAAGACATTTGAAAACCTGCAAACACAGTAATGTGGTAAACTGTGTTCTCGCAATTCCTGTTTTTCCCTCACTGACACTGATGGCACTGAAGAAGTATGAGTTTGGGGATCTAAGGCATTGTACTGCGGATAGATATCTAGATTATTAAATACATTAACTAGATGGATAATATTGAACTTAAAGCGGTCAGGTTTTCAAAACACATAGGCTTTTGGAAGCACAAGCTTTTCAACACAACAGGGGTTAATGTAAGAAAAGGCAACAAGGACATACATCAAAGGCTTTGGATCAGGAAAGCAACGATAGGTGTGAAAACAAGCATGGGCCTCTCATTCCTATCTGGTAACCTGTTCAAAAGATTTGTAAAACATCAAACAGTGTTGCACCCAACATATGGTCAAATGGTATATGGAATGGATTTGATGCCATTGATTCAATCAAAATTGGAGACACAAGGACCATTAAGAATGTCTGGGTATAGAAATGTGAGGAGCATTTTACAACCCACCGTTCGAACACATGGGGCCCGATAGGAGGGAGTCGGATTGGCAGCGGGGGGGTCGACTGGGCGCGTGGCTAACACGCCCAGTGATATCGGGGTGCTCCGCACGCAATCGCAGCCTAACTGAAGGTACTTACGCGTGCTTCCGGGTGTCCCTTTCCAGACCTGCACAGCGGGTGCACTGCACACCCGCATCACAGGCTGTCAGCAGGAGGAGCCCTATTTAAAGGGGCAGTCCTCCAATGCTCCTCCTGCAGCATATAAATATATAAAATTCTAACAGGACTCGACAGACTAGATGCAGGGAGGATGTTCCCGATGGCTGGGGAGTCCAGAACCAGGGTCACAGTCTCAGGATATGAGGGATGCCATTTAGAACCTAGATGAGGAGAAATTTCTTCACTCAGAGGGTGGAATTCTCTATCACAGAAGGCAGTGGAGGCCAAGTCATTAGATGTATTCAAGAAGGAGATAGATATATTTCTTAATGCTAAAGGGATCAAGGGATATGGGGAAAAAGCAGGAACAGGGTACTGAGTTAGACAATCAGCCATGATCATTTTGAATGGCGGCGCAGGCCCGAAGGGCCGAATGGCCTACTCCTGCTCCTATTTTCTATGTTTCTATGTTTAGCAAAGAACCATTTTTGGAGCATGGAGCAGCCCAGAGGCAAGGCTGCTTCAAGGTTCTCTGACTCCTCACTCTAGGTGCTGCTCGATGGAGTGAGGAGGAAGAGGGAAATTTTTTTCCCATCTGATGGGAGGAGGTGGCCTCCCTCTGGCACCAAGAAGGACTGGCTTGAGGTGGCAGAGGAGGTCAGCAGCAGCAGTAATGTGTGCTGAACCTGGGTCTAGTGCAGGAAGCGCTTTAATGACCTAACCAGGTCAGCCAAAGTGAGTATACTTACGCATTCTCCCACAATCCGTCTTCCACTTCACCTCTACCACCACACAACTCCTTCTGCACTGCCACCACAATGCTCTTGCATCACTCCTCACATCCACTCAACCATCATCCTCACATTGCCTGCACGTACTCACCGCCCCAGTTCCCATTCGAACACTACCACGCAACCCAATCCTCATACAATCTCATGGCTATGTCTCACACGCACCCTCCCATGCACCTCCCTCACGGTCAACCCCACCCACACCAATGCATGCAGCGGGTCAGTATACAACCATCACTCAATCACGCCTCTCTGTGTTTTGCCTTGTTAGGAGAAGAGATGCCAGAATGCCCGGGAGAGGGCAAGGACCGGAGGGGGCCCACCACACCAGGTAGTCTTAACGAACGCGGAACAGCAGGCATTGGAAGTAACCCGGACGCTGGAGTGCCTGTCCGTGGCGGACGCCGAGACTGGGAGTGCACAAGCGGCTGATGACAGAAATCCAACACTCAGCACTCATGATAGCGAATGATCTCAGCATCACTTGGCATCTGCAGCACCTCAACATCTGTCCACATGCTTAATATCGCTTTCTGTTCTCTTGCAGGGCCATCTGTGACCGCCGTGACTGCGGAGGGCGATTTCTCAGAGGACCTGCCGGCCTCTGAGGGTGCATCGTCACATCTGAGCCAGCCATCCACCAGCGCAGATACATACACCTCAGTGGGTCCCCGTCCTCACTTAGTTGGGCTTGCACATGGTGAGTGACCATGCACATGTGAGCACGAGCAGAACCTGGTGGCAGGGGCAGCCATGGAGAGTCCGCGTTGGTGGGAGCACTCTTCTCCAGGCTCTGCTCAGCTAGACACAGATGCTGAACCTTGGGAGCCATCCTTTAAAAGGAGGGACAGCAGCGCATTTGCGAGGTGCTGGAACAGGTGCCACACACACTCTCCACAATAGAGCAAAGGATAGAGGAGTCCAACTCCTGCATGAGTGGAATGGTGGCACAGGTACGGGAGGGAATCTCTGAGATACTGTCACAAGGACGTGAAGGCATCTCTGAGATAGTGTCGCGGGTAGGTGTGGGAATGTCTGCGACGGAGGAAAGGCTAGCCTCCATCGAGCTTCAAGCACGGCTCAACAATGAGTCCATTCAGGCCCTGACAACGGAGGTTCAGATTCAGGGTGAGCAACATTCTGCTGCCTTAAACAGGCTGACAGATACATTACAACTGGCCTTCCAAGGCTTCACATAAGTCCTCCAAACTGACGTCCAGCAGGGTGGAAGGAGTGATGTGGGCCTGGCCCAGGAGAGGGATGATAGTGAAAGGGGACATGGAAGTAGGGACGCCACTCAAAGCGCTCCCATATCTCACCAGTTTCCCCCCTCTCAACCAGTACCCGCAATGCTGCCACCTCTCCAGGTGGCCGAGTCTGCCCCTGCACAGGTGCAGGTGGAGCAGTCTTTGGAGGGGCCCTCACGGGCACTGAAACCCAGAGGGCATCCGCGCAAAGCAGTTGATCGGTCAGGGCATAGACAAGAGCAACCTGCCACTACCTCTGCTGAAGCCACAGGGGTAGCACCATATAGGGGTTCCCGTAAACATAAGGCAAAGGTTTTGTAAGCACATGGGTGCATGACAGAATGTAATGTTTTTGATTTACTTTCGTTTGTTTTGCAAAGCACATTAAAATTTGTTATCACCGCGACTGCCACGTCTTTGCAGATCTTATCTGGTTTATGCAATAATTCCCTTTCCTGAGGATCATCATGAAGACCCATAAATGATGCCACCCATTGTGTCACGGCAGAGTGAGTGCAAGTGCAGGTGTATTTGCAGGGCTCTTTTGTGTAGATGACTGAGAGACGCCGCCGATGTCCCCAGTGGCACCCTGGAAGGATCTGGAGGAGAAGTTGTTGAGGGCAGTGGTGACTTTGACAGCGACAGGTAAGAAGATGGTGCTCAGGCCAGGTGGGAGCAACTCGGCATGAAGGAGGCTTCAGGCCTGATGAGCAAAATCCTTTAAAGGTTGTATATGTATTAATGATTTGCCTGATGTATGTATGAATTGTTAAGTCATTACATAATTACGCTGCAAATTATTAAGTGTATAATGGGATTTTATAGAGGAAAATCATGAGCCCGATGTTACCAGGGCTGCGGGTTCTCGGTGGGGGGGCTATCGGGCGTGTTACCCACGCGCCCGGCGAAATCAGTCAGCTCCCTGCGCGATCGTAGCCCAATTGGATCCACTTACCTGTTCCTCCGGGTTCCCCAATGCTGATCTGTGCGTCGGGCGGGCTGCGCATGCGCAGTAAGATCTGTCAGCTGGAGGAGCTCTATTTAAAGGGGCAGTCCTCCACTGACAGATGCTGCAACAAATAGAAAAAATTACAGCATGGAGCAGCCCAGGGGGAAGGCTGCTCCCATTTTAATGATGCCTCACTCCAGGTATCAATACACGGGGTGAGGAGGAGGGGGAGTTCAGAGATCTTCCACCCGGCGGGCGGGAGGAAGCGGCCTGCCTCTGCCACCAGGAAGGCCTGGCTCGAGGTGGCAGAGGAGGTCACCTGCACCACCAACATATCGCCCACCTGCATACAGTGCAGGAGGCGCTCCAATGACCTCAGTAGGTCAGCCAAAGTGAGTACACTTACTCATTCACCTACACTCCGTCTGCCATATCACCGCCCCCACCCCACATCTCCTTCTGCACTGCCAACACTACACTGTCACATCACCCCTCATACCCACTCAAACCTCATCCTCATCTTACCTGCACCTACTCACCTCGCCAGTACTCATCCCGCCACTACCACTCAACCCAATCCTCATACAATCTCATGGCTCTATCTCATTCTCACCCTCTCGTGCATCTCTTTCACGGTCAGCCTCACTCAACCTGCCACTACCCGTGCTGCAGCCACAGGGCATGCATCACATATGTGCAGTAGGCAGCGTAAGGCAAACGTGTCGTGAGCATGAAGGGGATGCACAAGGGTGTTTGAGGGTTTGTCACGGTTGTTACTGATATTGAATTTCTGAGCAACTCACATTACATATTATATTGGCACCACTACTGCCATGTCTTCGCGAATCTTGTCTGGTTTGTGCAATAATGCCCTTTCCTGAGGATCACTATGAAGACTCACAACTGATGCCACCCATTGTGTCACTGCAGAGTGGGTGTAGGTGTATTTGCAGGGCTGAGAGACGTCGGCGATGTCCCCGGTGGCACCCTGGAAGGATGCGGAGGAGAAGTTGTTGAGGGCAGTGGTGACTTTGACAGCGACAGGTAAGAAGATGGTTCTCGGGCCAGCCGGGAGCAGCTTGGCATGAAGGAGGCTGCAGATGTCCACGACTACATGTCGAGTGACTCTGAGCCTCCGTGTGCACTGCTGCTCAGAGAGGTCCAGGAAGCTGTGCCTCGGTCTGTGGACCCTGTGGCGAGGGTAGTGCGCTCTGCGATGCATCTCTCTCTGCGGTAGCCCTCCCTCCTGCTGTACAGGTGGATGTGTCACAGCACTCTGTTGTGGAACTCCACGTGTCAGAGGTGGACGGCGTGGATGCTGTTCGCCCTCCGAGGAGGTCATGACTGCAGCTACGGCAGCCCCCATCCAGAAGATGTACATCTGAGGGGGTCCACAAGGTAGGTACATGTCTCTGGACCCCGGGGTAAGTGTGCAAGTCGGTGACTTTCATTGTCAGGAGGAGGGTCGTGGAGGCCAAACTTTGTCCCAAGTGACAGAGTGGCCTCCTGCAATGAGTGACGGTCTCCCCCCGACCGCCTGTCAAATGGACCTTTGCAGCTGCCACAGGCTGACAGCTGCAACAGGTCCATTTGAACTGGGAGTGTTTCCCCCAGTGTGGGAAACAGTCCCAGTTTGCTTTAAAATCCCACCCCTCCTCACATAATCCCTTAATCAGGTCAGTTAATGACCTGAACAAGCAAAATAAATACATTCAAGTGGCATCCCGCTGGCTTTAATTGCCTGCGGGATTCCCACCAGCGGGGGCTGCGCGCGCACGCCGGCGCGTCAGTGGGGAACCCGGAAGTGCGCGGGTGCGAGGCGGGCTCCGGTCCCGCTCCGGGATTTCCCAATTTTCGGGGCCCCCCCGCCAGGAACGCACCCGATAGCGGGTGCTAAAATGCTGCCCCATATGTTTGGTTTGATTTTGCTTCGTGAATGCTCAGATGAAAAATAACACCATTAAATAATTACTTTTGATTAACAAAACTGCCGTGAGTGAGGGTGACTTTCTTTGCTTGACTATTTGCCCAGGGTCCGAGAATCACACAAAATAAGGAATTCCCTACAAACGTCAGTTGATGCTAGCTCAATTGTTAATTTTAAATCTGAGATTGATAGATTTTTGTTAACCAAAGGTATTAAGGGATATGGGGCTAAGGCAGGTATATGGGGCCTGATTTTAGCAGGCCAGCGGGTTTCCGGCGGGTTGGGTTTCGGGTGCGTGGTCTCCGCGCCCAGTGAAATTAGTGGGTTGCCCGCGCGATCGTGCCAGGCAATCCACTAATTGGAATCAATTACCTGCTCCCCCGGGGTCCGCGCTGCTGGTCTGCGCGTCGGGCGGGCTGCGCATGCGCAGTACGATGTGTCAGCTAGAAGCTCTCTAGTTAAAGGGGCAGTCCTCCACTGACAGATGCTGCAACCAATGGAACAAATTACAGCATGGAGCAGCCCAGGGGGAAGGCTGCTCCCAGTTTAATGATGCCTCACCCCAGGTATCATCAGATGGGGTGAGGAGGCGGAGGGGGGGGACAGAGATCTTCCACCCGGCGGGCGGGAGGAAGCGGCCTGCCTCTGCCACCAAGAAGGCCTGGCTCGAGGTGGCAGAGGGGGTCACCTGCGCCACCAACATATCGCCCACCTGCACACAGTGCAGGAGGCGGTCCAATGACCTCAGTAGGTCAGCCACAGTGAGTACACGTAGTCTTTCCCCTACACTCCGTCTGCCACATCACTGCCCCCACCCCACATCTCCTTCTACACAGCCAACACTACTCTGTCACATCACCCCTCATACCCACTCAAACCCCATCCTCATCTCACCTGCACCTACTCACCTCGCCAGTACTCACCCCGCCACGACCACGCAACCCAATCCTCATACAATCTCATGGCTCTATCTCATACTCACCCTCTCGTGCATCTCTCTCACGGCCAGCCTCAATCAACCTGCCACCACCTGTGCTGCAGCCACAGGGCATGCATCACATATGTGCAGTAGGCAGTGTAAGGCAAACGTGTCGTGAGCATGAAGGGGATGCACAAGGGTGTCTGAGGGTTTGCCATGGATGTTACCTATATTGAATTTCAGAGCAACAAACAGCACTCATTATATTGGCACCACCACTGCCATGTCTCCGCGAATCCTGTCTGTTGTGTCCAATAATGCCCGCTCCTGGGTATCACTATGAGGACCCACCACTGATGCCACCCATTGTGTTACTGCAGAGTAGGTGCAGGTGTATTTGCAGGGCTTTTCCGTGCAGACGACTGAGAGACATCGGCGGTGTACCCGGCTGCACCCTGGAAGGATGCGGAGGAGAAGTTGTGGAGGGCAGTGGTAACTTTGGCAGCGACAGGTAAACAGATGGTGCTGGGGCCAGCCAGGAGCAGCTCGGCATGAAAGAGGCTGCAGATCTCCACGACTACATGTCGAGTGAATCTGCGCCTCCGTGTGCACTGCTGCTCTGAGAGGTCCGGGGAGCTGCGCCTCGGTCTGTGGACCCTGTGGCGAGGGTAGTGCACTCTGCGACGTGTCTCTCTCTGCGGTTGCCCTCCCTCCTGCTGTGCAGGTGGATGTGTCACAGCACTCTGTTGTGGAGCTCCACGTGTCAGAGGTGGACGGCGTGGATGGCGAGGCTGGTGATGCTGTTCGCCCTCCGAGGGGGTCATGACTGCAGCTACGGCGGCCCCCATCCGCAATATGTACATCTGAGGGAGTCCGCAAGGGAGGCACATGTCTCTGGACCCCGGGGTGAGTGTGCAGGTTGGTGACTTTCACCATCCGGAGTGGCCTCCTGCAATGGATGAGGGTCTCCCCGCCCCCCCCCCCCCCCACCTGTCAAATGGACCTTTGCAGCTGCCACAGGCTGACGGCTGCAACACGTCCTGTTCAACTAGGACTGTTTCCCCCAGTGTCTGAAACAGTCCCATGTTTCCCCAAAATCACACACAGTCCCTTAATCAGGTCAGTTAATGACCTGAACAAGCAAAATAAATAACCTCAAGTGGCATCCCACTGGCTTTAATTGCCTGCGGGATTCCCACCAGCGGGGGCCACGCACGCACCCCCGCACGTCATCGGGGAACCCGGAAGTGGGCGGGATCGTGGCGCGATCCGGTCACGTGCCTGGATATCGGGATTTTAGGGGCCCCCCCGCTGGAAACCCACAGGAAACCCGACGGTAAAATCGAGCCCATGGAGTCTGGGCATAGATCAGCCATGAAGTGGAACAGGTTCGAAGGGCTAAATGGCTTACTCCTTTTCCTAAGTTCCTTGTAATAAAGATAATAGGAAAGCAGGCCACACTGCCACTGTTAATGGGCTAAGTAAAACAAATTTTGGTCAGCCCTAGCACTGAATCAGGCCAATGCCTGTTTGGCTCTCTTCTGAAGATAGATTGCCCTGAGTCCTTAGTTGCTTCTCTCAGCAGAACTTAGCAACTGACCCTGAACATGTGTTCTCCTCTTCTATCATTCCCTCTTTGGGCAGGAAGTTGAGGGCACCTTGAAATTGAAACTGCAAAGCTCAAAAGGATCCGAATTCCAATCATTAATGTGTAAATGCTTAGTGGGACCTTTTATCTTTGTCCAAGGCAATCTAGACAGCTGCTTCATTTGACTTCTGGTCTGCATTCCCAGCAGGTGGTTATCTTGCAAATCTAACCCTTGGCATAAAAGTAAGGTTTTAATATAGATTACACCAAACCCAAACTGTGACAAAATGCTTTAAAAATTTTGAAATGTGACACATACATTGCCACCTGGTGTGATTAGTAGTGAATTTGCCAGCAAAATCAATAAAATACACAAGTGGTAGAAGTTGATACAAATGTGAACTTACATGTGCTGCATTGGTGAACAGATTGCATTTATTCACACTGTTACAAACCAACTATTGTACTAACATCTCGGCAAAATGTGATTTATAATTTTCTTTTCGTCTCTAGCTATTTTATAATTTTCCATAGATTTTTGGTTTACAAATAAAACATTTTAATGCTTTCTCATTGACATTTTGGGAAAATTATGTGCTACAGCCGTGTTTCTCAGCGTGCACTGCAGAAAGGTGAAGAAAATACAATGGTACAAGTTGAATCTCACCTGATGCACCAAGTGTGATTCATAACAGTAGGCAGAAGATTATATTTGTGACATTTACAATTTTAAAAAAAGATAGCGTTGAGTTTGCTTTATTCTATTCTAGAACACATTAGAAATACACTATTTATTTCATTGCAAGAGGATTTGAGTACAGGAGCAAAGATGTCTTACTGCAGTTATACAGGGCCTTGGTGAGACCACAACTTGAGTATTGTGTGCAGTTTTTATCTCCTTACCTCAGAAAAGATACACTTGCTATAGAGGGAGTGCAGCGAAGGTTCACCAGTCTGATTCTTGGGATGGCAGGACTGTCGTATGAGGAGAGATTGTATTGACTCGGCCTGTATTCGCTCAAGTTTAGAAGACTGAGAGGGGATCTCATTGAAACATATAAAATTCTGACAGGGTTAGACAGACTGGATGCAGGGAGGATGTTTCCCTTGGCTGGGGTGTCCAGAGTGAGGGGTCACAGTCTCAGGATACGGGGTAGGACATTTAGGATTGAGATGAGGAGGAATTTCTTCACTCAGAGGGTGGTGAACCTGTGGAATTCTCTACCACAGAGGGCTGTGGAGGCCAAGTCACTGAATATATTTAAGAAGGAGATAGATAGATTTCTAGACACAAAAGGCATCAAGGGGTATGGGGAGAGAGTGGGAATATGGTATTGAGATAGAGGATCAGCCATGATCATATTGAATGGCGGAGTAGGCTCAAAGAGCCGAATAGCCTACCCGTGCTCCTATTTTCTATGTTTTTACCACCCCATCTCCACCGGAGAACGCCTCAAAATATCCCTCATAGACTGCCGTTTCTCTAAAGAATATTAATTTCTCAGATTACTCAGTTCGAATTGTGATTATGCTGTTGTCATGGTTCCTGAAATAAAAGAACACTGTACTGATTTCTAGAAATGATAATCAAGTTTCCAGTGGAAAATTAACTTGCAAACTTTGCCTGGATAAGGCATTTTTCTTGCATGTGTGCCAGTGCTCAGCAAGCCCATTCCAGTTGTAAAAGTACCTAAGTTGCTATCATTGCATATCATGTTGGGCAGTCAATAGTGATTGTCACCTTTCAACTGTCACATTTCCTTTCAGCATGATATCCCTTCCCATTTTCTCACTTCTTCTCTTGTAGATGTTTATTTCTGATGTAGTATTACTGGGCTAGGACATGGAATGCTTTACCTGAATCCATAAAAGCTTTTAAAAGGGAAGTGGATAAATATTGAAGAATTCCAAAGGGTATGGAGAAAGGATAGAGGAATCGTGCTAACTGGATGGCTCTTTTAGAGAGTCAACTCAGGCATGATGGGCTGTATAATTTTAAGATTCCATTGTGGAGTGGTGGCAGGCTTGTGATACCTCAACCAAATGTCATTATTCATGTGCCTGGTCAATGATCAGCTCCTTATTCAAGTTGTTGGAGGCATCACAGTCTGATCATGTCCTCAATCAATGTTCACACACTTGGACTGTCTAGCAGGGATCACTGGATACTAATTAGGAGTGCAAACTCTAATTAATTTTCCCCCTCCATGAGGTCAACTGTTAAGATCCAACCGTCCCCTCGGCTGACATTAGCATTAACTAGGGATGAAATGTGGGTGACTTCTGGTCTGTAAGTCTCAGAACCACACTAGGCAACGGATTTACCCATGGAGTTATCGAGGGAGTTAACCCACTATTATTACTGATTCTTGGTCCAACATCATTGTACTTTCAGCAATTTGTTCATCATAAGAGTAGATGCTAACGACCCCCACAGAATGCATTCCTAAATATTAGTTCCTGCCTACTTCCTTGGCCCCTCTCAACTCTTTAGATTTTCTGCCTATTGTGTGTATTTTTCTTTTAGCTATATTTCCTATGCATACCATTCTACAATCTACGGTGGTTGTTAGCTGTTTTGTGATTATAGCTAGTTTATCACTCACCACTTGGGAATTGAGATTCTATTTTTTAATCACATTTCTTCAGTGTTGCTCTTGGATATGCAATAATGATTTTTGGTAAACTTCAATCTGTTGCTTTTTGTTTTCTTCAGACTCATGCTATTAAGGACATAATTATTGGTGGCTGGCACTTCTGTAAAGCTACGACCAGTATTCTCAGTTTTGTTGTCTCCTCCTGGGATGAATGGCTTCCAGTAATTTTACAATTGCTGTGACCATGACAGACAACAGAACTAAAAGCTGTGCATTGGTCTGACAACAATGATACCTGGCACATAAACATAAAAGTGGTTAGGCCGCATGTAGACCACATTTTCCTGAATGCAACTGCAAAAGGTGCCTCAAGCAGGCATTTAGCCCTTTATTTGCATATGGGCCGAATGTCTATTTCAGGTGCGGGCCATGGACGTCTCTTTTTCTGCATTTAGCAAGATAGCGGGCGGCGAACTTCTGGCGTGGAAAGTGGGCACGAGTGGCGCCCGCATTTGGGAGCTTTGGTGCCTGTTTTACGCCTGTAAAATGGGCGCGGTGTCAATGAATTTCTAGGCCACTTTTTCCGTCAGAGATATAATTTTTTTAAATGAAAACATGTTTTGATTTTTTTTACTCCAACTGGGGTATTCTCCCCAACTTCAAGAGATAAACTATAAATTAGAAATAAAAACAAAATGACCAGAAATACAAAGCATCTGTAAGGAGAAAGCTGGGTTAATATTCTGGGTTAAAAACAGAAAATGCTGGAGAAGCTCAGCAAGTCAGGCAGCATCTGTGGAGAAAGGAACAGAGTTAACTTTTCAGGCCGAAGATCTCTCGTCAGAACTGAAAGACGTGTTTCAGTTCTGACGAAAGGTCTTCGACCTGAAACGTTAACTCTGTTTCTTTCTCCACAGTTGCTGCCTGACTTGCTGAGCTTCTCCAGTATTTTCTGTTTTTATTTCAGATTTCCAGCATCTGCAGTATTTTGCTTTTGATTTAATATTCTGGGTGTTAGTCTTCAAATATAAATTAAGCATTTACTATCTGTAATATGATGTGGCCATGAGGCAAACCTCATAGGACTAGGATCAATAGATTTCTTCTCAGTTTTTTAGATTGAGATATCTCCTCTGGTCAAAAGAACTGCACACTGCTTGGAAAGGGCATCTTTTCATGTACATTTTTGTAGATTTTAGAACAGTAAGAGAAAACCACATGTTTTCTGTGAGAGGAAGTGTTAAGTACAGACATCCTTTTTATTTTTCCAGTCATGTATCTTACCTCAACTATGGTATTTGGAGTCAAATTTGCATTCAAAGAAAGATGACTACCCCACCTATTGGTGAGTAATACACCTTTCCCAGTGATGTAGCATAGGATCTATTAAAATCATCTATCACCTGTTATTTCAAGAGACGTATTCCACCAATCTTCTTTTTGTTTCTGGACTTGCAATAAAACAATTCACATTTTGGCTGATTCAAGTCTGAAAAGATGTCTCCATTAACCCAGATATTCACGTCTTGTAATAAATCAGCAAAGAAATAAAGTAAATAAACTTAAAAATGGAACAATAGTGCCATTTGAAGCATCTAATATGATGACACTCCATTTGTTTTGTGCTGAAGCATAAGTAATTAAAGCTGAAGCTTTTCATTTTATAAATAGTCTCTTTTGTGAAAAGAAGTCTTGCTTTTGTCACCTAAGGAAATGAAAGTGCAGCAAGAAACTGTTGCAATTAGGACAAGGCACAGAGGCAGTACATACAGCAATGATGGTACCACATACAGTAATATTATTTTAAGTCTATATCCTTATCCATTGCTACAATTGTGTTAAATAACAAACACAGACTTTTCCATTGATTCTTGTGTCAATAATTGCTAGTGATGTTGTTTTGCCTCCAGGGTCAGTAGGTTGAAGGTCAGTTCAGATCAACCTGAAATAAATATCTGAACTGAAGCTGATTTGATCATCTCGAGTCACAACAAGAAATATGCCAAGAATCTGTTATGCCATGTTAATTCTTGAAGAGAAATAACAAATTTTAACTTCTGGCTATATAGCGCACTCTTCATGACCCTGCAGAGAAATGTAAAAAAAAACGTGCTGATGCAGAAAGGGGAAAATCTATTAATGCACTATTCTGACATATGTGTGTTAATGAAAACGAGGCCTGCTTCCTCACTGTTTTCTTACTGCTTCCTCACGAACAAATAATGCAACTCCTATAAAAAGGTGTTTGGGGCTAAATTGGGCCAGGTCGCGCCCGTTTTTCAGATGCTACACGGCCTCCAAAATGGCTGGGAGGAAGAATGCACACACTTCCGACCGGAAATGCGCCCCTGTCATATTGGGTAAGGACAACTAGAGGCGTCCTTTACCCATGCCTGAAGCAGGCATTAGGTCCTATGCATAGGCAAATAAGGGGCCTAGCGCCTGCTTCAGGTCCCTGCTGCAACATTGCTTTGCCCCGTGGCAGCTGCCTCAGTGAAACCCAACCCTTAACAGCGCATAAATTTAAAAAAACTAAGTACTTACCATGAACACAATCCCGATCACTGCCGCTCCTGCTCCTGCAATCCCCGATCTCCAATTTCCAGGTCCTGGCCCTGCCCTCTGAGATATCCCTCCTCCCCTGCCCCAACCTCCAGGCCCCTTGATCCTTCCTCTAAGGCCCCTGATCCCGAGTCCAGCCACCTGTAGCAGCGACTACTCTGCGCTGCTTCCTCCCGCAGCACCGTCCTCATTGTAATGAGTTCTGAGGCCCAATATCCAGGGCTCCTCGGTCCTCACCAAAAATGGGCGCTCCTGAATTTAACCCCTGTTACGTTTTTTTGAAGAAAAGTAGATCCTTAGTAACATACTCTGATGGTTTCATTTTATATTTGAGTCCAAAAAGAATCATGAAGTAGACAAAAGACTTTCCTTCTTGTTTCTCTTGTTAAAAATGTTCCAGCTTTGTTTTGAAATCTCTTTTATATCATCCACATTTCTTATTGGCAGATAATTTTGATTTTTTTTGTTTTGAACATTTCTGCTATTTATTAATAAATGCACTGTTGTACATCACTTGTATATTATCTAAAACTGTTAAAAAATATTTTTAAAAACTCAGGCCTGTGCCTACAAATCTGATCCCATGGGGGTCATTTTAGCACCCACTATCGGGTGCATTCCTGGCGGGGGGGGCTCCGAAAATCGGAGAATTCCGGAGTGGGTCGGGAGCCCGACTCCAACCCGCCCACTTCCGGGTTCCACACTGACGCGCCGGCGTGCGCGCGCAGCCCCCGCTGGTGGGAATCCCGCAGGCAATTAAAGCCAGCAGGATGCCACTTGAACGTATTTATTTTGCTTGTTCAGGTCATTAACTGACCTGATTAAAGGATTATGTGAGGAGGGGTGGGATTTTAGAGCAAACTGGGACTGTTTCCCACACTGGGGGAAACACTCCCAATTCAAATGGACGTGTTGCAGCTGTCAGCCTGTGGCAGCTGCAAAGGTCCATTTGACAGGTGGGGAGGGGAGACCCTCACTCATTGCAGGAGGCCACTCTGTCACTTGGACAAAGTTTGGCCTCCACCACCCTCCTCCTGACAATCAAAGTCACCAACTTGCACACTTCCCCCGGGGTGCAGAGACATGTACCTACCTTGCGGACCCCCTCAGATGTACATCTTCTGGATGGGGGCCGCTGTAGCTGCAGTCATGACCTCCTCGGAGGGCGAACAGCATCACCAGCCTCACCAGCCTCGCCATCCACGCCGTCCACCTCTGACACGTGGAGCTCCACAACACAGTGCTGTGACACATCCACCTGCACAGCAGGAGGGAGGGCTACCGCAGAGAGAGATGCGTCGCAGAGGGCACTACCCTCGCCACAGGGTCCACAGACCAAGGCTCAGCTTCCTGGACCTCTCTGAGCAGCAGTGCACACAGAGGCTCAGAGTCACTCGACATGTAGTCGTGGACATCTGCACCCTCCTTCATGCCAAGCTGCTCCTGGCTGGCCCGAGCACCATCTTCTTACCTGTCGCTGTCAAAGTCACCACTGCCCTCAACAACTTCTCCTCCGCATCCTTCCAGGGTGCAACCGGGGACATCGCCGACGTCTCTCAGTCGTCTGCACAAAAGAGCCCTGCAAATACACCTCTGCAGTGACACAATGGGTGGCATCAGTTGTGGGTCTTCATAGTGATCCTCAGGAAAGGGCATTATTGCACAAACCAGACAAGATTCGCGAAGACGTGGCAGTGGTGGTGCCAATATAATATGTAATGTGAGTTGCTCAGAAATTCAATATAAGTAACAACCATGACGAACCCTCAAACACCCTTGTGCATCCCCTTCATGCTCACGACATGTTTGCCTTAAGCTGCCTACTGCACATATGTGATGCATGCCCTGTGGCTGCAGCACAGGTAGTGGCAGGTTGAGTGAGGCTGGCCGTGAAAGAGATGCACGAGAGGGTGAGTATGAGAGAGAGCCATGAGATTGTATGAGGATTGGGTTGAGTGGTAGTGGCGGGATGAGTACTGGCGAGGTGAGTAGGTGCAGGTAAGATGAGGATGAGGTTTGAGTGGGTATGAGGGGTGATGTGACAGTGTAGTGTTGGCAGTGCAGAAGGAGATGTGGGATGGGGGCGGTGATGTGGCAGACGGAGTGTAGGGGAATGAGTAAGTGTACTCACTTCGGCTGACCTACTGAGGTCATTGGAGCGCCTCCTGCACTGTATGCAGGTGGGCGATATGTTGGTGGTGCAGGTGACCTCCTCTGCCACCTCGAGCCAGGCCTTCCTGGTGGCAGAGGCAGGCTGCTTCCTCCCGCCCGCCGGGGGGAAGATCTCTGTCCTCCCCCTCCTCCTCACCCCATGTATTGATACCTGGAGTGAGGCATCATTAAACTGGGAGCAGCCTTCCCCCTGGGCTGCTCCATGCTGTAATTTTTTCAGTTTGTGGCAGCATCTGTCAGTGGAGGACTGCCCCTTTAAATAGAGCTCCTCCAGCTGACAGACCTTACTGCGCATGCGCAGCCCGCCCGACGCGCAGATCAGCAGTGGGGAACCCGGAGGAGAAGGTAAGTGGATCCAATTGGGCTACGATCGGGCGGGTGGCAGACTGATTTTGCCGGGCGCGTGCCCCCACCGAGAACCCGCAGCCCTGGTAACATCGGGCCCTATATATTTTATTCAAACATACTCCCACCTTCACTACAAGGCTCATAATTATACAACTGCCACTTCTGATAGTTCCCAATTTATTCATTTCACATTGTCGAAACACTAGGATCGGTAAACCAAGAAACCTTGTAAGGAATATTAATAATAGGGCACCAGATGAATCCTTACCCCCTTCACCTTAACTTCTCATCAAAGAACAGTCTAGGAATTTACTGTCCACATCTAAGAACAAAGTAGAATCATAGAATCACAGAATGGTTACAGCATGGAAGGAGGCCATTCGTCCCGTCATGTATGTGCCAGCTCTCTGCAAGAACAATCCAGCTAGTTCCACTCCCCCACCCTATCCCCGTAGCCCTGCAAATTTTTTCCATTCAAGTACTTACCAATTCCCTTTTGAAAGCCGCAATTGAATCTGCCTCCACCACCCCCTCGGGCAGTGCATTCCAGATCACAATCATTCACTGTGTAAAAAAGTTTTTCCTCATGTCGCCTTTGGGTTTTTTGACAATCATCTTAAATCTATGTCCTCTGGCTCTTGACCTCTCTGCCAATGGGAACAGTTTCTCTCTATCTACTCTGTCCAGACCCTTCATGATTTTGAATACCTCTATCAAATCTCCTCTCAACCTTCTCTGCTCTAAGGAGAACAATCCCAGCTTCTCCAGTCTATCCAAGTAACTGAAGTCCCTCATCCCTGGAATCATTCTCGTAAATCTCCTCTGCACCCTCTCTAAGGTCTTCACATCCTTCCTAAAGTGCGGTGCCCAGAACTGGACACAATACTCCAGTTGTGGCTGAACCAGTGTTTTATAAAGATTCATCATAACTTCCTTGCTTTTGTACTCTATGCCTCTATTTATAAAGTCCAGGATCCCGTATGCTTTTTTAACCACTTTCTCAACCTGCTTTGCCACCTTCAACGATTTGTGCATATATACCCCCAGATCTCTCTGTTCCTGCATCCCTTTTAGAGTTGTACCCTTTAGTTTATATTGCCTCTCCTCATTCTTCCGACCGAAATGTACCACTTCACATTTTTCTGCATTGAATGTCATCTGCCACGTGTCCGCCCATTCCACCAGCCTGTCTATGTCCTTTTGAAGTCTATTACTATCCTCCTCACTGTTCACTACCCTTCCAAGTTTTGTGTCATCTGCAAATTTTGAAATTGTGCCCTGTACACCCAAGTCCAAGTCATTAATATATATCAAAAAAAGCAATGGTCCCAGCACCGACCCCTGGGGAACACCACTGTATACCTCCCTCCAGTCTGAAAAACAACCGTTCGCCACTACTCTCTAGATGCCTAATTTGGCTCGCTTGAACCATTTTACATCAACGAGTCCATATTATATTAACATTTATACTACCAACTCCCTATTAGGATGCATATAAGCTATCAAGTGAACAAGACCATAAAATCATGAACTAACATTTCTTTATTAACACTTATGAAAATACAATTAACATTATCATAATATCAAACAGTAAGAGAGCTTAAGGTACTTAGGTAGAAAATGTTAACTGATAGAATTAATATCTGAGGTTACAAAGGCAGTTCAAGTGCATCACAGTAACTCAATATCAGTGGGGCTGGACTTATTACAAGTTGCTATTATGTTCAATGTCTAAGATTCACTCGTCAGCAAGATTTGTTTAGCCTAGACTCCATGTATAGCTGACAAGTTAACAGCTTTGAATAGGAAGTTTATCAGATATATTAAAATCTAGTTAGTTCAGTTTATTGCTGATAACTTGCAGTTTTAGCAATAATCCCAGGAGTTTATACAACCTTGCCCTTCTGAGTTGACAATTGTCTCTGGACGTCGGCAGCATCAATTTCCATCTATCATCATAATTTTTCTTTCTTCTTCCAATGTGTTTTCTTGTAAAACTAAGCTTGTTTCTGTCCTCAGAAACTTAACTCTTACACACAAGTGACACAGTGAATGCGAGTAGCGTTCATAAATTTAAAGTTCTCTGACTTCCTGTAACCTCTCTCTCAAGCGCCTTCTGTCCCTGTCTGAAACCATCTCAAAATGGCCCAGGCCTCTCCATTGCCAAACAGGCGGGTGGGTGGCTATCCAAAGGTCAAAATCTATGCATCTGGCCTAAAAGGGGCAGGCTAGCTTAAACACAGCTCCACCTTAACAGCAAAATAATATATTATCCAATACATGAATATGACATAGAATTACATAGAACGTACAGCACAGAGACATGCCATTTGGCCCAACTAGTCCATGCCAGTGTTTATGCTCCACACAAGCCTCCTCCCACCTACTAAATCTAACTCTATCAGCATAACCTTCTATTCCTTTCTCCCTCGTGTACTTATCTAGCCTCCCTTTAAATACATCATTCCGCTATTAAAAAATTGTATCACTCAAGTAATTGTGATACAAGGGATACATTAATATATACATATATTTCGCATGTGCATGTTTTGTCCTTCACACCTGTTTATATGTAAATTTCTGTGTCATATTTCAAAAAAATTAACCTTTGACTAACCTTAGCAATTATACTTATGCATTTCACCCTGCATTCTGATCTGTAGCCAACAGTTACAAAAAGCTCTCTATCCTCACTCTGGCACTGAAATTGGTTTGCCCTTGGGGCAGACTTGTACTGTAACTCTGGCAGGAGGCCGGTGGAACAGCCGCAAATGCTGCCTGCACCTTGAAATACCAGATCCTGGCCTTACAGTGGAATTTCCAGTGGTCTTGTTTGGGGGCAGAGCCACAGCCCACCCCAAATATGGCCACTGGCACAAAGGGAGCAAGGCTGAACCTAAGAACTTCCTACACTGGGAGTTCCTGTCTTCCTCAGCCTCAAATTAACTCAGCGTAGGTCTAGAGGTCAGGACATCAAATGAGATGAGGAATACCAGCCTACTTAAGGGTACGTATGAACATACAAACAATGATGGACAGGAAAAGACCCTCTGATCCATCCAGCCTGTCCTAATTGCGATACCTTGTACATCACAATATACACACTCCACCCCACCCGAAACCATGTGATCCCCTGGGAGAGGCAAAAAAAGATAAAAACCCAGGCCAATTTGGAGGGAGGGGGGAATCTGTACAACTAGTTTCTACAGAGAGGGGGAAGAGGGGTGGATGAGTCCAGGTGGGGTTGGAACCTGGATCTCTGAAGAATCGGAGGTGCTGCACTGTTGGAGATACTTTCGATGAGACGTTAACCCAAAGGCCCATCTGTACTCTCAGGTGAATGTAAAAGATCCCATGGCACTATTCAAAGAAGAGCTGGGGAGTTCTCCCAGTGTCCTGGTCAACAATTATCTTTCAACCAACATGACTAAAAAAACAGATTATCTGAACATTTCTTTTATTGCTGTTTGTGGGACCTTGCTGTGTCCAAATTGACACTGCATTTCTCTACATAACAACAGTGACTGCACTTCAGAAGTACTTCATTTGCTGCAAAGCGCTTTGGGACATCCTGAGGGCATAAATGGTGCTATATAAATGCAAGTTCATTCTTTCTTCCCTCACTGGTGAGTTGGAGCAATGATTCTTGCCTGCCTATTTGCTCATCAGCCTGAGTGCTTCCTAGCCAGCCTGCTTGTTCACCTCCACAGCAGACTTGTTTCTCAGCCACCTGGTTCCCTGCCCCCCCACACCCCCAAATGCTTCCCAACCTACTTGCTTGCATGCCCACATAGCCCAATTGCTTTCCAGCCTAGCTATTAGTGCCCCGATTTGCATATTAGAAGAGCCTACTGCCTGAGTCAGGCAGGAGCTCAGGCCACCTAGCGGAAGACCCTTGATAATACAGCATCGGCCACACTGTTGGCAGGAACGGCCTGGTAACTCATCCCACACCATTTTAGGAGTGTTGCTGCCCTGTTTCTACCAGACAGGAGGCCTCAAAATCTCCCTCAATAGCTCAGAGGTTCTTTATTTAGATACTGTATATAGTGTTTATTAGAAAATGTGTATCTGTTCCATCCACAACAGAGATCTTAGAATTCCTAACCATATTCTTCTTCAGTTGTTTAATACTATGGTCTACAAGAATTGCGTTGCTCCTCAGAGTACCCAATTTGCTGTTTTATCATTCGGAATTATATTTCCCACTAGATTCAAGCTTTAAATTATACCTATTCCCTTAATTTCAAGATTTCAATTTTTTCTAGCCTGTGCCTTGTATTTTCCAGAAATACTGGTGTTCAATGGCTACTCATGCCTTCTCTAATTCTTTTCAATTATACATTGATTTGCTAAGTCTGAATTTACAGCATTCATTAAAAAAAATCCATTATAATGTAATTTTTGTTGTAACATGGCAAATGTGTTGACGTTTATCAAACAACCATTTAAAATACTTGTAATCTGTAATGCAACATTGAGGAGGTGGGAAGGTGTAACCTTGGCACTTGACCCTTCCATATACAGCAACTGTAAAATGTCATATCTATATTCATAACATCATGTATTATTTAGCCTTTCCAGCTCAGGAACAGTAGTTATATATGTGCAGTAATAAATATATTATCCAGCTGTCACCACTGCCCTCAATTTCTTCGCCTCCGGATCCTTCCAGGGTGCCACCGGTGACACCACCAGGGTCTCTCAATCGTCTGCACATAAGTCAACGATGGCTTGTTTGCCAGGGCATCCGACTACACCAACTTCTCCTGCGACGCCATCAGCCAGACTGAGAGAGCAATGGGTTTCAACTCTCTGGCTGGCTTCCCACGGGTGCAGGGCACAATTGATTGCACACATGTAGCAATCTGAGGAACTGCACATGAGCTAGGGATGTTCATCAACTAAAAGGGATATCACTTCATCAATGCGCAGCTGGTTTGCGACCACTGGAAGAGGTTTCTGCAGGTATGTGCCAAGTTGTCTTGCAGCTGCCATGATTCCTTCATTTCTCACAAGTCCAACATCCTGGCCCTCTTCCACGCACAAGACAGATTTAAGGGCTGGCTCCTTAGAGACAAGGGATACCCTCTGCAGACATGGCTCATGACACCTGTGAGAAACCCCACCAGCGAGGCACAGCAGTGGTACAATAACAATCACATCACCACCAGGTCTGTCATTGAACAAGCCAAGTGAAGATGCGCTTCAGGTACCTGGATTGATCTGGGGGAGCCCTTCAGTACTCACCAGCAAGGATGTGCAGAATAATAGTTGTGTGTTACGTCCTGCACAACATCACTCAACAGAAAGGGTTACCGGTGGAGGAGCTGGAATGCGCTCATGAAGCATACTCATCTGCAGGCAACATTGAAGAAGACAATGAGGAGGAGGAGGACGCAGAGGACGACGAAGCTGGGCAACCCATCAGTAGATCAGCGGCACACATGATGCCCATGATGCCAGGGAGTCACTCATATTTAATAAGGAGATCTGCAAAATGGAAAGAGTGAACTATTCAGACCGCTGGGCAGTTAAACTGGGGTGCTGGCGTAGTCCTTTGGTGCTCCATGTCTGCAAATTCCTCTTTTCTCCCTCAAAATGCATGGTTGCAATGGCCCTTTAAATACTCCGGTTCCCAGCAAGTCATTTGAGTGTGCAATACCCCCGCTGCCCAGCTTGGAGTCACAAAACCTGAAAGTTACATTAAGAGCCTTCAATTGAGTCGCGATTGCTCGAGCCAACGCACGCAAAATTTTTCCAGGTTTCCCACGCGACTATTCACCCCTCCTCCATGTTAAAATTATGCCCCAGGACACTAGCCAAAGTTCAAATGGTGGTTAGAAATTGCATGAGCTTAATTTTTATGTGGGTTGAATCTTTGCTTGATGATGTTCAAAATGAATGCGTAACTCATTTTTATGAAATTCCTCAAAGGGGCTAACCTGTTTAAAAATAAATGAGTTGACATCTTTGTTAAAATAGCAAAAGAATTTCATATAAACTCAGTGAAACATTCATTATTAATATCGTACAGCATGATTTCAACTCCAAGGTTTGGATATTAATTGAATTCCTTAAGGATATTAATGATTGATATCACTCACAATTATCCATCGGTCTCTATGTAAATCACATATCGTACCTCTGTGATCGAACAGTGGCATAAATAACTGGGTAAATATATGTTATTTTATAAATCAAGACCTACAATGAAATTTGATTGCAGGATTAAAAATATGTAATTCAAATTTTATGATTTCAATGTGACACTCTGGTATGATTAGAAAAATAAATGCTAATAGTGTAGATTATTTTCTTTGTATTATGACATTTTTCATTCACAACAGAAACAAAGCATAATTGCGAATTAATAATTTTGTTCTCATTTAGATATGCTTGTCCAGCTGGCCCTAGAAAGCGGGTTCAATACTCCATAGTGGAATATTCTGTCTGAGACCCATATGTAAAACTATAATATTGTTTCCCTCTGTTACCCCTTTGTCCCATATTGACTGCCATAAATATATATGCAGGCATGGACAGATATTTAAATGGTGAAATTCCTCTGCAGATGCTAAAGGTACATTAACGTTTAGTAATTTTGTGCATTTGCATTAACGGAACATTTTAATATTTTTCCTCATGTTTCTCAAATTTCTTTGTAGATAATCCAGTTTAATGCAAGTTCACACATAGACACAGTGTTAACATTTTTGGCTTGTAAAAGCCTTGCTTAGCATAATAAAGGCAAACCTGCAAATTTGCTTATGCTTTCCTTTCAGCTTACACAGCATTAATATTGCCTGCCAAAAGCAGGATGTTAAAACAATGGGGAGAGCCAGCAGGTGTCCAGCACAAAGATCTGCGGGATAGATTTCAGCAGGTGAGTTTTGTTGTCAGTTCAAAACTGCTGGGTTGGCCTGGCAGGAAAATCACTGTTGTTTCCCACTTATGCCTCATAGTAAAAACTGCAGTCAGGTCCTGATGACATCATCAGGACCCGACATGCATATATTAAAGAGGTCCCCACCGGCTATGGGTAGGTGTCATTGCGCCTCCTCAGGCGACTAAGTAAAAAAAAATACAAAGCTGTCATCTCCCGACGGCTCCAGGGTGGGTAAGTAAGCTTGGCAATTTTAACTGCCCGCCTGCCTGGTTTTATGCCACGGGGGTGTAGAGTTAAAATCATCCCCATTGTAAGGAGCAATTCAACTTTTTCAGTCCATACAGCAGCATAGATGCATTGGCAACTCCCCACTTTGCTTGATATATTGGAAAAAATGGAGCAGCAGCAGAGGTGGACCAAGGAAGTCCAAGGCCACTGGAGGATGACCTGCAAGAAATATCACTACCCCAGGCAGCATGTATGCCACAGGCAATGGAATTACCTCGTCCTTGCTAAGATGATTTGGGTGATTTAACTCATGTGAGGGACAATTCCCTCTGTTGAATATACATAGCAAAATCATAAATGTTTCTGGTACAACATGGGTCACATATAAAAGCCGACTATAAAAATTACAGCTGCCTCTGAGCCATTACTGTTTTATCAAAGGAGAGCATATCAGGAGTATCAGCTTTACATTCTCTCAATGTCAGAAAGAATAAAACCTTCTGGGAATGAAGCTCTGTGTAAATTATGAAAGAGAGATAGAGAGAGTGAGAGACAGAGAGTGAGATAGAGAGAGGCCAATTTTAACTTTTGGTGCACAATGGGCGATCAGTGGGTGGCGCATTCCCACCGCCTGCCCATTTTAACCATTGGTCCCGGGCCTCATTTGTATGCAGCCAGTGAGCTTCGTGCCAAGCCAGTGCTCCAAGGACAGCTCGTTGATGGGAGAGGGTGGGAAATCCCTCGAGTGTCAGGCATAAACTGGGCAGTAAGTGACCCATTTACGCTAGGTGGAGATGTTAAAAACAGACCCAGAGAGTTTCCAGAAATGAGATATGAGGGTATGATCAGGAAAGAAAGAAACACAGATACAGAGACAACGAACATTTTCAAGGTGAAGGATTGCAACACAGATTTTTTCAAAGAGGGAAAAATATCAAGACAAAGATGTGTGATTGGAAGAGAAATCGAAATCACAAGAGGCAGAGGGTTTTTGAAACAATCAAAGAGCAAGAGAGATCAAAAGTGACAGTTTCTGAGATAAAGTAAGACCAGTAATTTTCTCTTGGCAGATCTGTACAGGTATCTACTTTATAAGCAGACAAAGAGCACAAAATTACATAATGTTATATATTTATATAGCGTCTGGAGTTGTAAACAATTTGTTGTATGTTTTCTTTCTCCGTTTCTTTCAGGGATCTGTCCCTTCTCATCTCTTTCTATTTGTTTCAAAGCTTTATTTATTCTGATTTCCGCTTTTTTTTTTACTTCTCCAAATCTTTCTTTTGTCATTTTTTATCCAATTAAATTTTCTCTGGTACAATCCCTCTCTTTTCTCAAAATACAGAACAATGTAATCAATGATTGTATTGGGATCCATGATAATATTACAACTTGCACTTATATAGTGCCTTTAATGTAAAAATGTTCCTAGATATTTCACAAATAGGCATAAGGAAAATGGGTACTGAGCCATGAAAGGAGAGATTAAGACAAGTTACTGAAAGCTTGATCAAAGAATTGGCTTTGAGGAGGTATTTAAAAGGGAAGAAGGAGAGAGGTGAGGTCTACATTAATGACTTGGATATGAATGTAAAAGGTATGATCAGTAAGTTCGCTGATGATACAAAGATTGGTAGGGTGGTAAATAGTGAGGAGGATAGCCTCAGTCTGCAGGACAATATAGATGGGTTGGTTAGATGGACGGAACAGTGACAAATGGAATTTAACCCGGAAAAGTGCGAGGTTATGCACTTTGGAGGGACTAACAAGGCAAGGGAATACACAATGAATGGGAGGACCCTAGGCAAGACAGAGGGTCAGAGGGATCTTGGTGTGCAAGTTCACAGATCCCTGAAGGCGGCGGAACAGGTAGATAAGGTGGTAAAGAAGGCATATGGGATACTTGCCTTTATTAGCCGAGGCATAGAATATAAGAGCAAGGAGGTTATGATGGAGCTGTATAAAACACTGGTTAGGCCACAGCTGGAGTACTGTGTGCAGTTCTGGTCGCCACACTACAGGAAGGATGTGATCGCTTTGGAGAGGGTGCAGAGGAGATTCACCAGGATGTTACCAGGGCTGGAGCGCTTCAGCTATGAAGAGAGACTGGGAAGATTGGGTTTGTTTTCCTTGGAGCAGAGGAGGCTGAGGGGGGACATGATTGAGGTGTACAAAATTATGAGGGGCACAGATAGGATGGATACTAAGGAGCTTTTTCCCTTCGTTGAGGGTTCTATAACAAGGGGACATAGATTCAAGGTAAAAGGCGGGAGGTTTAGAGGGGATTTGAGAAAGAACTTTTTCACCCAGAGGGTGGTTGGAGTCTGGAACTCACTGCCTGAAAGGGTTGTGGAGGCAGGAACTCTCACAACATTCAAGAAGCATTTGGATGAGCACTTGAAATGCCATAGCATACAAGGCTACGGACCAAATGCTGGAATATGGGATTAGAGTAGACAGGGCTGATGGCCGGCGCGGACACGATGGGCCGAAGGGCCTCTATCCGTGCTGTATGACTCTATGACTCTATGACTCTATGAGGCAGCGAGCGATTTAGGGACTGAATTCCAGAGGAAAGGATCCAATCAACTGAAGACTCTGTCATCAATGGTGGATGAAGGGAGGAGAGGATGCACAAAATGCCAGAGTCAGAGAATAGAGGTGTCTAAATTTTACATCGTATTGCCTATTTTATGGGCCTAAAATAGGCAAAACAATAAGCACTTTAGCAGTATAGGGACCTGCGCCCGATTTGCACAGGAGTTCGAGCCACTGCTAAATTGGTCAGGGCCTTTTTTTAAGCACCTGAAATGAGCACAGGCCTCATTTCAATATTGTATGCTGAATTCGTTTGCTGGAGGCCGCTCAAAAAAGGCTTAAAAATATGGAAATGTTTTTAGTATTTTGTGGAGTCAGGAGAGGCCGTCCTCAACCCTTTTACATTCCCCTCACCTCTTTCCTGGGCTTCTCTCTGGGCCTTGGCGGGGCCGAATTTTGTAAGGCCCTGACAGGCGAGCTGTGTCAGGGCACCCACATCTGATTTATTTTGATGCCAAATACTATCCTTTTCTATTCTTATTCTGTTGAATTTATGTTGTAGTCAGCATTTCCCAATTTTTCTCCTACTCTCACATTTTATTTCACCTCATGTTACATTCCGGAACCAAATCAGGCAATATTTCTTTCCTTGTTGGACTAGAAACTAGGGAGCAGTCCTGAATGCATTCTTAAAAGGGTTCCCCACTTTGACCACGTGCATTACCTTTATTTCATTAAAATCACCAAATATTATTGTCCTGTTGTTCTTATATATCTCTCTGAATTGCCTGCAGATCTCCTCCTCTAACTCATCTCTCCTGTTTGGTGGCCTGTAATGCACGCTGAACATTGTCTCATTTCCCATTCAATTTCCTAGCTCTATCAAATGGATTCTGTCTTAACACTGTCCCCTGGGACATCCTTCCATTCCATCTCACCCCTTCTTTTCTCTTGAAAATGTTCTAACAAGGCACGTGATGTTCGCAGCCCTGTCCAAATCTGAGCCATATGCCCATTATAGGTACTATATCAAGTCCCTCTATAATGCTCTCCAATTTTGTTTTGAATGCGTTGCACATTCACATGCATACCATTACATCCTGACTCCAGTTTTAGGAGAGTTGATCCTTATTCTATTTCCTGGTTTTCTCATTAAAAATTTTGATATCCCTTGCTCGCTCTGAAACAATGGGCTCAATTTTAACAAGGAGCAGGGAAGGGGGCGGGGAATCAAATTGAGGCTGGGTTTCCCAGACATCCTTACGAATTTGACTTAAGGACGTCTTTTATTTTTTTTGTCTGTTTCCCATCTGACTGACCGGCCTGATTGACAGGTTAGTCTCAGTTGGAGGACCAGCCAGGGAGAGGACGTCTTCAGGTAAGTCTGTAGGTAAGTCTTTGTTAGTGTGGATGGGGGGTGCACGGGGCAGCACGGGTGGGCACGGGGGCATGGATGGGCACAGGTTGGGCATAGGTTCGCACGGGGTCGCGAGTCATGGGGATGGGATCGGGGGTCAGTCATGGCGGAGGGTCGGGATCGGGGGTCATCGCAGGGGTCCACAATCGTTGAGGTGGGGGGGTTGGGGGTCGGAGGATCGGAGTGGGAGGGAGGATCGGGATCGGGGTGGGAGGATTGGAATGGGGGGAGGATCGGGGTCGGGGGATCGGGGTCGGGGATCAGTGGGGAGGATTGGGGTCGAAGGTTGGAGGAGGAGGATCAGGGTGGGGAATCGGAGTTGGGGGTCGGGGGGAGGATCCGGGTCGGGGGATTGGGGGATCGGGGTTGGAGGGAGGATCGAGGTCGGGGGTCGGAGGGGAGGATCGGGGGATTGGGTCGGGGGGAGGACCTGGGTCGGGGGGAATCAGGGGATCGGAGCCAGGGGTTCGGGGGGGGAGGATCAGGGTTGTGGGTTGGAGGGGGAGAATCGGGGTCAGGGCTCAGGGTCGGGGGGCAAAGGGGAAGGATTGGGGTCAGGGGTCGGAGAGGTTAGGGGTCGGGGATCGGGGTCAGAGGGGGAGGATGGGGGTCGGGGTCCGGGGGTCCATGATCAGGGGACGGGGGGTCCGCAATTGGGGGTCAGGAGTCCGTGATCGGGGTGGGGGGGGGGGGGTCGGTGCACTTAGGCTTGTTGGGCCTGGGGGAAGCACTCCTGCTCCGCCAGGCCCCAAGCTGTGCCTTTCTAGGCACCTACCTGTTAGACTCAGGCCTTCTCACCTCCTTTCAAGAGGTGTTAAATAGAAGGCATGGGAATCCCGGCCCCCCAGGGTTGAAATTGGGAATTGGAGAAAAATGGAGGCCTGAAGCCTCCTCGAAAAGTTTGAAGACCCGACCCGCCTCCTGGGAGCGGGTTGGTCGCCCACTCCTCTTCCCGCCCAGGTGAAAATCGGAACTGGGCAGGTTGGAGGTGGGTTGGGGGCGGGTATGAAATGGTGGCAATTTTCAATGCCCCCCGTTTTTTACTTTGAAAATTGAGCCCAATGTGTTTTATCTCTCACTACTTTAAAGCTTCTTTCTTTCACTTTCTCCTCTGATAATATTTTTTCACTATTTACTTCTGCTTCTATTCCATCAGATTTATTGATCCTATTCTTGCCTTCTTGTCTCAAAGGTAGACTTTCTCACTAGCCTGCCATATTTGTTTAACTCCTTCTCCACGGTTTTATTTACTCTCTCCATGAGGACATTGAGTTCAGGTGAAGACTGCCCCTTTAGAATAGCCTTACCTTGGCTATGATAGATTGGGAAGCTTCTTTAAATGCATGATGGTGGATAGGCAATGGCTAACGTTTAAGGAAAGAATGCATGAATTGCAACAATTATACATTCCTTTCTGGTGCACAAACACAAAAGGAAAAGCGGCCCAACCATGGCTAACAAAATAAATTAAGGATAGTATTAGATCCAAAGAGGTGTCATATAAAGTTGCCAGAAAAAGTAGCAAGCCTGAGGATTGGGAGCAGTTTAGAATTCAGCAAAAAAGGACCAAGAGATTGATTAAAAGGGGAAAAATAGAGTATGAGAGTAAACTTGCAAGGAACATAAAATTGGACTGTAAAAGCTTCTACAAGTATGTAAAAAAACAGATTAGTGAAGGCAAATGTAGGTCCCTTACAGTCAGAAATGGGAGAATTTATAACGGGGAACAGGGAAATGGCAGAGCAATTAAACAAATACTTTGGTTCTGTCTTCACGGAAGAGGACACAAATAACTTCCCAGAAATCTAGGGAACCAAGGAACCAGTGAGAAGGAGGAATTAAAGGAAATTAGTAAAAAAATAGTGTTGGAGAAATTAATGGGACTGAAAGCCGATAAATCCCCAGGGCCTGATAATCTGCATCCCAGAGTACGAAAAGAGGTAGTCATGGAAATAGTGGATGCATTAGTTGTCATCTTCCAAAATTCTATAGATTATGGAACAGTTCCTGCAGATTGGAGGGTGGCAAATGTAACCCCACTATTTAAAAAAGGAGGGAGAGAGAAAACAGGGAACTACAGACCGGTTAGCCTAACATCAGTAGTAAGGAAAATGCTATAAAGGATGTGATAACAGGACATTTAGAAAATATCAATGGGATTAGAAAAAGTCAACATGGATTTATGAAAGGGAGATCATGTTTGACAAACCGACTGGAGTTTTTTGAGGATGTATCTGGTAGAATAGATAAGGGAGAACCAGTGGATGTGGTTTATTTGGATTTTCAGAAGACCTTTGATAAAGTCCCACATAAGACGTTAATGTGCAAAATTAAAGCACGTGGGATTGGTAGTAATATACTGGCATGGATTGAAAATTGGTTAACAGACAGGAAACAGAGGGTAGGAATAAATGGGTCTTTTTCAGGGTGGCAGGCAGTGACTAGTGGGGTACCGCAGGGATCAGTGCTTGGGCCCCAGCTATTCACAATATATATCAATGATTTGGATGAGGGAACCAAATGTAATATTTCCAAGTTTGCTGACAACACAAAACTAGGTGGGATTGTGAGTTGTGAGGAGGATGCAAAGAGGCTTCAAGGCGATTTAGACAAGTTGAGTGAGTGGGCAAATACATGGCAGATGCAGTATAATGTGGATAAATGTGAAGTTATCCACTTCGGAAGGAAAAACAGAAAGGCAGAGTATTATTTAAATGGTGATAGATTGGGGAATGTTGATGTACAAAGGGACCTGGGTGTCCTTGTACACCAGTCACTGAAAGGAAACATGCAGGTGCAGCAAGCAGTTAGGAAGGCAAATGGTATGTTGGCCTTCATTGCAATAGGATTTGAATACAGGAGCAAGGATGTCTTACTGCAGTTATACAGGGCCTTGGTGAGACCACACCTGAAGTATTGTGTGCAGTTTTGGTCTCCTTACCTAAGAAAGGATATACTTGCCATTAAGTCGACTCGGCCTGTATTCACTCGAGTTTAGAAGAATGAGAGGGGATCTCATTGAAACATATAAAATTCTGACAGGGCGAGGCAGACTGGATGCAGGGAGGATGTTGCCCCTGGCTGGGGGTCCAGAACAAGGGGTCACAGTCTCAGGATATGGGGTAGGACATTTAGGACTGAGATGAGGAAAAAATTCTTCACTCAGAAGGTGGTGAACCTGTGGAACTCTCTACCACAGAAGGCTGTGGAGGCCAAGTCACTGAATATATTTAAAAAGGAGCTGGATAGATTTCTAGACACAAAAGGCATCAACGAGTATGGGAGAGAGTGGGAATATGGTATTGAGATAGAGGATCAGCCATGATCATATTGAATGGCGGAGCAGGCTCGAAGGGCCGAATGGCCTACTCCTGCTCCTATTTTCTATGTTTCTATGTTCCAGAACTCTCATCAATGCCACAAGAATGCAAATCTATCTCTTCTGCACCAAACCCGCAGCCACACATTGGCTTTCACGATCTTACTCTTCTTAATCGTCCAGCGCATTGCACGAGGAAGCAATCTGAATATTACTATCCTTGAGTTCTTGTTTTTCAGTCTTTTTTTTATTCATTCATGGGATGTGGGCATCACTGGCAAGGCCAGCATTTATTGCTCATCCCTCATTGCCCTTGAGAAGGTGGTGGTGAGCAGCCTTCTTGAACCGCTGCAGTCCGTGGGGAGAAGGTACTTCCACTCTGCTGTTAGGAAGGGAGTTCCAGGATATTGACCCAGCGACGATGAAGGAACGGCAATATATTTCCAAGTCGGGATGGTGTGTGACTTGGAGGGGAATGTGTTGTTCCCATGTGCTTGCTGCTCTTGTCCTTCTAGGTGGTAGAGGTCGCGGGTTTGGGAGTTGCTGTCAAAGAAGCCTTGGCGAGTTGCTGCAGTGCATCCTGTGGATGGTGCACACTGCAGCCACTGTGCGCCGGTGGTGAAGGGAGTGAATGGGGTGGCAATCAAGCAGGCTGCTTTGTCCTGGATGGTGTTGAACTTCTTGAGTTTTGTTGGAGCTGCACTCATCCAGGCAAGTGGAAAGTATTCCATTACACTCCTGACTCGTGCTTTGTAGAGAGTGGAAAGGCTTTTGGGAGTCAGGAGGTGAGTCACTCGCCGCAGAGTACCAAGCCTCTGATCTGCTCTTTTAGCCACAGTAGTTATGTAGCTGGCCCAGTTAAGCTTCTGGTCAATGGTGACCCCCAGAATGTTGATGGTGGGGGATTCGGCAATGGTAATGCTGTTGAATGTCAAGGGGAGTGGGTTGGACTCTCTCTTGTTAGAGATGGTCATTGCCTGGCGCGAATGTTGCTTGCCACTTATCAGCCCAAGCGGGCACGGACTGCTTCATTATCTGAGGAAATGTAAATGGAACTGAACACTGTGCAATCATTAGCGAACATCCCTGAATATTTCTGACCTTATGATGGAGGGAAGGTCATTGATGAAGCAGCTGAAGATGGTTGGGCCTAGGACACTGCCCTGAGGAACTCTTGCAGCGATGTTCTAGGGCTGAGATGATTGGCCTCCAACAACCACTACCATCTTCCTTTGTGCTAGATATGACTCCAGCCACTGGAGAGTTTTCCCCCCGATTCCCATTGACTTCAATTCACTAGGGCTCCTTGGTGCCACACTCGGTCAAATGCTGCCTTGATGTCAAGGGCAGTCACTCTCACCTCACCTCTGGAATTCAGCTCTTTTGTCCTTGTTTGGACCAAGGCTGTAATGAAGTCTGGAGCCATGTGGTCCTGGCGGAACCCAAACTGAGCATCAGTGTGCGGTGGTCACTCTTACCAATAATGTCATGGACAGATGCATCTGCAGCAGGTAGATTGGTGAGGACGAGGTAAATTAGGGTTTCCCTTCTGTTGGTTCTCTCACCACCTGCCGCAGTCTGGCAGCTATGTCTTTCAGGACTCGGCCAGCAGTGATGCTACCGAGCCACTCTTGGTGATAGACATTGAAGTCCCCCACCCAGAGTACATTCTGTGCCCTTGCTACCCTCAGTGCTTCCTCCCAGTTGTGCTCAGCATGGAGGAGGACTGATTAATTAGCAGGAGGTTTCCTTGCCCCTGTTTGTCCTGATGCCATGAAACTTCATGGGGTCTGGAATCAATGTTGAGGACTCCCAGGGCCACTCCCTCCTGACTGTATATCACTGTATCGCCACCTCTGGTGGGTCTGTCCTGCCGGTGGGACAGGACATACCCAGGGATAGTGATGGAGGAGTCTGGGACAGTTGGCTGAAAGGTATGATTCTGTGACTATGGCCATATCGGGCTGTTGCTTGACTAGTCTGTAGGACAGCTCTCCCAACTTTGGCTCAAGTCCCCAGATGTTAGTGAGAAGGACTTTGCAGGGTTGACTAGGCTTGGTTTGCCTTTGTTATGTTCGGTGCCTAGTGGTCTGTCCGGTTTTATTCTTATTATGTCTTTTTGTAGCGGGATTGTACAACTGGGTGGCTTGCTAGGCCATTTCAGAGGGCAGTTAAAAATCAACCACATTGCTGTGGGTTTGGAGTCACATGTAGGCCAGACCGGTTAAGGACGGCAGGTTTCCTTCCCTAAAGGGACTTTAGTGAACCAGATGGGTTTTACAACAACCCGGTAGTTTCATGGTCACCATTACTGATACTCGCTTCTTAGTCTAGATTTTATTTAATTAACTGAATTTAAATTCCCCAGCTGCTATGGCTGAGATTTGAACTCATGTCTCCAGATTACTAGACTAGTAACATAACCACTCTGCTACCGTACTCATATAATGCACCTTGAAGTCCAGACTGAAATCGAGCCTAGATTCCCAAAGAGGAGTACAAATATTTCAAAAAGTAATTTCAATCAGCCCCCCCCCTACAAAGGTGGCCACTAAGGGCACTATCAACTTGTTTCTGATAGGGCAACCCAGCACCTACACATCCCCCCCCACTCCACCGGTCCATTTCACCAGATATTACGGATTTACGCCAATAGCAGGCGCTCTGAGTGTCTAAGCTTGTGTTTGTGTTTTGGGGCAGCCTTGGAATTCCCAGGGTGATGTAAAGCAGTGGAGAATTGGTGTTATAGGTCTGTGGTAGCACTGTGGACTGGCTTAAAATAGTATTCAGGGAAGCAAGCATTCACTTGCAAGATGGCATGTTGCTAGTTGCAAACAAGTTTCACATTGAGTGGTATCATTTGCTGTTGATGTATATCTGGCAGGGAGCACGTGTAGTGACGTGGGTGACATTTATTTTAGCAAAATGGTTTAATTTTTTTACATCACATACATATTTGTCCAGTAGGATATGCTAATCGGGTTAGATGAAGTAGGAAGGGAAGAGATTCGTGTAGAACATGAACACCGGCCGAATGGCCTGTTTCTGTGCTGTACATTCTATGTAATTCTATGTCCATATGGGAGGCATTATTCCCTCTCACGAGTTACGACAGTAATTACATCCATGATCTTTTGTTGACCAGTTTGATCGAACATTTTTTTTGCACTGTATGAAGTGCTATCTCTACTCCATTCATTGTATGACTTTTTCCACCTCATTATATTTGCTAATATATTTGCATAGGTTTTGCTAGCTTCAGCTGCTGCAAGTATCAACTGTTCTCTGTATATCCAGATTCTCTTAGTAATGTGGCTCGGACTTGCTCATCTATTATCCCAACTACAACTCTGCCTTTAATGAGGCTATACTCACAAGGCTTATTGTTCTCCCCCTTAAATCAATTATATATTGATGGGTGGTCTCTCCTTGAGCTTGAATCCTGGTATTTAACACTTCTTTTGTACGTAACATACTTTTAAGATGGGAAATATTCCTCAAATTTGTTCACTAAATCCTACAGTTTCCATTTATGCTGCCCCTCAACATACATAAATATATTATAAATCTCTATTTCTTCCCTGCCATTCATGTAACGACCTGGTCTGCACTTCATCTGTTTTATCTCCTAAGCCTGTTGCAGTTGCACTTACTTCAAAGCATGGTTCCATTTTCTCCACAATTCTGTAACATCTCTTTCTAGTCTCAATTGATCTGGGAGCTTCAAACCTTCCATTTCGATCCCAGTTCTGACACCAAGTAAAGATTTTTTAGTCTATTTGAACAACTTGTAGGAGACTGTCTGTAGTATTCCCAAGTTTTATTTAAAATGTCTCCTTTCATCTGAACACATAATGGGGCTGTTTTTTCTGTGATTACTACCTGAGGAATGCTTATTCCACAGGTTCTAACAAACTCTCAGCGCTGCATGCCCTCTTATTTCCTGATTTCCAGCACTCTTGATAGCCTCTCTTCCCAGGAATACTAAAGTTTTCTACTTACAGGGATAAGAAGAGTAAGGTTTGTCACTACACAATCCAAACTGGTCCAATGGTTGTTGAACTCTGAATGGTAAATTTTGGAAAAGAAATACACGAACAAATCACTTTAAAACGAAACATAATTTTATTTAACTAATTGGTACAAGTTCATATTTCCTTTTTCGCAGTAGAGTGATCGTTGAGTTTATCGGGTGATCAATCCGCCACACTCAAGGCTGTTGCTTCTTCTTTGATGTTGTAGCTCTTTGACTGCAGTCGTAGTAAGAGAGAGCGAACTTTTGCCATGAGATCTTCTTTTACGTTGTTTCAGAACAAGGTGATGTAGAATTGGGGGGAGGCATCATCCATGTCCAATCGCCTCTCTTGTTAGGCTTCAGCCACCAGCAGACCGCAATGATTGACAGTTTAGGCTTTGATCATTAGCATATCTCAATGATTGACAGTTAATCAATTAAAACTAGATGCCATGATCTCATATGGCAGACAATTGGTCTTCAATGTATCCTGTTGGTGCTTCACATTGCTAGGGGTCGATTTTGCTATGGTGGAGGGTTGGCAGCGGGGGTGGGCGGGGGGGAGGGTGAAGGTGCATGTGGCAAACCCGCATGAACAAAACTTACCGTTTCCGACGCGATCGCATGTTGATTGCTGATGATTAACGTCCACTCTGGGTTTCGCGCCCGGCAGCCAGCCTGATTGACAGGCTGGCTGCCGTCAGGAGCTGCAATGCAACGGGGAGGGAGAGAGAGAGAGAGAGACGTCATCCGGCACTGGAACAGAAGATCGGTGTTGGGGGGGGGGGGGGCGGAGAGTGGAAGATCTGGGGCGAGTGGAAGATTGGGGTGGGGGGAGAGCGGAAGATCAGGGAGGGGAGTAGAGGGGAAGATCAGGGAGGGGAGGGGATGATCAGAGGGGAGAGGGGAGGATCGGGGCGAAGAGGGGGACATTATGGTGAAGAGGAGGACATCGGGGGGCAGGGGGGTGAAGAGGGGGAGATTGGAGGGACATCCGGGGGCTGAAGAGGGGGAGACTGAAGAGGGAGATATCGGATGTCGGAGCAGGGTGCAAAGGTAGGTTCATTTTGTGTTTTAACTTCCTTCTATGGTTTTTTATTTAATTTATTTTGTTTCTTTCTCCCTGATCCGGCCCTTCATGCTTGGTGAAACCAGGCGTGAATCAGAAGTGGTGGGCAAGCTGCCCAGATAAGTTAAAAATCGTTACAATCACTTAATCTGTCACAGGTAAAGTGCCTTAAGTACCTCAATGAGATACATTTGGCTCTTTAACCGTCATCCCGCCAGCTTTAATTGCCGGCGGGACTTCCAGTTTCGGGGTGCCCGCGCGCACACAGGTGGGTCCCTGGGAAACTCAGAAGTCAGCGGGTTGGAGCTGGCTTCCGAACCTGAACAGGATTTCCACGATTTTCAGAGGGCCCCGCCCCCGACGCACGCACAATTGCCCCCTAAAATTGAGCCCCTATTGTCTAATCATTCAGTGTGTTGGAGACTTGACTACCTTCATAGTCTCTTGATGCCCTGGTGTGATGTTGTAGCCTTGTGGTCTATGGCCCCTTTATCTCATCAGTGGTTTTTGCACATCAAAAACCTGTTAGAGGGCTTCTGGTAGTTTCTGTTAGCAGTTTTTAAATTGCTTGTTCAAATGTAACGTTGAAAAGCTATCTACCAGTTTCTGCCCCTCCATTGTTCCTGCTAGTCTCTGGTATTAACACATCTCAAAAGAAAATGGGATCCCTTCCACACACTATGTGGATTAGGGCCGAGCTGTCTGCCGTGATTGTCCTGACTAAATTCCAATATTTTTACAAGCCAAAAGTTTGTTCTACAGATTAAAGGGACAAAGTTAACCCTTTCCCTAAATGTCCAATGTCCCAAATTCACGATATCAACAGAGGTTTTAACCCCTGTCTTGCAGTGTCTTTATTGTACAGACACGCCAGAATGTCCAACTCCATGGTGCAAGAAGACTCTCAAATCTCACAGTCCATTCACAAGTGCATTGATGAGTTCTTCGGTCGATGTACTTTCGCATTGATTTGACCACTCTCCACCTACATTTCTTACATATACATACAGAGTTACAATGATGATATGCACAATGTACTTCAATCACAATTTACTAGTGACTTTATCATGTCTTGTTCGGTAGCATACAAAGGGAAATAATCATTACCCGTGTTCATCCATTAATACTATCCAACGTGGCACTTTTCTTCAGCCTTTGTTCCCACACTCTCCCCTGGGTTTGATCACATTCCTGCTCAAGACAGGGTTACTGTGGCATTTTCAGGGTCTTCATGCTGTACCTGGATTTAAAATCCCTCTTTCATTAAGCTTATCAATTCCTTATCCTTCACCTTCTGGGTTAATTTCATCACCAGTTTCCATATTTTCCAAAACATACACCACATACTTAATATGACTAATACTTGGATAATTAAAAATTGCATGTGCTGTCAAGTGGGCCCAAGGTGATTCCCTGACATTATACACAGTCTCCCACCATTTGTGATCGTCCAGCACATGTATCACTTTTCTATGATCTCATTGTCTTGTTGCATTTTTTTACAAGGTGCTTCTGTGAAGTCATCGTGCATTTTATAATGGACTTGAGACTCAAGGATTTCTACTTTCGTTTTGATAAGCATCATTCCTTGAGTCGCCTGAGAACGGGTATTACAACCAAACCATCCCTCGTGCCTTTTATTAAATGCTGGCCAATTTAGGTTGATTTCTAAGTTACCCTCTTCATCGGGGGTGGTATCTGTGGTGTGCGGTACTCCTACCTGTCCCACTCTTTTACTTAGTCAGATAAGGATTCCTGTCTTAAGGATTCCTATTATCTAAGGCAGGATCTTTCCCTTCAAGCAGACCCGGGAGGGGCTTGGTGCACCGCTCTCTCTGTCATTACCTCGGTATGCCATTACGTTACAGTTCCATTCTGCACTATTCTTCCTTACATACAATAGTAATATACACACATCCATCACAAACAATAGTTTTTCATTCTGGCAGTTTGTTTTCCTTGATGTCTGGTTCTAGTTTCATATGCAATTTGGATCTAGGAACGAGAAAACAAAACACCTGGGTATTATCTGTTCTTTGTTAATACCTTTTACTTGTATTGATGTCTTTTGCCTCTCCTTTCTGATACTGTACGCTTGGGTATGGCCAGCCATTCCTTACAAACATGTGACTATTGTATATTTGGGATTCTGGTACGGGTGATGATCTCAATTGCATCTCGTGAGGTGGTGCAGGATGGATGATGTGTCCTTGTTCATCATAATCATCATCCCAGACAATGGGGCATAGAGCCTCTTGGCTTATACTGTCGTCCACCCCATGCTCTATCCCCTTGTATTCTTTTAATTGATTAGAGTGCCTTTTTGGTGTTGGCATCTGGGTTACATTGGACACATATTAGACAATTATGATAACAGTGCTCAATATCCCCTTCATGCCTGACCACCATGCCATGCTATGTCTTTTAATCAATTCCTAGTGCCAAGTGGGCCTGAGTGACCTGCTGTGGGAGCATCATGCACCTGATATAACATTTGATTTCTTTGTTCTTTGGGAACCACCCATTTCCCTTCATATAACAGGATATTCCCTTTTAATTCCAATTTTGGCTTGTTTGCATACTCTCCTGGGGGATGCCTATTCTCCTTTAGGGTTTGTTTTGCTCCCTATAACTCCTTATCGTCCCTTTGCACTTGTTCCAAATTTATGGGTTCTTGGGTGGATTGGATTGGGCACATCATTCCTGCTGACTGTGTTAGTTCTTTGGGGTCCCATTCCATTCCTTTCTCTGCACCTTTCTTAGCTAATTTGTCAGCTTTCTGGTTCCCTTCCCATAATGGTTCGTTTTTGGTGTGGGCTCTGACCTTGTGCACTGCTCTGACTCAGGGCATTTTCCTAACTTGGTTTGTTATATACTGTAACATTCCTGCTGAAGGGAGCGATTTCCCATCTGAGATAAAACCTCGCTTCTCCCAAATAGGCAGCTACTCTGTGAGTGAGTTACACATGTACATTGAATCTGAATGGAGGGTATGGAGGGTGTATGGTGAGGGGAACTCAGCTGGGTCACTTATCTTATGCACCACTGCCGCCAGCTCGGCAGCTTGTGCAGACGGAGTAGGGGTAATTTAACAGCAATCTCTAGTCCTTCCCACCCCCCCTCCTCTCAATAGATGCTGCAGCCAGTTCTATGTTCTCCCTGCTCTACACGACTGGAGCCATCTATAAAAATATGTATAGCTTGTTCTGAGGGGTGTTCCCCTGCTAGTAATGGATTGAGCCCCACAGTTCCTGTTTCTACTTGACAGCTGTGGGGCTCTCCTTGACACAACAAATTCCCCGACAATTGAGGCAGGTTTGGATTATGGTGAACTTGTAAATCTCTTCCCTGTAGCAACATTGTCTACTGGGCTAGACGGATATTTGATACTGATCAGTCTTGTAGTCTTCCATCTAGCAACAACTTGGTAGGAGTGTGGTTTGTTAACAGATGCAGGGACGCTAGCCCTACTGTATACGTGAAGTGTTTCACTGCCCAAAAGGTTGCTAAAAGATGTTTTTCACATGTGGAGTAAATACTTCCACGGGGGTGAGTACTTTTGAGGCATAGGCCACTGGCCTTTGTTTGTCATGAGTCTTTTGGGTGAGTACTGCCGATATGGCGTACTCTGAATCTGCTACCTCCAGATAAAAGGATTTGCCCTCATCCGTTGTGCACAACACTGATGCCTTCTGTAAGGCCTCCTTTGGTTTGGTGACTGCCTCCGTACAAACAGGTATCCATTCCCACTCCACATTTTTCTTCAACAGTGCATATAACGGGCGCTGAGGGTTGCGAAATCTTCTATAAAATCTCGACAATACTCTGAATCCTAAAAATGATCTGACTCCACTCACAGAATTAGGAAGTAGTACATCTGCTACAGCTTTTACTCTAGCCATGTCAATGTCTCGTCCCCCTTCACAGATTGTTACTCCCTAAAAGGTTACTGCTGATTGAGCTATCTGAGCTTTCTTGGGGTTTACCTTAAGCCCGTCTTCCCTTAACAGAGCCAACAATTCATCTAACAACGGCAGAAGTGTTGCTGTGTCTGGGGTGAGTAAAAACAGGCCATCCGCAAATAATCTGGCCTCCCGAATATTTTAAGGCTTCTGGCCATCATTTGGTGGAATATCGATGGTAAGTTGTGAAACCCTTGGGGCAGACATGTCCAAGTGTATTGCTGATCCTTAAAAGTAAAGACAAACCGATACTGGTCCTTTTGAACCAGCGGGATTGACCAAAATCCATTTGATATGTCCATCACTGTGAACACTTGTGATTTGGGGGTGATCATCACCAGCATCTCCGGAGTTGATGCTACCGTCGGGCACATTTATTCACACATTTATTCAACTGTTTGTAATCGATTGTTAATCAACAGGACCGGTCTGGCTTTTTAACTGGTCAAATTGGTCAATTGGTTCCTGTGGCTATTGGCCTCAGGACTCCTTGTTGGAGTACAGCAGTTATAATCTTTTCTAGATATGGTTGAGCTTCCTCTGGATATCTGTAATGTTGGATTGGCCCAGGCAATACTTCTCCACTCATTTCTCATATCCACTGATATCCTTCCACAATCATGTTTAGGCTTTGCAAAGGATTCAACATTTTTCCACAATATGTTCTGAATTGCTTTTGAGTTTGATTCAAATATTTCATTCAAATTGTGCTTGGCTCCATTCTGATACAAATAGCTTTCCCCAGACGGGGAGGCATAACACCTTTTCCTCATCCTGTTCACCTGCCATTTGCCATATCACGTGGTTACTCAAATCTGCCGTGAGTGCCTTTGTTTTCATTAAGTCTGCCCCCAAAACACCACCATCTTTGAGAACCATTAGGACACAACACCATGGTATTATTTGGGTTCCTATTTTCAGGGGTATGGATATCGATTCACATCCTTGCTGCGAGTCTCCTGTGAACCCATTTAACCTTGAGGGCTCCCCTGTTGACCAGGGAGAGTCACTTTATTGACACTACTGTTCTTGACTCTCATGTATCCACCAACAATATTTTAATATCTTCCTTAATCCCCAGGCGCACACACGGGCGGCCATTTCTGTTGTACACTAGGGGGCAGAAAGGCTCGGGTTTGGCACTATCTCAGTTTTGTGGGGACGCTGATGGGTTGGAACTCTCCTTTCTACATGCGCCTATACATTCTCTCATTTCTTGGGCTAATTTCTGCAGATCAGGATGTAAGGTTTTAACCTCAGCCTGCTCTGTTTCTCCTCCTCCCTGGGGTTTCTGTAAACCTGGGTGACCCTGATAGCCCCCTGGGCTTTCCTTGGGTTATAATCTAGAATCCCGGGCCATGTGACCTAACTTTCCTCAGCTATAACATTGCATCTTATATTGTGATATGGACAGACCCTTGAGTGGTCCATGGTTGAGGGTTTTGCTCTTCCTTGGTACAAATGGGTTTGCCCCTTCCCACTGATTTCCTATTATCATGCTTGATTATCATCTTTCGTTTTATCCTATCTTCATTTGCCGTAGTGCCTCCTACATCAAACCCTTCTAATGCTGCCTGTAGGTAGGGTTGTGCATGGCTGATCAATGTCCTGTGCCATCGCTCATGGGCAGGGCCAGCTTGTGTATTCACTCCTCTCGGATCAGTCATAATGCTGCCATAATCTATTGGCATACATTTCTGGATGCTCATTTGATTCCTGTTGGCATTGAGTCAGACTCTCCACTGCCCTTCAAACTTGGATATGGGCTTTACCTGTAGTTGTTTACTATCATATGGAACCTCGTATATTCTATCAGCTGCACCCTGTACGTCATCCTGTCCCACCTTATCCGACGCATTGGACACATAGGTGGATCTCTAGCCTCTGGATGGAAACCATCTCCTGAATTCTTGCCTGGGTGGTATTGGCTGGCCTCATAGTTCATGCCTGGCCAATGTGTCCTGTTGGTGCTTCACACTTCCATTGTCTAATCATTCTGTGTGTTGGAGACTTGACTACTTTCAATATCTTTAGTGTACAGATATGTAAGAATATCCAACTCCATGGTGCAAAGAGGCTCTCAAATCTCACAGAAGTCACAAGTTCAGGAGTCCACTATCTGTTGCCAATCTTTCCCAGTTGTTGTGAGGCGTCTTCTCCTTTAAAAAGAATGCAAAATGTAAGCATTATCTTCAGTACCATGGGACACAGTATAACCCAGATATCCGCATTCAGCCCATAACGGGAGGGATGACAGGTGCAAGCATCAAGCAATTAGGGGGCTGAAATTTCACACCTGGTTCATTGGTGATGTTAGCACATTCTTCTTGGGGCATTTCATGTTGCCAGCATACAGATGGAACTTCCCTGGGATTTCAGGTGTCCCCTTTTTTAAATGTAGAATGTATACTTCCAGCTGAATTTGAATCATGTGCTGAAGGTCTAATTTCCCTGAGTGGGTGCCAATTGGGGGCAGTATGTGCACACTAAAGTGCACTGTGCTTGCGACAGATTGCTAATTTCCTGATGACCCTCAGAATGGAAAGGTTGGACTTTGGGCACATGTAGAGGCACATAAGTGGTGGAGAGTGACATCGCACACATCGGGCTTTAAAGGCTCAAAACTTCTTAAAGGGGCATGGAGCATTAGTAAACCCAAGTGAAAGAACTACAGTATCATTGTTCACTGGATCTGATGTTCCTGGAGAAGGTAAGTCAGTCTTTTGGCTGCTTCTGATAGTTTTAAAATGCTTAAAATTAAAGGTATCCGAAGGTTTTGTTTGAAATGCTTTAAATGCATCCTGATGTCAAGGAATGGGCCATCTCTATCCATGGATACCGAATCCTAGAGATTGCAGGAAATGGAGAAGCAAAAAGAGTTAATATGCCAAGGCTACTTCCAGAGTACTTCAATATAACATCCTATCCAAAGGACTGAAACACAGAGGGTGGATTTCCGTGGAGGTTCTTTCACTTGTCCACCATAACTTTGGAAGATGAGCCACAGAAATGCCAAAAAAACTGTGTGAAACAACATTTAAACCATTATTCTGGGGTTTCCATAGCTCGTCTACTGAAGTTACGACAGATAAGCGGGGAAACCTGTACAGAAATGTTTCCACAACCTTTCCAGGAGCATGGAAACATGTGAATTGCTTGCCTATGCAAATTAGTACGACCATTGTACTCACTCATTCCCTTTCGTGCTTCTGTGTGCATGAACATGTGTGTGGGTTCATGCATGCATGTCTGTTCATATGTGTGTGTATTAATTATGGCATACAGAATACTGAATTTTAAAGAATTCAGCATTGTCCGATTTGTATGATTTATTCGGTTACATGACCAGGTTTTTACATCTCTGCTCTTAATGTAAGAAATAACAGCAGGACTAGGCCATATGGCCCCTTGAGCCTGCTTTGCCATTCAATAAGATCATGGCTGATCTTCGACCTCAACTCCACTTTCACGCGTCCTATCCTCGTATCCCTTGATTCCCTTAGTGTCCAAAAATCGATCGATCTCAGTCTTGAATATATTCAATGACTGAGCATCCATAGCCCTCTGGGGTAGAGAATTCCAAAGAATCACAACCCTCTGAGTGAAGAAATTTTTTCTCATCTCTGTCCTAAATGGCCAACCCCTTATCTTGAGACTACGCCCCCTGGTTCTAGACTCTCCAGCCAGGGGACACAGCTTCTCAGCATCTATCCTGTCAAGCCCTCTAAGAATTTTATATGTTTCAATGAGATCACCTCTCATTCTTCTAAATTCTAGGGAGTATGGGCCCATTCTACTCAATCTCTCCTCATAGGACAACCCTCTCATTCCAGAAACTGCCCCAATTAATGTTCCAAAAATAACAGTGTGTCTCGGTGCCGGTGTGAGTTCCCCTTTGTGTGACTCACTGGCTCTGTAAACAGCAATGTATCTGGAAAGGATTTAAATTGTCACCCATGAGTGCAGATTCGTACTGAGGCTATTTTTAATCATGCAACTCATCGAGCGATGAATAGTCAGGGAACTGGAACTGAGAATGAGTTTCGGAGCAGGTCATTGGATCGTGATGACCGACATCCTTTGGCATTGATCGCAGATAGGGCTGAGATGGAGCCGTGTGTGTAACCTGGCCTGTCGTCTGTAGGCCCCTCGCTCGGGCACTCCCTGTTGGGGGCAGTGTTGTAAATGGCACATCCTGAGGTCAGTTACAGGCTCGCTGCCGCCTGGGGTTTTCCTGGACTGGAAGCTGCTTGGTTTCTCTGCTCAGGAACAGGCTGGGCTCTCTCCAGGTCAGAAAAAACTCTCTCACACATATTCTCTCTCAGACTCTCTCATGCACACACATTCTCTCGCACACCCTCTTGCGCACACACACTTTCTCGCACACCCTCTCGCGCACACACGCTCTCTCGCACACCATCGCATGCACACACACTCTCACACACATTCTATTTGACCACAGACGGCATCATAGCCAAGGACAGTCATGTCCTTACCTAACATGTCCACACACGTGCGTGAGGTGTTCAAACAGTTTAAAAATAGGAAGACTGACCTAATATAAAGATCTAAGGCTCACTTACTGAAGTGGGAATCTAACAACAAGCTGATATCATTTAGAAACTGCTTCACTTCCTCTCCCCAATTTCCCCGGTGACCCTCACTGAAGGAAAGCAGTCCTGGGTGTGGGAGTGTACCGTGCTTGACTAACCCACACCAAGTCCCGTTCACCCATCACCCCTGTGCTTGCTGACCTACATTGGCTCCTGGTCTGGGAACGCCTCAATTTTAAAGTTCTCTTCCTTGTCTTCAAATCCCTCCACAGCTTTGCCCCCTCCCTTTCTCTGTAACCTCCTCCAGCCCTACAACCTTCCAAGATCTCTGCGCTCCTCCAATTTTGGCCTCCTGCACATCCCCAATTTTCATTGGCGTGCCTTCAGCTGCCTAGGCCCTGAGCTCTGGAATTCCCTCCCTAAACCTCTCTGCATCTCCGCCTCTCTCTCCTCCTTTAAGATGCTCCTTAAAACCTACCTCTTTGACCAAGCTTTTGGTCACCTGCCCTAATACCTCCTTATGTGGCTCGGTGTCAAATTTTGTCTGGTAACGCTCCTGTGAAGCGCCATGGGACATTTTACTACATTAAAGAAGCTGTATGAATGCAAGTTGTTGGCTTCCAGAGCTGGCTCCTCCCAGGACTCACCTGACACCAGTCACTGTACAAGATGCAGCATACCTAGCACTTTATCACTACACTTACCCTACACGTTCGCCAGCTCAGAGACAGGAAGGCAGCACAAGTGATGAGTCACTGAATATGAGTGGACAGGAGCAAGAGCAGGTGGAGAAAGAGGAGCAGGAAGCCCTTACCAGAGGTGAGATAACCTCCCTCCTCAACTGTTGACGGCAGGGACTCAGATGTCCATGGCCCAGCTTTTAAGGGAAGAATGCTTTCTGAGCACAACAGATTGGTGATCATTGGTGGAGCTGCCGAGAAGTTTCCAACAAATGGTGGCTAGTATGGAGTCCAAAGAGTGGTGCTGAGGTTTGGTTTTCAAACATCTTTGGATAGAGTGGCTACCTGCAACCCAAACCACCCCCCCACCACCAACCCCTCACCCAGAGAAACCGCAATGACAGCTCAAACCGCTGCACTATCACCACATAAAATGGGTGTGGATACAGTTAACATTGCCCAAATGAGGCATGAGATGGGGTTGGCTTCCATGATGTTACTGAAGCCATCAGGTCTAGGCAAACGTTGAGGGTAACCTGACATGCAGGCTCAAGTAGATTCAGGACAGAAATAGTCATGGAAAATGATGCTGTCTCTCAGGATAGCAAAACTTCTACACTACTCCTCTGCTAACTACCCATAACTGTCTAACAGCCAGAAGGCAGGCTGGGCCAGGCTAGCCCCGCAAATCTGCGGAAAGTTCACAGGGCTATTCTGATTCTGTGCTTGAGGCAATTGAGGGCCACCCCGTTCCAAGCACCATGTTTCAGAGACAGAGCTTAGACCCTTCTCCCAGTGTCTTGTCAGTGGGAGTTCACTTATAAGGAGCTCTAGGACAGGTAGCCATGCACATGCATCACCACCATGGATAAAGTGGGTAAGAGGGAAGCACCGTGGTGATGGTGATAAAAAGTAGACACATGCACCCATTGTTAATAAATTATACTGGAACTTGATCACTACTGTTTGTGCCTTTTAACTGTGCACGAACAGGGAAATAAGTGTGGGTGTGCACACTGAAGATTTGGGGATAGGACGAGAGTGCAGGTTTGACTGGGAGAATATTCTTTTCATTTATTGTGGGATGGAGCTATTGTATGAAAAGATAGACGGACAAATCCTGCCCTTTGTTAGTGAAGCAGTTGTTGATGGCTCTGGTGAGGACCAAGCAAATATCTTTATAAGCTGCCAAGGTGGCCTGTGGATGTTGCTCTTCTGGCTCCAAATAAACTATCTTGCAAAAGAAAGGATCCATTGTACCAAACACAGCATCCAATGAATGAAAAAGACTTACAGCATTCTGCGATTTCTGAAGCTGAAATGCATTTTTTATTCAGAAAGCCAAAGTAAAGACCTTCCTTGCTAATACCAACCTGTCCCTTAAGATAGGTGGCACCGAAACAATAGCACCAGGTTTCTTTTGGGAGCAGTTTGCCCCTGAACTGCATCTGGCACAAGAGTAAGAAATCTGGGTGCACAGATCTCATATTTATTTGTGTGTAATTTACATTGATGTACCCTCTTCAGGTGCAGTCTGGTTCAACCACCTGAAAAACAATACAGGAACTTCACTCGCAGTGCTATTCTGGTGGAATGTGGAGGCAAAGGGTCAGCACCCATTTTTTCTGTGCACAGCTTCTATTTTCAGCTGCCATTTGGATGCAATACCCAGGAAAATTGACCCTTGGGAGTGTTGAGGCTAGGATTTTCTGGGCAGGGGCAGAAATGTGCTGATGCAGCTTCTTAAAGTGACACCAGCATTTCCTGTTGGACATTTTCTGCTGTGTTTTGTGTTGGGATGAGACAGAAGACTACAAACATCCAGTGATAAGGGAAGACAGCCCATTTCAGGCAAAGTATTTTGAATGGTGGGATTTGGCAGCACAGTTGAAACCAAACAAAAAGGAACAAAAAAAGTGTTATCTGAAGAAACAAGTAATGATGTAATGACAAGAAACAAAACAACTACAAAAAAACAAGGACTAATCTCAGCAAAAACTCAGCCTGGACAGTTTTAAAACTATTTCTGGTTGCTAAGTGTCCACACGAGTGTAGTTTGCTCCAACTGTTAAAGGTACACAGCACTGGCATCAACATATTGGAAGTACTGAGGGAACAAGGGCAAGCCCCAAACGAATGTTATAGCAAGGCTTGTGCCATGGAGCAACACAAGTCTTCTGTGTCCCCAGCACATGCCCATCAGAAAAGCCAGGGCAAGTGCAAAACAGGCATACCAACGATGATTCCGGTTTCTCATCTACTCTATCCCTCTCCCCCACTCCCAACACCCCCACCACCCCCCCAACCCCGTCGAATGCACCTGTGCCGCTGGCATACAGGAGGGAATTTCAGGCCCAAGATTTTATGTAAGGCTGTGAGTGAAGGAACACTTCCAGTAAAGACTGGGGATATAAACGGCACTGTGATTCTTCCTGTGCATTGATGGTAAACAATTCAAGCACTTTAGCACGGAGAGAGGAGAGGTCGATATCAGTGGCAGGCATGCTTTGCAGAGTGTATTCTTAGAAAGTATGGCAAACTTCTTTAACCTTATCTGCAAGGTCGCCTGCACTGAGAGGCAGTGTGCAGGGTAATAGAGTTGGCACTTACACTGCTCACCATCTCTTTCCAAACGCCCTGAGCTGTGCTCTTTGGGGCCCACAGTCTCACCGTTCCATATAAGGACTCTCTCTTGTCCCTAGTTTCATGTAGAAACACTGGCATATCTGAATCAGCAAATCTGAGGCACTGTACTCTGCAGCAGATCTTTCAGACATTCTATGCAACAAATCTTTGAAGTCACGAGCAAAAAGTATTCTGAGGACTGTTACGCTTTTTAAACTGTTGCAAGTGTTTGAAGCCTAAAGCAGCTATTTCCTGCCTCCAAATAGACAAACTCCTATTCAGAGGCATTTCCAATCTCTGGCACTCACCTGAATTATGCAAATCACGCTGATCCCAGAAACTAAAACAGGGTCGGCATTCATGACATCGGGCAGTGGAAGTCCCACCACACTGCACTAAGAGCTGACTCACAAAATTCTGGTGCCAACAGATCTCCAAGCCATTGGTGGATGCACTGGCACAAATCCAGTGCAGTTCACCCTCTGGAATTTATGGGCCGAGCTTGTTTTCTTCAATTTTCACTAATACTCATTGATCTTCCTTTGGGAGTTGCTGCTTCCCAATGTTACTGCATTTATTACTCATCATCTTCTGGCAAAATTTGCAGAGTTAAATATAACCATCAGAGGTGGGGGTTTTTTTAAGACTGACATACATTAAAACAGCTTGTATATATGGATAAAAACATGATGCTTAACCCCAGGAGGAATCTGGTGAAAATAAGTCTGAAGATAAAAGAAATAGGAGATGAGAGTAAAGGTCAGACAAAGGTAAGGAATAAGGCTAACACAAATGGTCAGGAAAAAATACAGTTATAAATAAAGTGAGGGGATCAATTATCAAAAACAAATTAAAATGCCTGTACAGTAATGTACACCGCATCTGAAACAAAATGGGGGAACTGGAGGCAATAATTCGTAGTGAGGAGCCAGATGTCCAGCACGTGAGTGCAAAAGACAAGGCTGAAGCGTTTGCAACCATCTTCAGCCAGAAGTGCCGAGTGGATGATCCATCTCGGCCTCCTCCCGATATCCCCACCATCACGGAAGCCAGTCTTCGGCCAATTCGATTCACTCCACGTGATATCAAGAAACGGCTGAGTGCACTGGATATAGCAAAGGCTATGGGCCCCGATAACATCCCAGCTGTAGTGCTGAAGCCATGTGCTCCAGAACTAGCTGCGCCTCTAGCCAAGCTGTTCCAGTACAGCTACAACACTGGCATCTACCCGACAATGTGGAAAATTGCCCAGGTATGTCCTGTCCACAAAAAGCAGGACAAATCCAATCCGGCCAATTACCGCCCCATCAGTCTAATCTCAATTATCAGCAAAGTGATGGAAGGTGTCGTCAACAGTGCTATCAAGCGGCACTTACTCACCAATAACCTGCTCACCGATGCTCAGTTTGGGTTCCGCCAGGACCACTCGGCTCCAGACCTCATTACAGCCTTGGTCCAAACATGGACAAAAGAGCTGAATTCCAGAGGTGAGGTGAGAGTGACTGCCCTTGACATCAAGGCAGCATTTGACCGAGTGTGGCACCAAGGAGCCCTAGTAAAATTGAAGTCAATGGGAATCAGGGGGAAAACTCTCCAGTGGCTGGAGTCATACCTAGCACAAAGGAAGATGGTAGTGGTTGTTGGAGGCCAATCATCTCAGCCCCAGGGCATTGCTGCAGGAGTTCCTCAGGGCAGTGTCCTTGGCCCAATCATCTTCAGCTGCTTCATCAATGACCTTCCCTCCATCATAAGGTCAGAAATGGGGATGTTCGCTGATGACTGCACAGTGTTCAGTTCCATTCGCAACCCCTCAGATAATGAAGCAGTCCGAGCCTGCATGCAGCAAGACCTGGACAACATCCAGGCTTGGGCTCATAAGTGGCAAGTAACATTCGCGCCAGATAAGTGCCAGGCAATGACCATCTCCAACAAGAGAGAGTCTAACCACCTCCCCTTGACATTCAACGGCATTACCATCGCCGAATCCCCCACCATCAACATCCTGGGGGTCACCATTGACCAGAAACATAACTGGACCAGCCATATAAATACTGTGGCTACGAGAGCAGGTCAGAGGCTGGGTATTCTGCGGCGAGTGACTCACCTCCTGACTCCCCAAAGCCTTTCCACCATCTACAAGGCACAAGTCAGGAGTGTGATGGAATACTCTCCACTTGCCTGGATGAGTGCAGCTCCAACAACACTCAAGAAGCTCGACACCTTCCAAGATAAAGCAGCCCGCTTGATTGGCACCCCATCCACCACCCTAAACATTCACTCCCTTCACCACCGGCGCACTGTGGCTGCAGTGTGCACCATCCACAGGATGCACTGCAGCAACTCGCCAAGGCTTCTTCGACAGCACCTCCCAAACCCGCGACCTCTACCACCTAGAAGGACAAGAGCAGCAGGTGCATGGGAACAACACCACCTGCACGTTCCCCTCCAAGTCACACACCATCCCGACTTGGAAATATATCGCCGTTCCTTCATTGTCGCTGGGTCAAAATCCTGGAACTCCCTTCCTAACAGCACTGTGGGAGAACCGTCACCACACGGACTGCAGCGGTTCAACAAGGCGGCTCACCACCACCTTCTCGAGGGCAATTAGGGATGGGCAATAAATGCCGGCCTTGCCAGCAACGCCCACATCCCGTGAACGAATAAAAAAAAAATGTAGTAGGGATAACTGAAACATGGTTACATAAAGAACAGGACTGGCAGTTAAATATTGCAGGATATAATGTATTTAAAAGGATAGGGAAGGAAGAAGATCGGGGGGGGGGTAGCTGTACTAATTAGAGACAACATAATGGCAATAGAAAAAAGGGACATAAGTAATATTAATATAGAAACAGAATCCATATGGATTGAGACAAAGGATAAGAAGGGATTGATCACATTAATAGCTAAATTCTACAGACCACCTAATAGTGGAAGGGAAGTGGAAGAAGAAATATGTAGACAAAGCTGTGAAATAAGTAAAAATCATCGAATAATAATCATAGAAAATTTCAACAACGCCCAAAAAAACTGGCAAGAAGAGGTAGTGAAAGGGGAATGGAGTTTTTACAGTGTATATAGGATTCCTTTCTTACCCAGTATGTGAGAAGCCCAACAAGAGAGGAATCACGGCTGGATCTGGTAATGGGAAATTAACCAGAGCAGATAAAACGGTGATTATACGAACATACGAATTAAGAGCATGTTTGAGACTGCTGTGCCATTTGATAAGATCGTGGCTGATCTGATTGTGACCTCAACCCTACTTTCCCATCAACCTACTCTAAACTTGACTCCCTTGTTAATCAGGAATCTATCTAACTCAGCCTTAAAAATATTCAATGACCCTGCCTCCACCGCTCTCTGGGGAAGGGAGTTCCACAGACTCACGACCTTCTAAGAGAAAAAAATGTATCCTCATCTCCATCTTAAATGGGAGACCCCTTATTTTTAAACTATGGCCCCTAGTTCTAGTCTCTCCTACAAGGGGAAACATCCTCTCAGCATCTACCCCTTTTAGTCCCCTCAGGATCTTATGTGTTTCAGTAAGATCACCTCTCATTCTTCTAAACTCCAGTGCATACAGGCCCAATTTGTCCAACCTTTCCTCATAAGATAACCTTCTCTGAACTGCCTCCAAAGCAATTATGTCCTTTCTTAAATAAGGAGACCAAAACTGCACACAGTATTCTAGATGTGGTCTCACCAATGCCCTGTATAACTTTAGCAAAGCATCTCTACTTTTATATTCCATTCCCCTTGCAATAAATGACAACATTCCATTTGCCTTCCTAATCACTTGCTGTACCTGCGTACTAACTTTTAGTGATTCATGTACTAGGACACCCAGATTCCTCTGTACCTCAGAGTTTTGCGATCTCTCTCCATTTAAATAATATACTGCTTTTCTATTCCTCCTGCCAAAGTGGACGTTCACATTTTCCCACATTATACTCCATCTGCCAAATTTTTACCCACTCACTTAACCTATCTATATCCTTTTGCAGACTCCTTATGTTCTCTTCAGAACTTACTTTCCTACCTACCTTTGTGTCATCAGCAAATTTAGCAACCATACATTCAGTCCCTTCATACAAGTCATTGATATAGATTGTAAATAGTTGAGGCCCAAGCACTGATCCCTGTGGCACTCCACTCATTACTTCTTGCCAACCTGAAAATGACCCATTTATGCCTACTCTCTATTTCCTGTTAGCTAACCAATCCTTTATCCATGCTAATATGTTACCCCCTATACCATGAGCTCTTATTTTGTGTAGTAGCCTTTGATGTGGCACCTTGTAAAAAGCCTTCTGGAAATCCAATTACACCACATCCACAGGATCCCCTTTATTCACATTGCTTTTTACTTCCTCAAAGAATTCTAATAAAGTAGTCAAACACAATTTCCCTTTCACAAAGCTGTGTTTAATCTGCCTGATTGCATTGAGATTTTCCAAGTGCCCTGCTTTAACCTCCTTAATAATAGATTCCAGCATTTTCCCTATGACAGATGTTAAGCTAACTGGCCTGTAGTTTCTTGCTTTCTGTGTCCCTCCTTTCTTGAATAGAGGAGTTACATTCGCTATTTTCCAATCTGATGGGACACTTCCAGAATCTAGGGAATTTTGGAAAATTAATACCAATGCATCTATTATCTCTGCAACCACTTCTTTTAAGATCCTAGGATGAAGTCCGTCAGGACCTGGGGACTTGTTAGCTTTTAGTTCTAATATTTTTTTCAAAACCCTTTCCCTGGTGATTGTAAATGTTTTAAGTTCCTCCCTCCCTTTCATCTCTTGATTCACAATTATTTCTGGCATGTTATTTGTGTCCTCAACAGTGAAGACGGACGCAAAATATCTGTTCAATTCATCCGCCATTTCCTTATTCTCCATTATTAATTCCTCAGACTCACTCTCTAGAGGACCAACGCTCACTTTACTTAATCTTTTCCTTTTTAAATATCTTTTGAAACTCATACTATCTGTTTTTATTTTTCTAGCTAGCTTTCTCTCATACTCTAATTTCTCCCTCCTTATTATTCTTTTAGTCATTCTTTGCTGTTTTTTATATTCTGTCCAATCTTCTGACCTGCCACTAATCTTCGTGGAACTGTATGCTTTTTCTTTCAATTTGATACTATCTTTAACTTCCTTCGTTAGCCACGGATGGTACATCCTTCCCCTAGAGTCTTTCTTTCTCACTGGAATGCATCTTTGCTGAGTGTTATGAAATATCTCATTAAATGTCTGCCACTGCATTTCTGCTGACATATCAGTTAACCTAAGTTCCCAGTTCACTTTAGCTAGCTCTGTTTTCATGCCCTTATTTAAATTTAAAACACTAGTCTTAGACTTACTCTTCTCTCCCTCAAACTGAATGTGAAATTCAATCATATTGTGATCACTGCTACCGAGAGGCTCCTTTACAATGAGGTCATTAATTAATCCTGTCTCATTACACATTACCAGGTCCAGAATAGCCTGCTCCCTGGTTGGCTCTAGAATGTGCTGCTCTAAGAAACTGTCCTGAAAGCACTCGATGAACTCATCTTCCAGGCTACCTTTGCCAATCAGATTCTTCCAATCTATATGTAGATTAAAATCACTCATGATTATCGCTGTTCCTTTCTCACAAGCCTCCATTATTTCTTCCTGTATACCCTGTCCTACAGTGTGGTTACTGTTAGGGGGCCTACAAACTACTCCCACAATTGACCTTTTTGCCTTTACTATTTCTTATCTCTACCCAAACTGATTCTACATCTTGGTCTTTAGAAATAAGATAATTTCTCTCTATTATACTCATGTCATCCTTAATTAACAGAGCTACCCCTCCACCTTTTCCGAGCTTCCTATCCTTCCAAAATGTTAAGTACTCTTGAATATTCAGGTTCCAGCCTTTGTCATCTTGCAGCCATGTCTCTGTAATGGCTATCAGATTGTACATATTTATTTATTTTTGAGCTGTCAATTCATCCATTTTGTTACGAATGCTACGCGCATTCAGATACAAAGCCTTCAGTGCTGTCTTTTTACTATTTTTGCAACCTCTAGCCTTATCTGCTGGCGCACTCTTAAGTTTGCATGCTCTGTCCCTTCCTGCCACTCTCTGATTTTCATTTCCTTTATTGCTACCTTGCTCTCTTGCCTTGTCTTCTTTCTTTAATTTATCATATCTTCCCTTACTTGATCCCTCACCCCCATTATTTAGTTTAAAGCCTTCTCTACCGCCCTAGTTATACGATTCGCTAGAACACTGACCCCAGCACGGGTCAGATGAAGGCCGTTCCAACGGTACAGCTCCCACTTTCCCCTGTACTGGTGCCAGTGCCCCATGAATTGAAACCCATTTCTCCCACACCAATCTTTGAGCCACGAATTTAACTCTCTAATCTTATTTACCCTATGCCAATTTGTTCGTGGCTCAGGTAATAATCCAGAGATTATTACCTTTGAGGTTCTGCTTTTTAATTTAGCTCCTAGCTGCTCATACTCTCTAAAGCAGAACTTCTTCCCTCATCCTACTTATATCGTTGGTACCTATGTGGACCACAACAACTGGATCCTCCCCCTCCCACTGCAAGTTCCTCTCCAGCCCAGGGCAGATGTCCTGAACCCTGGCACTGGGCATATGATCAATAGAGTTCAGGAGAAATATATTCCTCTAAAAAACAAGAACAAACTAGCCAATAATGAATCATGATGGATGAATAAAGAGATAAGGGTAAAATTGAAACTGAAGAAAAAGGCATATTCTAAGTACATAGACAATAAAGGAGAGGATGACAAAAGGGAATACGAAGAGGTTAGGAAAGAAGTCAAAAAAACAATTAGGAAAGCAAAGAGGAACTACAAGATTAAATTATCAAGGAATATAAAAAGAAATAGTAAAGTATTCTACAGAGACATAATTTTTTCTTTTATTCGTTCATGGGATATGGACGTCGCTGGTAAAGCCAGCATTTATTGCCCATCCCTAATTGCCCTTGAGAAGGTGGTGGTGAACAAAAGAAAAATCAGGATATAGATAGGGCCACCAAGGGATGCACAAGATAAACTCACAGGTAATGACAGTGAAATGGCAGAAATATTGAATAGTTACTTTGCCTCATTATTTACCAGGGAGACGAACAAGGTGGGCATAACATTGGAAGAAGAGATCAAAAAAGATATAAATACATTTAAGATAGAAAGGGGGGAAATAATTGATAAACTATTCAAACTTAGAGAGGATAAAACCCCTGGTCCGGATGGATTGCATCCGCATATATTAAAAGAAGATAGGGAAGAGATAACAGAGGCACTATTACATATATATAGAAGTTCATTGGAAAAGGGAATAGTTCCAGAGGACTGGAAGACAGCTAATATTATTCCTGTATTTAACAAGAGAGGTAGAATATGTCCAGGGAACTATAGACCGGTTAGCTTAAAGTCAGTGATAGGAAAGATAATGGAATCTTTACTCAAAGATGTAATAGAAAAACATCTAGAAAACAAAAGTATAATAAAGAACAGTCAACACAGATTTCAAAAGGGAAAGTCATGCTTGACCAATCTTATTGAATTCTTTGAAGAAGTAACAGAAAGAATAGACAAGGGTAATGCAGTAAACATAATATATTTGGATTTTCAAAAGGCCTTCGATAAGATGCATTTAAGGGGAAGCTAGATAAGCACATGAGGGAGAAAGGAATAGAAGGGTATGCTGATAGGGTTAGATGAAGAAGGGTGGGAGGAGGCTCGTGTGGAGCATAAACGCCTGCATAGACAAGTTGGGCCAAATGGCCTCTTTCTGTGCTGTAGACTCTATGTAACTCTAACCAACATTTCTGCCCCACCCTAAGGTATATCTGAATTAGCGATGGCAGCTTTCAGATGTAAACCCATTAATAAGATTCCTTTCGAATTAATTTCAGTGAATGAACCGCTTAATATGATTTTCTTTTCTACATAAACACAAGCCATCACATTCCCAATACGCGAAAGACTAAAGTCGTACCTTAAAATATATATAAAATAAATTTCTGCTGAAACAATGTTAAACAAAATGAAAAAATGCTAGTTGGAGGCAAATCACCCCACTGCTGTGAGATACCATACCGCCTGCTTTTAATCTTGAAAAGCAGAAAGTCCTCCTTTGAAACTTGAAAGAATACTATCTGATTTCTGTCACCTGCAAGAGCGATTACCCATGGAGATCTCTCTCTATTAGTCAATCTCCTATTGTGTATAGCATTGATCCCAGTTTCAATGCTAAACAGCCAAGAGTGTCCAAAGTCAAGATACTGCAACAGGTTGCCTTGACCTCCTAAATGAGGACCTCCAGGGAAGCATTTGAAAACCTGGGAGCAGCACTACAACTCATCAATGCGGAGATAATTTGATCCACATTGTTGCAAAGCAATTTGGCTTCAAGGAATGCAACCTCGCGTTAAGAGTTACATTCTCATTTTAAATAGGCCTTGAGAGCCTCACCAGAAATTATACTGCAAAAATGGGCAGGCTGCCCATTTCCCAACATGATCATGTGTGCAACCTATCAATCATATTGAAATGAGGCCCAGGAGTTAAAATCGCCGCAGCCTCACGCTGGCCATTTTTACAGTGCTTTGGTGAAACCTCACCTGGAGTACTGTATACAGTTTTGGTCTCCTTACCTAAGGAAGGATATAATTGCCTTCGAGGCAGTGCAATAAAGGTTCACGAGATTGATTCCTGGGATGAGAGGGTTGTCCTATGAGGAGAGGTTGAGTAGAATGGATCTATAGTCTCTGGTGTTTAGAAGAATGAGAGGTGATCTCATTGAAACATATAAGATTCTGAGGGGGCTTGACAGGGTAGATGCTGAGAGGTTGTTTCCCCTGGCTGGGGAGTCTAGAACTAGGGGGCATAGGGGGTCGGCCATTTAAGACTGAGATGAGGAGGAATTTCTTCACTCAGAGGGTTGTGAATCTTTGGAATTCTCTACCCCAGAGGACTGTGGATGCTGAGTCGTTGAGTATGTTCAAGGCTCAGATAGATAGATTTTTGGACTCTAGGGGATTCAAGGGATATGGGGATCGGGAAGGAAAGTGGAGTTAAGGTCGAAGATCAGCCATGAACTGATTGAATGGCAGAGCAGGCTGGAGGGGCCGTATGGCCTACTCCTGCTCCTATGTTCTTCACGAGGGCCTGCCACTCGCCCCACCCCCTGTTCAATTTCTGCTGAGTAAAAATCAGGGCTTAAATCACATATGGTTTGGTACAACAGACTAAAATGTCTTTTCCTTTCTTTCTAAATGGCATTTTGTTTATTTTATGAGGAACGATAAACTATAATGAGAATCATTTAACAATGGAAAGATAAGCTGAGATTCAGCTCAGCATGTGAAACATCGTAAAATGTGGTACAAATATTCCAGCGAGCCTGCAGCTCCATTTTCTACCAACCCACTAAACAGCAAATGAAAGGGGAATAAAATGAAGTGCACTGATTCATTCCAAGAGAAATCCAATATCCCCCATCATCGCTCCATCAAGCTTCCTGACCTCAGAAGAGAAGATGGATCCTGGAGGACTATACAGAAGGAAGTCTCCCCTCTTTAGCATAACAACTCTGCACCTAAGCCATGTACTGCAAGAGCCCTCCTAATCTTTTCCTAAATTTAGCTTCCCCACATTGCACAATGCCAGTCTCTCCACATTTATAATCTCACAGACCTCATTCACCCATGAGCACTAGGCCAGGACAATGAGCTTCTTGCTACTAACAAAACTAATAAGAATTATTCTGCGTAAAAGTTGTGGAACTTTGACCTCTGGCGTTAATGTCAACAAACGTATTTTACGATTATCAATAGCAACACCCACTGCCCTGGCAATGTTCCCCATCTCATCACAGGATGGGAAGGGGGAGAGAAATTTTAGAGCAATGCCACAATACTGGAAAGGTGCCTTCCTCTTGGTCACAAAGTCAACACCTAAGCCCTGATTTTAATACGGGGCACGTTCAGGATGGGAGTAATGTGGGGCAGGAGGGAAACCCTCGTGGATCACTCGCAGTGAGGCCCGGTCCGTTTAAACACCCGGGCCTCATTGAAATAGTTCAGCTCTCTCTCCTGGTTAAAACCGGTAGGAGTAATGTCATGACCGACGGGCGAGAGCTGGAATTGGGGTGGGAGCCAGAAGCCAAAGCAGCAGCGGGGCTCAGGGCTGATCCCAGTCAGAGGAGAGTAGAGGGAAAGCCTGAGGCAGAGGAGGCCCAAGGTTTTCTTGTTGGGTCAGGAGGAGCACTCCTGCTCTTCCTGGGCCACAAGGAACTTTTAAAAAATTGTAAAAATTCTTACCTGGGCCTCTTCTGGCCCGATGCTGCTTGCCACCAGATTTTGTTGACAGCTCTGAGATTGTGCGCAATTCGCACTTTTCAACGTTAAAATTACGTTGGAGTCCAAATTACATCATAGAACCCTGACATTTCATTATTTGAGGCCCCGTCTGCCTGCAGGCGTAAAACGGGTGCCCGAGCATTCAATATGGTGGGCAGTGTGCATGCAGGTCAGGCTAAGGTTGTGGATTCAAGCCCCACGCCAGATGCTTGAGCACATAATCTAGGTTGGAACTTCTGTGCAGTACTGTTGGGAGTACTGTTGGGAGTACTGCACTGTTGGAGATGCCGTCTTTCGGATGAGACACTAGACCGAGCCCCGTCTGCCCTCTCAGGTGGGCGTAAAAGATCAGTTGTAAACAATTTTACAACACCAAGTTATAGTCCAGCAATTTTATTTTAAATTCACAAGCTTTCGGAGGCTTCCTCCTTCGTCAGGTGAACGATGTGAAAATGAAATCCTCGAAATGGACTCGAAAATTTCATTTTCACATCGTTCACCTGACGAAGGAGGAAGCCTCCGAAAGCTTGTGAATTTAAAATAAAATTGCTGGACTATAACTTGGTGTTGTAAAATTGTTTACAATTGTCAACCCCAGTCCATCACCGGCATCTCCACATCGTAAAAGATCAGGTGAGTTCTTCCCGGTGTTCTGGCCAACATTTATTCCTCAACCAACATTTACAACAGATGATTGGGTCATTCATTTCATTGATGTTTATCTGACCTTGTGCACAAATTGGCTGCCACGTTTCCGACATTACAACTGTGACTACACTCCAAAAGTACTTCAACTGCTGTAAAGCACTTGGGACTTCCTGAGGTCATGAAAGGTGCTAAATAAATGCAAGTAATCTTGTCACACTGTAATTGCACTCTCCCACCATCTGTGACATTGGAGCACCTCAATTTTGCATTGCCTGGTTCCTCAGCCTGCAAGTGAGAAACGCCTATGCTCCAACCAATTCTATTTCTCTGCTTCCCAAATTGCTGTAAGTTTTGCTATTTATCTATACATAATAATATAAATTCAAGATATTATATCAAAATAGAAAGCTTTTGAAGCTAAGGATAGAGGTATCGAGACTAAGTAATTTTTGAAGAGTTCCCTAGGAGCAAGGGAGTAATTTCAAAATGATTGGAGGGAGAAGACAAGAGCTAAATGGACTTGAGGAGGGGAAAGTACAGGCTGAAGAAGATCACAGTCACATTTTGAGATTTTTACCTGGTTGTGCAAGAAGGAATTTTTGGTTTGTTATAATATTAGGAACATAGGAACAGGAGTAGGCCATTCAGCCCCTCGTGCCTGCAAAATATTGTTTTCATGTAAAGTCTATTACAGGTAACTGGGAATTAAAATCTCCCAGGCTTCACTCTGTGGGGGGCCGGATGGTTTGCAGCACAATTCAGCCCTCCCCTTCCCACACTTATGGCCCAAGTTAAAATAGGGCCTCAAGAGCTGGGGGAAGGGCACAGATTAAGCAATGTGTTTTTTTGTCTTTTTTTGGGTGAAAAAGGCAATCTTCAGTAGGGTTGAGACTGAAACAGTCAGTGAGGCAGAAAGGTCTCACTGTGTCTCCAGCGATGAAAGCTGTGAGAGACTCTAGGTCGAGGCATGAATGCCTGCACTCTATACAATGAAAGAGTAGTGCCAGCTAGTTTCATGGATTGCTAGTCAGCAAAGTGAATTTAGCCAGTTAACAGTGGTAGAGTAGCATACTTTGTTATTTTACATGTTATGAGAAGTGCTATGAAATAGATTGAAATTCATTAAAAACTGTATTATGTTCATTTATATATTGTATAAATCAGTTTGTTGATTTACAACTGGCCTCATCTCACTAGAATGCTTATCAGTTGGCCATCCGGAATAGAGGAAAAACACACCTGGAGCTTATTCAAGGTCACAATATCCAGTACATACAATGTGGAGCCGTTTTGTTACAGTTCTCAGTCACACAATCCAGATATTAGGCAATTAAGGTGAACTCCTGATTACAGGGGTTTCAGGGCCTGCTAACGGGAGTGACTCGTAATGCTGAACATGAGAGAATATCTGCTGCAGACCTGAATTTTGTAACAATCACTCAATTAGGTGGTGCAAGGCCGAGGAGGGATTCAAACATGAGGGTAAAGATTTTGAAGATAGTAAGATAATATCATAGCAGGTACAGCACCGGAGGAGGCCATTCGGCCCATCGTGCCTATGCCGGCTCTTTGAAAGAGCTATCCAAACTAATCCCATTCCCTGCTCTTTCCCCATAGCCTTTGTGAATTTTTTCCCTTCAAGTATTTATCCAATTCCTTTTTGAAAGTTACTATTGGGGTCGATTTTAGGATGGCCGAGCGGGTGCATTCATGGTAGTGAGGCTCCGAAAATTCGGGATTCCCGGGACGGGTCCGGAGCCCGGCTCCAACCCGCCCAATTCCGGGTTCCCCAATGACGCGCTTAGATGCGCGCGCAGTCCCCGCATGCAGGACTCCCATCGGCAATTAAAGCCAGCGGGATCCCACGTAAGGCAATTATTTTGATAGTTCAGGTCGTTTGCAGACCTGATTGGGAGGATATTTTAGGAGGGGTGGGATTTTCAGGTCAACTGAGCGTGTTTCCCGTACTGGGGGAAACACTCCCAGTTCAAATGGACATGTTGCAGCCACCAGCCTATCGGAGCTGCAAAGGTCCATTTGACAGGTGGTGGGGGGGGAGACCCTCACTCATTGCAGGAGGCCACTCTGTCACTTTGGACAAAGTTTGATTTGCACCACCCTCCTCCTAACACTAAAATTCACCAACTTGGAACATCAACCGCGGTGTCCAGAGACATTTACCCACCTTGCGGACCCCCTCAAATGTATATCTTCCGGATGGGGGCCGCCATAGCTGCAGTCATGCCCTCCTCGGAGGGCGAACAGCACCACCAGCCTCGCCGGCCACACCGTCCAACTCTGACACGTGGAGCTCCACAACACAGTGCTGTGACACATCCACCTGTACAGCAGGAGGGAGGGCAACCGCAGAGAGAGATGCATCGCAGGGGGCACTACCCTCGTCACAGGGTCCACAGTCCGAGGCGCAGCTTCCTGGATCTCTCTAAGGAGCAGTGCACACGGAGGCTCAGAGTCACTCGACATGTAGTCGTGGACATCTGCAGCCTCCTTCATGCCGAGCTGCCCCTGGCTGGCCCGAGCACCATCTTCTTACCTGTCGCTGTCAAAGTCACCGCTGTCCTCAAAAACTTCTCCTCCGCATCCTTCCAGGGTGCCACCGGGGACATCGTCGACGTCTCTCAGTCGCCTGCAATAAAAAAAGGGCCCTGCAATTACACCTACACCCACACTGCAGTGACACAATGGGTGGCATCAGGTGTGGGTCTTCATGGTGATCCTCAGGAAAGGGAATTATTGCACAAACCAGACAAGATTTGCAAAGACGTGGCAGTAGTGATGATAACAAATTTTAATGTGCTTTGCAAAACAAACAAAACTAAATGAAAAACATGACATTCTGTCATACACCCTTGTGCATCCCCTTTGTGCTCACAAAACCTTCCCTTATGTTTACGGGAACCCCTACGTGGTTGTATCCCTGTGGCTTCAGCAGAGGTAGTGGCAGGTTGCTCTTGTCCATGCCCTGACCGATGAGCTGCTTTGCGCAGACGTCCTCTGGGTTTCGGTGCCCGTGAGGGCCCCTCCAAAGACTGCTCCACCTGCACCTGTGCAGGGGCAGACTTGGCCAGCTGGAGAGGAGGCAGCATTGCGGGTACTGGTTGAGAGGGGCGCAACGGGTGAGACGTGGGAGCGCTTTGAGTGGCGTCCCCACTTCCATGAACCCTTTCGCCATCATCCCTCTCCTGGGCGTTCTGACATCTCTTCTCCTACCAAGGCAAAATACAGAGAGGTGTGATTGAGTGATGGTTGCATAGTGACCCGCTGCATGCATTGGTGTGGGTGGGGGTGACCGTGAGGGAGATGCATGGCAGGGTGCGTGTGAGACATAGCCATGAGATTGTATGAGGATTGGGTTGCGTGGTAGTGTTCGAATGGGAACTGGAACGGTGAGGATGATGGTTGAGTGGATGTGAGGACTGATGCAAGAGCATTGTGGTGGCAGTGCAGAAGGAGTTGTGTGGTGGTGGAGGTGATGTGGAATACAGAGTGTGGGAGAATGCGTAAGTATACTCACTTTGGCTGACCTGGTTAGGTCATTAAAGCGCTTCCTGCACTGGACCCAGGTTCGGGAGATGTTACTGCTGCTGCTGACCTCCTCTGCCACCTCGAGCCAGACCTTCTTGGTGGCAGAGGCAGGCCACTTCCTCCTGTCCGCTGGGAAAAACGTTTCCCTGCTCCTCCTGACCCTATCGAGCAGCACCTGGAGTGAGGAGTCTGAGAACCTTGGAGCAGCCTTGCCTCTGGGCTGCTCCATGCTGCCAATTTGGTTCTTTGCTGCAGGAGGAGCATTGGAGGACTGCCCCTTTAAATAGGGCTCCTCCTGCTGACAGCCTGTGATACGGGTGCGCAGTGCGCCCGCTGCGCAGGTCTGGAATGAGAAACCCGGAAGCACGCGAAGTACCTTCAATTAGGCTGCGATCGCATGCGGAGCACCCCGATTTCACTGGACGTGTCACCCATGAGCCCAGTCGACCCCCTGCTGCCAACCCGCCTCCCTCCTATTATCGGGCCCATTAACTCTGCTTCCACCACCCTTTTAGGCAGTACATTCCAGATCATTACAATGTGATGCGTAAAAAAATGTTTCCTCATGTCGCCTCTGGTTGTTTTACCGATCAACTTAAATCTGTGTCCTCTGGTTACCGACCTTTCTGCCACTGGAAGCCGTTTCTTCTTATTTACTCTATCAAAACCGTTCATGATTTTGAACACCTCTATCAAATCTCCCCTTAACCTTCTCTGTTCTAAGGAGAACAACCCCAGTTTCTCCAGTCTCTCCACATAACTGAAGTCCCTCATCCCTGGTGCCATTCTAGTAAATCTCTTCTGCACCCTCTCTAAGGCCTTGACATCTTTCCTAAAGTGTGGCGCCCAGAATTGATCACAGTACTCCAACTGCGGCTTAATCAGTGTTTTATAAAGGTTTAGCATAACTTCCCTTCTTTTGAACTCTATGCCTCTATTAATAAAGCAATGATAGGTGTGAAAAAATGCATAGGCCTTTCATTCCTATCTGTTCAAAGAACTGGGATTTATAAAACATCAAATAGTATTGCATCCAGCATATGGTCAAATACTATAAGGAATGGATTTGAAGCCAATGAAGCAATCAAAATTGGAAATATCAGGACCATTAAGAACGTCTGGGTATAGAAATGTAAGAGGCTATCTCGACACGAAAGGCCATAAACAGAGGCAGTAAAGGGGCTTTTTAAAATCCACGATTTGAGCACATGGGGGGAGAAATTGGTTAAGGGTCCGTTCTGGGCAATGTTAGTGCTAACATCCCACGCCCGATGGACCCTGGGCAGGCAAGACGCAAATTTGGTCCCCAGGGAGCATTTACCTGCAATCAGCGTTCCTTTCCAGGCCTTGCATGTGGACTGAATGCAATTCGCACTTTCCACCACCAGAGGGAGCACCATCTCTTAAAGGGAAGATGTTTCTTCGAAATCTCTTAAAGGGAGCTTGTACTTGTTATTTGCTGAAAATAACACTCTACTGTCTGCTTGGAGTCTGAACAGAGATCAGACATCACACACATAAAACACAGATGCAGATCCCATCCCTATGTTTACACACTGATGAGTTATGTTAAAACGTTGAATAAAAGTTGTGCATTCCTAAATCCCACATTCTCCAATCTGCACACCAGACCTCACTAATCTGGCGATCTGAGTTGGTACGCCTGCAAGAGCGCGTGCACCAATGTTCTCTGCTGATGCACTAGACATCTTGGGTGCAAGAGGTGGACAGAAGGAGGGACATCCTATATTCACAGTGGGAGGGGGGTGGGTGTTGGCAAGAGGCCCGCCAGACATATACTCAAAAGGCAGTGGGAGGCAGCGGGGTACAAAGTCAATGCCAGGCACACAGCATCATGAACATGGATACAGTGCAGGAAATGTTCAATGCTTTGACATGAGTGGGCAAGGTGAGTGAGGTCAACTGTCAAGTGGTGTCTCCTACCAACTGCACCATGCACTACACCCTCCATCCCCCACATATCAATAAACTCTTTCCATCAGTACTCAACTCTCCCAATCAAATGCTTCTTCCCGCCCTTACACATTACCACTGTTTCAAGCCACCCACCCACAACTCACAGGCCACACTCACTGGCAGCTATTCAACCATGACAGGCACATCACCCAGGCACACGCCTCACTTTCTTGCAGGAGAAGGTGGCGCATATCAAGAGGCAGCAAGTGGCAGTGGCATTTAGGCCCTCGAACCTGTTCCACCATTCAGTGAGATCATGGTGGACCTGTGACCTAACTCCATATATCCGCCTTAGCCCCGTATGCCTTAATACCCTTGTTTCACAGAAATCTATCAATCTCAGATTTAGCATTCACAAGTGAGCTAGCATCAACTTCCGTCTGTAGAAGAGCGTTCCAAACGTCTCCCACCCTTTGCGCATAGAAGCATTTCCTAACTTCACTCCTGGCTCTAAATGTTAGGCTATGTCCCCGTGTCCTAGTATTGAAATCTAGGAGACCTCCAAAAACGGTTACAATGTCTCGGCAGCCAGAGGCAATAATCCAGCCACTAACCTGTAAATCCTGCATGGTCCCTTTAAATAGCGCTGGTGGGGGGTCCTCCAGGCACTCTAAGACATGTTCAGATGGTCGGGGTTAAGACTGTGCGTTGAGTTGAGTGCCAAGTCTCAAAATGGTGTCTATCACTTTAAATCAGCGTTGCACACAGATTGAAGCCATTGTCTCCCTACTTTACACGATTCCAGCGTTTCTTATCCGCGCCTGCGCAAATTCCTATAACAAGACGGCGTCTGGCGCACGTCACGCAGGAAACGTGCATGCGCATCCAAGACGCTATCTTGGATGTCGGAGAGGCCGAGTCGCGCTGAAACAACAGGTGCTACACGGCCCAATTTAGCGGCCATGGTCTTTTCTACATCAAAAGGGTCTCCGGTCGCATGATCAAAGCCTAAACTGTCAATCATTGAGGTATGTTAATGATTGAGGCATAGCAACAGGGAGCGATTGGACAAAAAGAATGACCCGCCCCAATCCTACGTCCTATTGGTAAAAAAAAGAAGACTTTGAGAGAAGAACATCCAACAGTCAATGCACACTGCAGTTGAACATCATGAAGAAGAAGAGGACCTCGTTGCCTGAAGAGTTGATCAACCTTCAGGCCCGATGAGCAAAAGCCGTGGTTTAAAGGTTGTATATGTATTAATGATTTACCTGATGTGTGTATGAATTGTTAAGTCATTACATAATAACGTTGCAAATTATTAAGTGTATAATGGGATTTTATAGAGGAAAATCATATGTATCGTTTGATTTTGCTTCATGACTGCTTGTATGAATGATAACATCATTAAATAATTACTTTTGATTAATGAAACTACCATGAGTGAGGGTGACTTTCTTTGCTTGACTATTCGTCCAAGAATCGCACAAAATAAGGAATTCCCTACAACCAGTTTGTCTATGTCCTCCTGAAGTCTGTTACTACCCTTCATATTGTTTACTACATTTCCGAGTTTCGTGCCATCTGCAAACTTTGAAATTATACCCTCTATACTCAAGTCCAGGTCATTAATATATATCAAAAAGAGCAGTGGTCCTAATACTGACCCCTGGGGAACACTACTGTATACTTCCCTCCAGTCTGAAAAACAACCATTCACCACTACTCTCTGCTTTCTGTCCCTTAGTCAATTTTATATCCAAGATGTAGAAAGTAGATCAGTCATACAGATAAATGAATGAATGGCAAGTGAAAATTCAGTCTGCCACAACATGGACTTCTGGAACATGTATGGCTCTGAATGTAAAAGCCTTGACACTTATTAATGGATGCAGAAAATGCTGTTCTCACTCAGGGCAATGTTAAGATTGTAACACAAAAGGTAGTCAATGAATATGAAATTTTGGTTATAATGCTGATCATAGGTAAATCTATAAGCAGAACTTTCGACTTTGGTTGGGGCATAAAATGGGCAGTAGTGGATCAGCCACCCGTTATATAACCTGTCCAATTTTCCTTTCCACAATGGAGAAGAAAAATCATGCGGGTTGTATAACAGACAGCCGATCCACTACGACCCATTTTATGCCCCTGCTGAAGTTGAAAGTTCCGCCATATATATTCTGATAACTATATACAGATAAAGGGTTGTCACTTCAAATTGTGGTTACTGCCATTGTTGGTATCCAGCTCAAAATACACAGTCTGCTACAAATAAGATCCATGACTTTCATATACAATTGAAAGACAGAATGATTTTCCAATGCAAATACACTTGATTTGCAAAATTCATTAAAAGTAGATGTACTTCTAATGAGAACAATTTGGCAGAATGACTTGCTTTGTTCTGCGAATGGTCCATTAGGAAAAAAAGTTTTGTAGTCAGGTGACAAATATACTTGAGTCTGATACTTAAGAGATGGGCATTACTGACACTGCTTTGGTTGGTCCCTGGAAATGATTCTCTGCATCTTTAGGTATATGTATGATTGGCAAGTATTTGATTTTGAAAGGTAAAATTTTGATTTCCCTTGTTCCTGGTTGAATTTCAAAGGCTAATGGGGTATAGTGCAAGTTTTTTCTGAGGCTATCAAGAAAGATGCAGGAGGCTCCATGGAAGAATAAGTAATGAACCTCATGTTAAGGTATCGTTAAAAACATTATCTTGGGTCCAGTATTAATAAGACCTTTGGTGAAGGGTTGAGTCTGTTTCAAGGAGGAGCAGATATGTTCTATAAACCACTGTTATCTGCTTTATTGGCTTTTCCACTGTTAATCGATTCTTAATAAACATGTTTCGTAGACTATACCCTTAGTCATGCTGTGATAGGGCATTTACTCTACAGCTTTCCAAGGTCTAGGAGATCATGGAATGGCTTATGATATATCCAGTAATCTAAATACAGTGCTGAGGGTTTTGGTTCAACTCCTAGGCTTGCTCCATTACCAGATATTGGGCATATAAAGGCACAGACCAATTCATAGGGACTGAGGAGTCACAAATGGGAGCTGTCACTGGGACTGAACATGAGAGAAGTATATGAGTTAAAAAGCCCAAAAATGTAACAGGTAATATTAGTGAAAATATCAGGCCAGTGTAAATTATATTACATGTGGCATAAGAGCAAAAATGTGGTTCAGGTTGACAAAAATACCTGGCTGAAATCATCTTGTTAATGCACATTACTCTTGTATTTATAGATCAAACTGGAATACCACATATTGTGTCCTTCCACAGAGAAGCCTTTAACTACTTGCAATCAGTATTTACCATTTGTAATAGGAAAGGAGGATCTGGAAGGTATTGGGCCATTAGGGGTTTAGTCAAGATTTAGGCCACCTGTTATGTACTACATTAGTCGTATTTATTTAATTTGTGCATTTGTTTTTCATCAGCTTGTCCATATAGATTGATTGTGCACATCATGTAATAACAAGGCACTACCCAAATGGATACATGATACTCTCCCTACCCTCTTCACAGAATAAGGACAATCTGTACAGATTAAATCAGAAACACATTGAAGACATACACCACATGCACTGAGGTACCATAATACATCCACGCCACAAATAAACAAACAATAAATACATTTCTCTCTCTTTAAAATGTATATGTATGTGTGTATACACAAACATATATTCTCTTATTGTGCAGTAAAGGAAGCCACCTTCTCTAGCTGCATTCTGTAATAGCCTGCAATGACCATGCTACCATACTGTGTGATTCAAAACTCCACTGTACTAATCACTTCTGACAGTGTTCTGATGCAGCTTCCAAATCTTGCCTTTCTTCTGTTGATTAACGACAAGTCTGAGTGGGAGTTCAGGGCCTGGATTTTAACTTGGAGCCAGGAACTCAGCGGGTGGGTGGATTTGTGCGTGGGGAACCCGGAAGTCAAATGTGTGCATTTAAATTTGCAATCACAACTCGATTGCCGGCAATTATCTTTGCTTCCGGATTTCGCATCTCCAAGCTGCGCAGCGGGCATGCTGCGCAACCGAATAACACGATCGTAACTACGGTATTTAAAGGGCCAGTTTAAACATGGATTTTGGAGGAGAAAGGAGAAATAGAGTCCAGGAGAGCAAAGGTAGCACTTAGATTTGCTGGTGCCTCCCTAGATGTACTACTGGCTGCAGTGAGAGCCAAGAGGAAGTTTTTTATCCAAGGGATGGCAGGAAGAAACCTGGTTCTGCCACCAAAAAGGCTTGGCTGGAGGTAGCAGAAGAAGTGACAAGCAGAAGCACGGTGCCCAGGTCTTGGCTGCAATGCAGGAATGGCTTCAATGACCTGACCAGGTCTGGAAAAGTGAGTATATTTGCTGATTCAACCATATCCTGTTGTGTATAACACCGTCCTCTTCAACACTCTGTCTTGGCAAGCCTACTCCATCACAATAGTCCTCATGCCTACTTAAGTGTCACCAGCAACCTTCACTTACCATCCACTTGCTCATCTCCCCATTTATGCAACCAACACTGTCCCTCACCCCAATCCTGATCCAATGTGATGCATCTGTATGACAGTGACCCTTTGATGCATCTGTATGATAGTTATCCTCACCCAATGCAATGCATCCATTGGGTGAAGATGGCACCCTCAGTCACTTTCAGGTCTGTGCTGATGCCCCTTGCGGGAGAAAACAGCGCAAGAGAAAGGGCGAGGACTGGTGGCAGAACCAGTTTTCTTCCTGCTATCCCGTTGATAAAGAACTCCCTCCTGGCTCTCACTGCAGCCAGCAATGTGCGCGGCTGTTCTAGCGATGGCTGCACCATTGTCATATTCCTCCTCCTTCTCTTCCTCTTCCTCAAAGTTGTCGCCAACAGAGGATGATTGACGAGCGCCTTCATCTGCTGTGCTGTGTGTGCAGGATGCAGCACACCGCGATTATCCAGGAGACCCTTGCTGGCAAGTACTGAAGAGCTCCCCCCGACCTGTCAAGGCATCTGAAGCGCATCTCTAACATGCCTGTAGCTTGCTCAATGACACACCTGGTGGTCATGTGACTCTGGTTGTATTGTTGATGTGCCTCTTTGATGGGGTTCCTCACATGTGTCATGATCCACGTTTGTAGGGGGTATCCCTTGTCTCCAAGGAGTCAGCCCTTAGGTCTGCTCCTGTCTGGAAGAGGTCTAGAATGTTTGACTGGTGCAAAATGAAGATATCATGACAGCTGCCAGGGAATCTGGCACACACTTGCAGAAATTTCTTGTTGTGGTCGCACACCATTGATGGAGTGATAGCTCTTTCAGTTAATGAATACTCTTGGCTCATGTGGTGGTCCTCGGATTGCTACGTGTCTGTAATTGATTGCACCCTGCGCCCGTGGGAAGCCAACCAGAGAGGCGAAACCCACTGCCCACTTACTCTGGCTGATGTCATCGGGGAGGAAGTTAACGTAATCGGATGACCTGGCAAACAACCCATCCATTACCTGCCTTATGTGCAGACGATTGAGACACCATGCAGATGTCACCAGTGGCACCCTGGAAGGATCCAGAAGCGAAGAAATTGAAGGCAGTAGTAACTTTTACTGCCATAGGCAATGTGTGGCCACCAGGTCCAGTGGGGAGCAGCTCTTCCTCAAGGAGGCTGCAGATGTCAGCGACCACTTGCTGACTCAACCTGAGCCTGCGTAGGCACTGCTCCTCAGAGAGGTCCAGGAAGCTCAGCCTCTGCCTGTAGTCCCTCTCATGTGGGTAGTGCCTCCTGTGATGTTGTCCCCTCTGTTGGTCTCTTCTCTGCTGTTCTCCAGGTCCTTGTTGAGCACCTCTGCCTTGTGCACCTACAGATCCTAGAACTGCACGACGTGGCTACCGCAGATGGTGATGTTCCTCCTCCTCAGATGTACAGTGGAATAGATCCATTGCCCCCAACGCCCCCCCCCACCCCCATCCTGATCTTGTCAGTTTGAAAGGCTTAAAAAAATTGGTAAATTTATCTGAACACAAGGGGGTCGATTTTAGGAGGGAGGTGGGTTGGCAGAGGGGGGTCGACTGGGCATGTGGGTAACGCACCCAGTGAATTCGGGGTGCTCCGCACGCGATCGCAGCCTAATTGAAGGCAGTTACCTTGGCTTCCGGGTTTCCCGTACCAGACCTGCGCAGCGGGCGCACTGCACACCCGCATCACAGGCTGTCAGCAGGAGGAGCCCTATTTAAAGAGGTAGTCCTCCAGTTCTCCTCCTGCAGCAAACAACCAATTTTGGATTATGGAGCAGGCCAGAGGAAAGGCTGCTCCAAGTTTCTCTGACTCCTCACTCCAGATGCTGCTCGATGGGGTGAGGAGGAGGAGGGAAACGTTTTTCCCAGCGGACAGGAGGAAGTGGCCTGCCTCTGCCACCAAGAAAGTCTGGCTCGAGGTGGCAGAGGAGGCCACCAGCAGCAGTAACATCTCCCGAACCTGGTCCAGTGCAGGAAGCGCTTTAATGACCTAACCAGGTCAGCCAAAATGAGTATACTTACGCATTCTCCCACACTCCGTCTTCCACATCACCTCCACCATCACACAACCCCTTCTGCACTGCCACCACAACGTACTCGCATCACTCCTCACATCCACTCAACCACCATCCTCACATTGCCTGCACTTACTCACCGCCCCAGTTCCCATTCGAACACTACCACGCAACCCAATCCTCATACCATGTCTCATGGCCATGTCTCACACGCACCCTGCCATGCATCTCCCTCACGGTCACCCCCACCCACACCAATGCATGCAGCGGGTCACTATGCAACCATCACTCAATCACGCCTCTCTGTGTTTTGCCTTGATAGGAGAAGAGATGCCAGAAGGCCCAGGGCAGGGATGATGGCGAATGGGGACATGGAATTGGGGACGCCAAAGTGCTTCCACGTCTCACCCGTTGCCCCCCTCTCAACCAGTACCTGCAGTGCTGCCTCCTCTCCAAGTGCTCGAGTCTGCCCCTGCACAGGTGCAGGTGGAGCAGTCTTTGGAGGGGTCCTCACGGGCACCGAAACACAGAGGGCATCTGCGCAAAGCATCTCATCGGTCAGGGCATGAACATGAGCAACCTGCCACTACCTCTGCTGAAGCCACAGGGGTTGCATCACGTAGGGGTTCCCGTAAACATAAGGCGAAGGTTTTGTGAGCACAAAGGGGATGCACAAGGGTGTTTGATGATTTGTCATGTTTTCTATTTATATTTGTTTTCTTCCACATTCACAATAAATCATTATATTATCACCACTACTGCCACGTCTTGCCCATTCTTGACTGGTTTGTGGAATAGGTCCCTTTCATGAGGTTCACCATGAACACACACACTTGATGCCATCCATTGGGTCATTCTACAGTGGGTGTAGGTGTAGTTGCACCACTGTTTTGTGCAGGGGGCGGAGGAGGGGGCTGGTGTGGCCGCTCCTCTGTCCAGGTGGTGAGGACTGGACTTTTCACACAGTCGGATGTTCGGAGAACCGTTCACATATCAGCGGCTCCCTGGCCTCACAAACAGCAAGGTGAGCCGCTGTTCTGCCCATGGGTTGTTCCTCCTCGTCCTCCTCAATATGGGTAGCAGATGTGGATGGGGCCTCCTCCAGCGGCACCCCTCTCTGTTGTGCCTTGTTGTGCACACCGGGGTTGAGGTTCCAAGTTGGTGAATTTTAGTGTTAGGAGGAGGGTGGTGGAGGCCAAACTTTGTCCAAAGTGACAGAGTAGCCTCCTGCAATGAGTGAGGGTCTCCCCCACAACCTGTCAAATGGACCTTTGCTGCTCCCACAGGCTGGTGGCTGCAACACGTCCATTTCAACTCGGAGTGTTTCCCCCAGTATGGGAAACAGTCTCAGTTGAGTTGAAAATCCCACCCCTCCTAAAATATCCTACAAATCAGGTCTGCAAATGACCTGAACTATCTACTTAATTGGTTTAAGTGGGATCCCGACGGCTTTAATTGCCGGCGGGAGTCCCACATGCGGGGGCTGCGCGCGCATCTAAACGCGTCACTGGGGAACCCGGAAGTGGGCGGGTTGGAGCCGGGCTCCGGACCCGCCCCGGAAATCTCCGATTTTCGGAGCCCCCCGCCATGAACCCACCGGCTCGGACGTCCGAAAATTGAGCCCAAGAACTCTCAGTCTCAACAAAGAACTCTCAGTCTAAATACAAAGAACTCCCAGCCAAACATTTGCCTGAGAGCACTGAGTGTCCAGCTGCAATACCTGACCTTATATTGAGATGTGTCAATCACAGGTTTAAAGGACCAAATGAGCTTTGGCTGCATCTCGCCTCCGTTTCAATGGCGTGTTTCAGAAGCCATGGGAAAACCGTGCAGAAGTTAAATCTGTTTCTGTTGCCGAATCCACAAAAAATTAAGTGGCACAACTATTTAAATTATACCTAAATTGCCCCCTTACGAAGTTGGCTCCGGCATTAAGTGGGGATGGGACTTCAGGGTTTCGGTTGTGCCCGTGCCTGGGTTAAACCCGGAAGTGGGCGCGTTGAAGCTGGGATGCGGTCCTGCTTCAATCTATTGTTTTTACCTCCAACCCGACCGCAACCCACCCATTCTTTAGGGTTAAAACTCCCCCTGAGGAATCACGTTCCACTTATATTTTCCCCTGTGCAATTCTGTATGTTTCTCTCCATTGACCTTTATTAAGCCATTACAAATCCTTAATAAGGTTTGCGATTATACCTCTTTATATTAGGAGCAAGATGTGGAAGTGCCAGAAATGGACTTTTTGGTTTGTTCGCACTTAATATCAGCCTGATGTTTACTTTTTTATTCTGCTTTACACTAGAACAAAATGTAACCTTAAACTTTTAACTTTACATTTTAATTCCATTCTAGATCTAATGGAATAAACATTTTTCCTCCAGAAAAGGACACTTGAGAGATACGATAATATTTGGCACTTTTTCTGGTGTATACCGAACTAAACATCTGAAGCAGATTCCAGCTCACTATTCTCCCAGATTAATGATTTTGCTTGTGTTGTTTAACTGTAATTACTGTTCCATTTTCTATAACTCTATACCATAGAATATGAACTTGTCATAATCTGCTACCATGAATTTACAATGTTTGTATTGCTCTAGCTCTTAAATTTACAAGCAGCCGCTTCTGACTCACATCTTACAAACAGTTTTTTCATCATCTATTTTGTACTGACTTAATTCAGTTTCTTACTTTCAGATAGATACATTCTCAGCATTCATGAACCACAAGCATATTTTACATTTGTATAGCAAAGGATTATTATGCAGTATAATCTATCTATTTCTAAATTGGTTTGAGGCTTTCAGTCATTTTTTGATCCCCTGAAGTTGTATTTTGAAGTTGACTGTATAAAAATTTAAGTAGAGAGGGACAATTGGGATTGCTGGACTGCATAATTGTGCTTAAAGTCAAATGGAGGTTAGAAAATGTCTGTCCCATAAAGTCTGTCCCTAGTTCCCCAATGCTCCATGTCGAATGTTGTTGGCTTTCAAGCATGTCTGTCAGTGACCCAGAATTTGGGTGACCTTAAGTTTGTAGGCAAAGATTGAGTATCTGAGGGTAAACGACAGATACAGTAATTCCACCCTTTCACTTCATATATAAGTCTTTGATTAATAAGGGAAGCCAGCCATTATAGAACAAGGTTATTCTGGGAAAAGAATCTTTCCTTTTTCAGTGACCTTTTATTCAAAATATACAAATTCAGTTTTACTTACTCCATTCGATGCAACTGTTTTCATGTATGCTAGGTAATATGGGGAAGAGTTCAATTGTCTTAAAGCTTCAGCTTCAATTTTGAAGAGCAGGCGAACCATTAAGAAAATGTACCATCACTTGATCTGATTCCCGCAACCACCAGCTAAGAGATTGGCACCATGCAGATTTTAGACGTTAAGTTAGAGGAGGTGTCTATACATGGTGACTCACCGGGCACAAGTGCACAGGAGCTAGGGCAGCGTGGTAAGATGTCGCAGGTTCTAGCTCGCCGGAGGGCGAGATCACATACTAGTCCTGCTGCAGAGGACTCAGATGCTAACTTCGAGGATCCAGGCTACCGAAGAAGGTTGATGGGCACCTACCAGGAAATGTTTGGTGCACTGGGCAGCCTCCAGGAAACTTGCTCACAAAGTCACGGAACATGGAGGAGTCTAGCTCCAACTTGTCTCAAGACTTTGCGCAGAGTATGGAGACTATTCTGTCCAACATGAACAGCTCCATTAACACCACAGTGGTGCCCCCGCCTGATGGCTGCCAGGTGGCTGCCATCTTGGCTCTGGGAGCTAATGTTGACAGGAGCTTCCAGAGCATCATGTCACTTCTGCACTCTGTTCTGTGTCATTGCCCATTGAGAGTCTTTTGTGGCCCAGTCAGGTGGTTCTTCCAAGTAAACATTTATATTTAACTCTTATACGTTCTCCTGCTGCAGCCTACGCTAGCACCCCCTCCCCCAACCCCCTGCCACACTTTCATCTTTCTAACTCTCTCCTTGTTGTCCCCCACAATTTTATATTTTCTTGTCTCTGATTTTCCCTTCACTCTCAAAATGGGGTGTCAGCTGTGGTTCAACGGGACCACTCTCACCTCTGAGTCAGAAGGTTGTGGGTTCAAGTCCCACTCCAGAAACCTGAACACATCATCTAGGCTGACACTCCAGTGCAGTACTGAGGGAGTGCTGCACTGTCCAAGGTGCCGTATTTCAGACAAGACATTAAACCAACGCCTCATTAACTCTCTTAGATGGACATAAATAATCCCAAGGCACTATTTGAAGAAGAGCAGGGCCAACATTTTTCCCTCAGCCAACATCTAAAATAGATGGTCATTTATTGCATCGTTGTTTGTGGGAGCTTGCTGTGCACAAATTGGCTGCCACGTCTCCTATATTGAAACAGTACTTCATTGGTTGTAAAACATTTTGGGATGTCCTGAGGTCGTGAAATATGTTATTTAAATGCAAGTCTTCCTTCTTCTAAAAAATTGATCTTTTCTCCTGCACTGTGGACCATAATTCCCTTTATTCTGTCATTATTACCTCTTTTATCTTACATTCGTCTTTTTATAGTTTCAAATGATTTGCTTATTTGTTATCTACTTACTGATGGCTTATTCTCTCCGATTCCCTACTTTACTAGTGTCTGTATTTAGTTTATTCTCTTCCATTTTGTATCATACACTTTGCTTATTGTGTTCGTCTGAGGGATCTCCAATTCCAGTGTGTAGGTGTTAAATGTTGAAATGTTTTGTAAAATTACAGGGCATGAAAAATAATGTGAAACTGAAGAGTTAGCTATCAGATTGCTGTGCATCAATGTGATAACCCCTCATGAGTGGAGTGACAAATGAAGAATTCCTGCCCAACAGCCTTAGATTGTGCCCAACCTTGATAATCACTCCAGATGACCTGCCCTGAGAAACATGCTACGTCGGCCTCAATCGTTACAGCATTATGGGGGCTAAGTTGAGCCACGTAGCGCCCGTTGTGTCGGCACTAAGCGGACTCCTAAGCCCGAAAATGGCGTCCGAAAATGCGCACGCACACTTCCGGCGAGATGTGTGCAGGACGCCATCTTGCTAAAGGCATTTGCACACACGCATCTAACAAACGCCGGCAGCATGTAAAGTAGGGAGATTATGATGTTAATCAGAGTGCAATGCTGATTTGAAGCAGCTGACGCAATTTTCGAACTTCCCACTCCGGCCAATGCAGTCTTAACGTCGCACAACTGCACAGGAGTTAAAGAGCATGAAGGACCCCCACCAGCGCTATTAAAAGGGAGCATGCAGGAGTTACAGGTTAGTTGCTGGATTAGTTATTCTGGCTGTTCGTACAATTTTGGGTGTTTGTGGAAGTTTCCTACACTTGGAGAACGTTGCAATATTCTATAGACAGTGGTCTGGCTGTTCTTGCAGTATTGTTAGTAGCATTTAAAATAGTGTGCTGAACAAGGTTGCTGCCAGACATGGGTGGCCTGCTAAGGCTTCCTCTGGGAATTGAACATGATCGGGAAAATGAAGAGAGGCCACGCGGAGCAGGACAAGTTGCCAGACGAGGGAGGAGGAGGAGAAGCAGGGCACTCAGCAGGAGTCCATATCCAACGAGGGCCATCAGGGACCAATTCCCTTACCTCAATTTCAGCGACGACCAGTGCATCCGATGGCTGTGGTTCACGAAAGAGGTCGTGGCTGAGATTTGTCAACTGTTGCAGCCACAACTCCAGCCTCAGAGCAGGGCAAGGACAGCATTGCCTGTGCTGTCAAGGTAATGGTGGCGCTTAATTTTTATGGCTCCAGCTCCTTTCAGGCTGCTGCTGGAGATGTAAGTGACATCTCACAGTTTGCAGTGCACTGCTGTATAAGGGAGGTCACGGAGGCTCTGTATGCACTCAGAAACAGATTCATCTCATTCCCTCTTGACAGAGACAAGCAGCAGGAGTGAGCGCGAGGGTTTGCTCGCATTGCAGGCTTCCCCATGGTGCAGGGTGCAGTTGACTGCATGCATATTGCCGTGCGTTCTCCACATCTGAACTCAGCCATATTCATGAACAGAAAGGGATTCCACACCCTCAATGTGCAGCTGGTGTGCGACCACACGCAGCGCATCATGCAGGTCAAATGCTCGATATCCTGGCAGCAGTCATGATTCCCTCATCCTGCGGTAATCCTCTGTTCCACCTGTATTTGAACCAATATGGCAAGTCACAGGCTGGCTACTGGGCAACAAGTGTTATCCCCTCATGAAGTGGCTCATGACTCCTGTCTGGAATGCACACACGTGCACAGCAGGCCTACAATGAGAGCCATGCTGCCAAATGGAACATCGTCAAGCACATCAGAGGGGTCTTCAAGCAATGTTTCCGCTGCCTGGACCAGTCTGGAGGAGCCCTGCAGTACTCAGCTGAGTGGGTATCGAGATTTCTCGTTGTATGCTGCACAACCTCACCATTATGAGGGAACAGCCCTTGCCGCTGCCTGTCCGGCGAGAACCTGAGCAAGAGGAAGAGGCGGAGGAGGAGGAGGAGGAGGAAGAAGGGATGGAGAAGGAAGTGGAGGAGGAGGAGGAGGAGGAGGAAGAAGGGATGGAGAAGGAAGTGGAGGAGGAGGAGGAGGAAGTGCAGCAAAAAGTGGAGGAAAAGGCAGGGAGGCTACAATGTAGACAGGTCCCGTCTGCTAGGGCTCTGCATGATCAGCTGATTAATGGGCAATGCCAGTAACCTCAATGACACCTCCTCATTCACCAACAATCCCACACTCCTTACCTTTCCTCTCCTACATGACCATCAAATCGTCCTCCTTCTGATTACACATTGCTTCTTCCCTCAGTTCATCGCAGAAATGAAAACCAACACCAAATTCAAATCCAAATTTCTAAATTCACACGTAATAATTCAAACAAAATGAGACTAATCACCCTTGTGCACTCCGTTAGCACCTGTCATTCGTGGTGCTCCTAGGAGATACATCCTCAGTGGCTGGAGCATGGGTGGTGCAAGGCTGCTGACCTTCAATTGAGGAGGCTGCAGATGGCCGTGGAGGATGACCTCGAGCAGCTCTGGGACGGGAGGGCTTGGCTTCATACTGCACCATCTCAGACTGGGCTGCAGCAGTCTGGACTGGCTGGCTGACGGGCAATAGCAGGGGCAATGGTGGAGAGGTGAGGTGGGAGCAGTAATGCTGTCATCCTGAGACAGGACAGCAGGTTCATGTTCTGTGGCACCACTGCCACTCACCCGGGCAGTGCCTCAGCAATCCTGGTGATCTGCTGGAGAACAGATTGCAGTTCTGCTGTGATACCCTGGAAGCCCCGTTCCACAGTGGAACCCAGAGCCATGATAGCAGTCTGAGCTTCCAAACGTAGCTCCTTGGATGGCAGATGTTTGTGCTGCAATGGAAGCTGTGACATCAGTCATCAGACGCTGCATCATGGTGGGTCCCACAGGTGTGCTGATGGAGGTGACCACTTGTTCCATGTGGGAAAGGATGGGCTCCAAGCTCTGCGCAAAGCCCTGTGCCAAATTGGAGCTGGACTCCTCCATGCTTCTTGACATTGTGCGTAGGCTTTCTGGCAGGCTTTCCAGTGCACCAAGCATTTGGTTGTGTACGTCCATCAGCCTTCTTCTGTAGACTGGACCATCGAAATCACCATCTGACTCCTCTGCAGCAGAACTAGTGTGCAACCCACTCTTCAGCAAGCTGGCACCTGGTATCCATTCCCCCTGCCCCAGCTCCTGCGCACTTGTGCCCAGTGTTTCACCACGTGCAGATCCCTCCTCTATCCTAGCTTCTAAAGTACGCGCAGTGTCAGTATCTGATCTGGTGGCTGCGAGTGTAAGATCGAGAAACAGTGGGCTCGATTTTACCACCCGCTATCGGGTGCGTTCTCAGTGGGGGGGGCCCCGAAAATCGGGAAATCCAGGAGCGGGACCGGATCCCGCCTCGATCCCGCCCACTTCCGGGTTCCCCGCTGACGCGCCGGCGTGCACGCGCAGCCCCCGCTGGTGGGAATCCCACAGGCAATTAAAGCCAGCGGGATGCCACTTGACAATATTTAGTTAGGTATTTCAGGTCATTAACTGACCTGATTAAGGGACTGTGTGGGATTTTTGAAAAACATGGGACTGTTTCCCACACTGGGGGAAACACTCCCAGCTCGAATGGACGTGTTGCAGCTGTCAGCCTGTGGCAGCTGCAAAGGTCCATTTGACAGGTGTGGGGGGGGAGACCCTCACCCATTGCAGGAGGCCACTCTGTCACTTGGGACAAAGTTTGGCCTCCACCACCCTCCTCCTGACGGTCAAAGTCACCAACCTGCACACTTACCCCGGGGTCCAGAGACATGTACCTACCTTGCGGACCCCTTCAGATGTACATCTTCCGGATGGGGGCCGCTGTAGCTGCAGTCATGACCTCCTCGGAGGGCGAACAGCATCACCAGCCTCACCAGCCTCGCCATCCACGCCGTCCACCTCTAACACGTGGAGCTCCACAACAGAGTGCTGTGACACATCCACCTGTACAGCAGGAGGGAGGGCTACCGCAGAGAGAGATGCGTCGCAGAGGGCACTACCCTCGCCATAGGTTCCACAGACCGAGGCTCAGCCTCCTGGACCTCTCTGAGCAGCAGTGCACACTGAGGCTCAGAGTCATTCGACATGTAGCCGTGGACATCTGCAGCCTCTTTCATGCCGAGCTGCTCCTGGCTGGCCCGTGCACCATCTTCCTACCTGTCGCTGTCAAAGTCACCACTGCCCTCCCGAACTTCTCCTCCGCAGCCTTCCAGGGTGCAACCGGGGACATCGCCGATGTCTCTTAGTTGTCTGCGCAGAAGAGCCCTGCAAATACACCTACACCCACTCTGCAGTGACACAATGGGTGGCATCAGTGGTGGGTCCTCATAGTGATACCCAGGAGCGGGCATTATTGCACAAACCGGACAGGATTCGCGAAGTCATGGCAGTAGTGGTGCCAATATAATTTGTGATGTGAGTTGTTCTGAAATTCAATATAAGTAACACCCGTGACAAACCCTCAAACACCCTTGTGCATCCCCTTCATGCTCACGACACGTTTGCCTTACGCTGCCTACTGCACATATGTGATGCATGCCCTGTGGCTGCAGCACAGGTGGTGGCAGGTTGAGTGAGGCTGACTGTGAAAGAGATGCACGAGAGGGTGAGTATGAGAGAGAGCCATGAGATTGTATGAGGATTGGGTTGCGTGGTAGTGGCGGGGTGAGTACTGGCGAGGTGAGTAGGTGCAGGTAAGATGAGGATGGGGTTTGAGTGGGTATGAGGGGTGATGTGACAGAGTAGTGTTGGCTGTGTAGAAGGAGATGTGGGGTGGGGGCAGTGATGTGGCAGACGGAGTGTAGGGGAAAGACTACGTGTACTCACTGTGGCTGACCTACTGAGGTCATTGGACCGCCTCCTGCACTGTGTGCAGGTGGGCGATATGTTGGTGGCGCAGGTGACCCCCTCTGCCACCTCGAGCCAGACCTTCCTGGTGGCGGAGGCGGGCCGCTTCCTCCTGCCCGTCGGGTGGAAGATCTCTGTCCTCCCCCTCCTCCTCACCCCATGTATTGATACCTGGGGTGAGGCATCATTAAACTGGGAGCAGCCTTCCCCCTGGGCTGCTCCATGCAGTCATCTTTGCTATTGGTTGCAGCATCTGTCAGTGGAGGACTGCCCCTTTAAATAGAGCGCCTTCAGCTGACAGATCTTACTGCGCATGTGCAGCCCGCCCGACACGCAGATCAGCAGCGGGGAACCCGGAGGAGCAGGTAAGTGGATCCAATTAGTGGTTTGCCTGCTACGATCGCGCGGGAAACCCACTAATTTCACCGGGCGTGTTACCCACGCGCCCGCTAGCCCATCCGCCGAGAACCCGCAGCCGTGCTAAAATCGGGCCCAGTATGTCTGCATCATCACTGTCATCTTCCTTTGCCTCCTCTGAAGGTGCCAGTTCCAGTTCTTGGGTATCTGCAATGACAAAGGGACACAAGTTATGTTGTGGTGAGGTGAGAGGAGAAAGTAAGATGTGCGTGCTGACATCCTCTGCAGCACGTGAGTCAGCAAAGGTTGTCGGATGAGGGAGAATTGGGGAACAAGAAGGAGGATTAGGTATACAGTCTTCATCATTGATCCCTCCAATACCATCAGTGGCCACGGCCTCAGCGATGGCCCGCCCAATGATCGACAGTGCTGTCTCCTCCATGATGGGGAGGATATGTAGGCTGTCCTCCCCCAGGCCTTTCCTGCTGCATCCTGTTATGCACCACCTTCTCCAGCAAGAAAGAGGGAAGTGTGTCAGTGAGTGTCCTGCAATGTGTTTGGGTGATGTGGCTGTCATGGTTGAACAGCTGCCAATGTGTGTGAGCTGTGGGTGTGCAGCTTGCAAGAATGGTACTGTATGAGGGTAAGATGCAGCCTCTGATTTGAAGAGTTGGGTACTGATTGAAAGAGTTTGCTGGTAGGTGGGTGAAGGGGTGTGTAGTGCATGGAGCAGTGGATGAGGATAGTGGTGCAGTTGGTAGAATATGCGACTTGACAGTTGAAGTTACTCACCTTAACCACTCATGTCAAGTCACTGAACCTTTTCCTGCGCTGCATCCATGTGCGTGGTGCAATGCTCTGGCATTTACCTCATCCGCCACAGCCTCCCACTGCCTCTTCAGCACATGTCTGGAAAGCCTCCTGCCCCCTTGTGTAAGATTCTCAAAATTCACAGATGCCCCAAAACTCGGAGAAAAACCCTAATGAAAAGGACTTTGGAATTCACCTTTTCCCTGCGTATGGAAAACTTTGGCCATTGACTAAAATCCTAAGATGGAAGGATAGGTGAGAGGTCACCAGATGAATCAACAACACACACACAGTGGAATGTGGGAGAATTACTGCTTCAGACATGTCTCTGTTTTAATGCAAAACCTACAGCAGGTGGTCAACACTCACTGCCATTGAAAGAGGCAACTGCTCCAGACATGGTGGGGCCATGTCTTTGTTTTAAAGCAAAACCAATCAACACCTCGGACATTGGATACAAAAGGAAGCCTTGTGTGACAAGCTCTAAAAATCGGAATTAACAATGACCCATCGGGAGAAGCAATTGCAACATGATGAGGGACCATCAAAAAGCCATCAAAAATTCTTAAGGACTTTGTAAGAACTGTTTAAACAGACATGAAGTGTTTTTTTTTAAAGTGACGAAGACCATTGTAAGAGAGGGATATAGAAGTGGAAACTCGAAACCTCTCTCGCTCTCTCTCTCTCTCTCTGGTTCTTGCTAGCGCTTGTGTGATGCTGGTCTTGTTCTGCCTGTCTCTTGAAGAGCAGCTTCCAGCGAACAACAAGGCGAGGGGGCAACAGGAAAGCAGTTCGACAGGGAAGGTCAGCAGCTCTAGGAGCAGGCCGACACACAAGAAGAAACCAGAGCAACAGCCCCAGCGACCATCAGACACCTCGCGGCAACAAGGGCCTTACGAAACAAACAACCGAATATTGCCACCAACCAACCGGGTAATATTGGGCCACCGCGACCAAAGAAAACCAACTCGGGAGAAAACCGAAGATCCGCAAAGTTACCACTCTACAATCTATTTCTGACTTACCTCTGGGTGAATTACTGTCAAGGATTCGTTTGGTGAGCATTATCTCTGGCCCTTTAGAGTCCAACTTAGCTAGTACAGTGGGATTGGGAGGGCTGAGATATCTTTCTACTGTAATTTCCCTCGTGTGTACCGAAGTGTTCCCCATTTTATTAGAGTGTTAAGATTGTTGTGTTGTATTTTCTCTCTTGAATAAAGATCAAAGTTTCTTGCACCAAAACCAGTTGTCTGCTGCACTTTGTCACAACCCCCAAATAAGTCCAAGGTCTAGAACCCAGGGAGTGGGAGCGATTCGAACCGCTCAGAAGTCAGAGGCGAAGCTGACACACACCACCACCCCCTACACTTGTGGGTAAAGGATGCCCCTCCATGTGTCCACCACTTGCACCAAGGCCTCTAGTGTGTCGTCGAGAACCTTGGTACACACACTCGCGCAGGCCCAGCCATTCATCAGTATATTCCAGAACAGCATTCTTTGCCACACCAATTCCAGGTCACCCTGCAGCCACAGTGCACCTCCCCTTTAAGAGCTGCAGGCTGTCTTTAAGTAGTGCTAGCCACTCCCGATATCGGGGGGGCCCCTTCTGGTTCGTGCAGCCAATCAACAGCACAGGTAGCGCTGGCTGCATGCAGCAATCTCCGCAATCATCGGCAGCATGAATATTACATGCTGCCTGCATCTCAACGAACGGGCGCGTGTTAATCACGCACCATGATCCCAGCGCCTGTTTAAGGACGTTTACCAATTTAATCCCCAGTGTCATCTCCAAATATGCAGAACAGGCCTTGAGCCTACAAATTAATGAGAAAAAGTCTAAAACTGCAACTTTTTCCCCCAAAACTTCAAAACAACAATTTACATTGCTAAAATACTCCTCGTGCACAGAGCACTTTTATGGGCCAGAGAAAGAAGTGGACACTGAGCAGGGGATAAAAAGAAAACAATGTTGGGGGTGTTAAAAAGCACCTTCAAAGAGAAAAATGGCTTGTGAAAGTAGGGAAGGAAAGGGCTAGGTAAAACAACTTATAATGTGGAGATGCCAGTGATGGACTGGGGTTGACAATTGTAAACAATTTTACAACATCAAGTTATAGTCCAGCAATTTTATTTTAAATTCACAAGCTTTCGGAGGCTTCCTCCTTCGTCAGGTAAATGTTTCCTGACGAAGGAGGAAGCCTCCGAAAGCTTGTGAATTTAAAATAAAATTGCTGGACTATAACTTGGTGTTGTAAAATTGTTTACAATAAAACAACTTAGGGAGAGAGTTCCTAACCCCAGGGCATAGTGGCTAAAAGAACGGCTGTCAATGGTGGAGTGCAGTGAATCAGGAATAAACTAATGTCAGAGAAGCAGAGTGTATAGAGACAGATCTACACCTGGAGGAGATCACTGAAGTGGGGTGAGGTGATGGCGCATTTGCAAATGAAGACAAGGGGAGCAATTTTCAGCTGACCAAATCAGCATTAATTATTTAATTCATCTCTGTGTCTGTCTCAGTCTTTGGTGCTTTTGGCAAGTAGCTGTTCAGATCCACCCCACTTTGAAACAAACTAATTTAGACATCATAAATGAAATCTAGATATAATAGGTAATGCCCACAGTGCACTTTGGAGCCTGATTTAAATTTAACTGCTGCTCCCACAGGTTTCCCAGGACTTAGGAAACTCAGCAGCGAAATGGAGGTGGGAGTGAGAATACCTACGAGGTGCCCCTCTAATGAAATGCATATGTAGTAAGCTTTCAGTAGCTCAATAAGATGCCTCCATAACAAAATGGCAGTATGGTAAATCAAGGGTTAATATAAGTGGCCCATTTTGCTAGCTAGAATTAGAACAATGAGCTTTTCAAATGAGTTTATCCTTGATCATTCGTTTATGTTATTAATTTCCTGTATGAAAATGTATGCTTTATTATGAATCAAGCAAAGCGATATGATAAGCTGAATTCTGGGGTAAGCAGGTGTAGGGAGTGTTGTTTTGCAGCTACCTAATGAATGGATCCTTATTTCGGACAAGGTCGAAAAACATCCCAGGCCTGAGATAAGTGAGACTCCCTTTCCTGTGACCTACGTATGAACAGGTATCATCTGTGAGTGGTCGGTCATTATGTCAGTTAGTATGGCTTGCCCAGACTCAGCTTATGATTGGTTTTAACCCCTTGCTACTCATGTCCCTCCCCACTATGAAAATGTATAATTGTGTGAACTCTGACTGTGTAATTTGCCTGTTCTATGAGATTGACCAGACTCTGTCAAGAGTTGAAATCAATTCTATAGATCGGGCCAGCTGCAGCTAATAAATTGTGTTAAAACTTTCAAGTGTATTCGCTTTCAGTTTTTGCTGAACCAGACTAAGAGTAAAGAATCCGGTATCGTCAGGAGCTGCCGGTTCCAGAAGGTAAATGCCTTTTACAGCACTCCTTGTGGGCCACGAGGAACAGGAGTGATCCGCCTGACCCCTCAAGGAAGCCTTCAGCCTCCCCACTGCCGATCGCAGCCTCTCTCTAGCCCCTGCCGCGATCGGCAACCTTGCCCCCGACATGCACCAATCCCCTGCAGCAATCATAGCCAAAAATTTCAAGTTAAATCACCACCAAAGGACAAGAGGACATGGGTCCAAACTGGAAAAAAGGCAAATGTCAGGAAGTACTTCTTCATGCAAAGAATGATTAATGTCTGGAATGGTCTCCTGGGTAGAGTAGTGCAAGCAAAATTCGAGAATCATTCAAGGGATAGTTTGATGATGGGATCATAGTGGTTATGTTACTGGACTAGTAATCCAGAGGCCTGGACTAAAATCCAGTCATGAGTTCAAATCCCGCCACGGCAGCTGGTGAATTTAAATTCAATTAATTAATTAAATTCAATTAATTAAATAAAAATCTGGAATTAAAATACTAGTATCAGTAATGATGGCCATGAAACTACCGGATTGTCGTAAAAACCCAGCTGGTTCACTAATGTCCTTCAGGGAAGGAAACCTGCCGTCCTTACCCGGTCTGGCCTATATGTGACTCCAGACCCACAGCAATGTGGTTGATTCTTAATTGCCCTCTGAAATGGCCTAGCAAGCCACTCAGTTGTAAAATCTCACTACGAAAAGTCATAATAAGAATAAAACCGGACGGACCAGTAGGCACCGGACACGACAACGGCAAAACACCAAGCCCAGTCGACCCTGCAAGGTCCTCCTTACTAACATCTGGGGACTTGTGCCAAAATTGGGAGAGCTGTCCCACAGACTAGTCAAGCAACAGCCTGACATAGCCATACTTACAGAATCATATCTTTCAGCCAACGTCCCTGACTCTTCCATCACCATCCCTCGGTATGTCCTGTCCCACCGGCAGGATAGACCCACCAGAGGTGGCTGTACAGTGATATACAGTCAGGAGGGAGTGGCCCTGGGAGTCCTCAACATTGACTCTTGTCCCCATGAAATCTCATGGCATCAGGTCAAACATGGGCAAGGAAACCTCCTGCTGATTACCACCTACCGTCCTCCCTCAGCTGATGAATCAGTCCTCCTCCATGTTGAGCACCACTTGGAGGAAGCACTGAGGGTAGCAAGGGCACAAAATGTACTCTGGATGGGGGACTTCAATGTCCATCACCAAGAGTGGCTCGGTAGCACCACTACTGACCGAGCTGGCCGAGTCCTGAAGGACATAACTGCTGGACTGGGCCTGCGGCAGGTGGTGAGCGAACCAACACGAGGGAAAAACTTACTTGACCTCGTCCTCACCAATCTACCTGTCGCAAATGCATCTGTCCATGACAGTATTGGTAGGAGTGACCACCGCACAGTCCTCGTGGAGAGGAAGTCCCGTCTTCGCACTGAGGACACCTCCAACGTGTTGTGTGGCACTACCACCGTGCTAAATGGGATAGATTCAGAATGGATCCAGCAGCTCAAAACTGGGCATCCATGAGGTGCTGTGGGCCATCAGCAGCAGCAGAATTGTATTCCAGCACAATCTGTAACCTTATGGCCCGGCATATTCCTCACTCTACCATTACCAACAAGCCAGGGGATCAACCCTGGTTCAATGAGGAGTGTAGAAGAGCATGCCAGGAGCAGCACCAGGCGTACCTAAAAATGAGGTGCCAACCTGGTGAAGCTACAATTCAGGACTACGTGCATGCTAAACAGCGGAAGCAACATGCTATAGACAGAGCTAAGCAATTCCACAACCAACGGATCAGATCAAAGCTCTGCAGTCCTGCCACATCCAGTCGTGAATGGTGGTCGACAATTAAACAACTAACGGGAGGAGGAGGCTCTGCAAACATCCCCATCCTCAATGATGGCGGAGTCCAGCACGTGAGTGCAAAAGACAAGGCTGAAGCGTTTGCAACCATCTTCAGCCAGAAGTGCCGAGTGGATGATCCATCTCAGCCACCTCCCGTATCCCCACCATCACGGAAGCCAGTCTTTGGCTAATTCGATTCACTCCACGTGATATCAAGAAATGGCTGAGTGCACTGGATACAGCAAAGGCTATGGGCCCCGTCAACATCCCAGCAGTAGTGCTAAAGCCTTGTGCTCCAGAACTAGCTGCGCCTCGAGCCAAGCTGTTCCAGTACAGCTACAACACTGGCATCTACCCGACAATGTGGAAAATTGCCCAGGTATGTCCTGTCCACAAAAAGCAGGACAAATCCAATCCGGCCAATTACCGCCCCATCAGTCTACTCTCAATCATCAGCAAAGTGATGGAAGGTGTCGTCGAAAGTGCTATCAAGCGGCACTTACTCACCAATAACCTGCTCACCGACGCTCAGTTTGGGTTCCGCCAGGACCACTCAGCTCCAGACCTCATTACAGCCTTGGTCCAAACATGGACAAAAGAGCTGAATTCCAGAGATGAGGTGAGAGTGACTGCCCTTGACATCAAGGCAGCATTTGACCGAGTGTGGCACCAAGGAGCCCTAGTAAAATTGAAGTCAATGGGAATCAGGGGGAAAACTCTCCAGTGGCTGGAGTCATACCTAGCACAAAGGAAGATGGTAGTGGTTGTTGGAGGCCAATCATCTCAGCCCCAGGACACTGCTGCAGGAGTTCCTCAGGGCAGTGTCCGAGGCCCAACCATCTTCAGCTGCTTCATCAATGACCTTCCCTCCATCATAAGGTCAGAAATGGGGATGTTCGCTGATGACTGCACAGTGTTCAGTTCCATTCGCAACCCCTCAAATAATGAAGCAGTCTGAGCCCGCATGCAGCAAGACCTGGACAACATCCAGGCTTGGGGTCATAAGTGGCAAGTAACATTCGCGCCAGATAAGTGCCAGGCAATGACCATCTCCAACAAGAGAGAGTCTAACCACCTCCCCTTGACATTCAACGGCATTACCATCGCCGAATCCCCCACCATCAACATCCTGGGGGTCACCATTGACCAGAAACTTAACTGGACCAGCCATATAAATACTGTGGCTACGAGAGCAGGTCAGAGGCTGGGTATTCTGCGGCGAGTGACTCACCTCCTGACTCCCCAAAGCCTTTCCACCATCTACAAGGCACAAGTCAGGAGTGTGATGGAATACTCTCCACTTGCCTGGATGAGTGCAGCTCCAACAACACTCAAGAAGCTCGACACCATCCAGGACAAAGCAGCCCGCTTGATTGGCACCCCATCCACCACCCTAAATATTCACTCCCTTCACCACCGGCGCACTGTGGCTGCAGTGTGCACCATCCACAGGATGCACTGCAGCAATTCGCCAAGGCTTCTTCGACAGCACCTCCCAAACCCGCGACCTCTACCACCTAGAAGGACAAGAGCAGCAGGCACATGGGAACAACACCACCTGCACGTTCCCCTCCAAGTCACACACCATCCCGACTTGGAAATATTTCGCCGTTCCTTCATTGTTGCTGGGTCAAAATCCTGGAACTCCCTTCCTAACAGCACTGTGGGAGAACCATCACCACACGGACTGCAGCGGTTCAAGAAGGCGGTTCACCACCACCTTCTCGAGGGCAATTAGGGATGGGCAATAAATGCTGGCCTTGCTAGCGACGCCCACATCCCGTGAACGAATAAAAAAAAAATAGGCAAAGCTATCTGGGAATAAGTAAGCAACTGTGCCTTAGGAAATTGAGGTTAAACAAAGAGGCTGTGATGGAATTGTTGCAGCTCCTCAATGGAGATATGATTAAACATTCGTACGGTGCGGCCATTAGCCCTGAAAGTCACCACTGACACTGTCAGTTATGCGTAATTCAGCAGGTCTAACAACTTCATTACTTTCACTACTGGCTGTCAACATCTGCATGATAGGGCAGCACCTTTCTACCATTCTGCTCTCTTCCCAAGGGCCCAGGAAGTTAGATTTTCTTTAAAGAACTTTAAAGAATATGATTGAAGGAATAAGAGTATCATAGAATCATAGAAAATTACAGCACAGAAGGAGGCCATTTGGCCCATCGTGCCTGTGCCAGCTCTTTGAAAGAGCTATCCAATTAGTCCCACTCCCTTGCTCTTTCCCCATAGCCCTGAAATTTACTCCCCTTAAAGTATTTATCCAATTCCCTTTTGAAAGTTACTATTGAATTTGCTTCCACCACCCTTTCAGCCAATGTATTCCAGATCATCATAATTCGCTGCTTAAAAAAAATTCTCCTCATCTCACCTCTGTTTTTTTTTGCCAATTACCTTAAATCTGTATCTGCTAATAACTGATCCTTCTATACAGAATACAGAGACAAAAGAGAACAACATTATCCAACAAGCTAAAGTCAGAGATACTGTAACAAAGGAATAGAGAGATGAGAAAACTATACGAATTAAGCACCATGGAGAGCAAGAATAAATAGATGGGGAAAAAAATTCAGAGAACTGAAATCTAGAGAAAGAAGAACAAAAGAGGTCAAGTGAAAGAACAAGTAAAACGAACCAGGTAGCACTGTCATGAGAGAGAGTGCAAAGTGAGACAAGGAAACAGAATTTATGAATTCTGCTTAATATCGGAGATATAAAGAGAAAGTGACTTACAGGAAGGAAACATCTGCTATGTAACGTATGACATGACGTTGTAGAATAAAAAAAATTTAAACATCATAACTCTAAATTATACCTCACATCTCATTAGACCAGAGGCCACTAGTGTGTAATCTGGTCTGGACATTATATTGCATTGTAATTTGGAAAGGTCATAGTCCACAGTGCAATGTCAGAATAAATAATTTTTTAACCACTACACTTTAGCACATGTAATTGGTTGGTCTAATCCATGCACTTAAGAGGAAAACAAAGACCATTTGGTCCCAACATTTTGATCAATGTGCAGTCTCACTCAGACATAAGAAATAGAAGCAGGAGTGGGCCATGCGGCCCATTGAGCCTGCTCTGCCATTCAATAAGAACATGGCTGATCTTCAATCTCAACTCCACTTTCCCACCTTATCCCCATGTCCCTTGATTCCCTTAGTGTCTAAATAGCCAACGATCTCAGTCTTGAATATACTCAATGACTGAGCATTCACAGCCCTCTGGGGAAGAGAATTCCAAAGATTCACAACCCTCTGAGTGGAGAAATTTTTCCTAATGACGGTCCTAAATGGCCGACCCCTTATCTTGAGACTATGACCCCTAATTCTAGACTCTCCAGCCAGGGGGAATAGCCTCTCAGCATCCACCCTGTCAAGCCCTCTAAGAATTTTATACGTTTCAATAAGATCACCTCTCATTCTTCTAAATTCAAGAGAATATAAGTCCATACCACTCAATGTCTCCTCGTAGGACAACTCTCTCATCCCAGGAATCAATCTAGTGAACCTTCGTTGCACCCCCTCTAAGGCAAGTATATCCTTCCTTAGGTAAGGAGACCAAAACTGTACACAGTACTCCATACCCAGCACAAAGGACGATGGTAATGGTTGTTGGAGGCCAATCATCTCAGCCTCAGGGCATTGCTGCAGGAGTTCCTCAGGGCAGTGTCCTAGGCCCAACCATCTTCAGCTGCTTCATCAATGACCTTTCCTCCATCATAAGATCAGAAAAGAGGATGTTCGCTGATGATTGCACAGTATTCAGTTCCATTCGCAACCCCTCAAATAATGAAGCCGTCTGAGCCCGCATGCAGCAAGACCTGGACAACATCCAGGCTTGGACTGATAAGTGGCAAGTAACATTCGCACCAGACAAGTGCCAGGCAATGACCATCTCCAACAAGAGAGAGTCTAACCACCTCCCCTTGACATTCAATGGCATTACCATCGCCGAATCCCCCACCATCAACATCCTGGGGGTCACCACTGACCAGAAACTTAACTGGACCAGCCATATAAATACTGTGGCTACAAGAGCAGGTCAGAGGCTGGATAGTCTGCGGCGAGTGACTCACCTCCTGACTCCCCAAAGCCTTTCCACCATCTACAAGGCACAAGTCAGGAATGTGATGGAATACTCTCCACTTGCCTGGATGAGTGCAGCTCCAACAACACTCAAGAAGCTCGACACCATCCAGGACAAAACAGCCCGCTTGATTGGCACCCCATCCACCACCCTAAACATTCACTCCCTTCACCACCGGCGCATAGTGGCTGCAGTGTATACCATCCACAGGATGCATTGCAGCAACTCGCCAAGGCTTCTTCGACAGCACCTCCCAAACCCGCGACCTCTACCACCTAGAAGGACAAGAGCAGCAGGTACATGGGAACAACACCACCTGCACGTTCCCCTCCAAGTCACACACCATCCCGACTTGGAAATATATCACCGTTCCTTCATCGTCGTTGGGTCAAAATCCTGGAACTCCCTTCCTAACAGCACTGTGGGAGAACCTTCACCACCGACTGCAGCGGTTCAAGAAGGCGGCTCACCACCACCTTCTCAAGGGCAATTAGGGATGGGCAATAAATGCCAGCCTCGCCAGTGACACCCACATCCCATGAACGAATAAAAAAAATGGTGTGGTCTCCTTATTCCTTACTCTTATACTCAACCCCCTTGCAATAAAGGCTAACATACCATTTGCCTTCCTAATTGCTTGCTGTACCTGCATGTTAACTTTCTGTAATTCATGTACAAGGACACCCAGATCTCTCTAACTACCAACATTTCTTATTCTCTCACGTTTTAAAAAATATTCTGCTTTTCTATTCTTCCTACCAAAGTAGATAATTTCACATTTCCCCACATTATGTTCCATCTGCCACATTCTCGCTCACTCACATAACCTGTCTATTTCCCTTTGCAGCCTCTTTGCATCCTCCTCACAGCTTACTTTCCCACCTAGCTTTGTATCATCAGCAAACTTGGATACATTACACTCGGTCCCCTCATCTAAGTCATTGATATAGATTGTAAACAGCTGAGGCCCAAGCACTAATTCTTGCGGCATACTACTAGTTACAACCTGCCAACCCAAAAATAACCTGTTTATTCCTACTCTCTGTTTTCTGTCCATTAACCAACCCTCAATCCACGCTAATATATTACCCCCAACCCCATGAGCCCTAATCTTGTGTAACAACCTCTTGTGTGGCACCTTATTGAATGCCTTTTGAAAATCCAAACATACTACATTCACTGATTCTCCCTTATCTACCTTGCTAGTTACACTCTCAAAAAATTCTAATAGATTTGTCAAACACGATTTCCCTTTCAAAAAACCATGTTGTCTCTGCCTCATCATATGATTTTCTAAGTGCCCTGTTACTATGTCCTTAATAATAGATTCTAGCATCTTCCCTTCTGCTGATGCCAGGCTAACTGGCCTATAGTTCCCTGTTTTCTCTCTCCTTCCTTTCTTGAATAGCGGGGTTACATTTGCTACCTTCCATTCCACGGAGACCATTCTCGAATCAAGGGAATTCTGGAAAGTCAAAACCAATGCATCCACTATCTCTGTAGTCACCTCTTTTAAAACTCTAGGATGTCGGCATCCAGTCCAGGGGATTTGTCAGCTTTTAGTCTCATTAATTTCTTCAGTACTTTTTCTTTACTAATCTTAATTGCTTTAAGTTCCTCTCTCTCATTAGACCCTTGGTTCCCCATTATTTCCGGTATTTTTTTTGTGTCTTCTACAGTCAAGGCAGATACAAAATATTTGTTTAACATCTCTGCCATTTCCTTATTCCTTATTATAATTTCTCTTGTCTCTGCCTCTAAGGAACCCACGTTTACTTTCGCTACTCTCTTCCTTTTTACATCTTACAATCTGTTTTTATATTTCTTGCCAGTTTACTCTCGTTTTCAATTTTCTCCCTCTTTATTAATTTCTTAGTCATCCTTTGCTGATTTGTAAAACCCTCCCAGTCCTCAGGCTTATTGCTCTTTTTGGGCAACATTGTAAGCCTCTTCTTTTAAACCTTAACTTCTCTAGTTAGCCACGGTTAGATCATTTTTCCTGTGGAGTTTTATTCCTCAAGGGTATTTATATTTGTTGGGAATTTTGAATTATTTCTTTAAAGGTTCGCCATTGCTTATCTGCCATCATATCTTTTAATCTAATTTCCCAATCTACCTTAGCCAAGTTACCCCTCATACCTATGTAATTGGCTTTGTTTAAATTTAAGACCTAGTTTCGGACTTAACTACATCACTCTCAAACTCAATATGAAATTCTATCATATTATGATCACTCTGCCCCAGATGATCCTTAACTATAAGATTACTAATTAACATTGTCTCATTATACAATAGTAGATATAAAATAGCCTGTTCCCTAGTTGGTTCATCGACTTATTGTTCTAGAAAACTGTCTCCAATGCATTCCATGAACTCGTCCTCCAAACTACTTTTGCCAATTTGGTTTGCTCAGTCTATCTGAAGATTAAAGTCCCCCATGATTATTGCATTACCCTTGTTACATGCTCCTCTAATTTCCTGATTTATACTCTGTCCAACACTATAACTACTGTCAGGGGGCCTATAAACTACTCCCACCAGTGTTTTCTTAATCCCCTTCTGTCTTACAGGAGCGTGTAAAATATCTTAAATGTGGACCAACTTGAGGTGGTTTGACTTTGTTTGGTGATATTGCAATAACTTCAGTTAAAATGTAAGCTTATTGAATACTGGTTTTAAGGATTAGGGATAGGGGGTTGATTTCCCTGTATGCTAAGTGTAACAAAATTGTAAACCCCTCTTTTATACATAAGTTTACTATTTTGTTATACATATTGCAGAGGAGCCATTGTTTTTGTTTTGTGCCATCTACTTTTCAGCGTAAATGTCAATTTTTCATCACATGTAGCTCATCTTGTATCAATATTATTAGTAATATAAATACACCTCACAACTTGAAGGACTGGAACACTTAACTTTCTTCACAAGTGTGTCTTATTTTAATTGTATTACTTGATGGGACTGTGGCCAACCATAAGTCACTTGTAAAAGATTGTGCAAGATTCCTATTGAACTTTACAGTCTATATGATTGGTGTAACTTAAACTCTTGGACAAAGAATGTCAGCCTGAATAAGCAATTATTTGCCATTTTATGAATCAAAGCTTTGTTCATATTATCAAAGCTTTTCTTTTGCTTTGTGGATTATGTATTCTTTTCTAGTACGTCCAAATGGCAGTCAGGATAAAGTACAACCTAACTACTTTGTCACGCAGCAGTTAAAGAACTTAATTTCACATCCTAAATCCCGATCTGCTTCTCCAGCAGACCTGCCAGTCAAGAAAGTGTTGATAAGGGTTAATCACAGCAACAGAGTGCACTGAAATTAGAGCTAAAGGAAGGTGCAAGAATGATCATTTTGTGTCAAAACAAACAATTGTGTCACTTTAATTGGAGACTCAATGAGTTTAGATAAAAGCTCTTCTTCTGTAAAGTAAAAAAAAAGGCTTTGATCAATACACTCTGTTTAAGGATCTCCAGGAAATAATAGGGAGAAGCTGACAGAGTGTACATTTTGTTATTTATAGATTGCTTTGCAGTCCCAGGAACACATATATATAGAAATGAATTAGAAGTAGCATCTCCTATTGTAAACCCAAGATACCTGGAACTTTATTCCATCCAATAAAACACAGAAAGCAGTCACCTTAAAAAGTTCTTAAATGGTTCATTTTTGGCTTGGGTACAAATCCATAAACAGAGTGGCCGATTAAACTATGAAAAGTAGGAAAAGAAACACAAACTTAAACTACAAGTTTAATGTCTATGTAACTTCAGTCAAAATTTCATACTGTAGAAAATATGATCAGACAATAAAAGTAGTCCTATGACACAATGCATCTTAAGGCCACTGGATTGGACTATGTGTGATGGGTATCACCTATGAAAGCAACCATCCACATTCATCCTAAAATTAAGTAAACCCCAGGATCTGTTGCCTTAATATATTTGTGACTTCATTAATCATGTGGTATCGGGGGGTGGGGGGGAAGGTCAGGCCCACTTGTCATGGAAATGTCATTTTGCACCTGTACCAACGAGGTACCCTCTATAAGTTTGTGTGTTACTTGCAGTTAAACAGTGAAGAAACAAAAGATTGTGTATCACAAGGTTTCTATTATAAGAAACATTTTATTAACAAAAACAGTAAATTCCACTGGCTTAGCATTTCCAATAATGGTTAAATTGGCTTTTGCAACAAAATTTTCTTTCAATATTTATCACACAAAGCACTCGAAGATGGGGCTTCAGAATGATTTTGCTTGTTTTATCTTGTTTGAAATGCATCATTCATAAGTAAAATTTCATACAGTTTTAAAACAAGAGTTTGCCAAAACACAACACATTACAGTACCAAACAGTATCAACCTAAATGAGATTTGGAAACTGCCATGCTAGGGGCTGTAGGTAGTTTAAGACATAAGAAAAAGTTGCTTCGGTGCAGCCATTAAACCAAATTGCTGACTGCATGGATACAACCATCTTGGCAACATGAAGAGCTTAAAACTGTCTAGACTTAGTCAAGTGCTAGTTACTTTACAACATATTCTACTGTTGTCTAGTAGCTTTCTAAAGTTCCTACAGCCACTTTTAGTGTATCTCTGACTGCATGAGCATGTTTAGTTATGGAGTTCACTAAAGTAAACAAATATTTTTATTCCATCTTTCATCTGTTGTCCATCTTAATCACCCGTCCGTAGGCCTCTTTTATGCACCTTTGTATCACCTGGACAATGCAACTGAACTACTGGAGAGTTCCAGCCTGCACCAATTAAGATTATGTTTCTCCATGCTGAATCCAGGATGCCACAAGACTTAAAAATCAAGCTTAAATACAGGGGAGTTTCTCAACAACTTCTGAACCTGCTTTCCTAGTAGGGAAAACATGGCAGATTACTGCAATTTTACTCACTTTGAGGGGAAAAACAGACACTGATCTCATTGTAAAAGGCTACTTGCAAACTTGATCCTCTGGGATTATCAAGTTTCCTTCTGATACAATGAGGAAATTATAAAACATTCAGAATTACTTATTCAGACATTTCTAATCTTACAAATGTTAACATCAACAATAGTCTGTGTGGGAATCTTGAACATGGTTGACTTTTTTATATTTTACTGGATCCACATTAAAACTGATTTTAACTGCAACTGTATCATTGTCCTATAGAATAAAATATAACGTCATCAATCTAATGTTAATATTCATGTACAATTTAAAGGGTTGTAGTCTTCATGAACAATGTTCAGGAAATGTTTTACTGTTTACAAATGCACAATATAATAACATAAATCACATCAAAACGCATCACTGTATCAGTTGCGTGTGACATCATTGTGATTAAGGACACATCTGGCTCATCCCCCTTCTTCAGAAAATGGCAGTCACATATACTTTTAACTATACTTTCTGATATACAGAATGAAAACACATAATAAACCCAAATTTATCCAAGATAAAAAACAAAATGATCAGAAATGACTTATATTTAGACAGGATTTATCTGAGGTGGATAGCTTAAAGTGACTGTCTAATGCAATGAATTGTTTTAGATGTCATTGAGTTGGCTGTAGCAGTTGGCAAGGAGACGATAGTTGATTTCTAAGTGACTGCTGACACAAAATACAACGGTTCCTGTTATGTTGTGGCCCCTGCTGTTTAAAGCTAATTTTAAATTCCTTCTTCCTGTTTGAATGTGTGAACATCTATTTTCCTCCCAGGAGGTCTGCTAGCAATTCAGCTGGTTTCCCTTGAAGTACACCCATAAAATTTAACATATTCTCTTTGTATTTGATTTGAAGTACATTACAATTGGGTTTATTGCTGTGAAATCATCTAAAAATAATATAAAAGCTAATTAATGAGTTCTTAACATCTATATAATTTAATATTCCATACATAGGACTGTTCAGTCAAAGTTAGAAAATGAAAGACCTTCAATGCTTTAATGTTAAAGATTTCAACTTTCAAATGGGAGAAAGTTCATTTTTAAATAAAAAATGATGAAACATAACATTAAGAAATAGGAAGAAATGAGCCACTGTATTTTCTGTAATGATTGTGTAGGTACTTAGGAGGATTTGCATGTAACAATATACATTGACATTAAGCAACATCAATATGTGTTTTGCAAATGATTGAAAGATCAGATATTTCTTTTAGCATTGTTCATTTTCCCATTGGGTGCAGCAAACATAAAAAAAACAAGGTGAAATAACTGAAACCTATTTCCGTTGGTTTACCTAACAAAGATTTCATAGCATAAGCCACCATTTCAGTGTAAAACTTGGTTCGTTTCCCACACAACAAAACCTCATAAAAACAGAAGAGATTACTGTCTGAGTCAATTACAAAAAATGCAGCTAAATCATATGTACATTCATATGTATCCCTCGTACATGTATGGTAGACATTCATTACGATGGAAATTAAAAAAGAAGTTTGAGACTATTAATGACGGCTGCAAAAACATTAACATTGCAGGTGTCATCAACAACTTCAAACTTGTCTATACCTAGCTACAGCTATAACATTACGTTTACCAAAAAATGTTCTGGATAGCAGAGATATTTGCATTGTCTATACAACAGGCTATAAAACATCACTCATCACAGTCCAGAAAGCACATATACGTGTTTGTATAAATGTATGTAATAACATATTAGCGTGCATGAAAATTTTCAAATGATTGTATCTATGCTCTCTTTTATCTGTATATAGCCATGCCTTACATTTCCTGTGGATGAAATTAAGGCTTTCCTTACTTCTTACAACCAGAAAGGGATTATTCCACTTTATACTATTTTAACATTAGTCTTACGTTGTAGCCAGCACTTAAACACAGGTCTCCCATTGATGTAAAGATGATAAACCCTTTCTGTTGAGGGTCTGCTAACTATTTTTTTAAGTTTCTTGGAGTAATGGGACATCTGTCACGTTGCACAATTGTTTAGCACTTTGGCTGAAAACTCATGGTAACAGGTAGATTCTCTGTGCAATGTTGTAATACTCTTCTTTATGAATGCTTCATGCTGTTGTCTCCACAGTAAAGTTCAGACAACAAGAAGACAGAGCGAATGAAAACACTGTGAACAAGTAGGAGACTTCAACCAGCTTGAAATGTTAATGCTTACTTTACAAACTGTCGTCTTTCCTTCCCGATTATGTGTACTGTCTTTATCCCGTGTGCTTTGCAAAAAGTAAATCTCAGTTTTATCATGTCTTTGATAAAATGAAGTTTTTTTTTGTTTTCCTTTGCTTTTTTACAGGCTTCCTTCTTCTAAGTGTATGATCAGACGTAGTACTCTTTATCCTTATTCTTCTTATTTTTGCTGGAATTTTTGGCATTGTTCACCTGCTTCTCTTTCACTACAGTCCCATTGGACTGAGCGGAGTTACTGATGTAGTTTCTGCTCTCATCCACATGGTAGGAGCCTTCGTCCCTATTCCTGTACTTGTACATAGCATAGAGGAGGATGAGAATGCAAAGAGCGGCTGCTGCCACAATCCCGACCACCATCCCCGTGGTGCTGCTCGATTCCCGAATCACTTCCGCTGTCCCTGGGAAGCCTCTGCCACCTGGTCCGGTGGGGTTTGCTGTGGGTACATCATGAAATATGGAGGAGGTTACTACTGGGCTTTTGTGCTTTCTATCATCTGTGTAATTTGACAAGGTGGGTAAAGGGTACAATACAGAATCTGGAAGGGGTTTCACGCCACTGTTCATTTTTTTTCTGGCTGGCAATTTGGGAAGGGGGAGTGGTTGCGAAGTTTAACAAGAGCTAAAGAGTTCTATCAGTGCTTACTAGTACTTTGTTAGTTCTGACTTTCTATGCTTCCCATCCAGGTGCCTGTACTTTGAAGTCACCTTCAAATGTTGATGTGCACACTGTAGACATGGTGTTATCTGTTGTTAAGGATAAAGTAGTATAAAAATATCATTATCACTAGGGGGCAGTTTGGAGTTAAACTACTCCCCTTGAGCCTTCACCAGAGACTGTGAAAGAACACTGGTTTAAGGATAATGCCATCCCATTAACACAATTAGTGTTGTCACATTCAGGAATGCAAAGTGATCTCCCTGCAGACGTCAAAGAAGATGACAGTTTGCTGCTTTCAATAACAATAAATCAAGAATGGCTAGTGGTGACGGATGGCAAAAAGTGCGTGATTAACTACAGGAATGGGAATGGGTTTTTAATAGGACTTTTGTTATCACTAAATTACCTCTGAGGAGAAAACAAAGTATAAGGTTCATTAGAAATGGACAGTACTGTGCATCTGCTATATATTTAAAAGAAACAATCACAAAGCAAAGATGTTAAAGTGTAGAAACATTTACACTGTATAACTTAGCAGCACATAGGCTTTTACTAAATGGATGACAACCTTAATCAGCCTTTATTGGTCAAATGCAAACATTAACATTTTAACATTTATCCTGAAAGTATCAAAAAAGAATGCTCACCATATAGGTCAGTCAACAATTTGCCCCCATGATTTTGCATGAAGGAAAAATGAAAGAAAGTTGTAAAAGAATGGTCTTGAAACACGTTCATATTTGTTTCTTACAGTATTTCAGTGCCAACGTAAGGCTATAGAATCTCTTAAGCTATATTCAATTTTTCAGATTAGTTAGCATATCTATCAAAACATTACAGAATATGCAATTTCCTTATTGAAAGGATGTTTTACCACATTATCGGTGTAAACCCCACCTTCATTTTAACACAGCCCTCCCCCTTCCCAAGGACACAACTTTTTTAAGTGAGTGAGCGGTCTATTGAATATCCTGGAAACACAAAATAAAACACAACACAAAAGGTCAAGCCACCACCCAGGAACCACAAATGAAGATGGGGTGCACTGAAAGGCACCTTCATTGACTCACATATCCTTGTCAGTAAGGGTGTGAGATCAATTGTTCTTTAAATATCAATGCTTCTTTTTAAAAGAAGCCACTGAAATACTTTCAATGAAAATGATTCTTTCCAGCACTGTAGATAATTCCCAGTACAAATCTGCATAATATCCATTCAAAAGAATTGCTGGTTACTGCCATTTTGCCCTGACTGCTAACCTCCTAAAAGGGTGCATGCATACAGCTCTGGAAGAGGGCATTCAGACATAAAAGCTGAACCATTGTGAACTAATTTTTGACATGGTATGTAGAACCTTACTTTAGAAAATAAGAAAAACAATTGTGCAAAGTACTTGTATCATAATTAAACCATTACAGCCACCAACAGATTTTATTTGCCAAAACCTCATTGCACTGCAGGAACTTCCTTGTCATTTTATTCTCCTGTAGGCCCATCACTTGCAAGCCAGTTCACTATTGAACCTTGCACTCACATTAACAAAACAATAGATGGAAAAGTCTGCAGTCAAATTCCTTCCATTTCTCAACATTTCCCAAATTCAATTACTTAAGCAGTGAAACTCAATTTTACCAATAATTGATTCTCCCACACCTCTTTGGAATATTAAGAGTTTGTCATACACTTCAAACATGTTTAAATGTTCAGCTAGATCCATAAAACTCTAATTTTCCCTATTATTTTAATGATTAAAAATGACTTTAGAATTAAAGAACAAAATGGAAAAAATACACAAAAATCTAACATAAATTTCTTCTAAACCCATGATTACTTTCAATAATAATGTGAAGGAGGACTAACTAAATAGTCAGAGAGAAACCAGAGAATTTAACTAAGACAACTGCGTAGAATGGTTTAGGAGATTAATTTGTTAAGAAAATGTAACCTTTCAGCTTTGACACTATCAGAAGGATTAAAGGCCAGTTTTCATTATGGAAATACAAGTACTGCTTTTCTTCAAAATAGACAATTAACCTTTATTACAAGAAACATGAGCTTTGTTCTGTTGTGATATAATAGAATGTTTAATCTTGTAAATCTGAGCTAAATTGAAATCTGCTCGCCCAAGAACATGACCCAATTTTACCATTATTCTGACTAGGGTAGGGAATAGAATTCCTCTGGCTCATTTCTATTTTTGTATGTATTTCAGTCACTGTATTCTATGAGTATGATGAAAGCTATATGCTATTTACATCAGGAAAACTAATCCTAGACAAAGTTTGTGCTTTAGACTAGTTCATAGGGAGGGTGAAATAAAGTTTAAACACTCTTAAGAAACAAAGATATCCAACAGAATGATCGGATGCTGATCACTTGCCTTTGAATTTTTTTGTCTACTAATTTCTCATTGCAGTTTATGTGCTTTGGAGGGGGAGACTGAGATCTACTTGACAGGGCAACAGGTACAATTGCAGTGTAAATCATCTTGGGCAGCTCTTTTGCCAGCATCCCACTACCACCTCTACCACCTAGAAGGACAAGGGCAGAAGGCGCATGGGAACACCACCACCTGCATGTTCCCTTCCAAGTCACACACCATCCTGATTTGGAAATACATCACCCTTCCTTCATCGTCGCTGGGTCAATATCCTGGAACTCCCTACCTAACCGCACTGTGGGAGAACCTTCACCACACGGACTGCAGTGGTTCAAGAAGGCTGCTCATCACCACCTTCTCAAGGGCAATTAGGGATGGGCAATAAATGCAGGCATGACCAGCAACACCCACATCCCCCTCATATCTCATCCAAAGTAAATGTTATTATTACATTAGTTGAAATAGTGTTTAATAAAATAGCTCTATGTTAATCGCTTTATATCTATAGGTAGATGTATAAAAATCTGTACATTGAATGGATGATTTAACTTTACACAGCCAATGAATCGAAGCAAAAATATCTAAATTGGCATTTTTAATCTAAATGCAGAAATCTCCTTTGCCAGGTTACATGGTCAAATGGTTTTTGTCTTTCCATTAACTCTATTTCACTTTGGATCAGCAGAAAATCCACCTTTGAAGTCTTCTTGGAATCTCTTGTTCTCTTTTTACATAGAATGTACAGCACAGAAACAGGCCATTTCTCCACTTGTCTATGCCGGTGTTTATACTCCACATGAGCCTCCTCCCAGCCCTCTTCATTTACCCTATCAGTATAACCCTCTATTTCTTTCTCCCGCATGTGTTTATCTAGCTTCCACTTAAATGCATATGTGTATGTTTTACCATATGTCATGGCATCTCCATTATAAGTACAAGGAAAAAATTGCAGGGCTATGGGGAAAGTGCAGGGGGGAGTGGGACTAATTGTACAGCTCTTTCAAAGAGCCGGCACAGGCACGATGGGCCGATGGTCTCCTCCTGTGCTGTACGATTCTATGATGCAAGTGCTGACTCCCTGTTTATGGATCTAAGATTGTAAAATAATTCCCTAATTATATCCTCCTGTGAAATGTTTAATTACATTATATTTTGCAGTGGCACAATAGCTTCACACGATCTTCAGTCGATATAAATTTGGCACTACTTTCAACTAATATCAGTATTGGTTTCAACTGATTGAGTTAGTATGAGACTGGAATTCAAACTGGTGATTCATGTGACATCTATAAATCACTCCCATTTCTCTTGTGACTCCTGGTGCCAACTGAAACCATAGAATAAATTATAGCCCTGTGCACTAACATCATCCATCATTCCATATAAAATAGAAATCAAAAGAAATTTGAAATATTTTAAGTAAAAACAAAAATGCTGGAAATGCACTGCAGGCCAGTCAGCAGCTGAAAGAGAAAGATAAGTTAACATTTTGGATGGGACTGTTTATCATGATTGATACTTCGGGCTCTAAATTGGGCCTCGTGGTGTCCATTATGTAGGCACTATGCAGACTCCTAAGGACCCAAAATGGGGTCCAGAATGTGCGCACTTGTAACATGACGTGCGCAGGACGCCATATTGGTACAGACACTGCCTCTTGCCCCTCCCCCCCTACTATTATAGGATGGCCCTCTTTCTATCCACCTCTTGCACCAAGGCCTCTAGTACATCATCAGAGAACAAGTTGGCAGATTGGTGGGGTCTGGCATGCAGATTGGAGGATATGGGATTTAGTAGTGCGCAACCTTTATTGAATGTTTTAAAATAACTCAACAGTTTGTAAACATAGGGACGGAACCTGCATCTGTGTTTTACGTGTGTGATGTCTGATCTCCATTCAGACCTGTATCTTATATTTTGTGACTATCAGAGTCCTGCAAATGTTGAACAGCCCAGTTGTTGCTCATTAAAAATTCCAGAGGTCCCATCATCACCATGCTGCACTATATTGCAGCACAGGTTCACTTCCAATTGACTGCCACTACAGCCTGCAGCCACACCGCACCTCCTCTTTAAGAGGTGCAGGCTGCCTTTAGGTGGTGCTAGCCACTCGCAATATCTGGGCCCCCAGCTGGTGAGCAGCCACTCAACACCGCAGGTAGCGCTGCCTGCATCTCAACGATCGAGTGTGGGTTAATCGTGCACCGCGACCCCTGCGCCCGGTTTCGGGGGTTATCCAATATAACCCCCTTCATCTCCTGCCAGTTCTAATGAAAAATCTCAACCTATGTTTCTGTTTCACCCACTGACTGACCTGTTTTTCAGTTCCAGCGTTTTATGTTTCTATTGTGTACATAATGCCTGACACCTGCCACTGTAACAAATTCTATTGAAACGAGGCATATTGCTACAGTGCTTGCTTCCTGGCACTGAGCAAAATCAAGTACAGCAGTAATATGTTCTAGTTCAGAAATTCTGCACAGCACAATCTAGTGGCTGGAATAGACACACCAAAACAATTTATTTGAATATATGGAAGCTGGGAAAATCAGCTAATGGCAAGGTTAGGTCAGGTAGATCTGTTGGCTGAGTGATGTATTGAATACTAAATGTTCTGGATTCAACTCCTGGCATGGTTCACTCAACTTTTCAGTCATGTCTAGGATTGAGAGAGAACAGGAGACTAAGGATCATGAGCAGAACTTGCCACACTGTTTCAGTATCTTGTCTTTGAACACTCCTGGCTGTTTAGCATAGAAACTGCGATCACTGCGAAACACAATAGGAGATTGACTAATGGAGAAAGATCTCCATGGGTAATCGCTCTTGCAGGTGGCAGAAATCAGATAGTATTCTTTCAAGTTTCAAAGGAGAACTTTCTGCTTGTCAAGATTAAAAGCAGGCGGTATGGTATCTCACAGCAGTGGGGTGATTTGCCTCCAACTAGCCAATACATTTTTTTTCATTTTGCTTAACATCGTCTCAGCAGACATTTATATTTTTATACATATTTTAAGGTACAAATTTAGTCTTTCATGTATTGGTAATATGATGTCTAATGTGTTTATGTAGAAAAGAAAAGCAAATGAATCAGTTCATTCACTGAAATTAATTTGAAAGGATTCTTATTAACGGACTTACTTCTGAAAGTTGCCTTTGTTAATTCAGCTTAGAGTGGAGCAGAAACATTGGTTAGAGTTACATAGGGCCCGATATTAGGAGGGAGGCGGGTTGGCAGCGGGGGGTCGACTGGGCGCGTGGGTAATGCGCCCAGTAAAATCGGTGGGTTTGACACGCGATCGTAAGTAAATTGAAGCCACTTACCTTAGCTTTCGGGTTTCGCGTTGGAAAGCTGCGCAGCGGGCGGACTGCGCACCCGCATCATCGGCTGTCAGCTGGAGGAGCCCTATTTAAAGGGGCAGTCCTCCACTGACTGATGCTTTGGAAATAGGCAAAATTACAGCATGGAGCAGCCCAGGGGGAAGGCTGCTCCCAGGTTTAATGATGCCTCACTCCAGGTCTTACTGAATGGGGTGAGGAGCAGAAGGAGGAGGAGGAGGGAGATCTTCCACCCTGCAGACGGGAGGAAGTGGCCTGCCTCTGCCACCAAGAAGGCCTGGCTCGAGGTGGCAGAGGAGGTCACCAGCACCACCAACATATCGCCCACCTGCATACAGTGCAGGAGGCGCTTCAATGACCTAACCAGGTGAAGTGAGTACTCTTACTCAGTCCCCTACACTCCGTCTGCCACATCACCGCCCCCACCCCACATCTCCTTCTGCACTGCCAACACTACTCTGTCACATCACTCCTCACACCCACTGAACCCTCATCCTTATCTTACCTGCACTTCCTCACCTCCCCAGTACTCATGTCACCACTACCACTCAACCCAATCCTCATACAATTTCATGGCTCTGTCTCAAACTCACCCTCTCATGCATCTCTTTCACAGTCAGCCTCACCCAACCTGCCACTACCTGTGCTGCAGCCACAGGGCATGCATCATGTATGTGTAGTAGGAAGCGTAAGGCAAACGTGTCGTGAGCATGAAGGGGATGCACAAGGGTGTTTAAGGGTTTGTCATGGTTTTTAATTATATTTGATTGCTGATCAACTCACATTACATATTATATTGTCACCACTACTGCCACGACTTGGCCATTCTTGACTGGCTTGTGCAATAATGCCCTTTCATGAGGTTCTCCATGAAGACCCTTGCTGCCACCCATTGGGTCACCCTACAGTGGGTGTATGCGTAGTTGCACGACTACTTTGTGCCAGGTGCCTGTTGTGCAGCACTATGTTGTGTAGCTCAACGTGGCGGAGGTGGACGGTGTGCCTGGCGAGGCTGGTGATGTTGCTCGTCCTCCAATGGAGTGATGAATGCAGCTATGGAACCCCCCCCCCATCCTGACAGTGTGAGGGGGTCCGCAAAGTAGGTAAATGTGTTTGGACACCAGAGTTTAGGGTATGATGTAATAATTTTGAGTGGGGAGACAATGGTATGGCAGGCAAAACTTTGTCTGAGGTGACAGAGTGCCCTGCTGCAATGAATAAGATATTCCCCCCAACTGTCAAGGAATCCTCTGCATCTCCCAATGGCTGCTGACTGAAACACGTCTGCAACAACAGGGAGTGTTTCCCACAGCATGGGAAACACGCTGAGGAGAGTCCAAAATCACATCCCTGCTAAACTCTCTTCCCAATGAGGTCTGTCAATGACCTCAGGTACCTCCCTAACTATCTAAACTGTCATCCCGCTGGCTTTAATTGCCGGTGGGAGTCCCACATGCGGGGGCTGCGCGTGCACCGATTCGCGTCATTGGGGAATCTGGAAGTGGGCGGGTTGGAGCCGGGCTCCGGACCCGCTCCAGGATTCACCAATTTTAGGAACCCCCCCACCACGAACGCACCCGCTCGGCCATCCTAAAATTGATCCCATGGAGTCTACAGCACAGAAACAGGCCATTCGGCCCAACTTCTCTCTGCCGGCGTTTATGCTCCACACGAGCCTCCTCCCACCCCCTCTTCATCTAACCCTATCAGCATATCATTCTATTCTTTTCTCTCTCCTGTGCTTATCTTGCTTCCCCTTAAATGCATCTGTGCTATTTGCCTCAACTACTCCTTGTGGTAACATGTTACACACTTTTACCACTTTTTGGGTAAAGAGTTCCCTATTAGATTTATTAGTGACTATCTTACATTTATGTCCTCTGGCCTCTACCCCCCCCCCCCCCACCTCCCAAATGGAGACAGTACAATGCGGTACCTTATCGAAGGCCTTTTGAAAATCCAAATATATTACATGTACTGCATTATCCTTGTCTACTTTTCTGCTACTTTTTCAAATTCAATAAAATTGGTCAAGCATGACTTTCCCGTTATATTTTCGGTTTCTAGATGCTTTTCTGGTACATCTTTGAGTAAAGATTCCATTGTCTTTCCTACCACCGATGTTAAGCTAACTGGTCTATAGTTCCCTGGATTTGTTCCATCTCCTTTTTTAAATATAGGAATAACATTAGCTGCCTGCCAGTCCTCTGGCACTATTCCCTTTTCTAATGATTTTTTTAATATATATATATGTAATAGTGCCTCTGCTATCTCTTCCCTATCTTCTTTTCATATTTGCGATTGCAATCGATCCGGACCAGTGGTCTTTTCCTCTCTAAGTTTGATTAGTTGATCAATTATCTTCCCTCTTTCTATATTAAATGTCGTTACATCTTTCTTGATCTCTTCTTCTAATCTCATACCCACCTTATTAGTCTCCCTGGAAAATACTGAGGCAAAGGACCTATTCAATATTTCTGCCATTTCGCTGTCAATATCTGTGAGTTTATCTTAGTGGCCCTATCCGTATTCTGATTTTACTTTTGTTATTTATGTGTCTGTAGAATACTTTACTATTTCTTATTAAATTCCTTGATAATTTAATCTCGTAGTTCCCCTTTGCTTTCCTAATTGTTTTTTTGACTTCTTTCCTAACCTCTTCATATTCCCTTTTGTCATCCTCTCCTTTACCGTCTATGTACTTAGTGTATGCCTTTTTTTGTTTCAATTTTACCCTTATCTATTTATTCATCCACGGTGTTTCATTATTGGCAAGTTTATTCTTGTTTTTTAGAGGAATATATTTCTCCTAAACTCTATTGATCACCATTTTAAATATTTCCCACATCTGTTCTCTCTCTTTGTCTGTCAATTTTTTTTTCCAGTTCATCTTCCCTGGATCCATTCTCATCCCCTCAAAACTAGCTTTTTTCTCATCTATTACTTTGGTCTTTGTCTTTCTTATGTCTTTCTCAAACATTATTTTAAACCTTATTATGTTATGATCACTATTGCCTAGATGTTCCCATATGCTTACTTCTCTTATCTGCTCTGGTTCATTTCCCATTACTACATCCAGTGGTTCCTCTCTTGTTAGGCTTCTTAAATACTGGGTAAGAAAGGAGTCCTGAACACATTGTAAAAACTCCATTCCCTCTTCCCCTTTCCCTACCTCTTCTTGCCAGTTTATTTCAGGATAGTTGAAATCTCCCATGATTATCATTCCATGCCTTTTACTCATTTCATAGATTTGCCGACATATTTCTTCCTCCACCTCCCTTCCACTATTAGGTGGTCTGTAGATTATCCCTATTAACGTGATCAAATCCTTCTTATCCTTTGTCTCAATTTATATGGATTCTGTTTCTATCTTAATGTTAGTTATGTCCCTTTTTTCCACTGTCATTATGTTCCCTCTAATTAATACAGGCTATTCCACCCCTCCCCTCCACCTCCTTCCTTCCCTATCCTTTCTAAATATTTTATATCCGGCAATATTTAACTGCCAGTCCTGTTCTTTATTAAGCCATGTTTCAATTATCCCTACTACATCTGTCTCCTCGTTATGAATTATTGCCTCCAGTTCCCCTGTTTTGTTTTGGATGCTTTGCACATTGCTGTACAGGCAATTTCATTTGTTTTTATTAATTGTTCCACTCACTTTATTTTTAACCATGATGTGGAGATGCCGGTGATGGACTGGGGTGGACAAATGTAAGGAATCTTACAACACCAGGTTATAGTCCAACAAATTTATTTTAAAATCACAAGCTTTCGGAGATTATCTCCTTCGTCAGATGAATGAATGAAAAGGTTCTCAAATCGCATATCTTATACTATGTTGGGACAGCATCACACCAATCAAAAGGTGTCGTTGTTATTCAAACAGGCCAGTCACGGAGAACAGCACGTCCCAGTACACTAGATATACATTGTGTCTATTACACAGGCAGGCAGAAAGAAACTCAAAATGGCAGAGAGAGAGAGAGAGAGAATTTTAAAAAACATATAAATTTTTTCCCCCTTTTTGCTGATGGGGTTACGTGTAGCGTGACATGAACCCAAGATCCCGGTTGAGGCCGTCCTCATGGGTGCGGAACTTGGCTATCAACTTCTGCTCGACGATTTTGCGTTGTCGTGTGTCTCGAAGGCCGCCTTGGAGAACGCTTACCCGAAGATCGGTGGTTGAATGTCCTTGACTGCTAAAGTGTTCCCCGACTGGGAGGGAACCCTCCTGTTTGGCGATTGTTGCGCGGTGTCCGTTCATCCGTTGTCGCAGCGTCTGCATGGTCTCGCCAATGTACCATGCTCCGGGGCATCCTTTCCTGCAACGTATGAGGTAAACAACGTTGGCCGAGTCACAGGAGTATGAACCATGTACCTGGTGGGTGGTATCCTCTCGTGTGATGGTGGTATCCGTGTCGATGATCTGGCATGTCTTGCAGAGGTTGCCGTGGCAGGGTTGTGTGGTGTCGTGGACGCTGTTCTCCTGAAAACTGGGTAACTTGCTGCGAACGATGGTCTGTTTGAGGTTGGGTGGCTGTTTAAAGGCGAGCAGTGGAGGCGTGGGGATGGCCTTAGCGAGGTGTTCGTCGTCATCGATGACATATTGAAGGCTGCGGAGAACATGGTGTAGTTTCTCCGCTCCAGGGAAGTACTGGACGACGAAGGGTACTCTGTTGGTTGCGTCCCGTGTTTGTCTTCTGAGGAGGTCTATGCGATTCTTCGCTGTGGCCCGTCGGAACTGTCGATCGACAAGTCGAGCGTCATATCCCGTTCTTACGAGGGTGTCTTTCAGCGTCTGTAGGTGTCCATCGCGTTCCTCCTCGTCTGAGCAGATCCTGTGTATTCGTAGGGCCTGTCCATAGGGGATGGCCTCTTTGACGTGGTTGGGGTGGAAGCTGGAAAAGTGGAGCATCGTGAGGTAGAGTGAGGTGCTGAGGTGCCCGTCTTTGATCTCCATCAAAGACGGGCACCTCAGCACCTCACTCTACCGCAAGCCCACGGACAACCTCACGATCGCCAAACAGGAGGGTTCCCTCCCAGTCGGGGAACACTTTAGCAGTCAAGGACATTCAGCCACCGATCTTCGGGTAAGCGTTCTCCAAGGCGGCCTTCGAGACACACGACAACGCAAAATCGTCGAGCAGAAGTTGATAGCCAAGTTCCGCACCCATGAGGACGGCCTCAACCGGGATCTTGGGTTCATGTCACGCTACACGTAACCCCACCAGCAAAAAGGGGGAAAAAATTTATATGTTTTTTAAAATTCTCTCTCTCTCTCTCTGCCATTTTGAGTTTCTTTCTGCCTGCCTGTGTAATAGACACAATGTATATCTAGTGTACTGGGACGTGCTGTTCTCCGTGACTGGCCTGTTTGAATAACAACGACACCTTTTGATTGGTGTGATGCTGTCCCAACATAGTATAAGATATGCGATTTGAGAACCTTTTCATTCATTCATCTGACGAAGGAGATAATCTCCGAAAGCTTGTGATTTTAAAATAAATTTGTTGGACTATAACCTGGTGTTGTAAGATTCCTTACATTTATTTTTAACAGTCATTTTATGCTTATGTTCTATAACTGTATCTGTTCCTTGACCGTTTATATTCAGGGAGGAGAAGCATACACAGTAAGAGATTTATGTGGAATCCAGAGAGCCTGGGACCTAGAAACAAAGATCCCAAAACTAGACTTCTGCCCACTTCGAGGTCATGGTGCTGACCCTGCCGTAAATTGCAGAGTCAGCTATTTTTAATATGCAGCGGTGCGGAGGCTGTGTAAATGTAGCCTGCAATACCTCACATATGCCGGGGAAACTCCAGTGGGCCATGAATGGCAAGGAGGGGGAATGCGGAAAGTACATTGGGGATGAGGACTCCAAAATACCTGGAGGGAGTGAAGCAACAAGATATAAGGCCGCCTGAAGTGCCTCTGTAATAGTGGTGGAGCAATAAATTAAAAATTACGAACAACTGACACAAACGTTCATGAAAATCTAAGTGTTAGAAGGGGGAAAAAGAACAAAAAAAATCAAAACACACCAGAAATTACTTTACCATTCTGTGCCCTTTAAATGTCATCCTATCTGAACTGTCCAGCTTTAGCAACCTTGAATACTCTTTCCTGGACACGGGTTCGTGTCACGCTGGCACACTGAAAAATTTTATGCGGGACACCCCTGCCTTCATCTTAATAGTCAAATGAAGCTTTTACCTGCTTTGGAGGGGAGCTTCCACTGACCACTCCAGACCTGACCGGGAATTTCACCAAGGCAGAAAATAAGTAGAAGTGAGGTAGAACTGATTTCTGCCCAATTTAGCACTTTGTTATGGCCTGTCTGTGCTTGTTTTGGGGGCATAACAGGTAGAACCCAGGTGTACCATATATAGATGTAAAGAATCTTACAACACCAGGTTATAGTCCAACAGTTTTATTTGAAAATCACAAGCTTTCGGAGATTATCTCCTTCGTCAGGTGAGATGCGTAAGAAAAAATGGACGCAAAGCCAAAGAAGTTATTAGGTGGGGTGACCAAAAGGTTAGTCAGAGATGGGATTTAAGGAGGGTGGGAGACGCAAAGAGGCTTAGTGAAGATTTCTACAGACTGGGACCTCGGCAGCTGAAGGCATGATTTAAAGGCAGGGGATCTGCATAAGATCTCCTCACCTGACGAAGGAGATAATCTCCAAAAGCTTGTGATTTTCAAATAAAACTGTTGGACTATAACCTGGTGTTGTAAGATTCTTTACATTTGTCAACCCCAGTCCATCACCGGCATCTCCACATCATACCATATATAGAACAGGACTTCTATGTGCAAAAGATTTTATCTGAATGAGACAAGTTCTTCAATGTGGCAGATGAAAGCTGCAGTTTAGGGCCTGAGTTTGGAAGAGATGTGCGGCTGCATTCTCTGTTTAAGGGTCCTGTACTAAAACTTCATAGACATTCATGCTTTCCTTTATCTGGATCTTTTCATTCTAGATGAAAGGATGTAGACAATTAAAATTAATTTAAAACTTTACAAACCTTAAAGATTGCCAATATCACAAAGGTTATTAAGCCAATCTGGATTTGGGGAAGGGTAGAGTAGTTACATTACATTTCAATCACACTCCTCAGTTCATTAAACTAAAGATTAATTTTAAGACTACAGTAATAACAATGTGTATTCATACCATGCCTTTAACATAGAAAATTGTACCAAGGCACTTCACAGATGCGTAAGAAAAAATGGACACAAAGCCAAAGAAGTTATTAGGTGGGGTGACCAAAAGGTTAGTCAGAGATGGGATTTAAGGAGAGGTTGGGAGACGCAAAGAGGCTTAGGGAAGATTTCTACAGAATGGGACCTCGGCAGCTAAAGGCATGATTTAAAGGCGGGGGATCTGCATAAGAGGCTAGAGTCAGATGAATGGAGAGTTCAGGGGATGTTGTAGGACTGGAGAAAGTTGCAGAGATAGGGAGGGGAGAGGTCATGAAGGGATTTAAAACAAGGATGATAATTTTAAATTTGATTCATTTGGGGTGCTGTGAGCCAATGTATGTCAACAAGGACAGGGGTGAAGGACAGGGGTGATGGATGAACAGAACTTGCTGCAGGATAGAATATGGGCAGCAGAATTCTGGATGTGCTGAAGAAGTTGGAGACCAGCGAGGAGAGCATTGGAATAGTTGAGAATGGAGGTGACTATGGCATCAATGAGGGTTTCAGCAGCAGATGGGCTGAGGTTGGGACAGAGGCGAGCAATGTTATAGAGGTGGACCTAGGCAGATAACCCACTCTCCTCCTTTTCAAACAAATCATGTATGCTTGAGAGGAGGTTAATCTGGCAAAAGTTCACAGATATTTTTATACTTTATTTTTTCTGTAATATTAAGTAGTTTAGGTTTTTATTTCAGTGAATTAAAAGGTAGTATCACAATCAGGGATTGAGGAGATATAAACTTCAACAGCACCCCACATCAGCTCTGTTCCTCAGTGCATCACTACCATGAAACACACCATATCTGGTGTTGCATAGAAAAAACATAAAAGTTGAACATTTAGTTGTCAGTGTTTGCCATTTTCCAATTATGTATTGTTTGCGCTAACTTGCATCTTATAGCAGATAGCAACAGATGGCAGACTTACATGATAAAACAAGGAAGTAATTTTGTACTATGTGATTTGATGAGCAGTGATACTCGAATTTATGTATCATGTCTCCGGGACTGGAAATTAAAGAGTTGAGTCAGTGGTTTGGTCTCTTGAGCCACAGTTGCAGAGCAGGACAATTGCACTCATTTTCTCAGGCTGCACCAATGGGAGTTGTTTATTGTCTTGCAGCTGTTCTAAATTAGACTTGCACTAATAGGTCTTGATGATTGTATAATTGGACACCATGGTTAGAAGGACAAAAAAAATCATATTCTACAGATGTTACGCATAGCTCCACAGACCAGAGCCATGTTTTAAAGGGAGTTATCTTCAATTATCTTGAATTACAATTCATTGGGATGGATTTTGCTGTAAAAGTAACAGTGAAGCTAACAGCAGTCACCGTTATTCGTGTGCATCTGGTATATCAACGTCCGGTGACCGCATATGCGCAGTTAAACGTGGAAATCTGGAAATTGCTCGACCAGATGCCTACTCCTCCGTAAACTCCGTGAGATTGACATTTTGCTGGCTGATTCACCATTCAAATGAATGGAACGGCATGAAGTTCCTGCATGGACCTGATGGATATGAACCAATCGCGCCAAAAAAAGGTACGTCAAGTCATTTAAGCCTAAGCACACTTTTAATGGCGTGGTAAGTCTTAATTACTGCCAAACAACTTCTCTGGCACTGAAAATTAACTTTTACAAGTCTGGAGTCTCCTGCCTTCAAATTTTATTTGTTGTTGGACATTTTTTTAAAAAAAGTTTACATTTTATTTTACTTTTTCTTTCTGTCTCTTTTATCTCTGTCTCTTAATTCAGTATTTCTTACCCCCTCTTTGTTTTGCTTTCTGTACCTGATCTGACATTGAATTCAGTATACTAACTTACACTTCCTGGTTCTGACTCTTTGCCGCTCATCAGGTGCTTTAATCTGATTGGTTAAGGGGATAGTTGCTTGCTCTGTTCACACGGGTCCCAACTGCAATGTAGAGGGCGCCGTTTTGGATTCAGCGCCCGACGAGAGCCGTGAAGAAAAATAAGAAAAGTTTATGGGCAAGTGCAAGTCTAACAAGAGGCGTTCGTTCGCCGCTCAGAGGAAAATCCGGGCCATTGTCTTTTGTCAATACGGGCAAATAATTCAAAATAATATTTAATTCTATGGAATGTTCTTAATCAACACATTTCCCTGCTTTGTCTGAGTGATTCATGCATTAATCACTTGTTTGCAGCTGGGTAGTAGAAGGTTTGTCCACCTGGAAAGATGTGGGTGTAACATCTCTTCATACTGTAAGAGTTAGGTTACAGTGACAATAATGACCTCGGCCTGAGTTGAGATCTGAAACCACAGCTCTGGAAGGCAGACAACATTCTGCTTCAGGGGAGACCTTGGGTGATTTTATTTCCACAGACCTCTCTTTCTGTCTTTTTGTAAATTAATGTAATATGTGACTGTCGTTGCGAAATTCAAAGCTGCAGTGAGGGCTTAAAATTTACTATAAGGTTCTATGGAAAATTGGAATTATGAGTCCCACTGTGCCAACCTAAAAAAAAAATTAAATGCTGAACCCCAATTTTCAATTTTATGGGGAAAGAAAACGCATTTGTGTCCAGATCGTGATGGCAACTGGAACATATTCTGAACGCAGCTTTTAAATGTATAGTTCAATTATAGAGTTGGACCCATTCCAATATGGACCTACGACAGCATGAACATTCTGATGTAGTAAAAGATTAAAAATGTTATGGCAAATATATTAAATTAATTTATCAATTCTGTGTCCATGGAGGCAGCCTGAATTTCCAGGGTAGGGTGGGGTGGGAGCACAGAGAAAGTACTGAAAGAAATAGAGATTTCAGACAAGGTGGTCACTATTGGGCTGAGCAAGTTAAAGGAAGACATGACACTAGGTCAGGATGGATTTCATACAAGTGTTTAACATCACTGGTGAATTGCATGTGGTTTACTACACTCATTGCAGAATGTGTAGGTATGAAATTTTATCCTTTAAAATGGAACAATAACAAAGCCAGCAGAGCAAATATAAAACTAGAGTAATGCCATCTGCAATGCAATTTTAATTAAACCAAAAGGTAGAGCTAAAACGGTTACAACATAATAATATTGCTCTTATCCATTATACCATTACAACCTATTTAATTGGTTTCCAAAAACACTGTATTAGACTAATTAATACATCCAGGCTGGGTCAGACATATTGTAATTTTACAAGTTATTGGCTGCAGGCTGAGTATGTTAATAATGGAGTATTGCATTTCAACATTTTATTAAAGGGTGACAATGTTCTCACAGGGAAATATTTTTAGTCCAAAGTACTTGCCCCACAGGAAAAAGAATAGTTTAAAAGTTCATTGAGAAAGGTCCCGTCATGAGAAGAGATATTTCCTGTTTTGTCAGTGTAAAAGCATTCTCATGCAGACATGCTACATCAGGTCTTTCAGATGGAAATGACCCAATTGGAGGTGATGTATTTAGTTGGCTTGTTTCCATCTCGCTGTCATTGGGCTGATCAGATTCTAACAACCTTGCTAATCCTAGATACCAGTTCTGGCACTTAAAACAATTCAAGTTTAGTACTGACCAACACTAAACTTCATTGTTGTACTCAAGTACTGGGAACAGGAAGAGTGCGGCTCGCTGGTGAGCTCAATGGCAATCTGCTGGAGACGTATCTTCTGAATATATCATACGGATTTTGGGAATAATATTTCCTTTGGTAGATTACATTCTGGATCGTATCCCTTTTATTTTAATAAATGACTAATCTGGAGTCTGTAGTTTGTTTTGAATAAGTTGCATACAGCAACACCCACAAGGCTTCACCTGTTTTGAAACATGCCTTTATCACTGTCATCTCCTATTCTACATTGTTTTATTTGAAAGTAAAATGTTAACATTTTGAAATAACCAAAAAAGAACTTTTAATACTTGAACAAACCTGAACTTAAAAGGAATGACTCACATAAATTTCATTTCAGATGGCTCATATCAGTCAACTTGAAAAGGTACCATTGTTTTATCCAGTTGCGCTAAAAATTGGTCAGTAATGAAAAATGTATCTGAATGACCCCATTTTATTCACATTGCGTAGCAGAGCCTGTTTGGCATGGTATTCCAATGGTCTGGATCGCGGATCTGTGGCCAATCATCTATCCAAGTAAAATCAAAATGTTGCTGGGTGACAGGACTAGGTATCTGTGTGAAATTTAAATATGCCATTCTCTGGCATCTAATAATTTATCACTTCATTTCAAACAGCTGGCAGCTGTTGAAATTACTTTGAGACAGGTACACCATGTAGTCTAGAATGGAAAAGCCTCCCGTCAAAAGATTCTGCTACCTTAAAATGAATTGCAGTAAGAAACAATGATCTTAGATATCAGTGCTGTTCACAGTAGTGGACAGTTTGGGAAGATTGTATGTCAATTATTGACCAGTGCATCAAAACTCAAACAGTTAAAATGGAATAAATTCAAAATGAAATGTTTGGTTATAGCTAGCTTAGTCAGGCTAAAACTAAAATGCTGCAAGCATTTTTTTGAAGTATATCTTTTCTGCTTTTGGAAGATTTCTTCTTGAAAGAGTTATCCTGTTCATTCCTTTTCTATACATATCAAGTTTAATTAAAATATATAAAATGATTCTTTTCTTAATGAAATCATTAATCCTCCAATTTTTGTATTTTATTAAAAGAATGTTCAAATATTTGTAACCATATGTTTTTACACTAACTGGTGCAATCACTTAGCTGCTTGAATCTTCTTCAGTCTGCACTTTCTTGTATAAACATGGTTGGATTTCAGGGATTGATGGGGCTACAATCTTGCCGTCAGGATAAGGCCACTAGTTTTGGTTATAGAAGCATAAAGAGCCACTCCCACGTGTTTACCCTCTAACTCTCTGCTTTATAGGCCACTGCGCCTACAGAGGCCAATTCCTGGCTGAGTATAAAAGAGCAGCAAAGTGGTGCACAGAGGCTGCTCTCCCAAAACAGGATGTAGCTAAAGCACAAAGCAACAACAAAACTGAGGTCATCAGCTACCTGAAATGGCCGTTTCATTTCCCCTTTGCTTTTTATTGAGTTGTACAAAACTGACATGCTTTCACAGATCATGGTGCAATATATGCGATACTGATTAATTAATATTTGCAGTGAGAGTCAGACACAGCTCTGCACATTGGTTGCTACGACTTGCTATTTCTTGCTAGGAGGTTTAGATCGAATAGGATGAGTGGGGCAGGAAGCTCATGGGCATTTGGGTTTGGGCAGCATGTGGTCCCTGCAGCAGCTTAGGAAAGGTGGGATGCTGCGACCTGCCAGTTCAAGTTGTCCCATGCTCCATTCAGCTGTATTGTACGGGCAGTTGAATTTTAGAGACAGCTGCGTGCAGAAGGCACATGGGTCACATGCCTCCGGCTGCAGACATGAAAGGCTGTCAATGTTGTGAGTGACTGTTGACTTACCCCTGTTTTGAATTCATGAAAGTGGCTGTACGCTGCAGTTCTGTAATGTCATTTCGAAGTACTTGCCTCTACTTTGACACCATTTTCTCAGGACTTTCTTTGGTACATTAAATCTTCAAGCTGTTAGTTAGCTTGCTCTATTCCATAAAAAAAGTAGAAAATGCAGGAAACACTCAGCAGATCCTGCAGCATCTATGGGTGTGGACCATTCTTCAAAAAGCTTTGAAGGAAGGTGCATACGTGAAATATTAACTTGTCTGTTCTCTCCACAGATGCTGCCTGACCCATTGAGCGTTTCCAGCATTTTCTCCTTTTGTTTCAGATTTTCAGCATCTGCAGTTTTTTTCTTTATGTTTCTATCCAATTCTATGGTGCAAAGTCTCAGAAAGTACACACATGGCTCTAAATGACACCAGAATATTGTTCTACATGTTATTAAATAACTGCCTACAAAATAACAATGAACATTTTTAAATGGGACATGAGAATAAAAGCAAAAGAAAATTTCTCTTCCCACGGATTATTCAAATTGTTACAACTGAATCATTTGCAATAAACAGGATGCGGTGAGCAATGTCTGGGTTACAGAAAACATTTCAAATTATAAAGTATGTTCCAGATCACTCTGTGGGTGTTTTAAGTGTACCCAAATACTTGCTAACTCTGTAAGATTAGTTAAGTATGCCATAACAATTGTAAACAGTGTAAAACACTCTTAGAATCTGTATTGGCTACATTTTCAGAAATAAAGATCGTGGGGGGTGCAATTGGATAGTGTCAGCCTGCTGGCGTGAACTGGGCACAGGGAACGATCCATGTGCTGGAATGGATAGACCTGAACCACACTCAGGCCTCATTTAAATGAGACCAGCGAGCTGCAGACACCTCCTGTGAACTCCCAGGCTGCTCGCCGGTGAAGTGGATTCGAATTTTGGCGAGTTGCCTGTGGACACTGCGTTGCCAGCAGTGGCACCTCAAGTGGATCTGGGGGGGGCGGGGGGATGCAATCGGGGTGGGAAGGGGAGGCGAACGCTAGTGGGTGGAGGCCTTGAGGATGGGAAGATGGTCGAGCGGGAGCCAGCAACAGTCTTCGGGATTTGCTGTGGAGCCGGGAGGAGCAATTCTGCATTTAAGGATTGCTGGTTAGGCTGCATGTAGACATGGTTATCTTGAATGCAGCAGCCCAATTTCGGGAAGACGGCTTCGCCTCACCCCTCCCTATCTCTGTAACCTACTCCAGCCCTACAACCCTCCGAGATCCCTGCGCTCCTCCAATTCTTGCCTCTTGCACATCTCCGATTTTAAGCGCTCCACCACTGGCGGCCATGCCTTCAGCTGCCTAGGCCCTAAGCTCTGGAATTCCCTCCCTAAACCTCACTGCCTCTCTACCTCTGTCTTCTCCTTTAAGATGCTCCTTAAAACCTACCTCTTTCACCTGTTCTAATATCTCCTTACGTGGCTCGGTGTCAAATTTTGTTTGAAAATGCTTCTGTGAAGCGCCTTGGGATGTTTTACTATGTTAAAGGCAATATATAAATGCAAGTTATTGTTGTTGAAACAAGCATTTGCAAAGGGCCTAACGCCTGTTTCAGGTGTAGGTGCTGGATGACTATACTTCAGCCTTTACCAAAATAGCATTAATGATTGAAACAGATGACTGTGAGCATGTTCACAAGGACATGGAAAAAGGAGAAGTTATGGGATGTGTGCACAAAGAACAATGAACGACCGTTTTAATATTGAAATGATGGCTGCAGATCAAAGATTAGGTCCAGTGTTACTGCATCTATCTGCATGTGTAAAGTGGGGCCACTGGGTCATTGGCTGCACTTGACAGCCAGAAGTGGCTATAACCTGGCAAGGACTGATGCAGAAGCAGAAAGTGAAGTGGAACTCCTCTGCTACAAGGTGTGATGAAGCAGTTGGTGAATATTTATAGGAATCACAACAAATACTTTGTTTTTGACAGGCAAGCAATTAGCGTTAAAAGCCCACAGTGTGGAATAACTTCTTTAATCTCGGCTACACTAGGACTTGCAACAGGAGGTTTTGCAAATTTCTAAACTATGACACAAAGAGAATGCACTGAATGGAATTTTATTTTGATTGACTTGTTCATTTGTGCCATGCTTTTATCATGCCTTTATTTTACAATCATGTCACTTCACATTCTTTTTCTCACTTTAGAATATTCAATAATTGCTTTATTTGTCAAGGTAGTAGTCTGACTACATTTTATGGCCATGCACTGTCACAGTGCTTTGATTGGTCTGTGTACAAAGAAAGAGGATTTCATGGGCATGACTATGACCCCGAGCATGGAAGGGGGAAGGGGGATCAAATTATGGTCGGGAAACACGGAAATACGAGTTTTGACGTAAGGACGTCTTTTCTTTTTTTTTTGTCAGTTTGCCGTCCGACTGGCCGGCCTGATTGAGAGGCTGGTCTCAGTCGGGCGGGAGAGCAGCCAGGGAGAGGATGTCTTCAGGTAAGTCTTTGATTGTATGGATAGGGGAGGGGGCAGGGGTGGGTATGGGTGGGCATAGGGCAGGGGTGGGTATGGGTGGGCATAGGGCACTGATGTGCATGGGTGGGTATGGGGGCACGGGGGAGGGAGTGGCGGGATCGGGGGTCATCGCGGGGTCCGTGATCATTGGGGGGGAGTCAGAGATCGGGGTGGCAGAGACCGGGGGGGGGGGGTCAGAGATTGGGGGGGGGGGTCAGAGATTGGGGGGGTCAGAGATTGGGGGAGGGGGGGCGGAGATTGGGGGTTCTGCGATCGTTGGGGGGGTGGCAGAGTTCGGGGGGAGGGTGGAGATTGGGGGAAGGGGGGTCTATGATTGTTGGGTGGTGTCAATGCAGGTAGGCTTGTTGGGCCTGGGGGAAGCACTCCTGTTCCGCCGGGCCCACAAGCTGTGCCAGAAAGGCACTTACCTGCAATTTTGGGCCTTCTCGCCTCCTTTAACGTAAAGGAGAAGGCCCGGGAATCCAAGCCCGAGGGGTTGAAATTGCAAAATCTGCAAAAATGGAGGCCCGTAGCCTCCTTGAAAGGTTTTATTCACCCACCCACCTCCTGGGAGTGGGTTGGTCACGCACTCCTCATCCCACCTCGGTGAAAACCAGAAATGGGCAGGTCTGAAATGGTTGCGATTTTGAATGTCCTCCCACTCCCAACCCACCTGTTTTCAATGTTAATATCGTGCCCCATGACTCAGAGAGTTTATTGCTTCTTGCAGTTTAAAAAAATAATCTCTTCCCCAGTTCCATTTTGTCTCCCCCTTTTCTTCCCTTATCCTAAAGGCATTGATTTCTGTATGATTTCAGTTACAACTTGCCCTGCAGTTTAAATAGCCAATCTTCATGTGTAAGTCTAGACTGCTGGTGTCAGAGGCCTATTAGATCATGTGGACAGCTATGTGTGATCCTGTCCTCCCTAGATATCCTCTCACATGCACTTTCCAGCAGCAATCAGAAGTGCAAACATTGATTGATTTTCCTCCTCATTAGATCCATGGTGCTGAGGCCAGTTGCAACACCCCAACTGGTACCCCAGCTGAGATTAGTTAACTCAACACTGAACCAGGAACCTTCTAGTCTACATGGCTCAATTCTACATCATGTAGTGTATTTACCCACTGTGGCAACAAGGAAGCTCCTCTTCTCATTTTTAATCCACTTTTTCTCTTGGCCAAGATAGAGGAGCAGAGGGCCCGTTTATAGTGCTCAAGTTGATCATTAGAAGTAAAATCACCCAAGAAATGGCCCACTTTTGATTTCTCTGTCCCCAAACTCTACTTTGTTACTCTCCTTCACCCCCAATGGTACATTTAAGATCATAGCACTATGAAATATCACAATGCCACACTGTTCCGTAATTTTGGTAACAAATAGCCTCACATTACATTTCTTCTTCACTCATGCCTGAGATTAAAAGATCTCAGGTTTTATTCTACGTCTTTTATAAGTGGGCTGATGTCAGCCAGGGCCACAGTTTGGATGTTACAAATTGTCCCAGTGTCCCTTGATGAAAGGGGGGGGGGGGTGGGGGGGGGCGGAAATCAGCCAGGATTCTGTCTCTGCCTTAGCATCTACTGGCCCCTGGAACTATAACCTGACAAAAAGTCAAAGCCTTCAGGACAGTGGAGAGAAAACGAAAGAAAGTTGACTAAATTGATTAAAATTGAATCTTTAAGCAAGCTTCTAAGGATAATATGAGGAATTTTCCATGTAGAGTAGTTAGAGAGTGAATGGTTAGGCCACTCGATGTACAGCATTAATTTCAAGACAATGGGTGGAATTCATCTTGGACCATAGTGCAAAACAGGCGATAGCGAATTGTCAGTCTGTTTTACACTCCGCCTTAATATTCATTTATATTCCAATGGAAATGAATATCGCGCAGAGTGTAAAACAAGCAGGCGGTTCTCCATCTCCCGTTTTGTGCTTCTGCCCAAGACAAATTTCACCCCATAAGTGTTATCCTTTCCATTTATTTTGAAGTGTTCTATTAGAGTTTCACAAAGCTGACAATAAGTCACAATAATGGCTATCTGATGGCATAGTGTATTGGTGTACCAACACTCTATGTCACAGAGTGGTAGGGTACAGATCCTTGACCCATGCAGCAATTGCCCAATCTCAGTCAGGGAGGTTAAATGCTTTCCCATAGAGAGAGAAAGACTGTAAGGAAAGTCTCCCAAGGCTATTGATGCAAACTTTATAGCATCTGGCTCAAAACTGGCATTGGCAGAGGCAAGAGGGTTGAGCTGAATGCCTACCTACTTGGTTGTGGAATGAAGCATGCTGCAGGAGTTGAACCAAGGAAAAGAAAATGAAGGAAACAAAAAGTGATGAGATTTTTGAAAAAGGCATCCTTGGGGGAGAGTAACAGATAAAAGGGCATGTGAAAAATAATTTAGACCAAGGGAACAATGTACTCCTTGCTACAGTTACCAGTGATTGTGTCATGAACAGCTCAGCCCAAGGGACCAGAGGATTCGGCCTGTTCCCTGAAAACTTTCTACTGGGTGAATATAAATCACTCATTGGAAATAAAACAGAATTAGAAATATTCCCAGTTACAGTTTTACATAAATATATTCTTAGTGTGCTGTAATTTTGCTGCACTGGCCTAAGTTTCAAATGAAATATGTGCGAAGAGCAACAGGAAATTTTGTTGGCTTTACTGTCTGTTCTACATGTGTGTGGGTATGTGCACTCAATTCTATTTGTTGGAGTGTGAGCCATTCTGAATGTATGAGTGTGAGCCCAAGCCAGTCGACATGTCTGAATGTACGTGTGTGTGTACATGATTGGGTCCTTATCTTTGGATGTTTGAGTGTGTTTGTGCATCTGTCTGAATGGTGATGTGTCTGTATGATTGGATGTGTGTTTGAGGCTTAAGGTATGTGTGTTTGAATGTGTTGAGTCTGTGTATGGATAGCTATCTTTATGCATGAATATATGAGTGTGTTCATGCCTGCCTCCCTGAATGTTACATGGCTGTGTGTTTGAATGTATGCCTGTGTTTGTCTGTCTGATTGACTGAGATACCACATTACTGTTTAAATTTGCAGACACCATTAAACCAGCCCTTTAACTGCCTACAACAAGCCCTTTAACTACCTACAGTGACCAAACAATGAAACCCCTTCCATTGATCAAGCAGACGTACAAAGCATGCAAACACACAATCACAGAAACACCAAGAAGGAAGTAATAAAAATGGACTAACCTAACCCACCTGAGCTTGGCTCACACTCATCAATGTCCTCATCATCGCTAGGACATTCAGCAGATGCAACCAATAGATCATCTGTGCTCTGTGAAAAAAATGTTTAAAATTAGTGCCTTTTAATTCCATATATTAATAAATTTATTTAAATATTGCAAAAGAAGTTTCAAAAGCAAAATAGCACACTATCAATACTTGAAGAAATGTTTAAAAATTTGTGCTGTGATTTACGCAGTCAATATTTTAAAATGTCATTATCCTCACTCCAACATAAATAATACTCTTAACCAAGTGTTTTATTTGAATTACATTCAAATAGTAAATTCCTATTTTATTGACAACTGCTGTTACAATTAGTTAGAACCTCCGAACACACTGCAGCGTAACAAAAAATTGTCTATCTGCACTGTTGATTTCTCAAGTGACAGATGAAAGCAGAAGAAGAACATTTAGGAAGTCAAGGGTATTGTTAAGAGACAAAAAAGTATTTTCCAGAATTGCAGGCCAGATGGGGATTAGAATGCAGAATGTATGTTTTATTTTCCAATACAGGGAAAATTAAGGACTGCAGTAGACCTTCAGCACCAAATTCTGGATATATAGCAGAGTTTCAAAAGATACTCCAGAAAACTACTCCAGTTTCAGTGAATTAAAAGGAGTTGCATTGCAAGGGTCAAATACTTGTAAATTGCTAGTGTCTCGGGGATTAGGGAAGCAGGAGTGTTGAGTGTGAGATGCTAGCCCAAACTGTTCAGTGTGAGACCAATTAATCCTGTGTACATCGAGTTACATGACGTCTACAGCACAGAAAGAGGCCATTCAGCCCAACTGGTCTATGTAGGCCTTTATGCTCCACACGAGCCTCCTCTCACCCTCTTCATCTAACCCTATCAGCATACCCTTCTATTTCTTTCTCTCTCATGTGCTTATCTAGCTTCCCTTAAACGCATCTACGTTATTTGCCTCAACTACTCCTTGTTCCACATTCTTACCACTCTGGGTAAATAAGTTTCTCCTGAATTCCCTATTGGATTTATTTGTGACTATCTTATATTTATGACCTCTAGTTATATGACTACCCACAAGTGGAAACATTTTCTCTATATCTATCCTATCAAATCCTTTCATTATCTTAAAGACCACTATCAGGTCACCCCTCAGCCTTCTCTTTTCTGGAGAATTGTAAACAATTTTACAACACCAAGTTATAGTCCAGCAATTTTATTTTAAATTCACAAGCTTTCGGAGACTTCCTCCTTCCTCAGGTAAATGTTCAGGTGTTGTACAACTTGGTGTTGTAAAATTGTTTACAATTGTCAACCCCAGTCCATCACCGGCATCTCCACATCATTTTCTGGAGAAAAGAGCCCTAGCCTGTACAGCCTTTCCTGATAAGTATATCCTCTTAGTTCTGGTATCATCCTTGTGAATCTTTTTTGCACCTTCTCCAATGCCTCTATGTCCTTTTTATAATATGGAGGCCTGAACTGCTCACAGTACTCCATCTGTGGTCTAACCAAGGTTTTATACAAGTTTAACATAATGGGCTCGATATTAGGAGGGAGGGGGGGGTCGACTGGGCGTGTGGGTAACGCGCCCAGTGAATTCGGGTGATCGCAGCCTAATTGAAGCCACTTACCTTGGTTTCCGGGTTTTGCGCTGGAAAGCTGCGCAGCGGGCGGACTGCGCAGCCGCATCATAGGCTGTCAGCTGGAGGAGTCCTATTTAAAGCGGCAGTCCTCCACTGACTGATGCTGCAGAAAGGAGCCAAAATTACAGCATGGAGCAGCCCATGGGGAAGGCTGCTCCCAGGTTTAATGATGCCTCACTCCAGGTCCTACTGGATGGGGTGAGGAGGAGGAGGACAGAGCTCTTCTCAGTGGCCTGCCTCTGCCACCAAGAAGGCCTGGCTCGAGGTGGCAGAGGAGGTCACCAGCACCACCAACATATCACGCATCTGCATACAATGCAGGAGGCGCTTCAATGACCTAAGTAGGACAACCGAAGTGAGTACACTTACTCATTCCCCTACATCCCATCTGCCACATCACTGCCCCCACCCCACATCTCCTTCTGCACTGCCAACACTACTCTGTCACATCACCCCTCACACCCATTCAAAGCTCATCCTCATCTTACCTGCACTTACTCAACTCGCCAGTACTCATCTCACCATTACCACTCAACCCAATCCTCGTACAATCTCATGGCTCCGTCTCATACTCACCCTCTCATGCATCTCTTTCACGGTCAGCCTCACCCAACCTGCCACTACATGTGCTGCAGCCACAGGGCATGCATCACATATGTGCAGTAGGAAGCGTAAGGCAAATGTGTCGTGAGCATGAAGGGGATGCACAAGGGTGTTTGAGGGTTTGTCATGGTTTTTACTTATATTTGATTTCTGATCAACTCACATTACATATTATATTGTCACCACTACTGCCACGTTTTTGCGAATCTTGTCTGGTTTGCGCAATAATGCCCTTTGCTGAGGATCACCATGAAGACCCACACCTGATGCCACCCATTGTGTCACTGCAGAGTGGGTGTAGGTGTATTTGCAGGGCTGGTTTGTGCAGATGACTGAGAGATGTCGGCGATGTCCCCGGTGGCACCCTGGGAGGATGCAGAGGAGAAGTTGTTGAGGGCAGTGATGACTTTGCCAGCAACAGGTAAGGAGATGGTGCTCGGGCCAGCCGGGAGCAGGTCAGCATGAAGGAGGCTGCAGATGTCCACGACTACATGTCGAGTGACTGTGCCTCCGTGTGCACTGCTGCTCAGAGAGGTCCAGGAAGCTGAGCCTCGGCCTATAGACCCTGTGGCGAGGGTAGTGCCTTCTGCGACGCATCGCTCTCTGTGGTTGACTTCCCTCCTGCTGTGCAGGTGGATGTGTCACAGTACTGTGTTGTGGAGCTCCACCTGTCAGAGGTGGATGGCGTGGCCGGTGAGGCTGGTGATGCGGTTCGTCCTCCGAGGAGGTCATGACTGCAGCTATAGTAGTCCCCATCCGAAGATGTACGTTTGAGGGGGTCCGCAAGGTAGGTAAATGTGTCTGCACACCGGGGCTGAGGTTCCAAGTTGGTGAATTTGATTGTTAGGAGGAGGGTGGTGGAGGCCAAACTTTGTCCAAAGTGACAAAGTGGCCTCCTGCAATGAGTGAGGGTCTCCCCCACGCCTGTCAAATGGACCTTTGCAGCTGCCACAGGCTGATGGCTGCAACACGTCCATTTCAACTGGGAGTGTTTCCCCCAGTAGGGGAAACACGCTCAGTTGAGATGAAAATCCCACCCCTCTTAAAATATGCCACAAATCAGATCTGCTAATGATCTGAACTATGCAATTAATTGCCTTAAGTGGGATCCCAGCGGTTTTAATTGCCGGCGGGGGTCCCGCATGCGGGGGCTGTGCCTGCATCTAAGCGCGTCACTGGGGAACCCGGAAGTCGTCAGGTTGGAGCCAGGCTCCGGACCCACCCCTGGAATCCCCGATTTTCGGAGCACCCCCGCCACGAACCCGCCGGCTCCGAGGTCCGAAAATCAAGCCCAATGTCTCTGATTTTCAATTCTATCCCTCGAGAAATGAACCCCAGCACTTGGTTTGCTTTTTTTATGATCTTATTAACCTGCATCGTTACCTTTAGTGCTTTGTATAGTGCAAAAAATATCTGGATCCACAGCTGGATTCAAGACAGTTTGCATAAAATTAGTAAAATTCAAAAAATGAACACAGACGATACAGTACAGGGTTTGAGCAAATAATCTAACAGTGCACAGTTTCCATCTTATTTCTAAATTTGTGTCTCCTGTACAAAAAATAGTGAATAATTGCACCATTTGTTGATGAAGTATACTGAACATTATTTCTGTGCATCAGGAACTAACTCTTATTGCAAACATTACATTGTGTAATATTTTTAAAAATTATTTATGGCTCAACTATATATCACACCCGAGGAAAATAACTTAATTAATACACCGAGGTTTAACAGTCTAAGAGCGACTCTTGCCAAATGAAAACAGAGCCTTGGTGAATTTGGTAACTTGGTAACAAGTATTAATTCCTTTGTTAGTTAGAGAGCAAGCTCACTATTCTGGTCAAGTTGTTAATAGATGATCTGTCCCTACCTCACCTCAGCTGAAATCATTATACTTGCTTTTGTTACTTCAAGACTTCATCCTCCAATGCCTTGCTCATTGGCTTCTTCAGCTCCATCTCACAAAATGTCCAAAATCTCTACCATCCACATCTTGTCCATCACTAGAGCCTGCTCGGCCATCATCCCTATCTTTGTCAATTTCAACTTGTCCTTGTCTTCAGATTCTCCCCTGGACTTGCTACTTTTGCAACCTCTTCCAACCTTTCATCCTAGCCTCTGCCATTCAGTTCTCTAATTCTGGCCTCCAATAAAGTCCTCCTCTCCACCCACTCTACTATTGATAGCAGCACCTCCTGTTGCCTCTCTGCAGTTCCTCTGTAAAACTGCATTCCTTGCAACTTTCCCCATTAAGTGTTCATCTTTTATTATCATCAGTAGCAATTTTTAGCCTCATGTTTTTAGATTTAATAAACAAAAACTATTTGAGGTGCACAGCAGATTGATCAGCATTTTAAAGGGGAAAAAACAGGTTAACGTTTAGGTATGATCTTTCAACAGTACTTAGTTCTATAGTTTTGTTTTGGAGATATCACTTCACTCACTTATCCCTCTCAACACGACATAACAATACAAGTGTTCATCTAAACTAGTTAAATGTAAGGAGTCGCACAACACCAGGTTATAGTCCGACAGCTTTATTTAAAATCACAAGCTTTTGGAGCTTTGCTCCTTCGTCAGGTGAATGAAGAGTTGCATACAGGCACAGCATATATAGTCAGAGAACAATGCCTGGTGATTACAGATGATCTTTCTAACTGCCCTTTATCACACCTCGGCAGAGAGATAATCACAGCAATCAAAGGAGTGAATGGTGGTCAGACAGGTTAGTCAGGGAAACATTGCATCCAAGAATACTGAATACACAAGGGGTCAAATCAGAAAGACAGAGAGAGAGAGAGAGAGAGAGAGAGAGAGACCAGAAAGACAGAGAGAGAGAGAGAGAGAATGCCCAGTTGTATTAAAAACAGATAACTTTTTTCGCTGGAAATCGCAGCAGGTCCGGCCGCATCTGTGTATGGAGAACAAGCCAACTACGACTTGAGTCTGGATGACTCTACGTCAGGTGGGGTTACATGTAGCGTGACATGAACCCAAGATCCCGGTTGAGGCCGTCCTCATGGGTGCGGAACTTGGCTATCAATTTCTGCTCGACGATTTTGCGTTGTCGTGTGTCTCGAAGGCCGCCTTGGAGAACGCTTACCCGAAGATCAGAGGCTGAATGTCCTTGACTGCTGAAGTGTTCCCCGACTGGGAGGGAACCCTCCTGTCTGGCGATTGTTGTGCGGTGTCCGTTCATCCGTTGTCGCAGTGTCTGCATGGTCTCGCCGATATACCATGCTCCGGGGCATTCTTTCCTGCAACGTATGAGGTAGACAACGTTGGCCGAGTCACAGGAGTATGAACCATGTACCTGGTGGGTGGTGTCCTCTCGTGTGATGGTGGTATCTGTGTCGATGGTCTGGCATGTCTTGCAGAGGTTGCCGTGGCAGGGTTGTGTGGTGTCGTGGACGCTGTTCTCCTGAAAGCTGGGTAATTTGCTGTGAACGATGGTCTGTTTGAGGTTAGGTGGCTGTTTGAAGGCGAGTAGTGGAGGCGTGGGGATGGCCTTAGCAAGGTGTTCGTCGTCATCGATGACATGTTGAAGGCTGCGAAGAACATGGCGTAGTTTCTCCGCTCCGGGGAAGTACTGGACGACGAAGGGTACTCTGTTGGTTGTGTCCCGTGTTTGTCTTCCGAGGAGGTCTATGCGATTTTTCGCTGTGGCAGCCCCAGTCCACCACCGGCATCTCCACATCTAAACTAGTTAAATCAGCATACCCTCAATCCAAGTAATCCCTTACCCGTCTCTCGGCTGCGATGGGGCCCAAACAGGGACAGATGTGATGGTGGGATAGTTTTGTCTTCTGAATGCAGAATACATTGCCAGCTTGGGATAATTGCATGGTCAGTATAAAAAAGTTTCAGTTCACAAATTGACAGGATGTATCTGGGATTAGATTCCAAAGGAAAGGGCTTGGATCCTGTAAGATTCTATTGAACTCTGTACAACTACTTTTATTTTCATATTTATAATACCTGAAATCCTTCCAGGAGAATTTTTTTTGGCTTAAAAAACAGAATTATATGAGGCTGCAAAATGACGGAAAATGCACCACACCAAAAATCAAAAATTTCTAGAGGACGCATGCCCCCAAATTTCAAGAGAAAATACGTGTCTGGTCGGCAGCACTCTTTCAGTTATTTCTAAATCCATCACTGCTGCAAACTGTTTTTTTTGCACTTTAGGTATTTGCCCTGCAAGAAATATGATGCAAAGTCGGGTATATCTGAAGCTTAATACATAACAAATCCATGGCCCGCTGCAATTTCAGTCTGACTCCTTGCCCTGATGTGTCAAGGCTTATAATTCCTGGGTGATTTTATGCTGTCAGTTTTTTTGGGATTATGTCAGCTTTTCTGAAGCTGCCAGTCAGTTTTTGTTAGATTTCTATATTGACATGCATGTATATTAAAAGTGTTATATGGATCCAAGTTGTTATTTGCCATTTGTTGTGAAATTGCAGTACATTCTAAAAGCAATTACAAAGAACTTTGCTACAAATATCAAACAGAAGAAATCTTCCTCTAAGATATATTTATACTATATATCAGAATCAGTATCAATCAAATTCAGTTAAAAAAACTAACGTACTAATATCAAACCATTTTATTCTAAGGTTTCATGCAGATGTGCCATTTAATTTTGCCTGAGAGTATATTTAATCTGATGGGTTACCGTAAGAACCCACCAAAAAAAATGACCTTTGACATAAAATACTTTGGGACCAGTGATCATAATTCCATTAGTTTTAAGATAGCTATGGAGAAGGATAGGTCTGGCCCAAAAGTTAAAATTCTAAATTGGGGAAAGGCCAATTTTGATGGTATTAGACAGGAACTTTCAGAAGTTGATTGGGAGAGTCTGTTGGCAGGCAAAGGGACGTCTGGTAAGTGGGAGGCTTTCAAAAGTGTGTTAACCAGGGTTCAGTGTAAGCACATTCCTTATAAAGTGAAGGGCAAGGCTGGTAGAAGTAGGGAACCTTGGATGACTCGGGAGATTGAGGCACTAGTCAAAAATAAGAAGGAGGCATATGACATGCATAGGCAGCTGGGATCAAGTGGATCCCTTGAAGAGTATAGAGATTGCCGGAGTAGAGTTAAGAGAGAAATCAGGAGGGCAAAAAGGGGATATGAGATTGCTTTGGCAGATCAGGCAAAGGTGAATCCAAAGAGCTTCTACAAATACATAAAGGGCAAAAGGGTAACAAGGGAGAGAGTAGGGCCTCTTAAGGATCAACAAGGTCATCTATGTGCGGAACCACAAGAGATGGGTGAGATCCTGAATGAATATTTCACATCGGTATTTACGGTTGAGAAAGGCATGGATGTTAGGGAACTTGGGGAAATAAATAGTGATGTCTTGAGGAGTGTACATATTACAGAGAGGGAGGTGCTGGAAGTCTTAACGCGCATCAAGGTAGATAAATCTCCGGGACCTGATGAAATGTATCCCAGGACGTTATGGGAGGTTAGGGAGGAAATTGCGGGTCCCCTAGCAGAGATATTTGAATCATCCACCGCTACAGGTGAGGTGCCTGAAGATTGGAGGGTAGCAAATGTTGTGCCTTTGTTTAAGAAGGGCGGCAGGGAAAAGCCTGGGAACTACAGACCAGTGAGCCTGACATCTGTAGTGGGTAAGTTGTTAGAGGGTATTCTGAGGGACAGAATCTACAGGCATTTGGAGAGGCAGGGACTAATTAGGAACAGTCAGCATGGTTTTGTGAGAGGAAAATCATGTCTCACGAATTTGATTGAGTTTTTTGAAGGGGTAACCAAGAAGATAGATGAGGGCTGTGCAGTAGACGTGGTCTACATGGACTTCAGCAAAGCATTTGACAAGGTACCGCATGGTAGGTTGTTACATAAGGTTAAATCTCATGGGATCCAAGGTGAGGTAGCCAATTGGATACAAAATTGGCTTGACGACAGAAGACAGAGGGTGGTTGTCGAGGGTTGTTTTTCAAACTGGATGCCTGTGTCCAGCGGTGTGCCTCAGGGATCGGTGCTGGGTCCGCTGTTATTTGTTATTTATATTAATGATTTGGATGAGAATTTAGGAGGCATGGTTAGTAAGTTTGCAGATGACACCAAGATTGGTGGCATTGTGGACAGTGAAGAAGGTTATCTAGGATTGCAACGGGATCTTGATAAATTGGGCCAGTGGGCCGATGAATGGCAGATGGAGTTTAATTTAGATAAATGTGAGGTGATGCATTTTGGTAGATCGAATCGGGCCAGGACCTACTCCGTTAATGGTAGGGCGTTGGGGAGAGTTATAGAACAAAGAGATCTAGGAGTACAGATTCATAGCTCCTTGAAAGTGGAGTCACAGGTGGATAGGGTGGTGAAGAAGGCATTCAGCATGCTTGGTTTCATTGGTCAGAACATTGAATGCAGGAGTTGGGATGTCTTGTTGAAGTTGTACAGGGCATTGGTGAGGCCACACTTGGAGTACTGTGTACAGTTCTGGTCACCCTATTATAGAAAGGATATTATTAAACTAGAAAGAGTGCAGAAAAGATTTACTAGGATGCTACCGGGACTTGATGGTTTGACTTACAGGGAGAGGTTAGACAGACTGGGACTTTATTCCCTGGAGAGTAGGAGGTTAAGGGGTGATCTTATAGAAGTCTATAAAATAATGAGGGGCATAGATAAGGTCGATAGTCAAAATCTTTTCCCAAAGGTAGGGGAGTCTATAACGAGGGGGCACAGATTTAAGGTGAGAGGGGAGAGATACAAAAGGATCCAGAGGGGCAATTTTTTCACTCAAAGGGTGGTGAGTGTCTGGAACGAGCTGCCAGAGGCAGTAGTAGAGGCGGGTACAATTTTGTCTTTTAAAAAGCATTTGGACAGTTACATGGGGAAGATGGGTATCGAGGGATATGGGCCAAGTGCAGGCAATTGGGACTAGCTTAGTGGTATAAACTGGGCGACATGGACATGTTGGGCCGAAGGGCCTGTTTCCATGTTGTAACTTCTATGATTCTATGATTCTATGATTCTATTTAAAATGACTGCAGTTATACGGCTGATACCAATTCCAGCCAGGTATCTATTTCAGACAATGCATAGCTGGCAGGCATAATGTTGCTGCTGTCTCTGCATCATTCTCTACCCAGAGAAATCAGAGCTCTGAACATGTATATCTGTATAAAGCTCCATTAAATAGCATTCAAAAAGCTAAAGCAATAGTTACTACTATTCAGTGAAAATTAGCTAAACAAATGGCTAGGTGATTGCTTGGATCACCTGGATATGTTGTAAAGTTTACTTCACGCCAGTGGCTGTTATACGACAGCTGTATTCGTACATTAATTGCTCAGAAATTACTCCATGTACTTTAAAACTTTAATGTCTGAAAACTTGCAAACCCAAATCAAGCTTCCAAAATAGTTTCTCTGGAGATCAGGGGCATACTTTTTACCTGGAGGCGGAAACTCAGCGGGTGGGTGGATAATCGCACGGGAAACCGGGAAGTCATCTGAGCGGGTTGATATCTACGATCGCAACTAAATTGAAGGCAATTAATTTTACTTCTGGGTTTCGCATCTCCAAGCTGCGCAGCGGGTGTACTGCGCACGTGCATGACGCGATCTGAACTCTACTATTTAAAGGGCCAGTACACAAATGGATTTTGGAGGAAAAAGGAAATAACATTATGGAAGCACATAGAGGAAAGGAAGCAACTAGGTTCTCGCATCCCTTGAAGTACTGCTGGATGCTTTGAGAAGCAGGAGGGAAGTGCTGTACACAACTATCAGATGAAGAAACCTGGTTCTGCCACCAAGGAGGCCTAGCTGGAGGTGGCAGACGAGGTCAGCAGCAGGAGTACTGTGCCCAGGTCTTAGCAAAGTGATGGAAGGGGTCATCAACAGTGTTATCAAGCAGCACTTACTCACCAATAACCTGCTCACCGATGCTCAGTCTGGGTTCCACCAGGACCAACTGCCTCCAGATCTCATTACAGTCTTGGTCCAAATGGACACAAAAGTTGAATTCTAGAAAGTGAGGGGAGAGTGACAGCCCTTGACATCAAGGTAGAAATCAACCAAGTGTGGTACCAAGGAGCCCTCGTAAAATGGTGATCAGAGGGGAAGCTCTCCAGTGACTGGAGTCATACCTGGCACAAAGGAAGATGCTTGTTGATGCTGATCAATTCAACCCCTGGACACTGCTGCAGGAGTTCCTCAGGGCAATGTTCCAGGCCTAACAATCTTCAACTGATTCATCAATGACCTTTAGTATTTTTTTACCCTTTCCCTTTTCAGGACTTCTGTGACTGAAGCATACCATTCCCCAACTCTGAGCCCAGGTAGTTCACCTACTCTCAAGCCTTTGCCATTGCCATTCTATAACGAAACTCCAGGAAGTGTGCAAGAGTGGCCCAGGTGACTTGTTTGCTGATTTTCCCTGCCTCTCCCCTGTCCACTATCAACTCAGATTAAGAACTCACTGTGTTGTGAGTTGCCTGTGCAAGCACACATCCTACTATTGTCACACTTTTCTCGGAAGGCCAACTTTTTGTGCCACCTGAAGTGTGTAGACTGTATCCATTTACTAAATGGTATTTATAAAAAATATATTCTTAAAATATCATGCCATAAATAGAATATTTGTGGGCACCAGATCATGGTTACCCAATGAGTACCTTCTCTGCCCCACATATCCAGCACTAAGAAGAAGTGGTGAATTTGAAGAGGAAATTCAAATTGGTCCAAAATTTTAACTGATTTGAATTTACTGAGAAAATATATAAATTTTGTTCATTTTGGATGTGGAAGCACCTGTCATAAAACACTCACATGTAAGGGAACGACTAGGCATAAAAATAGATTCACAGCAGGTCAATCACCATATGCAGCAGAAAGATACGTTGGTGTCTTGGGTGAGAGAGAGAAAGAGATACTGAAATAAAGAAATGATGTGGAGATGCCGGTGATGGACTGGGGTTGACAATTGTAAACAATTTTACAACACCAAGTTATAGTCCAACAATTTTATTTTTAATCCCACAAGCTTTCGGAGGCTCCCTCCTTCCTCAGGTGAACGATGTGGACCGTTTCCACACCGTTCACCTGAGGAAGGAGGGAGCCTCCGAAAGCTTGTGGGATTAAAAATAAAATTGTTGGACTATAACTTGGTGTTGTAAAATTGTTTACAATTGTCAAGAAATAAAGAAAAAGAGAGAGAGAGAGACAGAGGGAGAAAGAATGAATGAGACTGTCTCCTGCAGAGAAATGTGTCTCTGCTGCCAGCTCGGTGGAGGGGGATGTATCCAACATCCTAGCTGATCCAGTGGTTGTGGCAGGGTGTTGGTCATTAGTAAATGTATGCATCACTTGTTAGTCTAGTGGGTGTGGGAGGAATGAATCTATTATCCCTTTCAGAATAATTAAATTAGCTAGTAATTACAAGTAGTGTAAGGGTGGGGGAGGGGTTTCAAATCTGGTGGCAGTGGGGAGGAATAATTCATGAAATTCATTCTGGTATACTGACGGCTTTCTTCTGTGTTTGAGTATCAGCTTCAGAGAAAACAAATGTTAGACCCTCCAAACAAAAGGTCCCAATTGATCTGAATCACGTCTATACAGATTGCAGACTCAGTGGGCTCTTTTCCCTATTTCTGCTTTGTAATGAGTAAAGAAAGCGTTCCAATGTACATAGACTCCGACTTAATATATGTAAGTACAGTGTGTCTTTCAGAAGTTATATCTGTTGCTACTTCTTTTGTTTATTGCCTTTCAATTTTGTTAGAATATGCATGGCAGAACGTTTTGTAAAACAATTTCATTCTAGCGATCAGGTTGCAAATTACAGTAGACATTCTAAGCTCCATGTGCAAACATACCTGCTATTTCTCCTGCTATTTAAAATATAGCCTAGTAGCACGTAATTAACATCAAACACATTCAGCAATACTGACCCCGACAAAATTAAGGGCAATGAAACTACTATTGATTCAAGTTCACTTTAACTTCTTATTCATTTCAATGCAACCTTTCATTTCAATGCAGAGAACTGGGATGTAACAGGAGAATCAAAAAACTGTTTCACAAAATGGCACCTTTATCAAATGGCAAACGCAATTTAATTTATGCTGAGCCCATCTTTCCCCTGTGCATCAAAGTTAACATGAAAAAATGAAAAAAAAAGCATCATACTATTGAGTATACTGGCAAAAGCCGACCAGGTGTGTAAAAACAAATCGGAAGGCAGTTCACGTGGGGGAAAAAAAAATCAAATTTCATTTCGAAGGAGTAGATTAACTGAGCAATTTTCCAGCCAACACGGTGTAATTTCAATTTAATTTACTGTATATGAAGCTGATTTGTATGACTGGTTGTTGAAACAGTTGAACAGAGAAACTCAGATGTGTCACATAAATCAATCCTGATCTTTGATTCGCTTTCCCTGGTGTTTATCACCTTCCCTACATTAAAACAGATGCATGGCTGTATGGGAAAGAGTTCAGATGTAAGTGGGAACCTTGTTACAGCTTGCAAGCCTCATTATTTCACTTCAGTATTAATAATCTGTGATACAGGCAGAAAATGAGTTATGAATGTGCAAAACCCCAGCAGCTTCTTTCATTGTTTAAATGAAAATGAACAAAAAAACAGCAAGTCATATAAAAAGTGTTTCTTAATGCCCTTGGGAAAAAGTAGCAGTGCTCCAAATCTGAAATGAGTGGAATCAAGAAACAATGTTTGAAAATGTCATTTTTCCTCATCAAATTATAAAAAAGATCAAATTAGATACAGTGACTGAAAGATCAACATTTTTACGACATGATTTAATTGACTTTCTGGTCTTCAGTTTTATGCGGCGATGGGATAAGGGAGCCGGATTTAGTAGTATAAATGCCAGGATCTGCTCATACACACCAGTCTCCTGGAATTCAAGTTAAACAAGCACTGGTATAAAACTTGCTAAAGTGACCTTTTACTGGCACCTGTAACAAAATGAGTTTTGGCAGCTTCAACACAAATGCAAGGGGAGTGGATTCAGTGCACATTTACCCATAATTCAGCACAAATTAGTGTTCATTTGGTAGTTTCATTCAGAATGATTGGTGAGGGAAAACTGATTCAGTGAGAATGTTGTTCTGAAATTAAGCCCCAAGCACATTACTGAGCTAGCATAAAGGGAACTTTAGCCTGCATCTGGCCCATACTATACCTGACTTGCGGAATGTACTTTGATAATAGTTGGTGTATAAAAATATAGAAAATTATTCACATTCCAATACCAACATCCCTCACCCTAATGTGCTCTTCCCACCCAACAAAAACCTATTGTTTAACAAATGCTGCTGCTTTTCTTTCTGCATGCTATCCTTCTTAATTGGGAGTGTGGAAAGGTCTATGCTGTAGAGTACTACCCAGCTCCACATTGTCAAAGCTGTTCCAATGTGTCTGTATTGTTGGGCAGGATAGGTCCCATCCTCTGATTCTCTACCCCTCTCCTTTGTTGCCCAAACACAATCCCTGGTTAAGTAGAGGTGTTTTACGTAAACCCAACGGGAAAGTAGCAAAACTCATTAAATGGGGACAGCAAAGTGCACGCATCAGTAAGGGTGGGGTTTGAACTATAATCTCTACCATGGAGTCTATCACTGCATTGCCAGAAGCTCAGACAAACCTGAACAATGGCTATGTTAAAATAATGTTGATTTGCTACCTCCTGAAGTGTGCATCTGTCATTACCCCATTCCCAAACCCTAGCTCTGCCCTTGAATTTCCAAAGCATAGAAAATTGTGTAAGAGTTTGACAGATTCAAAAGATAAATGTTGATAATCTCTTCAAACTGTACTTAGTTTCAATCTCAAATTTCACCTCCAAACAAAATTAATGAACATAAAACAGCCCGGTACTGTTAAATTTAGGTTTTGTATATATTTAGTTTTTCAAAAGTCAAAGGGTTTCTTGTAAATGATCCATCATACCACAAAGTGTTCTATATAAAATGAGACCACAAGGGACACCAAAACCCTTTACAAACCTATATTATTCACAAAAGCTTTATCAACTGCACTAAGACTTGATAAAGATCATTGAAGGGCAAATGTCATTGTAACCTGTCACACATCAACCTATCATCAAACCATTTAATAGTCATACCAACTATGACATGCTTGTTCATACATATACACATAATGTATAATTTCCTTCAATAAACCAGCACACAGTTCTTAGAGGTGAAAGGGGCTGTAAGCTTCAAATTTAGAAAATGATCCCGGGACTTAGGTTTTGATCGTTTGTATTTTGGGTTCAAACTCAGACCCATGAAACTGGAATGAACTGAATCTAAAGTCTGAAAATGTGCTGCAAAACAACAGTACAGCCTCTCAAAATGTCCTGCTATGAATTGTTGACATTAGATAAATTGTGACTGAACCATCACAGAAATCACAGGAACTGAATACATGCAGGCACATGAAATTTCTTATAAGCTATTCCAGCCCAATTTCCAGTATTTATAGCCCACAAAAACAGAGGCACGTAAATGTTTGACATGTTATTGGAAATGTGCTGTTGCAGGGAGAATGAACGACATTTAGAAAAAAGGACAGAAAATGCTGGAAATACTCAGCAAGTCTGGCAGCATCTGTGGAGAAAGATACAGAGTTAACGTTTCCGGTCGATGGCCTTTTGTCAGAACTGTTAATGCTGTTACACATTGGAATAGGTGAAATAGCTGAAGCTTTCCGAGGAGTTGAAACTGATGGAAGGTCATCGACCTGAAATGTTGGGCATCATTTTATCACCCGTTGTCGGGTGCATTCCTGGCGGGGGGGGCTCCGAAAATCAGAGAATCCCGGAGTGGGACTGGAGCCCGGCTCCATCCCGCCCACTTCCAGGTTCCCCACTGACGCGCCAGCGTGCGCCCGCAGCCCCCGCTGGTGGGAATCCCGCAGGCAATTAAAGCCAGCGGGGTTCCACTTGAAGGTATTTATTTTGCTTGTTCAGGTCATTAAGTGACCTGATTAAGGGATTATGTGAGGAGGGGTGGGATTTTATAGAAAACTGGGACTGTTTCCCATACTGGGGGAAACACTCCCAGTTCAAATGGATGTGTTGCAGCTGTCAGCCTGTGGCTGCTGCAAAGGTCCATTTGACAGGTTGGGGGGGGGGGGGGGGGGAGACCCTCACTCATTGCAGGAGGCCACTCTGTCACTTGGGACAAAGTTTGGCCTCCACCACCCTCCTCCTGACAATCAAAGTCATCAACTTGCATACTTACCCCGGGGTCCAGAGACATGTACCTACCTTGCGGACCCCCTCAGATGTACATCTTCCGGATGGGGGCCGCCGTAGCTGCGGTCATGTCCTCCTTGGAGGGCGAACAGCATCACCAGCCTCACCAGCCTCGCCGTCCACCTCTGACACGTGGAGCTCCACAACACAGTGCTGTGACACATCCACCTGTACAGCAAGAGGGAGGGCTACCGCAGAGAGAGATGCGTTGCAGAGGGTACTACCCTCGCCACAGGGTCCACAGACCGAGGCTCAGCTTCCTGGACCTCTCTGAGCAGCAGTGCACACGGAGGCTCAGAGTCACTCGACATGTAGTCGTGGACATCTGCAGCCTCCTTCATGCCGAGCTGCTCCCGGCTGGCCCGAGCACCATCTTCTTATCTGTCGCTGTCAAAGTCACCACTGCCCTCAACAACTTCTCCTTCGCATCCTTCCAGGGTGCCACCGGGGACATCGCCGACGTCTCTCAGCCGTCTGCACAAAAGAGCCCTGCAAATACACCTACACCCACTCTGCAGTGACACAATGGGTGGCATCAGTTGTGGGTCTTCATAGTGATCCTCAGGAAAGGGCATTATTGCACAAACCAGACAAGATTCGCAAAGACATGGCAGTAGTGGTGCCAATATAATATGTAATGTGAGTTGGTCAGAAATTCAATATAAGTAACAACCATGACAAACCCTCAAACACCCTTGTGCATCCCCTTCATGCTCACGACACGTTTGCCTTACGCTGCCCATATGTGATGCATGCCCTGTGGCTGCAGCACAGGTAGTGGCAGGTTGAGTGAGGCTGACCGTGAAAGAGATGCACGAGAGGGTGAGTATGAGATAGAGCCATGAGATTGTATGAGGATTGGGTTGAGTGGTAGTGGCGGGATGAGTACTGGCGAGTTGAGTAAGTGCAGGTAAGATGAGGATGAGATTTGAGTGGGTATGAGGGGTGATGTGACAGAGTAGTGTTGGCAGTGCAGAAGGAGGTGTGCGGTGGGGGCAGTGATGTGGCAGACGGAGTGTAGGGGAATGAGTAAGTGTACTCACTTTGGCTGACCTACTGAGGCCATTGGAGTGCCTCCTGCACTGTGTGCAGGTGCGTGATATGTTGGTGGTGCAGGTGACCTCCTCTGCCACCTCGAGCCAGGCCTTCCTGGTGGCAGAGGCAGGCCGCTTCCTCCCACCTGCCGGGGGGAAGATCTCTGTCCTCCCCCTCCTCCTCACCCCATCTATTGATACCTGGAGTGAGGCATCATTAAACTGGGAGCAGCCTTCCCCCTGGGCTGCTCCATGCTGTAATTTTTTCTATTTGTTGCAGCATCAGTCAGTGGAGGACTGCCCCTTTAAATAGAGCTCCTCCAGCTGACAGATCGTACTGTGCATGCGCAGCCCGCCTGACGCGCAGATCAGCAGTGGGGAACCCGGAAGACCAGGTAAGTGGATCCAATTGGGCCGCGATCGCGCGGGTGGCTGACTCATTTCACCGGGCGCGTTACCCACGCGCTCAATAGCCCCCCCCCGCTGCGAACCCGCAGCCCTGGTAACATCGAGCCCGTTAACTCGGTTTCTTTCTCCACAGTTGCTGCCTGACTTGCTGAGTATTTCCAGCATTTTCTGTTTTTATTTCAGATTTCCAACATCCGCAGTATTTTGATTTTGATTATGATTTAGAAAAAGGACACTTGGATGCAAAAACTTCTTAGCTCTCCACAATTTTAGCCATTTTGATATTTTCCCAGTTGGTTATATATCTGGTTGATTTTTATTTTTTCTGAGCCTGTTTTACCTTTTGTTTTTACCTTGAGTGACTACCCCTGACAGTACTTCCTGAATACAGACTACATTCCCTAGGATCCCATGTGTTTTTGCACTTGCAAATTATGATACAAAATGGACAGTGCATGCCCAGTATACAGTACAAAAATTGCTAAAAATAGCCAATTTTTACAAGCAATGGATAAATACAGCCTGCAAACAATATAGCTGTTCATATTTAATCATTTGGTCTGTCAGATGTTTAACCAAAAGATAGGAACGATTAAAGCATGCCAACAAGCAAAATGTACCTTTGTATAATCATTGTGAATCTTCCAGCAGTAACATTTATTTAGTAGTTGTTAAAAATATAAGTATGTCTTCATTATCACCAATATTTTTGATTGGATTAGCAAAATCAATAGATTAGTTAATATGGTTGTTCACATTTCCTCGTATATTGCAATTGTATTTTATTAAAGTGAGATATTTCAATATCGTTGGTTGTTCTAAATCCCTTTGTTATGCACATAATATTGTAATTCCATTGTTATACTGAGGCAGACTGGAGCTTAACATTAACTGATATTGGCCAAATGAAATTGGCAGAAGATAAAATCAGACTACAAGTAAAAGTAGGCTTTAGAAACTGCTAACTATACTACACTGGGAAAATTCATCCTTTGCAAAGATCGACTCTCATGGGCAGCATACAGGAACGTCATTGGTTGCATTTCTCCAAAGGGAGAACTTTACATCACTACTTCCAGTAGCAGGTCACACAGCACAATTCATATCAGCTGTGATAACATAGAGGCGTTTTTATTCCCACAGCATTACTGATAGAATGGATCATTTCCACAAGCAAATTTCAATCGTCAGCTCTTTGGAAACTGTAATTACCTGTCTACATCAATGCATATGTGGTCAATAAATAGCTCCGAATTGTTCAAGCTCCAAGGCAAGGACAAAAATATAGCGCATCAGATAAAGTCACTGCTTGTTGAACACATCATCCATGAATTACAACATATCTCTGCCAATATCTATGAGCAGCTCTTGTTCAAAATAGCCTTCCACAACTTCCTGAGGGTAAGGGCAATTACAGTCTCTACACATAGGGTGACATCAATAACAGTCTTAGGGGGTCAAATGCAGATACTTAACCTGACACTATTAAGCTTTCCATACATTTTTCCAAAATGGATCACAAGAGAACAACCACCTCATTAGTTATCGGCAAGTTAGAGAGTTTGTTAACGATAACCTATAAATGGGTTAGGTTGAGAGACACTTCTCTTGCGATACTTCACTTAAAAGATACTAAATCACAACCATGTTCGGAAAGGCCTTTTCCTTCATAGGTATCCCAGCAGCTGTAAAACCCCATTCAATCAAAATAATTGAAACTACTAGTATATCTCAAAGGCTCAATTTCTCCAATACCCTCTTCGATGGCCTCAAATGTTCCACCCTACATAAAATCCAATGCCCCTATCCTGACTGACATCCACTAGCACCCCATCCCTCTGCATATCAACTTCAAAATCCTTGTCCTTGTCTACAAATCTTTTCAAGGCCTCGCTCCTCTCCAATTCTGCAACCTCTACCAGCCCTACTATCCTGCTCACGTTCTATGCTCTTCCAATTCTGAGTGATATGCCTTCAACCCTCATTGACACAGCCTTCAAGCCATCTTGCCCCCACACTCTGTAACTCTCTCTCCAAATCCCTTTGCCTTGTTTCATCCTTTCTACCTTCAAAGGCCTCCTTAAAACCTACCTCTATGACTGCATCCTTGGTCACTTCACCAAATTCTTTTCCTACTTTTGCTCAGATCCGACCCCAAACGTGAAGAGCCTTGGGATGTTTTTACTATTTCAAAGGCGCTATATAAATGTAAGTTGTTGCTGTTGTTGTAAATGCTCCTCCGAATGTTTCTTATTCCTTCTAAGATCCTTAAATGCTGTCCTGCATGCTCTTCCTCCTTTTTACATCACCACTGAAATTAAACCAGTACTCACTGAGCAATCTCCTACTCGACTGATCCTTGTAGGCCCACAGCAAAATTTTATAAACTTGCTCTTTATGAATCTTCCTTGCCTTCTCGTTTCTCAGTTTTAAAAAAAACACTTCTAAACAGAACTGCTTCAGTTGTACACAATACTATTTATCTGTAATAATTACTGGCGGTAATTTATTATGGGAAAGTTATACAAAAATCAAGGGGCATGTGGGTAAAATCATTAAAAGCTAGAAGTGTTGATTTTACTTAAAATCAACTTAATAAAAAGAAAAGTAGGCCTCGATTTTAACTGCCAGCATGGCTTCCAATGGGAAATCATGTTGGTGAGTTCATTTCCCATCCGCAGATGGCAGAGTGAGAGTCGACCAGTTTTAATGGCCAGGCCTAACTTGTATCCCATTGGCCGACGTTCTGTGAGGGGAAGTCAGAGGGAAATGGTGGTAAATTGAGCACCCTGAAGGAGTTGAACTGAGTCCCTTCATTGAAACTGAGATATTTAGAACAAATACATGCACTCTAGGAAACAGCAAATAAAGCTGTCGAGGTTAACAAAACTTTCTAGTAAACAAATGGGACATAAATAGAGCTAACCATCCAACTGGAGAGCAGCCAAGCTCTGGATCTTCAAAAGGAAGAAACATCCTAAGATCATGCTCTAGCCCTAGCCTGAAGGAAGAAGACCATTAAACAAAGGAGAAGAAAGATTTATCTTCAGATTAAACCATTGCTATTGGGAGAGGGGGGTAGCCCTGATAATAAAGGATGAGATAAAGACAGAAGTGAGAAAGGATCTTGGCTCGGAAGTTCAGGAAGTAGAATCAGTATGGGTGGAGATAAGAAATAACAAGGGCCAGCAAAAACTGGTGGGAGTAGCTTATAGGCTCCCTAACAGTAGTTATACTGTTGAACAGAGTATTAATCAAGAAATAAGAGGAGCTTGTAACAAAGGTAATGCAATAATTGTGGGGGACTTTAATCTGAATATAGACTGGGCAAATCAAATTGGCGAAAGTAGTTTGGAGGACGGGTTCATCGAACAAATACAAGACAACTTCCTAGAACAAAATGTCATGGGACCAACGAGGGAACAGGCTATTTTAGATCATGTCTTGTGTATTGAGACAGGGTTAATCTCATAGTAAAGGATCCTCTGGGGAACAGTGATCATAATATGGTAGAATTTCACATTGCGTTCGAGAGTGACGTATGTAATCATAGAATCACAGAAAAGTTACAGCATGGAAGGAGGCCATGCAGCCCATCGAGTCCATGCTGGCATTATGCAAGAGCAATCCAGATAGTCCGACTCCCCCGCCCTATTCCCATAGCCCTGCAAATTTTTTCCTTTCAAGTATTTATCCAGTTCCCTTTTGAAGGCCATGCTTGAATATGCCTCCAACACCCCTTCAGGTAGTGCGTTCCAGATCCTAACCACTCGTTGTGTAAAGAAGCTTTTCCTGATGTCACCTTTGGTTCTTTTGCCAATCGCCTGAAATCTATGTCCTCTGGTTCTTGACCCTTCCACTAATGGGATCAGTTTCTCTCTACCTACTCTGTGTAGACCCTTCATGATAGTGAATACCTCTATCAAATCTCCTCAAAACTATCTCTGTTCCAAGGAGAACAACCCCAGCTTCTCCAGCCTATCCACGTAACTAAAGTTCCTCATCCCTGGAATCATTCTCGCAAATCTTTTCTGCACCTTTTCTAAGGCCATCACATCTTTCCTAAAATGCGGTGCCCAGAACTGGACACAATACACCAGTTGTGGCTGAACCAGTGTTTTATAAAGGTTCATACTTTTATACTCTATGCCTCTATTTATAAAGCCGAGGATCCCATATGCTTTTTTAACCGCTTTCTCAACCTGCCCTGCCACCTTCAACAATTTGTGCACATATACCCCCAGATATCTTTCTTCCTGTATCCCTTTTAGAGTTGTGCCCTCTAGTTATATATTGCCTCTCCTCGGTCTTCCTACCGAAATGTATCACTTTGTATTTTTCTGCATTAAATTTCATCTGCCACATGTCCACCCATGCCACCAGCCTGTCTATATCCACTTGAAGTCTATCACTATCCTCCTCACTGTTTACCACCCTTCCAAGTTTTGTGTCATCTGCAAATTTTGAAATTGTGCCCTGTACACCCAAGTCCAAGTCATTAATATATATCAAGAAAAGCATTGGTCCCAGCACCAACCCCTGGGGAACACTACTGTACACCTCCCTGCTCACCACTACTCTCTGTTTCCTGTCACTTAGGCCAATTCTTAGCCAAGTCAATCCATGTTGCTAGTGCCCCCTTTTTTCCATGGGCAGCAATCTTGAAGATAAGCCTACCTTGCGGCACTTTATCAAACGCCTTTTGAAACTTCGTATACACCACATCAACGACATTGCCCTCATCTACCCTCTCTGTTACCTCATCAAAAAACTCTATCAGGTTAGTTAAACATGATTTGCCTTTAACAAATCCGTGCTGGCTTTCCCTAATCAATCCACACTCGTCCAAGTGACTGTTAATTATGTCCCGGATTATCGTTTCTAAAAGTTTCCCCATCACTGAGGTTAAACTGACTGGCCAATAGTTGCTGGGTTTATCCTTACACCCTTTTTTGAACAAGGGTGTAACATTTGCAATTCTCCAATCCTCTGGCACTACCCCTGTGTCTACGGATGTTTGGAAGATTATGGCCAGTACCTCAGCAATGTCCATCCTTACTTCCCTCAGCAACTTAGGATGCATCCCATCTGGACTGGGTGACTTATCTTCTTTAAGTATGAAACTAGTCTTAAACTTAACAAAGCCAATTACAAAAGTATGAGGGGCGAGTTGGCTAAGGTTGATTGGGAAATTAGGTCAAAAGATATGACGGTGGATAAGCAATGGTGAACATTTAAAGAAATATTTCATAATTCTCAATGAATATCCATTCCATTGAGAAATAAAAGCTCTTTGGTAAAAGTGATCCATCCATGGCTAACTAAAGAAGTTAAGGATAGTATTCGGTTAAAAGAAGAGGCTTATAATGTTGTTAAGAAGAGTAGTAAGCCTGAGGATTGGGAAAGTTTTAGAAATCAGCAAAGGATGACCAAAAAATTGATAAAAAGGGAGAAAATAGAATACGAGATTAAACTAGCAAGAAATATAAAAATAGATTGTAAGAGCATCTACAAGTATATAAAAAGGAAGAGATTAGTGAAAGTAAACTTGGGTCACTTAGAGGCTGAGACAGGAGAAATTATAATGGGGAATAAGGAAATGGCAGAGACATTGAACAGTTACTTTGTGACTGTCTTCACAGTAGAAGACACAAAAAACATACCAGAAATAGTGGGGAACCAAAGATCTAATGAGAGTGAGGAACTTAAAGTAATTAATATTAGTAAAGAAAAAGTACTGGAGAAATTAAAGGGACTAAAAGCTGACAAATCCTCTGGACCTGACGGCCTATGTCCTTGGTTTCTAAAAGAGGCAGCTGCAGAGATAATGGATGCATTGGTTTTGATCTTCCAAAATTCCCTAGATTCTAAAACGGTCCCAGTGGATTGGAAGGTAGCAAATGTAACACTGCTATTCAAGAAATGAGGGAGAGAGAAAACAGGGAACTACAGGCTGGTTAGCCCGACATCAGTCGTTGGGAAAATGCTGGAATCCATTATTAAGGACGTGGTAACAGATCACTTAGAAAATCATAATATGATTAGGCAGAGTCAACATGGTTTTATGAAAGGGAAATCGTGTTTGACAAACCTATAAAGAGATTTTTGAGGATGTAACTAGCAGGGCAGATAAAGGGGAGCCAGCAGATGTAGTATCTTTGGATTTTCAAAAGGCATTTGATAAAGTGCCACACGAAAGTTTGTTACACAAGTTAAGGGCTCATGGGATTGGGGGGTAATATATTAGCATGGATAGAGGATTGGTTAACGGACAGAAAAGAGAGTAGGAATAAATGGGTAATTTTCAGGTTGGCAGGCTGTAACTAGTGGTGTGCCGCAAGGATTGGTGCTGGGACCTTAGCTATTTACAATCTATATTAATGATTTAGATGAAGGGGCCAAGTGTAGTGTATCCAAGTTTGCTAGGTGGGAAAGTAAGCTGTGAGGAGGGCAGAAAGTGTCTGCAAAGGGATTGAGATAGGTTAAGTGAGTGGACAGGAAGATGGCAGATGGATTATAATGGGGGAAATGTGAGGTTATTCATTTTGGTAGGAAGGATAGAAAACAGAGTATTTTTTAAATGGTGAGAAACTATTAAACGTTGGTGTTCAGAGGGATTTAGGTGTCCTTGTACATGAAAAACAAAATTAACATGCAGGTACAGCAAGCAATTAGGAAGGCAAATGACATGTTGGCCTTTATTCCAAGGGGGTTGGATAACAAGAGTAAGGAGGTCGTGTTGCACTTGTACAGGGCTTTGGTGAGTCCACAACTGGAGTATTGTGCACACTTTCGGTTTCCTTTCCTAAGGAAGAATATACTTGCCTTAGAAGCGGTGCAACAATGGTTCACTAGATTGATTCCTTGGATGAGAGGGTGTCCTATGAGAAGAGATTGAGTAGAATGGGCCTATACTCACTGGAGTTTAGAAGAATGAGAGGTGGTCTCATTGAAACAAATTAGGTTCTGAGAGGGCTTGACAGGGTAGATGCTGAGAGGCTGTTTGCCCCGGCTGGAGAGTCCAGAACTAGGGGGCATAGTCTCAGGGTAAGGGGCCGGCCATTTAGGGCTGAGATGAGGAGAAATTTCTTCACTCAGAGGGTTGTGAATCTTTAGAATTCTCTACCACAGAGGGCTGTGGATGCTCAGTCATTGAGTATATTCAAAACTGAGATCGATAGATTTTTGGACTCTAAGGGTATGGGGATCGGGCAGGAAAGTGGAGTTGAGGTCGCAGATCAGCCATGATCTTGTTAAATGGCGAAGCAGGCTCGAGGAGCCACGTGGCCTACTCCTGCTCCTATTTCTCATGTTCTTTGGTACGCATTCACTGCAAGGAATCCTGCTGGCAGCATTCCTGCAATCAATAGCTCATTTAGCAGCTGATGCAGTGGAAATTTTACAACCAAGCTACTTGAGGACAAAATCATGGCAGTTACAAAAATTACAGAATTTGTCACAGTATGACAAATACTAGTCTTAGCTATAATGAATGTGAACACTATTACATTAATCATAGCCCTTGTTGATGTTTTGCTGGCCAGGCCTCCTTTTCAGTCTGCACATTAAAAAAAAAATGACAAGGGATGTTAGAGCATGAAGTACAACTGTCAGAAAAGTTCTTGTGCTGTATCTAATTACAATGCAAATTCATGCCTTGTTGGGTCCTGGGGAAAATACCAGAAGAAAACACTCTAATGCTTTGGCATATTGCCTGCAGAAGACCTAAGCTTTTACTGTATTTATGTTTGGCAAGCAGATGGTGTTAATCTAGCATTACACCTTCTATAGAAGAGATTCCTGCTGCACTGACAAGAAATGATCTTGAAATGAAAATTTGGTGGTTGCTATAATAGGCACTTGATCCGCACCGCCAGTTTACACCTGTATAGTTAGTTGATAATCTGCTCCTCTGTATCTCTATTCCTCAAGCGTAGACAGTTGTGTTTGGTCAGATAAACATCTGAGGCACATGGAAACCCAGCATCATACTTATTCCAAACAAACTAAGGAGAAATCCACATAAAGTATGCAGTTGCTCATATCCTTAGGGAAAAACTCTACTTATCTAGCCCCAGACAACTGAAGTACAGATTGTCAAGAGCCAAAACTTAGTTACCCCCAAATGTGAGTAGCAGTAATGTTGGCGTGTAAGTGGTTAACATCACACAGCTTATTAAGACAGAGCATCGATAAGCTTCTCACTGCTTGTCCAGCTAGGCCCATTCTACCCAGTAGGCACTGATTTGCAGGGTTATCTGGACGCAAATGGGAAGAATTCCAACTCCCAATGACAAATTTATCCCTCCAAGTCCCATCAATGAAGTAGTCTTTCTGGTCATCTCTCAATTGCACCACTGGAGTACTGTGGAGTTGCCTGATTCAGAGGATGAACTTGGTTTCACTACCTCATCACCAGGTGTATGATCTTGGAGCAAACTCTACCCCAAAGACAACACACCTACCTCCCCAAAAAAGGATCATTACTGGCTGATTTATTAGGCAACTGACAAATGCAAGTTTGAGCCTTCGCTAGACAGATAAGAGATATCAAGAATTTCTCCCAAGTGGAATGGTGAGCAGCACAATTCACTATCAAATTTAAGAGTAAATTTCCACCACCTTCCTGACCACAACATGGATACGACACCATGCCCCACTGAATGGTGGATTCAGTAATTGGTCATATGGGGCTTTAGTAACAATTACTTGCGTCCCTGCAACCCAACCCTGGGTATATAACCTAAAGGAAAATACTGCGGATGCTGGAAATCTGAAATAAAAACAGAAAATGCTGGAAATACTCAGCAAGTCAGGCAGCATCTGTGGAGAAAGAAACAGAATTAACTGTTCCAATGAAGCTCAACGGAAGCTCGAGGAACAGCACCTCATCTTTCGCTTAGGCACTTCAGAACCTTCCGGACTCAACACTGATTTCAATAACTTCGAATCATAACCACTGCTCCCATTTTTTTGAACAGCAGGTGCTGGTAATGGTTCGGCCGCTGCCATTTTCAGCTCCTCTAGATCCATCTTTTGTTTCTTTACTTGTCCCATTACCACCCTCCTTGCCTTGCACCATCATCCCTTTTGTCATTTAATCACTCCTGCCCTCCACCCTTTCAGAGACCTTCCCTTTTGTTCTTTCCTCCCCTCCCCTTTCCCTGACTGCATACTTGCTTAAAAACTGTCAAATCTTCAACTTCTTTCAGTTCTGATGAAAGGTCATCGACCCGAAACATTAACTCTGTTTCTTTCTCCACAGATGCTGCCTGACTTGCTGAGTATTTCTGGCATTTTCTGTTTTTATTTTGGGTATATAACAATGTGTTAATATACCTGACCTCTAGGTAATGCCTTTCACCCCAAGCCTCAGAGTTTCCTCGTCAGCTATATAAGAGACATGCTGATATTCAATATCTAGGTTCATATGAAGAATGGCCACTTGGGTAAAGTGCCAGAGGGCAGTCTGCACAAGTAACCAGCACAAGCTGGCATTTTACTGAGAATGGAAGAGAAAGCTGAAAAAAAAATCACCATTTTAGATTATCCCTATTTATGGTGCACGTTAACATTTTAATCAAAAAATATTAATGTTTCTTCTTCTTCTGCTTTTCATTAATTATACTTAGGATGCAAATATAGCTTTAATAATCTGGTGTTTTTTGATAACAGTCATTCTGGTGTTGCTGAAGTTACTGCTTTAAAACACACAAATTGAATGCAGAGCCTTTTTGCTTTTGGTACTAAGCAGCAAAGCAAATAACATTATTCCACTTCCACCAAAGTCTGTGAAAGGGAAAGACAACAGAGAAACATGTTGATGTTTTAGTAAAGTATGTCAAAAAAAATTCACTCTGCAATTGAGGAATCATGTGTTGTGATGTAAATAGTCTGATGACGACATTTGGACAAATGTGGTGAAATTCCACCTTTAACAATAGGAAAGCATCTGGTTTTTCTCTTTTTAATGTCCTGTTAACAAAATTGCAGGATCACATGGCTTTGAAATGTGCAATTTCTGAAAACATAGATTTGGTCAGTAGGCCATTAAATCTAGAGATAAATAGATATTTTCCAGTTCTTTGTTAAAAGAGAAATTACACCACAACGTGCCCAAATGTCATGACCAAACCATTTACCTGACAACACAAAGTATTAATATTTATATACAATCTTATTAACATAAGGTCTTGGTGCAACCTTTGAGGACTGAAATAAGTTTGGGGTTTCTTGTGAATTTTTTTACATTAATGCCAGTTGTTTCTGAGAAACACAGTTTGGGCATGGAATTGTTTTCTGAATTGATATTGAATACTGAAGAACACAACAGAAATATGCAATATATTTTTTACATAGGTACATTTTGAGAAAAACCCACTCAAGGATTGAAGAATCAGTGAAACATTTTAATAGGGTTAGATATAAATATTAATATTTTGCATTGTCATATAATTAGTTTGGTCATAGCATTTGGACACAGTCATGATGAAATTCAAAAACCTATTAAGAGTTCTCTAAGGGTTAAGATATTCTGTTCATTGACAGAAAGTCAAGGTTATTTCAGCTAATACAAATCTTCACATTACACCATTGTAGCCTCCTCACAAAGCTCCATGTAATGATTTTAATTAATTTAATTAAAGAAAGAGACCCTACAATTTAAACAGCGCTGCAAAATCTGTCCATCATTTTTATTAAAAGAAACTCAGAGAAATAAGACAGTGTATAGTAGTAATATTCAATCATTAAAAGGTATGGGCCAGACCTGCGCCACGTACAGCAACACCGAGAGCACCTCGCACCTGATGACCAGGTTCTTGCCCACGATCGAGAGGGATCGTTGATCCCACAGTCCCAGTTTCTGCTTAACCTTGGAGATACGCTCCTCCAAGTTTTTGGTGCACGCCCCGGCCCCCCCGAACCAGATCCCCAGCACCTTCAGGTAATCCGACCTGACGGTGAAGGGGACAAAGGATCGGTCGGTCCAGTTCCCAAAGAACATGGCCCCGCTCTTGCTACGATTTACCCTGGCCCCCGAGGCCAGTTCGAACTGGTCGCAGATGCTCATCAATCTGCGGACCGACAGCTGATCCGAGCAAAAGACGGCGACGTCATCCATGTACAGGGAGGCCTTGACCTGAGTGCCTCCGCTGCCTGGGATCGTCACCCCTCTTATGCCCGCATCCCTCCTGATGGACTCGGCAAAGGGTTCGATGCAACACATGAACAAGACGGAGGAGAGAGGACAGCCCTGCCTGACTCCAGATTTGATCGGAAAGCTTTCTGATTCCCACCCGTTGATTGAAACTGCGCTACTGATGTTTGTGTAGAGCAGTTGGATCCAATTGCGGATTCCCTCCCCAAACCCCATTTTGGAGAGCACGTCCATCATGTACGTGTGGGATATTCTGTCAAAGGCCTTCTCCTGGTCCAGGCTGATCAGGCAGGTGTTCACCCCCCTGTCCTGTACGTAGGCAATCGTATCCCTGAGTAGCGCCAGGCTATCAGAGATCTTCCTGCCGGGTACGGCGCAGGTCTGATCGGGGTGGATCACCACCTCCAGGGCTGACTTGACCCGATTGGCGATGACCTTGGACAGAATTTTGTAGTCCACGTTAAGTAGTGAGATGGGTCGCCAATTTTTGATTTCTTCCCTCTCCCCCTTCCGTTTGTAGATGAGGGTGATGATGCCTTTCCTCATGGAGTCTGACAAATCTTCACATTACACCATTGTAGCCTCCTCACAAAGCTCCATGTAATGATTTTAATTAATTTAATTAAAGAAAGAGACCCTACAATTTAAACAGCGCTGCAAAATCTGTCCATCATTTTTATTAAAAGAAACTCAGAGAAATAAGACAGTGTATAGTAGTAATATTCAATCATTAAAAGTAATTGTATCTTTTTGTTGACTCCAACAGGTCAAATTTAATGTATCAAAAGGAATCAAACCTCTGCAATCTTCTCTTGTAAATCCATCCTCTATAAGGCTTCAAAATTGTTCATTCTGCACTTTGAGTATTTGGAATAGCTCTTACACATGTGCCCCTAAATTTCTGGCCTTTGGATCCATAGAGTGTTGCCAAGTTTCATAGTACTATCTCACAAGTGGTTTGTGAAGTCAAACTGCAATATTGTTGTTACACTTTGATCTCACCAAGTGGGAGTCTGGTGTGCCTGCCTTACACAAATATGCTTTCAGCAGGACATTTCTGTATGTGGTGAAGCTGTAGGCTTCGTGATGGGAAAAATAACACAGCCTTATTTTGGAAGGAAGGTGAAGGACGGTCCAAGGACTGGGAAATTATTCTCTCTTTTAGTGTCTCTTTCTTACTGTAAGCTTAAATTATCACCAAGAAGGACAAGACCTAACCATCTAAAGAGAGAAAAGAGAGAGATTGACAAATGAAAAAAAGAAATACAAAAAGCAGAAACATAATAGGTGAAAATAAATAGAAAAAATGCTGGAAATGCACAGATTGATCAACATCTGATAGAAAAAGATGGAATAACATTTCAGTTCTGACAAAGGATTACATCTTGAGCATTAATCATTTTTTCTATTAAGATGCTCCATTTTCTCCTCTTTTTTCACGATGAGAAACAAATTTAGAAAAAAAAACCCAGCTTAAGAAATAAAAGAGAAATTATATCTGGCTGAAATGAAAACAATTAGGGGGAAAACAATAGTAAAAGGTGCAGAATATGATTGTCCTCAAACCTGGCTACAGAGTGCTTTTTGTACAATGCAAACCAGCAAGGCTTGTACATGTGTTAAACATTTTCCTTGCTGACATTGTAGGTTAAACAAAATACTGTTGAAATTGCACACATGATAGAATTAAGTGAACAAAGTGTTTCTTGGCCCTGCTGATGTGGCACTCTTAAGGGTTTGAGCACATATGGTGAGCATGTCAGGATTCCTTAGGAGATGAAATCGTATATATTATTCATCATTTTACTTTAAAAGAAGATTGGCCAGTAAACTTAGGAGGGCTTCTGCGCTGGCAAGGAGATTTCCATTATTTCTTTCTTTCCAGTATCATTACCGAGATTTACATGACATTGAAGCAATCTTACAATCTTTGTAAGAAAGCGTTTGGTAAACTTCTCATTTATTGACAAATACATCATGACACAATGACGTCAATTGTGCTGAACTATATTATTGTATCTCTTGCATGCGATGACACCGCATTGGCAGTGACACATAGCTTCTATCCATCTCTAAACATAAATTAGGTTTGTCAAAAAAAATTTCATGAAGACTGCTCCTTTTAAGTTGATCTTCTTTCAGACTTACCTTTGTAATGTTGTAAATTATCAATGTAAGGATTTTTGAAGTTGGGCAGCTGCCCATTCAGTATGTTATCCCAATCACACTAAAATACAGCATGCCGCTTTTACGACATGCTGAACACTGCCAGTAGATATCTACCATCGGTTCTCTAACAGCGTGGGAAGTAGAGCTGCGGTGAGCAAAAAGAATCTGTCCATGGTTGTTGTACTTAGCAGCTCAAGATGTAGTGCACAGTATTGATTCTCATAATCTTAATTATCTCAGCCTTGGATTAAAACCTATCAATATTCCTTTGCTGGTATTTTTTAATGTTCATCATTGATAGGAACAGAACTAGGAAGAAACCAGTCCTGTATCACTCTCATATTGGCTCATACGAATGTAACATTGTTACAATAGGGTTGGAAAATTTCACTAACAGTGTAACCCGTTGTGAGCATTAGTATTCTGAAAAACAAGTAAAATTTCCAGTTTACAAACTCAGTCTTTATTTTTCAGTCTTTTTGTTTTGCCCTGTTTTTAATATTACCATTATATTACTTGTACTTATATAGTGCCTTACCATGCCAAAATGCTTCAAATTGCTTCTTAGAATGAATTACTTTGGATTGTAGTGACTGTTGTCATGTAGGCAAATGCTCCAACCATTCTGCTTTCCTTCAAATAGTTATGGGATCTCCAATACCCATCTAAGCTATCAGGACAGACAGAAAGCACCTCTGTCTAACATCTGAGGGATGGCAACTCTAACAATACAGTGTTTCCTAAGTACTGTATTGGGACCACAGTCTCGATTACTGCTCATGTCTTGGTGTGAGGCTCAACCCCACAACTTTCAAACTAATGCGTGAAAGTGCTGGAAACTGAGCTGACACATGCTGCAACATATACAGTCCCCACTGCTTAGAGCAGGTGCGTTGGTGTCAACGGAGGTTCCACCCAACCATCATCCCTGTGTTCGCTGACCTATATTGGCTCCCAGTCCCGCAATGCCTCGATTTTAAAATTCTCATCCTTGTGTTCAAATCCCTTCATGGCCTCGCCCCTCCCTATCTCTACAACCTCCTCCGAGATCTCTGTGCTGTTCCAATTCTGACCTCCTGTGCATCCGTGAATTCCTTCACTCTACCACTGGCAGCTGTGCCTTTTGCTGCCTAGGCCCTAAGCTCTGGAATTCACTCCGTAAACCTCTCTGCCTCTCTCTCCTCCTTTAAGTCGCTCCTTAAGCCCTACCTTTTTGACCAAGCTTTTGGTCACCTGTCCTAATATCTCGTTGTGGTTCGGTATCGAATTTTTTCTGATGACGTTCCTGTGAAGCGCCTTGGGGCTTTTTACTACGTTAACGGCACTACATTAATACAAGTGGTTGTTGTTGCCCGCCATACACGGTGGATAGTGTAAGCAAGAAATTTAAAAAGACTCCTCAGGTGCTCGTCTGTACGAAAGCGTCAGGGCCTGGGTCCAAATCATACTTATGCAGACAATGTGAGACCCAGCTCCAGCAGGAGAGAGTCTTAAATCACTTCAGTTTCGCACTAGCTACAATGTGACTGGGACCATTGTGAACTTCAGAAGAGTATCTGACGGCCGAGATCCTGGAGCTGGTGGGCTATACAACGTGGGACAAGAAGAAGTTGCGCATCATCTCCTGCAACGACGCGGAGCTTAATAAACCGGCAAGAAGGGCTCGCAGCAGTCCTATAGGTCCTGGGAGGACTGGAGGCAGCGGGGCTGCTACTGCAAGAGTACAAGCTGTTCCAATTACGGAGGGTGAGTTACACCTGATTGTAAAACAGAGCCTGGAACTTGTGACGGCAATCTTGTGCCATATGCCCTCACTGATTGTCTTTGCTTTAGCTTTCTCCCTCATCTTCTGAAGAGAAAGCTGTAAAGAAAGAGACTATGGGAACAGCTGATGGAACTGCCCGAAATAGTCGCACGCTTAATACGGTTTAAGCAGCTCCTTTGCAATTGGCGCCTATGGCAATGGTTAGCACCATTTGCACGATATAGGCGGCTGTCTGGGATAAGCGCGGATGGTGTAAGTGGGGGGGACTGCATCTACGGTATATTTGATTGCCGTTAAATGCGTTTTCTTCAGGTTGAACTTCGAACAGCAGTTTTTCGTAAATGGAAAGCTAATTTAAGGGAGCTGAAAAATTTCCATTCATTACTGTAAACCTATCAAATAATTTTCCAGCACTGTGTTACACATTGGGATTTGTTTCACTTGAATCCATTAAGTATGAAGATTTTAAAGTAGGTGCATGAATATTTAGTGAAAATGACTTCACTGTCTCTCTGAAAGTAGATTTAAAAAGTTAGCAGGATACATATAAAATGCAGAGATTTAATACAGTCACAAAAAACTTGACAATACAACGAGGGCTCTTGCTACAATGTTCCCTTTGGCAACCATACAACAACACATCAAAGTGAAAAAAACATTTCTTGGAGTGAGTATTTTGTAGGCTTTCCTCAAATGCATTTTACATTAGAGGCAGTATGTATCAAAGAGTTTTTGTGAGCATTAGGGGAGAGTGATTGTAGTGCTAAAAAGATACTGCAATGAACACTTTAAAACACGAAAAGAACAGGCAATCCTAGTCATATCAGACTACAATATTTTCCACCTGTTCCACCTTTATTACGCCTTTGATTATGGCCCAGCTTTTGTTTCATGCTGTCTTCTTTTATAACTGATTAGCTTTTCTCTATCTTAGAATAATTGAAAGTTATGACACAGAGAGAGGCCATCCGTGCCGGCAATCTTGTGCCATGTGCCCTCAAATATTGTCTTTGCTTTAGCTTTCTCCCTCCTCTTCTGAAGATACCGGGAGACAATTCTATGGGCATTGTAAGCTGTCTAGTACTTGGCCCAATTGGTCATTTCTTTCATGTGTGAGCCAAAGCAATGTCAGCCAACTAGTCTACCATGGAGGGCAGCAGAACAGAGTCTGATCTTGTCCTCGCCCAATGTCCGTACATGCACACTTTCCAACAGATGTCACTGGATTGTGATTAGGAGCAGGAACCCTTGCTGATTTATTCTTCCCTAGTTCAGGGATGCTCTCCAATTGCTGTTCAGTTTTACTACGCTAAAGGTGATATATAGATGCAAGTTCTTGTTGTTCAGTGGAGATCAGCTAACCCAGCACAGACTGGGAATTGAACCTGGGGCTTTCATGATTCAGTGCTACACTGAACATCACCTTTACTTTCCATTAGGAGGGGGCAGGGAATTCTTTCTTTCTTAATTATCTACTTGCGTAACCCCTACAATAATGACATATCAATAGTTCATTCATGTGGAGCAGTTAGTAATTTTCAACACTCGTGCACAAAAAAATTAACTGCTATAAGCATTCATGATGTGGAGATGCCGGTGATGGACTGGGGTTGACAATTGTAAACAATTTTACAACACCAAGTTATAGTCCAGCAATTTTATTTTAAATTCACAAGCTTTCGGAGGCTTCCTCCTTCCTCAGGTGAACGAGGAAGGAGGAAGCCTCCGAAAGCTTGTGAATTTAAAATAAAATTGCTGGACTATAACTTGGTGTTGTAAAATTGTTTACAATAAGCATTCATGCACACCTAATGTGATTGGTTTCAAATATTTTCTGTGTTACTAAGGAAAAATCTGCACCACCAATTCCACAATATTTTTAGAATACTTTGTTGATAAATATTTTGTGGCTTAAGCCCAAAAGATTAGTATACAGTCTTGAGTATTCAATAGGCACTCTGGCACATTTAGATTACCAGTCTATTGCAAAAAAATCACTATGTGTATACATATATTAAACACATCAGCACAAATCCAAATGGTTATAATATTTATTTAATTGATGTTATGAACAGTTTTAATTAATTTTCCTCATTGCTTGCTGACATACATGTCCAGTGTTTCATTTATCATATACCTTTCATACATCCTTTTTCTCTTTCTCCTGAGGCTAAAATAAATGTGTGACTGAGTGCTGGTAGGATATGAATAATCAAGGGGCATTGCTCCAGCCTTGGCACATCTTACTGTGGCTTTGTATAAAGCTGATAATTCCTATCCTTTAAATCCACTGAACATCACTGTCTGAATGCTAATCAATTCTGTAGTTCCTTTAGACTGAGTGTTGAAAAGGAGCCTTCGCGTTTAACTAATTATCCCTAGAATTGATAAAGATCTAATAAAAAGCTAGGAATCGGGTGTTAACTGAAGAAAACTGCATTTCACAATTGGTTTATGCCCACAGACAGCTTTGTTTTCATTATTTGCAATTAGCTTTTATTTTTCCATTTAGCGAGGGAAGGGTAAGGGGAATCAGCTTATTCGATGAAACCACACAACTGTAAATGAGATTGAAAATGTGAATTCCAGACACTAAACCAGAGGAGACAATACATCATGAAGGTGAGGTGATCGAGGTGCTAATTAAACTCCACTGAAAGATATAGGGAGGAATTTTAAACCCTCCGCAATAGGCAGTAGAGGGTCAGGGTGGGTTAAAATCAGCAAATATGCAAAACCTGACCTCAACCTGCCGTGAAGGTGCCTGCTCCTGTTTTAACCGTGGCGGGTTTAAGGGTGTCCGAGTAACCGACTCTGGAGAGGCGGGTTCATCATTATAATTTATTAATGAGGTTCCGTTCCTGAGATTTTGGAAGCCATTTGAGTTTAACAGCTGCAAGCTGGGGTTCCCGGGGCTCAGGAAGCCCAGCAGCTAAAGAGAGGCAGGAACAGCTGGATTCACCAGATAAGTGGTTAGGCCTCAGCTGGAGTATTGTGTACAATTCTGAGCGCCATACTTTAGGAAGGATGTCAAGGCCTTGGAGAAGATACAGAGGTGATTTACCAGGATGACACCAGCGATGAGGGACTTCAGTTATGCGGTGTGATTGGAGAAGCTGGGATTGTTCTCCTCAGAGCAGAGAAGTTGAGGGGAGACCTAATAGAGGTACTTAAAACAATGAGGGGTTTAGATAGAGCAAGTAAGGAGAAATTGTTACCTCTGGCAAGTGGGTCAGTCACCCGAGGTCACAGATTTAAAATAATTGACAAAAGAACTACAGGGGAAATTAGGAGAAATTTTTTCACACAGAGAGTTGTTAAGATCTGGAACGCATTAGCTGAAAGGGTGGTGGAAGCAGATTCATTAGGAGCTTTCAAAAGACAATTGGACATGTATTTGAATAGGACTAATATGGGGAAAAAGCTGGGATGCGGGACTAAATTGGACAGCTCATTCAAAGAGACAGCACAGGCATGAAGGGCCAATTGGCCTCGTTTTGTGCTGTAAGATTCTATGATTCAATAAGTGCTTTTCAAGCACTGCTTGTGGGCCACAGGGAACAGGAGTGCTTCCCCCCGGCCCCTCAAGCAAATCTTGCCACCCCCCGACTACCCGCCGCCCCCCCCCCCCAGCAAACCCATGATCTCTCCAGGTCCCCCCTCCCTCCCGATTGCCAGGTCAACTCCCCACTCCCCCCAACCCATGATGCGGCCTTCTACAGCAAGCTTTCCCGTCAGCAGCCGGCCAACCTATTAATCTGGCCGACTGCCAGGTGGAAAACAGCGTAAAAAAATGATTACCCAGTATTTGTGGGTTTTCCCTCCGCAAACACAAGCCCCTGCTCCCTCCCCGCCTCCCCATAAGTATCAAGGCCATAAGGTCTCAACCAACAAGCTGTTAGGATTGCAGCTATGTGTCTCTTCCTTAATGCAGTACTGCTGTGCTTTGCAGTTACTACTTCAAAACCCCTATGGATTTTCCGACTACCTCAAGCAGCTGATAAAATGAGGTTTGACTAAGAAACATCATCCTTGCTACAGATGAGAGTGAGAAAATTGCTAGCTTTAGCAATCTTCCCTTTTGTAGCTTTCTTTGTGCTAGAAATGTATGGAGACAATTAGTTTGTTTAGCTTTTGTTCTCACTTTACATTGAGATGGTTTTTTAAAAGAAAATTTTTTACACAATCTCAAAATAATCAGAGTTTGCTTAGAAGTAGTGACAATCACTAAATATAAAATCTATCATATTGCATGCTTTGTATTTGTGTTTACCTAACGAAGCTTTCAAAATTAAAGCAACAGTTATTAATAATTTGGCTCGCTCTTCCGTTCATTTATTCTCAGAGGTAATGCATAATGTACAATATGCACTCTACTGTGAGCCTACTTGGATTTTTCCCTTTTCTTTGCACTATTAAAGCAATCATTTTAATGAGTTTTATCTAACAGTCTCCTCAGAAATTATTTTTATGTGTTTATTTCATGGTTGGTTTCTGAATACACTAGTGAAACTGTATCATTTATATTTATATCAAAGGTTTCCAGCGCCCTATACAGTTGTTGGAAATGCTTTTTCTTTGTGTTGAGAAACATTCAATACAATGACAGTCATTGTCTTCGGCTCCCGCCATAGACCTCCGTAATATCGCCTGACTTTTCCCAGCCTCAGCTTATCAGCTGCTGCAACCCTCACCCATGCTTATGTTACCTCCAGACCACACTAATCCAATGCTCTTCTGGCTGGCCTCCCATCTTCTACCCTGCATAAACTTGAGCTCATCCAAAACTCTGAATCCTAATTTCACCAAATCGCACTCACCCATCACCCCTGTGCTTGCTGACCTACACTGGCTTCCGATCCACCAAAGCCTTGATTATAAAATTCTAATCATCATGTTCAAATCCCTCCATGGCCTCATCCCTCCCTATTTCTGCAAGCCTCCAAGAACTCTGCATTCCTCTAACCTCTTGTGCATCCTCCACTCCCTTCACCCCACCATTGTTGTGCCTTCAGCTGTATAGTTCCTATGCTCTGGAATGCCCTCCCTAAACCTCTCCACTTCTCTCTGCTCCTTAAAACCTATCTCTTTAACCAAGCTTTTAGTCAACCATCCTAATATCTCCTTCTTTGGCTCGGTGTCAATTTCTGTCTGATTACTCTCCTGTGAAATGCCTTGGGATGTTTTCCTACGTTAAAATGCTATATAAGTGCAAGTTGTTGTAGTGCAAAGGCATCATTCCCATTATGAGCACAAGAGATCATTTTGATGTGCAAGTGTTCCACACCTTTTCCCTCCTGAAAAGGAGACAACCCCTTTTAATGAGCCTACTCTACACAATTCGACCAACAGAGATTTGATTCAGCAGAAGGCATTTGATAAGCTGTCTCTCAAGAGGCTTATCAGAAACATTCAGGTATATGGTGTAATACGGAGATGTAGCAACGTGGATAGATAGCTGGTTGATGGACAGAAATCAAAGTATTAGGGTAAATGGGTGTTGCTAGGATTGGAGAAGGGTGTACCCCAGGGGGACAATACTGGGCCTACTTTTGTTCTTGATATAACTGATTTGAACTTGGGCATAGAGAGCAAAGTCTTGAAATTTGCTGACCACGCAAAAGTATGGGGTTTGGCAAACAGTGAGGAGGACTGTTAAGATTTCAGGAAGATATGGACATGTTTGCCTGGATTTTAACCATAGAATTTTCATGTGTGAGGTGAACATGATAACCATTACACTACAGAAACCAAGACACAGGATTCGAAGCAATGCAGCAAACCCCACTTAGCGTTTCAAAACTAATGGCTTAACCTCTCGGCCATTGCAGCTGCATGAATGGGTTAGCAGAATTGGCAGACAGGTGGACAATGTAATTAAACGTGGATAAGTGTGAGGTGATATGTTTTACGAGTAAAAACAAGGACTGGAAGCACACTCAATGGGCTCGATGTTACCAGGCCTGCGGGTTTCCGGCGGGTTGGATTTCGGGAGCGTGGTCAACACGCTCGGTGAAATTAGTGTGTTGCCCGCACGATCGTAGCAGGCAACACACTAATAGGAATCAATTACCTGCTCCTCCGGAGTCCACGCTGCTGGTCTGCGCGTCGGGCGGGCTGCGCATGCGCAGTACGATCTGTCAGCTGGAGGCGCTCTACTTAAAGGGGCAGTCCTCCACTGACAGATGCTGCAACCAATGGAACAAATTACAGCATGGAGCAGCCCAGGGGGAAGGCTGCTCCCAGTTTAATGATGCCTCACCCCAGGTATCATCAGATGGGGTGAGGAGGAGGGCGAAGACAGAGATCTTCCACCCGGCGGGCGTGAGGAAGCGGCCAGCCTCTGCCACCAAGAAGGCCTGGCTCGAGGTGGCAGAGGGGGTCACCTGCGCAACCAACATATCGCCCACCTGCATACAGTGCAGGAGGCGCTGCAATGACCTCAGTAGGTCAGCCACAGTGAGAACACGAAGTCTTTCCCCTACACTCCATCTGCCACAACACTGCCCCAACCCCACATCTCCTTCGGCACCGCCAACACTACTCTGTCACATCACCCCTCATACCCACTCAAACCCCATCCTCACCTTACCTCCACCTACTCACCTCGCCAGTACTCATCCTGCCACTAACACACGACCCAATCCTCATACAATCTCATGGCTCTATCCCATACTCACCCTCTCATGCATCTCCCTCACGGCCAGCCTCACTCAATCTGCCACCACCTGTGCTGCAGCCACAGGGCATGCATCACATATGTGCAGTAGGCAGCGTAAGGCAAATGTTTCGTGAGCATGAAAGGGGTGCACAAGGGTGTCGGAGGGTTTGCCATGGGTGTTACCTATATTGAATTTCAGAGCAACAAACAGCACACATTATATTGGCACCACCACTGCCATGTCTCCGCGAATCCTGTCTGTTGTGTCCAATAATGCCCGCTCCTGGGTATCACTATGAGGACCCACCACTGATGCCACCCATCGTGTTACTGCAGAGTAGGTGCAGGTGTATTTGCAGGGCTCTTCCGCGCAGACGACTGAGAGACATCGGCGGTGGAGCCGGCTGCACCCTGGAAGGATGCGGAGGAGAAGTTATGGAGGGCAGTGGTGACTTTGGCAGCGACAGGTAAGCACTTGGTGCTGGGGCCAGCCAGGAGCAGCTCGGCATGAAAGAGCCTGCAGATCTCCACGACTACATGTCGAGCGAATCTGCGCCTCCATGTGCACTGCTGCTTGGAGAGGTCCGGGGAGCTTCGCCTCGGTCTGTGGACCATGTGGCGAGGGTAGTGCCCTCTGCGATGCGTCTCTCTCTGCGGTAGCCCTCCCTCCTGCTGTGCAGGTGGGTGTGCAACAACACCGTGTTGGGGGGCTCCACGTCCCTGCGGCGGACGGCGTGGACTGCGAGGCTGCTGGTGCTGGTCATGCTGTTCGTCCTCCGAGGGTGTCCACGCACCACCCATCTGGCAGGTGTTGGTCTGAGGGGTTGTGCAGGGTAGGTGGGTGGTTCCTCGGACTGGGGCTGCGGTTTCGTGTCGGTCTGTCCTCTGGCTTGGCGGGGGGTGGTGGGGGGCAGGGGTTGCCCTATGTGACGCGGTGGCCTCCTGCGTGGGTGAGGGCTGTCCCCCGTGGAGTGCACCTTGGCAGCTGCCACAGGCTGCTGGCTGCAACACGCCTGGTTTGAGAGAGACTGTTTCCCCCAGTGTGTGAAACAGTCTGCGATGCAGGTAAAATCCCACACTTCCTCTTTTGACAGCTGATTCAGCTCATTAACTGACCTCAACAAGCAAGGTAAGTACTCTCAAGTGGAACACCGCTGGTTTTAATTGCCTGCGGGATTCCCACCAGCGGGGGCCACGCACGCAGCCCCGCACGTCATCGGGGAACCCGGAAGTGGTCGGGATCGCGGCGCGATCCGGTCACGTGACCTCATATCGGGATTTTCGGGGCCCCCCCGCTGGAAACCCGCAGGAAACCCGACCCTAAAATCGAGCCCAATGAAAAGATACTGAAAGGTGTGGAGGAACCAAGAGACTTAGGGGTTCAAATACATAACTCCCTGAAAGTACGTGCAGGTAGATATAGCCATAAAAAAAAGCAACAACATTTTGGGTTTTATAAGTAGGGGCATACAATTCAACAATAAAGAAGTGATGATAATTTTTTTTTTACAGAACATCGGTTAGGCCACAGTTAGAGAAAATGAGTGCAGTTTTGTGTACCCTTTGTAGAAAAGATGTTGAAGCTACAGCGATTGTATAGCATATATTCACCAGGTAGATGCCAGGGATGATAAACTAAAATTATGAGGGTGACTTGAAATATTGGTGCTATTGCCACTGGAGAAGAGAAAACCAAGAGGAGATTTAATCGAAGTTTTAAAAATTATGAAGGGTTTTTCATCAATTTCAAAGCGTCCTTACCCTTGTAAGGAGAGGGGTTAGGAGTATTTTCCTTAGTTGTTGGTGCATGAAATGCTTTGTCACAGAGGGTGGTTGAGGCAGAGATTATTGCCCCTTAAGGGAAAATTGGTTTATGAGGAGAAAGCAGGTCAGTGGGAACCCCAACCAATTTCCCCATCCCTAGCTTGATGATGCTGGAGTCAACTATAGTTCACCATAATCTCCCTGCCATAAATCACTACATTTACCCAGTGAGCCTTCAGGGTTTACATCAATAATGATTCTACTGTTAATAATTCTATTGGGAAAGACATCTCCAGTAAAATAATAAGAACTACAAGAAGGGACAGGCTTGTACTGGCAACCGAGTGGTGCCAGCACTTGAGCTTTTATTATCAATTTCTTGATTTCGTACTATTGTTTTAATGTATGCAATTTACAGGAATAGAGATAACATTTATTTTTCTCCTCCTTTCAGCTTCATGAATAACACATTAACACAATAATGCAAAATCAATAAATGATCAATGAACTCAATGGCAATGTTGTGACCTGTGCTACAGTAATGTTGGATTGAATAATGTATTACAGTATTAGCCTTGTTTAACACCACTGCTTCCATGGCACAGATTAAATGTAAATGCTTAAAAGGCCATGGTCACTTGCTTAGGAAGTCTTAGGATGGTTCCAATCCCTGGAAGAGCCTGACTGGAAAATGTCAGTGTTTCATCATTTTCCAAACACGGCAAGCTTGTGCTGTGCCTGCTGTGATGTAAGGTTTTGCTGCACTTTTAAAAAATTTCTTACCTTCATTTTTTTATAAAAATAAAAATGAGGAAAAATGACTGGGAGAGTAATATCAGAAAGCTGCAAATATATATAAATCTGAAAGAAAAACATAAAATGCTGGAAACACAGCTTAGTCACTATCCACAGAGGGAGCAGACAAATTGATATGTGGGCTAGGCCCTCCTTCAGAACCAAAAAATTAAAAATGAGCAAGGATCGGAAAGAAGGGGGGAATATGGAGAGAAAATATTGGCGGAATGATCTGTGAACGGTTTAAAAAAAACAGGAGATTATCAGGTGACTGAGATGTTCTTTGCATCAGGCAATGGAAAGGATGAAAGAAATTAAAGATACTAGAGAAACAATGAATGTGGAAATGCACCAACTTAGTTATCCACACATTCTTTATTTCTATAATGAATTTAATTTTTTTAAACATACCAGCCTTCAGGTACAGGGCACCACTGACTGTAATTGTAGCCATTTGTACAACTGTCAAACAACTGTATGACATACCTAAACAGGAAGAGCTATTATTGCATCAATGTGAAAATAGTATGTAAACCTCCAATAAAAAGTAATGCTCATCAATTCACAATTCCAAGGAAGTCTGCATGATGTTTTCATTCTGAGGTAGTCATCCATAATACACTTGTTTGAAGGAGAAGGAAGGAATGGACAACATAGTGCAAGCATGGTTGCTGACACCTCTTCACAACTCCTGTACCCCAAGAGAGAACTGATACAACTGGGCACACATTTGAACCAGGGCCCCGAATAACCACTCGTATTGGAATGGTAATAACCAGTTCCTTTTTCTCAGACCCTCAAGAAGGTTCCGTCAAAGAATAACAAAAACAATACAAGAGATACTTCAGAGTGTAATTGCTACAATGTGCTTACTCCCATCAGGGGACCATCTAGTGTTCAGTTAACAATATGCAAGTACCATACATATCAGTTTGCACCCATGACCTCCTAATTAAGAGGTGAGCACGCTAGCACTGAACCAAATTGTAGATTTGGACCTCCACCCTCTATTAGCTGGCCCTTCATTAACTATCACCATCTATGCCTTTATCACCAGTGCTGTTACCACATTCTGTGCTTCCTCTTCAGATACTTTGTCATTTGTGTCAATAGTAGACAGAATTTTTATGTAGAGCATACAAAGCACAGAACATTCTGAACACTAAAGGATAGTGCTGATATTTATTACATATTAACTTGATTAGATTTTTACTGTTTTATATTATTTTCCCCTTTGGGGATCTCCTCGTCATACAGCAATCACTGACCCTGAGTCCAGGCTGGTGAGTTTCTCCTAAAACTCTATCCATGCTGCACTTGAGTGGCTTTTTAAAGATGCATTGGAGTAACAGGAGTTCAAATGCCTTCTGATTTTTTAAGTCCTCCTGTTGGAGAATGCCTCACTTCTCTTCAGTCCCCTCTCTCTGGAGGAACAGTGGAAATTTTAACCTCATTGCACAGAGAACCATGCGTTATTACATATGTCATGTCACTCCACAATGCAACGCATCAGTATAGTGCTGCACTATACCAATGTGCCATTCCCTGGACAACTTTATTTAAAAATTAATTAAGAAATGCCGCAAAAGTGGAGCTTGTGCAATGCTCTCACATCCATTTTCTGTTTGTATTAAAGGCACCTCCCAGTGAATGTTTTGGAGATAAAAATTGAAACAAAATCATCCAGAAGGGCACAAAAGAACCCAATGTACTATTCATCCCATCAGACCACTTCTTCCACATTAGCCACAATGCTATGGAAATGGTGGTGGCACTAGGAAGAAGTAATGGCCAAGTGTGGGAGAAATACCTTTACCTCATGTGTAGAGGTAATTTTATTACCTGGAGTTATAATATATTTACTCTTTTGTTCCAGGGTAAAGCCAGTGCCCTACATCTTATGTATCACATGGTAAACAAATACATTTGTGATCTGTTTCCATTCCTATGGCTAAACCTTAATTATTACACATCAGTTGTTTGTAGCAATATGGTGTCACATCATAAAAGCAGTTCTACCCAGTGAATACTTGAAATATCACTTTAGTAAATTCACTAGTTCTTCTATATTCTAACTTAGTTGAACCTCCAAATCTACTTACCAGTTAAAACATCTTTATTCTCAGAGGCACACACTGCCTTTCAATTACCAAATGGAACAGTCCAACCTGCATCCTTTTAAATAAATCTAGCCACAGTAAAAGCTGTTGTCATGGCAACCACAAAGCATGTTAAAAGAATTACTACAAAGCATTAATTCCCAGAGCAGTAAGAGAGGAAAGAAAACCATCTTGCAATATTAGCAGACCCTTCAAGTATCAGTTTGGATTAAGCCTGAAATCAGCTCATGAAAACTAAACAAGGTATATCCGTTCGCTGTATGTGAAATTTGTAAGACAGCTCTCCATTTCTAACCCAGTTCAAGAACATAAAAAAACCAATAGTTTTTATAATCATGGAAAAGTGCTGAGCTCCAGTTTTCCCAATGAAAATTATTTTCAATTAATATTAAGTTATTGTTATTAATAATTTTTCAATAGCCAGTTGCTTTTTTCCTTTCGTTACATTTCTAGGACAAAGCCTGCTTACTGTAATTGACGGTACGGTAACACCCAATAGATAAATAATCCAGCTCGTCACATGACATTCAAACATTACAAGTTGCCACTCATGATTACTACAGTCCGATCCTAAGATTGGCATTATCAGTCGATCAAAACGTCACACTGCAGCACATACCCAGCACACTGCAGTGACTACAGTTTAAATGCTTGCATAATTACTGCTCTCTATTTTTCATGCATCTAATCCAATTCCGGGAAAGCAAAAAAAAAAACAAGAGGTTCATAGTTAACTTAAAGGGCATCACAAAATCTCCCGATAATGAAATGTTATCAGCATTCATCTTTACATTTATGTTTCAAAAGTACAGTCCCGGTGATAAGAAGATACATGCACTACACGCCATTTACTACCACACAATAACACTGGTAATTGAATGGTGAGCTCACACTCTTGCAAGCAACTCTTCGGAGAGCTACAGCCTGCAAGCTGCCACTTTCCCTCAGCCCGAACATTTTTTTCCTGTTAAGCCTGTATGTGCTTTATTGATGGGGAATGAGGATGCTGCCCCTTGCACAAATAAACACCACGAAATGAATAGGATTAATAAATTCAGAACGGCAATAGATGGGTTAATTCAAGCTGCAGGCTTCTCATGCATGTAGACAGCACTTCTTCCGACAACCAAGAAATGACTTTGCCTGAATTTTTGACATTCAGTCCCTTAACCACTCGAGGTAATGGCACCGTATCTGTCATCAGAACATGGTTGCCACTGTCTAAAAGATTAATGTAGGTCAGATTCACTTCCATGCATAACCTTTAGACAAACATGCCATGTTAATCTCTGCAATGCTCAAATGTGCAACTGAGTAGTGTGCACGCTGCAGTGGCAAGGTTGTGCTCTGCAATGACTGTGATGGAAAGAGCTACCTGAAAGGTTTCACAGTGCCATTTCATTTCCATGCTGCTCTGTCCTGTCTGGCTACCAAGTGACCGCTGCGTGCATAAAGCTTTCTTTAATTCTTAATGGAAATCCTTGAAAATTTAGTCCATCCTCTGAAATCAATACTTCTGACAGGAGAGCTCCCTGACTCAGTGAGCGATCAAAATGATAAATTGCCTCCGCATCAGCCTGGCCTATCAGTGCCCTGCACACAGATGGGCGAGGGAAGACACAAAGCAGCTTCATCAGTCACGTGTCATCCAACGACCAATGTTTGTCAGAGGCTGCTGCAGGAAGGATTGCAGCAGCTTGTCCTGCAGATGAGATGTATTGTACATCACCGTCAACTGATCCTCTGACAAACACTTGGCACAAGATTCGGAATTCTGAACTCGAAAGGTGAAAAACCCATATTTAGCAATCCAAAAAAATGAAAACAAGAAACACACAATTTACTCCTATGTAATTGCTGCCGCAAAAACCATAACCGAGTGAGTACAATTTAAACAAATGTAGTCCAGTAAAACACAAGACTGCCTTTCCTATAGCTCCTTTATAGTCTAAAATTGTTGGAAAAATAAAGTGAACATCTCAAATACATAATTTCTCATGTCTAAGCCAGTCAGATAAATCAGAGAACAATGATTAAAGTATTGTCTTCACAGGGTTCTATGAGACAATGAGCATAATTGAAGATATAAATTATAAAAGGGCGGAAAGTACTAATATGGGAATTGCTGCACTGTTCTAGAAACATAATAAAGGCAGACAGACAAATGGCTCTAAGACAATGTGATACATTTTAATATAATTTTATGCTGTGTCTTGCTTTTCTATCAAATATGACCCAAAGCACAATGTAATATATCTAGGGACAAAACACAACCAGGCATGCAGTCCATTTAATCAAGCAGCAGACTGTTTGATTATCGACAATTTACTAAAAACTAAACCAAAAGCATGACTTGTTACTGTTTTGCACAGATTCTGAAAGGTTGTAGTCAGTAAGGTTTTGTCTGTTGGCAGAAGTGAAGGGGACCTCTAAATGCAGACCAAATCAGTTGTAAAAAAATTTAAATATCAATTTAAGGTCACACCACATCTGGAATACCATCTGGATACCCACTAATATAGGTGACAGCATTAGTCAGGGGAAAACAATGGGCCCAATTTTCAAAAGGAGTGCCATGTAAACATTACTGTGCAGTTCTTTGTTGAACATTATTTCACTTATCTAGAAGTGACATAAAGGGGGTGATTTTAGGAGGCAATTGCGGGTGCGTTGTGGGGGCGGGGGAGCTCTGAAAATCGTGGAAATCCGGTTTGGGTTCGGAAGCCGGCTCCAATCCGCCGACTTCCGAGTTTCCCAGGGACCCACCTGTGTGCGCGGGCGACCCGTAAACGGAAGTCTCGCCGGCAATTAAAGCCGGCAGGGTGACAGTTAAAGAGCCAAATGTACCTTAAGGCACTTTACCTGTGACAGATTAAGTAATTAGAATGATTTTTAACTTACCTGGGCGGCTTGCCCACCATGAAACCAGGCATGAAGAGCCGGATCAGAGAACAAGAAACTAAATAAATTAAATAAAAAACCATAGACGGAAGCGAAAACACAAAATGAACCAACCTTTGCACCCTGCTCCAACGTCCAATGTCTCCTTCTCCGATGTCCCCCTCTTCACCCCCTCCAATGTCCCCCTCTTCACCCCCCTCGATGCCACGTACACCTTCACCTCCCCCCCCCCCCCCACTGCTGCCAACCCGCCACCATTGCAAAATTGAGCCCAAAGCATGTGCACTAGTAAAAGATATATATATCCAGCTCAATGACTGTGTCAGATCCACTATTAAAACAACTCTGTCACAAGCAACAAACAAATAACGGCACTTGTTTCTGAAGCAAACATACTGTACATGAGGGAAAACAAAACAAAAAGAGTGCTCCAAGCACTAACCCTGCCGTCTTGGCACTGTGCCAGCCTGGGCAGCTGGAGCAGTGTTCTCATGTGCTTGTCGACTAAGCCCAAGTTTCCACAACGGCCCTTAGTGCATAGACACAAAGAGGGGAGGCTCAGTACCATATTTGTTCTTGTACTTGGCCCTAAATGATCACAGAGGCCAACAGAACTTGCTATTTGATGATGTGCCATATTAAAAAAAATGTAACATTTTCAAAAATGGAAAATCACAGCCAGCAAAAATACCTGACTCATATTAGAATGTTTACAAGTTAACATGCATATACCTGAAGCCTGTTTAATCATTAGCTCACTTCTTAGTTGTGTATAATAATGCAAATAGTGCATTTGCATGCTACTTGCACCATTTTTATTACCAGAACTGTCAACATTGTGCAAATGTGAGATTTTCTGTCACAAGTCATATATTTGCTTACACTAAAAACATAAACATAGCTAAAAGCAATGAGTTGTGTCTACCACATGGGTAACAGGGAATGGCCAAGTGACATTAATATATTCCTTTTCTTTCCTCTCATCTGCTTTACCTTGTCTTTCAGCCTTTTCCTCCCTTTTTCCATATTTTTCTCAGACTCCTTTATTGCTTTCTCTTGCCAGGATGCTGCCATAAACTCAGTTTTACAAGGTTATATTGCTTTTTTGAGACTAGGATTAAGGCACACCATTGAACCAGAATAAAGCTTCACACTGCATTTAGTTTTGCTGGACTTGACATGGAATTAGGTGATGCTGATACTGAATTCCCGAAATGGAAAGGTCTTCAATTCTCTGCACTGTTTTCCTTGACCTTGCTATGTACATAATGATGTTGTATCGGCCCCCTGTTTTGTTACATTGCTAACACAGCACAACCATTATTTTTCATCTCTGGGAGGCCCACAATGCAACACAAATCAACTGGATCCAATGTGTTCTCACGGGCTGTAGAAAGGACTTCAGGTCTGAGATATGCATCTTAGCACTATCACACAATATTGCACCATTAGATACAGAATAATTATTCTTTTATTTTATTAGATGAGATAATTCCATTCACAGCCCTTATCCCACCTTAGTTTCACACATCATCCCTAAGTGTTTGACTTGGGCTAAATTAAAAGCACAATTAAGTCATTTTTGATCACATAACTAACGTTTTGAAAGCTGAATTTCATTTGTATCTTCGTCCACTGAAAAATGGTTTCACATGATTTAAAACTCCAGGAATTACTGCACAATTTGTGACAATAAGGATAAATAACAGCAAGAAGGCTTGAGCTGAATTTTATTACTGGATGGTGCATCAGCATTGACATTTTGTGCCACTGAATATTTATCAGTCAGTTTGTACATTTAATATCAGTGCGCTAGAAGTTCAAATATTCATCAGAAGGGAAGTAGTCTCGTATGACAATGCAAATTCAGCCATTTTCTCATACGGCACTTTCTTCATACAAAGTATGCAGAAAGGCTCTTTTGTACTATTGATGCATTGGGATAGGGTATGTATTATTTTTAAGTACAGGGATAAACTTTTCTTTTTCAAAAGCATTCATACCCCAATACTCCATTGCTCCACAGATTGAAATGCACAATGTGCAGCTCTACAATGTGTTTCAGCTACTGGTGCTTTGAAATCCATCTAGTTCACATTACAGAGTAGATTTCAAAGCACAAGCAGTGACACCAAAATAACTGCACATGCAAAATTCTTGAAAAGTTCGGATCGCAACTTTAATTTTCTGACCCCCTGATCCTTTCCTGATGTTGAGGAAAGGTCTACCCAGACCAACAGTGCATTATGGACCCATACCAGTCATCCGAGAACTCAACTGGCCCTCAGCTAAAAAAATAAGAGGTTGTCAGGAGCAAGTGTTTATATTTGTTGTCAGCAGTGCAGGGAAAAGCCATCTTTTAAGGTGGGACTCAGAGCCAACTTATTTATAGTACAACACCGCTGATGAAGTTGGGCTGTCTCTGGTGGCAGTGACATAATATAACTTTGATATGAATGACCATCAGCGGTACCTGAATGCTAATATCAATTTCACCTCCTCCTCCTCAGACAACTACAAAAGAAATGGCCGACTGTCACCTACAGGACGATCAGAGAGTGGGCAGGGGGACATGGAAGCTGAACGTGAAACTGTTGACCCCGGGAAACATTGAGGAACTGACGAGGGATTACAAAGGTTGGAGAACCGTAAAGCCCCTCTTTGATTCCCCAGTGCACTGGTGGGAAGCCATCAAGGCGAACATCAAGAGGTTCTTCATCCTCAAAGGTGTTCAGAAGGCGAGAGAGAGGCAGAGGGAAACGTCCCGACTCCAGAAAAGCATGCAGAATCTTCTCCTGCTGCAGTCGATGGGGATCGATGTCGGGGAGGAAATCAGAGAGGTGAAGGACCAGCAAGCCTCGCTCTTTGCCTCCGAGGCCTCCAAGATCATCTTCCGGTCCAGAGTCCGCTCCGTGGAGCAGGACGAGACTTGCTCGCGCTTCTTCGTTCAAAAGGTGCACAGAGAGAGCACTGTGATCAGCAGCCTGAAGGAAGAGGACGGCTCGGTCACGTCCTCGCAGCCCGACATACTGAGGATCTGCAAATCCTTTTATGCCGGACTGCACGACACGAAGCCCACAGACAGCGCGGCCTCCCAGTCCTTCTTGTTGTCTATCACGGAGGTTCTAGACGACAGCAAGCGGGAGAGTCTGGATCACCCGCTAACTCTGGACGAACTGACAACGGCCGTCCGTTCCTTCGAGAAGAGTAAGACTCCCGGAAGCGACGGCTTACCGGTGGAGTTGTACTCGGCTCTGTGGGACTGGATAGGCCCAGACCTGCTGGAAGTGTACGGGGTATGCTCCTGGCAGGCAGCATGTCAGACTCCATGAGGAAAGGCATCATCACCCCCATCTACAAGTGGAAGGGGGAGAGGGAAGAAATCAAAAATTGGCGACCCATCTCACTACTTAACGTGGACTGCAAAATTCTGTCCAAGGTCATCGCCAATCGGGTCAAGTCAGCCCTGGAGGTGGTGATCCACCCCGGTCAGACCTGCGCCGTACCCGGCAGGAAGATCTCTGATAGCCTGGCGCTACTCAGGGATACGATTGCCTACGTACAGGACAGGAGGGTGAACACCTGCCTGATCAGCCTGGACCAGGAGAAGGCCTTTGACAGAATATCCCACACGTACATGATGGACGTGCTCTCCAAAATGGGGTTTGGGGAGGGAATCTGCAATTGGACCCAACTGCTCTACACAAACATCAGTAGCGCAGTTTCAATCAACACGTGGGAATCAGAAAGCTTTCCGATCAAATCTGGAGTCAGGCAGGGCTGTCCTCTCTCCTCCGTCTTGTTCGTGTGTTGCATCGAACCCTTTGCCAAGTCCATCAGGAGGGATGCGGGCATAAGAGGGGTGACGATCCCAGGCAGCGGAGGCACTCAGGTCAAGGCCTCCCTGTACATGGATGACATCGCCGTCTTTTGCTCGGATCAGCTCTCGGTCCGCAGATTGATGAGCATCTGCGACCAGTTCGAACTGGCCTCAGGGGCCAGGGTAAATCGTAGCAAGAGCGAGGCCATGTTCTTTGGGAACTGGACCGACCGATCCTTTGTCCCCTTCACCGTCAGGTCGGATTACCTGAAGGTGCTGGGGATCTGGTTCGGGGGGGGGGGCCTGGGCGTGCACCAAAAACTTGGAGGAGCGTATTTCCAAGGTTAAGCAGAAACTGGGACTGTGGGATCGACGATCCCTCTCGATCGTGGGCAAGAGCCTGGTCATCAGGTGCGAGGTGCTCTCGGTGTTGCTGTACGTGGCGCAGGTCTGGCCCATAACTCGCTCCTGCGCTGTGACAGTCACCCGAGCAATCTTCCGCTTTATCTGGAGATCAAAAATGGACCGTGTCCGCAGGGACACAATGTACAAATCTCTGGAGAAAGGGGGGAAAGGCGTGCCCAACGTGGCCCTCATCCTGATGGCCACTTTCGTGTGCGGCTGCATCAAGCTGTGCATAGACCCTCGGTACGCAAACACAAAGTGTCACTACGTGCTGAGGTTCTACCTGTCCCCGGTGTTGAGAAGGATGGGCCTGGCCACGCTGCCACGGAACGCTCCGTCCAGTTGGACCGTTCCGCCCCACCTGTCCCTCGTGGAAAAATTTGTGCAGAAAAACACCTTTGACCACAAGGCGATCAGCAAGTGGTCCGCACGTAACGTCCTCGAGACCCTGCGGGAAAAGGAGATGGTGGATCCTGTCGGTTGGTTCCCCGAGCAGACTGTCAATGTCATTTGGCAGAATGCCTCATCGCCAGAGCTTTCAAACAAGCACCAAGACCTAGCTTGGCTGGTGGTGAGAAGGGCCCTTCCCGTCAGATCCTTCATGTAGTCCCGGACTCTCAGCGCCACCGCGCGCTGTCCCAGAGGAGGCTGCGATGGAGACGAGACCGTCACCCATCTCCTTCTGGAATGTGCCTTTGCAAAGAAGGTCTGGAGAGAGATGCAGTGGTATCTGTCCAGGTTCGTCCCGAGCAGTTCTGTAACACAGGATTCTGTGCTCTACGGGCTGTTCCCGGGGACGCACACTGAGACGGACATCAGCTGCTGCTGGAAGACCATCAACTCGGTGAAAGACGCCCTTTGGTCTGCCCGAAACTTGCTGGTCTTCCAGCACAAGGAGCTGTCCTCGACCGAGTGTTGCAGACTGGCACATTCCAAGGTCCAGGACTACGTGCTGAGGGATGCACTGAGGATGGGTGCAGCCGCCGCAAAGGCTCTGTGGGGAAAGGCAACCGTTTAGAGCCTTCCCGCCATTGTATACTGAGGGGCTGCAATCAAGGAAAAACCCCCTCGGGCAGAATGTAAAATTCAAAATTGATGTAATGTACCCGCAATAAATCGGCAATGAATCTGTAATGAACCACCTGTATTGATTGTGATGCAATGAGGCACCCTAGAGTGTCATGAACTGTAATGATGTCCAATGTGTTTCATTGAACTGTACTTGATGTAACCTGCAAATTGCATAATCGATATTGTGTATGTTTGGAATGTGATATGAGAACTGTATTGTATGAACTGCTGCAAATTTTATGAATAAAGTATATTTTTTGAAAAAAAAAATCACCACAAATTTGCCCTCCATGAAATATATTCTTATTGTGATATCACTGAGTAAAATCCAACCCAATGTTAGCAGTGCTATTCACTTAAAAATGAAGCACTGGATCATTTAATACTTCTCTGATGTAAAAGGTTGCCATGGTCAAACAGCAAATGTTAACATCAGAATCCATTATTAGATTCCATAATTCTATAAAATTAACTTTTAGTTTTATTTCGTTTACACCTTTTTCCAGTCTATGCATCTAGCATAGATGACACCATCAGGGGAACTGGTTGAGAGCAGTAACTGAGTTTGATGACACCATGGAAGCTAAACACCAGGTCAAATTACTTCTCCCTCAGCAACCACACTGCCTTATCATCTGTTTCAGTGGAATTGGTCTGCAAAAATGTGTTCCCAGTTCCGGCAAATGGAAAGCTTGGCAATGATGAGTGCAAAAGAAATGCTCTTGTTACTACTCTGCTCAATCTTTTCTTTCTTGGAATTTTTTTTCCACCTGACATAACTGGAGTCACATTTCAGCAGGGCTATCGAGTGCTTTCATGAAAGCTGGAAGATGATTTCAACTTTTTGTTTACATTTTATCTGTAATCTTCCTTTTATGCTGAAGAATTTAAATACAAAAATATTGGACTTTCTCAGCTGGCCCTCAGCTAGAAAAAATGGCAGTTACAAGGGACAGAAATTTGTGTTTGCTTTCAGCAGCAGAAAAAGGCCACCTGCTAAAGTGACACAAAATAGCTAAAAAGGTGCTGTTTTGTGTCAGTACCAAGTCCATATCTCACAAGGACAACAAAATCTTACACCAACATTCCTAACTCAGAAGTGCTTCCATTTTTGATAGTGCACGGTAATTCACAGCAAATAAGGAGAGGAAACTGGAGTGTGAACCTGTTTGCAGAGCACTCACATATCTCCTAGTGGCTGCTACCTTTGGAGGTCAGGTAGATATCAAAAGCAAGTGGTTGGAAGATGGTGAATGCCACAGCAGAATTTAAAACAGGAAGGAAAGGGACTAATATAAAATAATGAAGCAAAGAAAACTAAGAAAAATATTTGTATCCTCATTTACAATACTAATTTGCATGGTATTTGCAGCGTAATCTGGTATAATCCAGAAATAGATCTCAGACAGTTGAGGGGATGTTTAATGAGGAGTGAATCTAGACAGTAAAATGAACGGCATGGAAGTAAAATGAAGCAGATGATTAAATCTTATATCGATTCTGTATATAGCCCAATGTAAACCAGTTTCCCTGTAATACAGTTGACTCAGCTAAAGCGTACGTTTAATCTGATCTGTCAATAGAAACATATAAATCACTTTTTAACAGCACCCACAAATTCATTCCTCTAATCCAAATTCTTCCCACTTGCAAATGTCCTGACATTTTTCACACTGACATTTTAAATTAAACGCAATCACACATTTATATTTTTATCTCCACTAAAATCCACCATGTTAAAATGAAAACAATGTTAGATTACATGTTTTGGATTTCAGTGTTACACAAGATTTATAAAATTTGCCAAATGCTCCAATGAAAAAGGAATAAGTATTATTATGTGTGTGTATGCATATCCGCGTGTTCATATGTGTTGGGGGTGAAGTTGTTTTATAAAATCCAGTATTTTTTATGATTGCTTTAACACTATGTGCGAAGTCTCAAGTATTAGGTCATACTAGGCCTGTAATAATGCTGCTGCTGAAAAAGATTTAACACAGTGGTATGTATTTTATTCCAGTGTCCTGTTCAGCCAATTATTAGAAGATAGATACAATTACCTTAGCAACACTGCAAATTCTGAATATTTCCGTGACATACTTCACCAGGGTTATAAATAAGATCTGGGCTTAATTCACACCAGCAGACTAAAATCAATATAATTGAACTTTTAAAGAAATATCTTTTAGAAGGTGTTTGTTAAAATGAATGCACATAACATTGTAATCACTGATGAGTGACACCCAATTTGGTGTTCACCCAATTTGTGCATCACAATAGTGCATAGGAGAAAATAGGGTAGTGGGAAAAAGAAATGGGTTTTACTTCAACAACTGGATAAGTCTTCAACATAACTTATATTTGATAATACAATTAATATTTACTACCTTAGATTGTAGGGAAGATGTTACTGTCATTTCCAAAATGAAAGTCATTTAAAAATCATGGGTGCCAGACAAAAAAAGAATGGACTTGCAAACTCCCTCTTTTTCAGATAAATGGCCATTTCTACAATAATGTTTTTTTTACTATCATGACACAATGTTCCTTTTTGTTTTGCTGTTCCCTCTCCACTTTTGATCATGCTTACAAACAGTATGCTGTGTGCGCTGGTAATCAAAAGAGACAATGTAGTGGCGGCAGATGAGAAACCCTGTTGGCCGGAGATACCCATAAAATTAAGTCTCTGATTTGCTATAATATTTATAGATTCTTTAATAAACAAACATATACAAATTAAATGAGATAAAATTGACTTTTCTATTTTAAAATTTCTTTTCACAAAAATTAAATTTCATTACTAAGGAAGGTGCTCAAAATTAGAAAAATTGTAAATAGCATATTATTTTATTTATTTAAATAATTAAATAGCAAACATGAGATTCTTGGGTTCACATAGGGTTGCAAATTCAGCTGCCATTGGGAATTAATTTTTCTTTTTGAAATTTTTTTTCTGCTTTTAATTTTAATTAATTTATTAGTTCTTTAAAGCGTATGGAATTTGAACCCAGTTTAACACCCTCTCTGCTCCAGTCCCTTATTTGCCATTAGGCGCCTTACTTTAAATAAAGGTTTTAGAAAAACACTGAAGGAGGTCTATTTTTTATTTTAAAAGTTATTTTAAAATGTAGAATTCTTTTAAATTTTTTAATGTCTTATTAATGAAGATATAATGCGTTAAAGAAGGGATTTGGATCCTCATCAGTCTCCATCTTACCATTCTAAGATTTTTAAAATAATTTAACAGTTTCTTTAAACTAAAATGATTATGTATTTTTTCCTGCAACTTTATAACAAAAACTACTGCACTTTGTTTTTGAGAAGGTCAGCAGGAGTGCAAAAGAACGCAAGAATAGAAATTCCCCACCGAACAGCATTGCGTGACTACCTTCACCATACAAACTGCAGCGGTTCGAGTAGGGGGCCCAACACCACCTTCGCAAGGGCAACTAAGGATGGGCAATAAATGCCGGCCTTGCTAGCGATGCCCATATCCCAAGAATGAATAAAAGAAAGAGCAACTAGAGGAGTGATCATAAGGAGCAAAGTCGGATTGGGCACTGTAGAAAAAAACGTAGAAATGATTCAAGGGGAAAAAAATTACCCTAAGTTGATTGGTAGTGAAAGCAAAATATTAAAACCTACAAAACGTAAACTAGACCTCGGAGTAGATTTTCAACTTGCCGCCCGGGCATAAAACTGGGGTTGGGAATAAGCCACCCATCAAAGAAATTGTCTGATTTTCATTTGCACTGATTTCTATAATGGGTGCCCCATATGCAATGCCAGTTTTACATCCAGGTGGCAAGTTGAAAATCTACCCCTACAAATCCATCCATCCACAATACAAAACTATGTTCAGAGCCTCAGTGTGTCACACACTAAAAGGGATGGCAAACTGACATCTCAGAATCCAATAATCACAAGACTTCAAGGAAATATTGCATTATCTGCCACATAACCGTCTAATGTCCCTTAATTCTTATGTTAGAAATTTCCCCCTCCCTTTTATAATTCTTGGAAAAAATTCTACTGAAGGAATAAAATGCCAGGACAGAAATTTAATTATTTTGAACACAAGAAAAACAATTCTTCACACAATTTTCAACTTTACCAAGTAAACATTTAGAATAAAACCACTACATTTAACAACTTGAAGCTTTTACGACATATGGAGTGGTGAAGAACACTGCTGAGAAATACAAAGCTGTACTTCAATAAATCACAATTTAGTGAACATGACTAAACTCATTAATACAATTTGTCTATATGTCTAGATCTTTGATGAAAGCTGTTGAGTCTCATTTCAAGTTCTAACCTTTCCATGTTTTTAGGCCAAGACACATTACCACAGTCTATAAAATAATGTGCCAAAATAATCTGCTCAAAATAAAAATAGTAGTGAAAATCCCATTGGACATTTTATTACGGATAATGATCGGGACATTGCAGTTTATCTGTTCCTCTAATTCTATCAAAATTGATATTGATGAACTATTCTTGTGTTCAGCTACATTTGCATGGCACAGATACTCCAACAAGAGTCATGTGTCATCTAAAATGCAGTTTGCTATTTAGTTACATTCTTCAATTAAATGGAGATTTCATAAATAGAACATTTTCTGATTAAAACAGCATTTTAAGGCAAGCTACCAGTCAAGCACATAACATCTTTTTGCAACGAACCATTTTTAATGATGCCATTTAGTTGCACTGCACAGTTTCTAACAGATTGTAATTATTACTGACTGAATTGTCAAGAACACCTTTATCTTTCTCACACAACTTCCAAATTGATAGATGAGCATGTCACGCCACGTAGCCCTTACTAAACATCAGCACCATTGTGGGATCTTGTAGAGACTAACTTTACAGTAATTCTGTACCCTTTCTTTATCTTGTAATTTCCCAGTGCATCCGTGCATTTGTGTTCCCCCATGACAGTTCCATTCATTTGACTAATCACCATGACTCTTCTGAGAGCTTCCTTTGGAGTGGGCAATCGAGAATGCAGACGCCTAGTCTGTTAATGACTCTTGAACAGAGAATAGGTTTGATAGGAATTCAATAACAGCTGTTAATCATCCTAAAAAAAACATTTTTAGCATCTGTGTAGTCTATTTACAGCACATATCTATTTACATTAGTTAGTGATGTGCACTATCCCATCAGTCAAAAATGCAGCTGAATACTGCACACTGCAGCTAGAAAAGCAGAGGAATGCATGAGACTATTCAGATGATTATCAGAGTTAAAAAGTATAATTAGAAAGAAATGTAATCCGGAGAATAATCCAAAATAAAAACGCACAATTAGTGTTGCATGAACCTTAAATTTACACACCTGATATATATGTGATATATATGCGAGATAAAGAAACCTTTTACCTCTGGATATTTAATTCAGCCCAGTGATGGTAAACGTGACCTTTTGAGAGTGCAATGAATTTTGACAACATCAGTCAAATTCAGGCAATGGGCTTGATTTTCGCATCCCCAATCGGGTGCGTCCGTGGCGGGGGGGCTGTGAAAATCGGGGATTCCCGGGGCGGGTCCGGAGCCCGGCTCCAACCCGCCCACTTCCGGGTTCCCCAGTGACGTGCTGACATGCGCGCGCAGCCCCCGCATGTGGTACTCCCGCCAGCAATTAAAGCCGGCGGGGTGCCACATAAAGTACTTAAACAGGTACTTCAGGTCGTTTACAGACCTGATTGACCTGATATTTTAGGAGGGGTGGGATTTTGAAAAGAACTGAGACTGTTTCCCGTACTGGGGGAAACACTCCCAGTTCAAATGGACGTGTTGCAGCAATCAGCCTGTGGCAGCTGACCATTTGACAGGTTGGGGGGTGGCGGGGGACTCTCACTCATTGCAGGAGGCCACTTTGTCACTTTGGACAAAGTTTGGCCTCCACCACCCTCCTCCTAACAATAAGATGCACAAACTTATCCAGACACATTTACCCACCTTGCGGACCCCCTCAAATGCACATCTTCTGGGTGGGGGCCGCCGTAGCTGCAGTCATGACCTCCTCGGAGGGCGAACAGCATCACCAGCCTCGCCGGCCACACCGTCCACCTCTGACACGTGGAGCCCCAGAACAGAGTGCTGTGACACATCCACCTGCACAGCAAGAGGGAGGGCAACCGCAGAAAGAGATGCGTCACAGAAGGCAATACCCTCGCCACAGGGTCTACAGCCGAGGCTCAGCTTCCTGGACCTCTCTGAGCAGCAGTGCACACGGAGGCTCAGTGTCACTCGACATGTAGTCATGGACATCTGCAGACTCCTTCATGCCGAGCTGCTCCCGGCTGGCCCGAGCACCATCTTCTTACCTGTCGCTGTCAAAGTCACCACTGCCCTCAACAACTTCTCCTCCGCATCCTTTCAGGGTGCCACCGGGGATATCGCCGACTTCTCTCAGTCGTCTGCACAAAAGAGGCCTGCAAATACACCTACACCCACTCTGCAGTGACACAATGGGTGGCATCAGTTGTGGATCTTCATAGTGATCCTCAGGAAAGGGCATTATTGCACAAACCAGAAAAGATTCGCAAAGACGTGGCAGTAGTGGTGACAATATAAAATGTTATGTGAGTTGATCAGAAATTAAATATAGGTAAACATCATGACAAACCCTCAAACACCCTTGTGCATCCCCTTCATGCTCACGACACGTTTGCCTTACGCTTCCTACTGCACATATGTGATGCATGCCCTGTGGCTGCAGCACAGGTAGTGGCAGGTTGAGTGAGGCTGACCGTGAAAGAGATGCATCAGAGGGTGAGTATGAGATACAGTCATGAGATTGTATGAGGATTGGGTTGAGTGGTAGAGGCGGGATGAGTACTGGCGAGGTGAGTAAGTGCAGGTAAGATGAGGATGAGGTTTGAATGGGTGTGAGGGGTAGTGTTGGCAGTGCAGAAGGAGATGTGGGGTGGGGCGGTGATGTGGCAGATGGAGGGGAGGGGAAAGAGTAAGTGTACTCACTTTGGCTGACCTACTTAGGTGATTGAAGCGCCTCCTGCACTGTATGCAGGTGCGCGATATGTTGGTGGTGCTGGTGACCTCCTCTGCCACCTCGAGCCAGGCCTTCCTGGTGGCAGAGGCAGGCCGCTTCCTCCCGCCCACTGGGGGGAGGATCTCTGTCCTCCCCCTCCTCCTCACCCCATCCAATGATATCTGGAGTGAGGCATCATTAAACCTGGGAGCAGCCTTCCCCCTGGGCTGCTCCATGCTGTAATTTTGCCTATTTTCTGCAGCATCAGTCAGTGGAGGACTGCCCCTTTAAATAGGGCTCCCCCAACTGACAGACCTTGCTGCACATGCGCAGTCCGCCCGCCGCGCAGCTTACCAGCGGGAAACCCGGAAGCCAAGGTAAGTGGCTCCAATTAGCCTGCGATTCCGTGCGGAGCACACTGATTTCACCGGGCGCGTTACCCACGCGCCCAGTCGACCCCCCACTGAGAACCCGCCGCCCTGCTAATATCGAGCCCAATGTGTCCAAAGCTCAAAAATGTTACCACTTCCAGAGTGTCCACTATGAATGGATGTCTGCTGAACTTGTGTAAATGCTCAATGCTTACTGGATTCAGGTCATTTTTACACAAAACAATGCATTTCAGTCATGCCAACAGATGTACAATTTATAGGTCAGGCATACATTTGTACCCCAAAACCTATGGACCTGTTAGTTGGAATGCAGAAAGTTTATTAGTCATGAGCTGTCACAAAGTTGGCATCTCTGGTTTTACTGTCTTTGCCTTTTTAAAATTGCAAACTGCAAAGACCGAACAGTACCAAATCTGTTTGGGCTTAAATAGTTCTCCAATCTCGAGTGTCTCCCCTATCTACGATGACATCACAATTAGCTCTTGTGAGCACCATTCCTCCCAAATGTACTGCAAATTGTTGTGAGGCATTTTGGATATTTTAAACCAATACTTTCCAGGTTGAGGAGACCAGGTGAGAGGTGGAAGCGGTTGGTTTTGCACCCACTGCATTGTTTCAGTCCTGACCTCACTGCAACCTCCAGGGTCAGCCTCAATGATTTGTCAGCAAGCTCCACAGAGTAAAGAACATCTGCCATTGGAAACTCACTGATCATGGGGTGGGATTTCTTGGTGTTGGATGTAAAGGTAAAAGGAAAGGCTTTTTTTTGAAGCAAAATCTTGCATCATCAAATTAGATTAAATAGTTGGATGGAGAGAGATGGAGTTGTATCAAAGATTACTGATGCTTCAGTGGAAGTGTAACTAGAGCAAAGTGAAGCAGAGGAGGGTGGCATTTAAGTGCTCCAAGCAACACTCAGAGGATGTGGATGCAAGTCTAGAAACAAGTTCAGAGACTTCACCAGAGTAGCCCAGGTAGGACCACCTATCATTACCTTACATGAGGTAGGTGTACAGTTTTTACTTTTCATCACATTATCAAAATGGCAATCAAGCTCCCATGTACATTATAAGTTCCCATTTTGCATATTAACAGGGCCTGACACATGCCTCAGGCAGGCCCTTGGGAAGATAGCATTGGCCACACTGTTGGTGGGAATGGATTGGTGAATCATACCCCACAATTTTCAGGGTGCTGCCTCTAGGTGGGAGGCCTCAACATCTCTCCCATGGAGTCGAGACCAAGAGTAGTCTTCAGGTGCAATAGGATTAGAGGGCAGGGATAATGGGAACAGGGTGTGCTTACGTAATTCAGTTCAGTCGCCATTTTAAAGTCATATATTTAGTCACTATTATAATATAACACTTTATACGTTTATACAATTCATTGTTAAACAGCAAAATGTACAGAAATTTGGGAAGCAGAGAAACAAGAGTTGGTTGCAGCATAGAAATTTCCCTGCAGTACAGACTGAGGTGCTACAGCACCAGCGCTACCAGAGGGTGTAGTTACAGTGTGACAAGTTTAACAGGCAGTTTTGGTTATAAATATGTACACAGAAATTGATGATGGAAATAGTTCACTCAGACGCAAGATTTAATTGTATTCTTTTTTTTATTCGTTCTCGGGATGTGTGCATCATTGGCAAATGTTTACAAGTCATATGAAATTCCTTTGTCCGTTATTTAAGTCATCACTCCCAATCGAGCCAACACCTTAATTACAATAGCGGACAAAGTAATTTTAAACAAAAGCGTTAGCATGTTTGTTAATAACATCACACAATGCTACTTCAAGCCCAATGGGTTCATTGCTGCACCATGCTATGAGTGGCACTTGTTTTATATATGCATTCTCGGGATGTGGACATCGTTGGCAAGGCCGGTATTTATTGTCTATCCCTCGTTGTCCTTGAGAAGGTGGTGGTGGGCCACCTTCTTGAGCCATAGTGCTCCATGTGGTGAAGGTGCTTACACAACCACAATGCTGTTAGGTAGGCAGTTGCAGGAGTTTGACCCAGCTATGATAATGTCCAAGTCAGGGTGTTGTGTAACTTGGAGGGGAACTTAGAGTTGATGGTGATTCCATGCATTTGCTGCCCTTGTCTTTCTGGGTAGTGGAGGTCGCGGGTTTGGGAAGTGCTGCCAAAGATCTACTCATGGAGGAAGAGGGGATGGCCAAGGTACTAAATGAGTACTTTGCATTTGTCTTTACCAAGGAAGAAGATGCTGCCAGAGTCGCAGCAAAGGAAGATACAGTTGAGATACCGAATCGGCTAAAAATTGATAAAGAAGAGGTACTTGAAAGGCTGGCTGTACTTAAAGTACATAAGTCACCCAGTCTGGATGGGATGCATCCTGGTTTGCTGAGGGAAGTAAAGGTGGAAATTACGGAGGTACTGGCCATAATCTTCCAAATATCCGTAGACACAGGGGTGGTGCCAGAGGACTGGAGAATTGCAAATGTTACACCCTTGTTCAAAAAAGGGTGTAAGGATAAACCCAGCAACTATGGCTGGTCAGTTTAACCTCAGTGGTGGGGAAACTTTTAGAAACGATAATCCGGGACAGAATTAACAGTCACTTGGACGAGTGTGGATTGATTAGGGAAAGCCAGCACGGATTTATTAAAGGCAAATCATGTTTAACTAACCTGATAGAGTTTTTTGATGAGGTAACAGAGAGGGTAGATGAGGGCAATGTCGTTGATGTGGTGTATATGCAGTTTCAAAAGGTGTTTGATAAAGTGCCGCAAGGTAGGTTTATCTTCAAGATTGTGGCCATTGAATAAAGGGGGCAGCAGCAACATGGATTGACTTGGCTAAGAATTGGCCTAAGTGACAGGAAACAGAGAGTAGTGGTGAGCAGGGAGGTGTACAATAGTGTTCCCAAGGGGTTGGTGCTGGGACCAATGCTTTTCTTGATATATATTAATGACTTGGACTTGGGTGTACAGGACACAATTTCAAAATTTGCAGATGACGCAAAACTTTGAAGGGTAGTAAACAGTGAGGAGGGTAGTGATAGACTTCAAGAGGATATAGACAGACTGGTGGCACGGGCAGACATGTGGCAGATGAAATTTAACGCCGAAAAATGCAAAGTGATACATTTCAATAGGAAGACCGAGGAGAGGCAATATATAACTAGAGGGCACAACTCTAAAAGGGATACAGGAACAAAGACATCTGGGGGTATATGTGCACAAATTGTTGAAGGTGGCAGGGCAGGTTGAGAAAGCGGTTAAAAAAGCATACGGGATCCTGGGCTTTACAAATAGAGGCATAGAGTACAAAAGTATGGAAGTCATGATGAACCATTATAAAACACAGAATTAACAGTCACTTGGACAAATGTGGATTGATTAGGGAAAGCCAGCATGGATTTGTTAAAGGCAAATTGTGTTTAACTAACCTGATAGAGTTTTTTAATGAGGTAACAGAGAGGGTAGATGAGGGCAATGTAGTTGATGTGGTGTATATGGACTTTCAAAAGGCCTTTGATAAAGTACCGTATGATAGGCTTATCATCAAGATTGTCTCCCATGGAATAAAGGGGTCAGTAGCAACATGGATACAGAATTGGCTAAGTGACAGGAAACAGAGAGTAGTGGTGAGGCAATATATAACTAGAGGGCACAACTCTAAAAGGGATACAGGAACAGAGAGATCTTGGGGTATATGTGCACAAATTGTTGAAGGTGGCAGGGCAGGTTGAGAAAGCAGTTAAAAAAGCATACAGGATCCTGGGCTTTAGAATTGAGGCATCGAGTACAAAAGTATGGAAGTCATGGTGAACTTTTACAAAACACTGGTTCGGCCACAAATGGAGTATTGTGTCCAGTTCTGGGCACTGTACTTTAGGAAATATGTGAAAGTCTTAGAGAGGGTGCAGAAGAGATTTACTAGAATCATTCCAGGGATGAGGGACTTTAGTTACGTGGATAGACTGGAGAAGCTGGAGTTGTTCTCCTTGGAAAAGAGAGAGTTGCGAGGAGATTTGATAGAGGTATTCAAAATCATGAAGGGTCTAGACAGAGTAGATGGAGAGAAACTGTCCCCATTGGCGGAGGGGTCAAGAACCAGAGGACATAGATTTAAGGTGATTGGCAAAAGAACCAAAGGTGACATGAGGAAAAACTTTTTTATACAGTGAGTGGTTAGGATCTGGAATGCACTCCCCAAGGGGGTGGTGGAGGCAGATTCAATCATGGCCTTCAAAAGAGAACTGGATAAGCACTTGAAAGGAAAAAATTTGCACGGCTACAGGGATAGAGCAGGGGAGTGGGATTAGCTGAATTGCTCTTGCATAAAGGCGGCGCGGACTCAAATCGCCAAATGGCCTCATTCCCTACTATAACCTTTGTATGATTCTATGATTCTATAAGAAGCCTTGGCGAATTGCTGCAGTGCATCTTGTAGATAGTATACATTGCAGCCACCAGTGGTGGAGGGGTGGATGTTTAGGCGAGTGGATGAGGTGCCAATCAAACGGACAACTTTGTTATGCATGGTGTTGAGCTCCTTGAGTGCTGTTGCACCCATCCAGGCAAATGGAGAGTATTCCATTATACTCCTGACTTGTGCCTTGTAGGTAGTGGAGAGGCTTTGGGGAGTCAGAAGATGAACCACTCAGCGCAGAGTGCCCAGCCTCTGACTTATACTGTCGATGTGTATTCTATCATGGGGTTCCTTGTTATATCTCCCATTGTGTTACCAAAAGAAATTGGAGGAACTGAGCCGTATCTCCAAAAAATTTTGAAATAAAAGGAAGAAATATAATATTTTGGTAAAATGTGTTAATGGAGTAAAAGCAGTGGGGATTTCTAAATTACTTATGGGGTCATGGGAAGAGCCATGAAAAATTATGGGGGAATGTCGATTAAATTGATGAATGAAAAATCAAGTGAGAGTTAAAAGGTATGAAAAAAAATCCAAATAGAAATTTGATATATTTACATTGTACATTTAAATCTTAATAAATGTATATTTTATATATACTTTTTCTCCCATAGCATTGTACATCGGGAGTCAAGAGAGAGGAAGAATATTAATTTGGAGCACTTAACATATTACATTTCTATGCAGCGAATTTACAGTTCATGAAAGAATTAGCTTTGTCCCAGAAAGTCTGTGATAAGGCAAAACAGATTCTTGTCCTTCCAGCCACTGGCTTTGTAAATTAGCTGGACAATGACACTCAACTAGCATTACATGACTCAATTTTTAACAATGTAACAACTAATCACAGCAACATCTATAGGCTCAAATGGTTCTGCATTGAGATGTTGACACTTCTAAGATTGGTTTTGCCATAGACAGAGCTGGACATCAAAGTTTTCAAAGCATTTTGAAATGGAATATTGCAATCCACACAGTGATTTTAACATAAAAAAGATCATTTAATCAATCACTGAGATTTATTCATAGCACATTGCATTAAATTTAGAATGTACTGTATAATATATTTATGGTTATTTATTTAATTAAAAGTGGTAGACGTAGCCCAGCCGAAGGACTGAAGAGTAAGTTCGGTAGGGTAACCGATCATGGTGGATCACAGCCAGGCAGAGCAGGGAAGCAATGCAGGGCTGACAGTGGGAGACACATTAAATGGCTAAAACAGTGGATGGAAAGGCTGATCAGTTTTTCCCCCCCAAGTGTGAGCCATGCTACTCGGTCAAACAAATTGTCGAGAGGCAGAGCAGTGCCCTGAGCAGGAGCACTGCTGATCAGCTGAAAGACCAGAGTGGAAAGGCGAAGCTGAACCCATCAGGAGGGCTGAAAAGGAAGCAGGCTTGACTAGTGGGGATGGTGGGGCTACGGGTGGGGTGGAATGAGCAGAACTCTTTTTCCAAAATGTACAGGGTAGAAATAGAACATTAACAAATAAAGTTAAAAGTAAGTAACATCAAATTTAAAACTGTAAAATTAATTTAGCTGAGCGGAAAATTGAGTTGCAAATAAAAAGCAAGGTAGTGTGTTAGCTGAGAGAAACAGTTCAGAGATTTGGTTCACAGAGTCACCCAGTGGCCAAAATGTGCAGTTAAAATTGTTGACCTAGCTGGCGAGAAATCATTGTAGCTGTTTTTTGGGTGATAAATTTGTGTTGGGGGGACCATTTTCAGTTCACAATTTTTCATGCCTGATCTGCCCCAGAATTGTGTCTGCTGACAAATTGGTAGCTGGCGACTTCTAATAGGAAAGGTAAGGAAAGAACTTGCATTAATATAGTGCCTTTTATGACCTTAGGATGTCCCAAAGTGTTTTACAGCCAAGGAAATACTTTTTGAAGTGTAGTCCCTGTTGTAATGTAGGGAAAAGCTTACAGCAAGATCCCACAAACAGCAATGAGATATATGACTTAATAATATATTTTAGTGATATTGGTTGAGGAATAAATATTGGCCAGGACAGCAGGAGAACTCACTTACTTTTCTTCGACTAGTGCCATTTTACATCCACCTGAGAGGCAGACAGGCGCAACGTGGCCCATTTTCTAGGCCTACATCGTGTTTGCCATGAGCAAGGCTCATAAGATTACCCCCTTATGTCTCTTATATCTCTTGATCATTTTTTCAACAAAAACTATCCAGCTCCTCCAGCTGAATTTGCTTTAGCATCCACTTCCACTGTCTCTCACAGCTTTCTTCGACAGCTGCATTGGAATTTGAAACAGACACCCACCTCAGAAGTGGCTAGGGCCAGTCAATGACTCTGCTTTCATTAAGGGATTGAAATCCAGTGGAGACATGTCTCGCCCCAGAATGAAGGTATGCTGAAACAGTGCTCCAGAAACTATGAAAAATTTGTAGGCCGCAGTTTTTAAGGACACACTAATATCTTCTGTCAATTTCTCTAATTCCACATTATGATACTCACCATTCAATATACACAAACACCAAATCAATTTTAAGCTATTGTATGAAATATTTTAAGTAGACATACACATTATGTATATTTTCATGCAAATATATTATAAAATTTAAAAATCAGAACCCTATTATTGCTGTTCGTGCATGTGCTAATCTAATCTGTTTTGGTGAGGAACAACTGAATTCCATTAAGCAATGCAATAGCATGCGCAGCCATTTCAGTTTACATATAATCGCTTTCCAGACAGTTTTGTCGTACCAAGGAGGGAGAGCCACACACTCCACCAGCACTGTAAAGAGTCATTGTCTCCAATATTGACATTAGAAAAAAATGTTAGAGATCCCATTTGATAGGAAAAATAGCAAAAATACTCTTCCGGACTCTTTCATGTCAATCTCTGTGTTTTTATTCATAAGAACAGATGCGCAATCCCTTCACTATGTCCCCATCAGAGCAGTCTTATCATTGGTTGCAGGCCCACATCTATGCAACAATTATTTTTCTGCAGAACTACAAACCGGTGCTTGCTTCACAACATAATCCATTAATAAAATGTTTCAACCATGCACTGTATGGCCAAACCCTAAGCTCTACGGTGCCACTGAGATCCGTGCATGAATGCATTGTTAGTTTTACAATGTCCTTAAAACTTTCACAGTCAAGCAAGGTACTACATATTTCATTTCCAAGTGCTGTTGCAAAAATATTTGACTGGGTGATAACTTTTCTGATTTGTTATGCACTCACTTCTTACCCAGTATGTGAGTAGACCAACAAGAGAAGAATCACTGCTGGATATAGTAATGGGAAATGAACCAGAGCAGATAAGAGAAGTAAGCATAGGGAGACATCTAGGCAATAGTGATCAAAACATAATAAGGTTTAAATTAATGATTGAGAAAGACATAAGTGAGACAAAGACCAAAACAATAGATTGGAAAAAAAGCTAATTTTGAGGAGATGAAAACAGAACTAGGGAAGTTAAACTGGAAAAAAAAATTGACAAAGAGATAGAACAACAGTGGGAAATATTTAAAGCGGTGATCAATAGATTTCCGAAGAAATATATTCCTCTAAAAAGCAAGAACAAACTAGCCAATAATGAAATGCCATGGATGAATAAAGAGATAAGGGTAAAACTGAAACTAAAGAAAAGGCCTATTCTAAGTACATAGACAATAAAGGAGAGGAAGACAAACGGAAATACAAAGAGGTTAGGAATGAAGTAAGAGAAAAAGGAAAGCAAAGAGGAACCACAAAATTAAATTATCAAGGAATATAAAAAGCAATAAAGTGGTCTATAGGTACGTAAATAACAAAAGTAAAATCAGAATAGGGGTAGGGTCACTAAGGGATACACAAGATAAACTCACAGGTAATGACAGCAAAATGGCAGAAATATTGAATAGTTACTTTGCTTCAGTATTTACCAGGGAGGCTGACAAGGTGGGCATGACAGTAGAAGAATAGATCAAAAAAGATATAAAAAAACATTTAAGATAGAAAGGGGGGAGATAATTGATAAACTAATCAAATTTAGAGAGGATAAACCCCTACATCCACAAATATTAAAAGAAGTTAAGGAGGAGATAGTGGAGGCACTATTACATATATATAAAAATTCATTAAAAAAAGAGAATAATGCCAGATGACTGGTGGACAGCTAAGGTTATTCCTGTATCTAAAATAGGAGATAGAACAAGTCCAGGGAAGTATAGACCAGTTAGCTTGTCAGTGGTAGGAATGATAACAGAATCTTTACTCAGAGATGTAATAGAAAAATATCTAGAGAATGAAAATATAATAAGGAATAGTCAGCGCAGATTTCAGAAGGGAAAGTCATGCTTGACCAACCTTACTGAATTATTTAAAGAAGCAATAGACAGAGTAGACAAGGGTAATGCAGTAAATGTAACATATTTGGATTTTCAAAAGGCCTTCAATAAGGTACCGTATTGGTAGACTCATGACTAAGATCAGAGCATGTGGAGTCAGGGGACAAGTAGCAGAATAGATACCAAGTCGGCTACAAAACTGAAAACAGAGTGCGCTGTCTGAAAGGGTGATGGAAGTAGATTCAATCATGGCTTTCAAAAAGGAATTGGATAAATACTTGAAGGAAATAAATTTGCAGAGCTATGGGGAAGAGCAGGGGAATGGGGCTAATTGGATTGCTCTTACAAAGGGCTGGCGTGGGCTCAATGGGCCGAATGGCCTCCTTCTGTGCTGTAACCATTCTATGATTCTGTGATTCTACAGAGTAGGGGTTAAGGGTAGCTATTCAGACTGGCAAAAAGTGGGAAGTGGTGTTCCACAGGGATCAGTGCTGGGACTGCTGTTGTTCACAATTTACATTAACGATTTGGATTTGGCAATCGGAAGTACAATTTCAAAATTTGCGGACACCACCAAATTGGGCTGTATAGTTAATACAAAGGAAGAATAAGTCAAAATGCATGAGGGCATTAATAAACTTGCAGAATGAGCGTGTAATTGGAAAATGTATTTCAATATAGATAAGTGTGAGGTGGTGCATTTTGGTAGGAAGAATGAGGAGGCCACATATTGCTTAGATAATAAGAGTCCAAGCGGGATGGAGGAGCAAAGGGATCTGGGGTACAGATACACAAATCATTAAAAGTAGTGATGTAGGTTAATGAGGCCATAAAAAAGGCAAATCAAGCACTGGAGTTCATTTTTAGAGGGATAAAATTGAAAAGCAGAGAAGCTATGTTAAACTTGTATAGAACCTTGATTAGACTACACTTGGACTACTATGCACAGTTCTGGTCTCCATATTGTACAAAGGATATAGAGGCATTGGAGAGGGTGTAAAAAAGTTCCACAAGAATGATCTCAGACCTGAAAGGATATACTTATCAGGAAAGGCAGGAAAGGCTGCGACTCTTTTCTCTAGAAAGGAGAAGACTGAGGGGGGACCTGATAGAGGTCTTTAAGATAATGAAAGGGTTTGATAGGGTTGACGTAGAGAAAATGTTTCCACTTGTGGGGTGTCCAAAGCTAGAGGTCATGAATGTAAAATAGTCACTAATAAATCCAATAGGGAATTCAGGAGAAACTTCTTTACCCAAAGAGTGGTAAGAATGTGGAACACGCTACCACAAGGAGTAGTTGAGGCAAATAGCATAGATGCATTTAAGGGGAAGCTAGATAAGCACATGAAGGAGAAAGGAATAAAAGGGTATGCTGATACGGTTAGATGAATTAGGGAGGGAGGATGCTCATGTGGAGCATAAACACCGGCATAGACCAGTTGGGCTGAATGGCCTGTTTATGTTCTGTTGTTTTGGTGTAACACTGGGTTTTTCTACTTTATGGATTGGCAGGTCAGTTTTTAAGATATTTCTGCAATGTAAAATTCCATGTACCTTCAGATGATTTAAATTATAAATCTGCAGTACGGTTGATTTTTGTGGACAGCAACTAATAGTAATAGCTTGTCATCAAACTATCCATCCAGAGCATCTGCTGAATCCTGTAAAATGTACTTCATAAAAAAAATAAGATTTACACTTTGCAGTCAGATGGTCTGTTGCTCCCAGTCACAGTTTCTGAGTAACAACAAATTAAATAATCCAAAAATGTATGTAACCTAAAAACTTGCAACAATTTATAGGAACATTTCTTTCCAATTATCAATTAAAGACCCTGCAGATCAAATGGAAATCTTGTCAAATAACATTTTTTTTTCATTTTGACTCTTCTATGGGATCTGTATTGTAATAGACCAACTGAAGTATGTATAATCTTGCCTATGTTTCCTCCTCCCCCACCCAACCTCCCCCAACCCAGATCCAAACTCTCCATTTTCCTTGACTCTGGCCCCTTGTGCATCCGTCCCTCCCTATGCCCCACCACTGGTGACCATGCCTTCAGCTGCCTAGATCCAAGGTTTGGAATTCCCTCCCTAAATGCCTCCGTCTCTCCCTCCTCTTTTAAGACTCTCCTTAAAACCCACCTGTTTGACCGAGCTTTTGGTCTCCCTTCCCAATATCTCCTTCTTTGGCTCGACAGCCATTTTTTTTAATGCAACTCTGGAATGTTTGTTCTACGTTAAAGGCACTATATGAATGTAAGTTGTATCTGTTGTTGGAAAAGAAACATTTGAGAAATGACCTTGAAGAGGTGACTAAGGTTGTTAACAGTGTAGAAAAAGTTAATCCCAAATATTAGTTTAAGTTGAACTACGGGAGCAGAAGTAGGGGACACCGGTCCAAACTAGCAAAAGGTAATTTTAAACTGATGTTAAAAAAAATTCTGCTCAAATAGTGATCAATATGTGGAATAAACTTTCAGATAGAGTAGTGGAGGCAAAAACCCTGGAATCATTTCAGAAGCAATTAGATGCTACAATGGGGAGACATTAGGATTTCTCTGGACGGATGAATTATGATGATCTGAATCGCTTTTTTTTTGTGATTTGGTGAATATTTTCCCTGTGAGATGGAGTGCGTACCAGACATCCACAGGACCAAGATCTCTGCAACTTGCCAGAGCTTTTCTGGATGCTTGTTCTTGATACCCTGTATCCATTGGAAGCCTGTCTTGTGAGTGAAGCAAGCAATTCCGGTCCCCACCCATTATCACCATGCCCTCCACATAGGGGCACATGTTGGGAAAGTTTCTGTGGGGAGTCTGGTGCTGACGGTATTGTAATCTTTTCCTCTGTTATGTGCCCTGTATCAGGATGCGATACCACCTTTCTCTGGACTGGTGATAACTAGAGTGAAGGGGAGAAGTTTGTTGATTAACATGTTCCTCCCCCCAAACTTTTTCATGATTATGATGCAGCCAGGATAAGGGATCCACTCGGTCCTTATATGTTTTGTATGTTCTGCTAGGGTGAGGTACGTTTACTGTAAGAATGTCACATCCACTAACTGTTGTTCATGCTTGGTTAATTTTTGGTCTTTTTTGATTGAGTAGTTTGGCCCCTTTACATTCTGGGAAAGTACTTTGACAACTGCCATATTGGGGGCAGTATTTGATTGCTATGTGTACTACAGTTCAGAAACACACTGGGGTAGATTTTCAACTTGCCGCCCAGGCGTAAGACTGGCATTATAGAAACCGCCTGATTCTCCTTTCCATTGATTATGAATGTGTTTCTAATGTAGGGGTAGACTACCGCTCCATCCTTGGGTCCCCTGGAATGAATGGCTGTTAACTCTTTCTGTGCTTGTGTGTCCAGCCAGGGCATGCCACACCCCCTTGGCCATCACCTTTCATATAACAATGGTTTTTACTTGATGCTGTGTACATAACCACGTTATCCACTCTCCTTCTCTTCCTAACCACTTCTTAGACGTCAGAATGTTGATCTGAGAAGTAATTTCCTTTCTGTATCCTTTTGGTTATTATTTTCCATTCCAACTTCCATCTTTTTGCTCAGGTTTGTCTAGTCATGGCATTTGTGGAGTGATGAGGTTACCAGTGAACTATTGGTTGCCAACCACTAATTCCTGCATCTCATAGAAGTTAATGCCCATTTGAGAAAATGTTGTATTAGTAACATTCATATTCTTATGTACAGTGGAGAATTGATGATGCTTAAGCAAGGTCAGAGTAATTAATCATCATGCAATGCAATAAGAGTCCTCAGGCTTAGTGCATTATTTGGATGGATGTATCCCAATTATTGATTGAAACTGAATGTTGTAAAGGCCTGAGTATTCTGAGCTGCTAATTAGATTTTTAATTAGGTTGCAAGCATTTTCTCTGTCTTCATTGTAATGAATATGATTGTGCAAATGAAAAATAGTCGGTACAAGTATTTTTTGCCCTGCCTTACCAGCTAATTAAAACTCAAAAATCCATCAGTTTGTTGCTGTTCAAGAGACATTTCTGTGAAGTCTCTCTTGTGCCAAATTGGATAGCATAAGATAATGCTGATAATGTGAAGAAAACATAAATCAAATATATGCCTTGGTAAAGTTCCATTGTTTCCTGGCCTGCTTAATACAATCTGCATTTAGGAAAAGTGCTTTGCATAAATATTTAAAATGTTGTCCAATTATGCACACTAAGTAAATTGCCGCAACAGTCAATGCAATTGCATAGTTGCTGTTTGGTCATCTTTGCTGATTATTTGGTTCTTTACATTATCCCGGTCAAGCCTGAAATCATGTTGCAGAATAACCTGGGATTGTGGAACATGGGCACTAATTTTTTTAATGTGATTAGTGTCTGTGCTAAAGTTCCTCTTTGTGCTATAGTAGGAAAATATTATTTTAAAGTTTTCTGTGTCATATCTTCAAACCCTTTAATGTAAATGCCCAGAATGTACTAAAAGCAGCTTTTAGTCTGCTCAGGCACAGATGCTGCGACTTTTCTGTTAAGTGTCACAAATTTTAATAGCTTATCCCCTCCAAAGTAAGTAAGCACATTTTTTGACAATTACCGAGAAAATTAGAAAGCAAAATTATAAAGTAAGAGGGCAAATATAAAATATCAACAAACATACTGTGTTTTTTTAAATTTATGTTGAATATATCAAATCTTATCCTTATTGATAAGATAGGAAAGCGTGAAATCTTTCTAATGCTGAATGATAGCTACATCTTGACCCTGCTCCTTTCAGCAAATATATAATGGTGCAGGATCTAGAACATTATTCCCCCTCCTCCATTATCCCTCATTTGCACAACACTAGCGATTACTGAATTACGTGTGATTTTTTTTAAAACAAACTTTACGATAGCTGATACTTTGGATCGTCCAAAGCCAATTACCAGTTGTTGTGCCGTAAATCATACTGGAAAATGGGTGGAAATTCCATCCCGTTGGACCTGCAGTCACTTTGCATGCCAAGAATTTTTCCAGTGAGCAGGAAGAGCATTGGGGGAAATGTCCAACTCAAACAGGTGGGTGCTCAATTTAAATATTACTTTGGGGTATGTCTGTTTGGCCTGGACACTGGAACTCCCCTGCTCTTCTTCGAATAGTACCATGGAATCTTTTACGTCCACCTGAGAGGGCAGATGGGGTCTTGGTTTAACATCTCATTCAAAAGACGGCACCTTCAACAGTGCAGCACTCCCTCAGACCTCCTGACTCAAAGGCAAGAGTGCCACGACTGAGCCATGGCAGTCATTGGAATATTCAGCGTCAATTCTGCCAGATGCTAGATTTGCTTATCTGAATAAGACAGGCATATCAAGCAGTACTGATGGTGTGATGTCATATATCATAGTTCCTGCATATTGCTTCCCTTGTTGGTGGAATTTGCAGCAGTGAGTTGAGGAAGCTGTATGGTGGCAGTTGGGGATGTAGCTGGCTCTTTAAATTGCTGAAGATATTTGAATCCTGCAGCAGCAGCCAAGTCCCATTCCACCACCACCCTCCCTCACCTCAGCTTTTCCCTGGAGGCAGCAATACTGTTGTGAGCGCACCTCATTATTTAGATATTTAGATTAAACCGACCTAAAGAATTCAAGGATTTCTCCTAGTGCCAGATGCTGGACAGGTTAGGGAGAAAAAGATGAGACACATCAATGTGTGGCTAGAAAGATGCTGTAGAGGGTGAATTTCAAATCCCTAGGACACGGACTAACTCTGGGGTAGGGGAAGCTCTACAGCTGGGACTGACTTCACCTGAATTGGTCCAGTACCAATTGGGATGGGTAAGTTTCTTTATAGAAAGTGTAAATAAGGAAATGGAGGAGGATTTAAACTAATATAGCAGTGAGAGGAGCTGCGCAACCATATCAGACCTAGAAAGGGGAAAACAAAGAACGATGGAGATACAGAGCTAGTTGCTAAGGTGCACAACAGTGAATGGTAGATGATGGTTCACAGGCAGACACTCATACAGTGGTAAGTAGGTTTTAAAGACGATCCTCAGTGTACAGAGTGCCTCAGTCATCTGCATTTTGCCCATGCTCTTGTGTCATGTATGCATTCTCTACGTGTTGCCCACTATTACCCCATACTCCTTCATGTCACATTTTGGAGCTGATCTAGTTCTGCAGTGTACTATACCAGTGAGTCTTATGACGCCTGACCACAAAAACCTCCAACTCACTTAATGGCAGAACCTCTTAAGCCCTGTATGTACAGAGAGGCATCACAATTAAGTACAATGTAATATTAGTTTTGATGATGCACAACAGTCCATCGAACAGCAAGAGCTACAGTACTGAGCAATGATTGCTTCAAGTCCAAATGTTGACCTTTTTACCAGCTATTCTTTTTAATAGGTTCATCAGAAACTCTAACCAGCCACTGCATTAACAGTACTGGCAGAAGGGGTTGTGTGTGTGGAGTTGGGTGGGGGAGAAGAGATCATAAACCTAGACAGCCAGTTACAGAAACTCTCCTACAGGCTACACCTGGAGTGACATGTACAGCTGTCAGTCAGATGATCGCAGCTTTAGACCATTCAATCTCTAGGCTGAAAGAGGAGTAGATCAGATGCTCAGATATTCTCACAGAAGAAAATAATACTCTCGCCAATCCTATAAAAAAGGTTGTGTTTTAAACCCTGGCATGTTGCCACCTATCAGGCATGACACTTCAGCTCTTGGGTACGGCATTGTGAATTTAGAAACAAATCAATTCAGAAATTACTCCAAATGCCTAGAACCCTTGTGTCAATTCAGAGATTATGATGCAGGATGGGTTAAAAGGTTTCCATTGTTACACATGAGGAACAGGACATCAGCCTTCAAGTCTTCAACTTCCATCTTCTCTCTTCACGGGCAGCAAGAGTAAGAGGAAGACAAGGTAATGTACTTTGACTGGAGAAGGGTGAATCAAAAAAAGTTGCAGCTGAGTATGGTGTTGGAGAGGTAATCAAATGTGAGACTGGGAGCAGAACAGTGACAAAAGGAAATCACTTGGAACTGAATCTGTTGCTTGAGCAGAGGTTTGCTGCACTCGAGGACTAGCTAGCTGCATTCTGCAACATATAATGGGGAGGAAAGGCATTTGACATGTAGTAGTGAAGCAGAGGAAGGGATTTGGGTGCCCACCCAAAGGGAGCAGTAAACAAGAGGAATCAGGACAGGAAAACCTGGTGGGTCTGGACTTGTCCAATGGTATTGGATTCTTAACTCCTATGATAAGGACAAAGACAAAGACACAAGAGAGGGAATCAAGAGCAACACCACAGCTGTGGAGCAATGGGACATGGGACCTGAACCCATAGGACATCCTGAGGCCATGGAAGGTGCTATATAAAAGCAAGTTCTTTCTTTCTTCTTAAATGCAGTGAATAAGGACAAAAAAAGATTGTTCCTATAGAATGAAGCAATGGATAACTCAGAGAAATATAAAAATTAGGTAAAAGAAGTTAAGAAACTGCTGAGGGAAGTAAAATCGTAATTCTGTGAGGGGGAAATGGTGTGGGAGGGCATGTTAAATTTTCCATTGGGATACCGTTCCCATAAATTGGCATATCAGAAGTTTGCCTTTAGAATTTGGCTTTGAGAATGTTTGGTGAGGGAGCAGCAAATCTGATGAGGCAGCAGTTCCCATAACTGCTTCCACAGAATTACAGAAGTTTGTAGCACAGAAGGGGACCATTCCAAAGGGTGTCAGCTTGCTGTTACAGGGCAAGTTCTAATGGTGGCAGAGACGTTGACTAATTGTTCATAATGGTACCATTTGGTACCTGGGTACCATTTGAAGCATTGTATACAACCATTGTCCATTTGCACACATTTTTTTCATCGTGACAAAGCTGTATGGCACACTTTTCTCGAAGGTGGAAATGCAGTGGGGGTATAGCAAAAAGATGCTACGGTTTTTAGGATGAAGCGCTCCTCTGCAGTTAAAGGCTTTCTCAGTGGGGTCAGAAGCCATGGATGCAGAGGATAGCCCTCTTCTTGTTCTCGTTCCTTCAAATAATGAGGACACTGTGGAATGCCACACAATGAACAACAACTTGCATTTATATAGTGTCTTTAATGCAGAAAATGTCTCAAACTGCTCACAGAGACATGATCAATAAATGGATGAAAAGCTAAAGAAGCAGATAGGAATTACCAAGTGCCTTATCAAACGATGGGGGGGGGGGGGAGGGGATGTTAAGGAGCGTCTTAAAGGAGAAGAAGCAGAGGGATTTAGGAAAGGAATTCCAGAGCATGGGACTTTGGCAGCTGCCTATGATGGGAAGAGGAGAGAAGGGAATGCATAAGAGGTGATAGTCAGAGGAATGGAGAGTTCAGGGGGATTGTAGGGTTGGAGGAGGCTACAGAGACACAGAGGCGCAAGGCCATGAAGGGATTGAAACATGAAGATGAGAATTTTTAATTTGAGGCACTGGCGAACTGGGAGCTAACATAGATCAGCGAGGACAGGGGTGATGGGTGAGCGAGACTTGGTATGAGACAGGATACAGGCAGCAGAATTTTGGATGAGCTGAACTTCATGGAGGGTGGAGGACAGGATGATGTCCAGGAGACCATTGAATAGTCAAGTCTGGAAGTGACAAAGACATGGATGAGGTCTCAGAGGCAGATAAGACTGAGGTAGGAGCAGAGGCAGGCAATGTTATGGAGTCGGGAGGAGACAGTCTTTGTGATGGAGAGGATATGGGAAGCTTAACTCAGGGCAAAATAGGATGCCAAGGTTGCAAACAGTCTGGTTCAGTTTGGGATCGTGACCAGATGGAATGGTATTAGTGGAATGGAATGAGTGGCACTGATACAGAGTCTGTGGCGAGGGGTGAAGACAATGGCGTCAGTCTTCCAAATGTTTAGCTGGAAGAACTTACAGCTTATCCAAGACTGGATGTCGGACAAGCAGTATGACAATACAGAGGCAATTGAGGGGTCAAGAGAGGAGGTAGAAAGCTAAAGCTGGTTGTCATCAGTGTACATGTCTGCGAAGAAATCATACACCAATTTAGATGCGGATTTTGAGGATCCTCATTTATAGTCTTAATTTGTGGCAAGTGAAAAGTGAGGTTAACATTATTTTAACATCACTGTTTATTAATTGATTTGTACCTCGGTATCATAGCAAGATAGTATTTTGGTTTACTGCAGGAATGAGAACGATATACTGGATTAAATTGTCCGAATCCGGGCACGGGAATCGTGGTGCGTGATTAACTCACGCCCGGTGGTTCCGGTGCAGGCAGCACAAGACATTCATGCTGCCTGGTCACTTACCTCATCGAAGCGAAGCAATCAGGCCTTGCACCAGGTTCACACTTCTCACCAGCGGGGGGGTGGGGGGAGGCCAAATATTGGGTGATTTGCTCGCACCTCATAAAGGCAAGCTGCATCTCTTAAAGGCAGGCTGCACCTCTTATTGCAAAAAACAAGATATGGGTCCACACGGAGTCTGAATGGAGATCAGACATTGCACACGTAAAACACAGCTGCAGGTCCTGTCCCTATGTTTACAAACTGTTGAGTTATGTTAAAACATTGAATAAAGGTTGCGCACTACTAAATCCCACACCCTCCAAGCTACATGCCAGACCTCACCAATCTGCTGATGTGAGTTTGTACTAGGCCTGAGAGAGAGCATGCATCAAGTTTCTCTGCTGATGCATTAGAGGCCTTGGTGCAAGAGGTGGACAGAGGAGGGGTATCTGCAGGTTGGGCGAGGCCCTCCAGACATATATTCAAGAGGCAGTAGGGGACAAGGTCAATGCCAGGAGCATAATACCATGAACATGGGTGCAGTGCAGAAAGAGGTTCAATGCTTTGACACGAGTGGTCAAGGTGAGTGAGGCCAACTATCAAGTGGCGTCTCCAACCAACTGCACCACTAGCCACATCCACTGCTCCACACACGACACCCCCCATCACCCACATACCAACAAACACTTTCCATCGGTACTCAACTCTTCCAATCAGATGCTTCCTCTCACCCACACATATTACCACTGTTGCAAACCACACACCCATTACTCACTTCAACCATGACAAGCACATCATCCAGACATCCTGCAGATACTCACCGACACACTTCTTGCTTTCTTGCAGAAAATGGCGCATGACAGGTGGCAGCAAGTGGCAGTGGCATTTAGCCCCTCGAGCCTGTTCCGTCATTCAGTGAGATCATGGTTGATCTGTGACCTAACTCCATATACCCGCCTTAGCCCCATATCCCTTAATACACTTGGTCCACAGAAATCTATCAATCTCAGATTTAAAATTCACAATTGAGCTAGCATCAACTGCCGTTTGCAGAAGAGCGTTCCAAACTTCTACCACCCTTTGCGTGTAGAAGCGTTTCCTAACTTCACTCCTGAAAGTCCTAGCTCTAAAAGTTAGGCTATGTCCCCTCGTCCTAGTATTCAAGTATAGGAGACCTCCAAAAACAGGTACAAATGCATCAGCAGCCAAAAGCTATAATCCATCAACTAACCAGTAAATCCTGCATGGTCCCTTTAAACAGCACGGGTGGGGGGGGGGTTCTTCAGGCTGTCTAAGACACATTCGGGTGCTCGTGGTTAAGACAATGCGTTGAGTGGAGCATTAAGTGCCAAAATGGTGCCTATCTCTTTAAATCAACGTTGCACACTGATCTAATGCATATTCTCCCTACTTTACATGTTGTCGGCGTTTGTTATCAGCGTGTGCACGAAACCCTTTACCAAGATGGTGTCCATCGCACGTCACGTTAGAAGCGTGCACGCCCATCCTGGTCATTTTGGAATTTCGGGGGGCCGCAGAGAGCCGAAACAACGGTTGCTACACGGCCAAATTTCTAGCCCAATGTCATATTATCTGCTGTATATACACTTCCCCACAAAGGAGAGGAGGACTATTTGGAAAACTTTCTAATACACCTCCGAGTGACTATAGCTGGGAGCAAGCCACTTTCTCTTGCTGTCTGCACTGAGGAATGGTGTGTAGCCCAGGAACAATATAAGGGATGAAAAATAAATCTAAAAATCAGATTTGGAGGAAGGTAATCCTTTTTGTTGTAAACTAAATGCCACCATCCATTGATTTTGAGGTGATGTGTGTCTGATTTTTAAACTGAATACTATAGGTTTCTCTGTGTTTGAAAAGCCCTGTAGTATTTCCAACCTAAATTAGAAGTCTGCTTGACTTGAGTGATTCTTCTTCCAATCTTCATATTAGATGTGATGTTTTTCTTTACAATAATCCACGTAAGTCTGAAGATTTAAAAGTTCTCTAAATTTCCTCTTTTCCAATATATTGGTCTACCTGTGAAGCTTTATTTCTTGATAATACTTGCCCTGTTACATCACAGTTTGTCTGGGGTTTAAATAAAAACTCTAAGTGCCATGTCGGCAGACCACATTTTAAGAGGGTTATGCTTGCTTTGTATAAAGCACGACCATTAGTGTTTGATGCAAGTTTTGCTCTTTACTGATTCGGGGTTTTATAAGGAAGGCACCGAGCAAAGGCCTGTAGGGAGTGAAAAATCAAAGGTTAAGTCAACCCTTGCTGCTCTTGGGTACCACCTAGTGGAACATTCAAGAGTGGAATAGGGCAGAGACCTTGGTCAGGGAATGTAACATAAAACATAATGATCGAAGGAAAGTAGAAAATAACTTAATTGGTGAAAAATGTATTTAAAAAATGAGACAAACCCAGCATTTACAAAAATATGATTAGTGGAACCACTGTTAGTTGAATCAGGTGCTTCTGAAACACATTTAAATGTTCTTGAAAACAATAAAGTCCAAGCAGCACTGAAGCAATAAACTGAACATGTTAAACACCAGACCATAAACAGCATTTCTTTGAAGAGTACAACACACTACAAAATCAATATATCAGAAATGTATCACATCCTTGGATTTTTGTGCATCTAAAATATTCACGCTTTATAAGTTAATAAAATGTTGCAACAAAAGGGCCAATTTGAGAGTAAGATTGAAAAAAAGCTGGTGCCTATACTAATTCATTAGAAAACACAAGATCAATTTTCTCAAAGTCTAATGCCTCTAATATATGTAGTGAATAGGAACCAGTATCCAAATCATCCAGACCTCTGCAAGTGTCTAATTAAGAAAAACAAAGCCAAATAAAAAAGCACTTTTACATTTTCACATCTCTATACATGAAAAAGAATCAGCCTATCTTGAGTTCAAGGCAATGAACTAGAACTTGAACTAGAACCAAATGATTAACTGGGGACATCTAGGATACACTGACTTTTGTGCACATCATACATGAGCCATAAATCCTTTTTAGAGGAAACACGACAGTTTCTATAGAAGATTACGTGAATTATTAGGGTGCTGAAGTTGTACAGTAACAATGGCATAACATGGGTTTCATGTACCAGCATTAGATACACTGGAAATCCTGAATGTGCACAAGCTAATTCATTCCAATTGGTCCGATTACTAGTGTAATCGGTAACAAAAATAAAAAAAATGCCTGGGTCAGCCAGCATGTTTAGAGAGAACAGACAAGTTCATCTTTCAGGTGTGGACCTTTTGTCAGAAAGGACAGAAGAGCATGATCTGAAATGGAACAGAACAAAGGAAAGGGGGAGGAAAAGAACACACACAAACAAAAGAAAGGGCGGGCGAGGGGTTAGTGTTTGGGGTGGGATTCCAGCTCCTCCTGGACCATAGGGAAACTGCAAAAAATTTAAACAAATCTACCTTGTTGGACCACTTTTTGTCCTGTCACCTGTTCCTGGCAGAAGGGCTTCCCTGCGCAGGCCTGGGGTTAATATTGCTGTTGTCATGGGGACCCGCTTTGTGTATTTAAACAAGGACCCCATTGCCTTCGGGTGGTGGCCTTGGCGCCTGCAATTTAAAATTGCAGTCGGCAAGATCGGGGAGGGAGCCAGTGAGTAAGTCTCCTGTTCCATTTTAACTGCCCCCTCCACCTGGTTTCCATCAGCTGGGGCAGTTAAAATAACTCCCCTCTATGTCTTGAAATGCCTTTAATTTCTCTCTTGATGTCTCCTATTTTCGCATCTTAACATAATTTCAGATGTTTAACCACGTCCTGTTTTTTTAACTTAAGCACTTTACAGGTCTTTATATTCCTTCTTTTGTATATGTGTGTGTTTCACCCTCTCCTCTTCCCTTTTTTCTGTTCCTTTTGAAATGTTGTTCACCTGTTATCTCTTCTAGTTCTTCCAAAGGGTACACATCTTAAACATTAACTTGTCTGTTATCTCCACAGATTGACTGACCTGCTGACTGGTTCCAGATTTCCAGAATCTACAGTTTTTTTTTAAACAGGTAACGTTGAATTTTATCTACAGTACAAATCAAATCTGGACAAACTCTTTTGACTACCTATGACAACCTTTATTGCAATTAACAAATTTCCACTCTAACTACATGAAATTCTAAAATCAATTGAGGTCACTTGCTGTCCATATTTTGGTGTGGATGATGTTTGTAAATGGAATCAATGAACAGAAGTGACCAGTGGTACTTGCTGACAGTCAATGTTTTATAGGTATTTGAGCAGACCCATTTCCTATCAGTTCCACTCCCACCTTTAACGGTACTGATTCTAACTGTTGCATACACAAATTCTTGTGAGAATATATAGAATGTAGTGGCTGGAATCATTTCAAGTAGTAGGACTTTGTTAGGAGTGCTGAGGGGAAAGGGAGGGGAGAAAATGGGAATGGGAAAATTTCCTGGGGTGGCATGCCCCTAGGGCCCCTAGAAATGCACCATGAATTTTGTGTCTTCAATATTTGTATCTCTCCCTTTCAGCTTTCACATACTTAAGTTTAGTTTCTTTTAATATAAGTGAAGAAATGTTGCGTACACCTACAGCTTAAGTTACAAACTCTGTGCAACTACTTGTTTTCACATGTCATAGGCTAATAATCAGGGCTGTGTCAGCTTTTTTGAAGCTGTTGGCCAGCTTTTGCTAATTTTCTAGGTTGGTGTGTGTCACATATACAAGTGTTAATGTAGCTGATGCGAATGAACTGTCAGATTTTCTTGTCCTTCCACTCCCATTGTGCTGGACTCGACACTACTCCCTGGCAAAGGGGATGGACAGGTGTCTGCTCTGAAGCTTTTATAAATGCTATTCTTGTACTGAATGCAAAGAGTTGACAAGAGAAATCCAGAGTGCTAGAATACCTCCAGTAGGTCTCCTCTGAGAGATGTTTTCAGATATGTCAAGGCAGCAGAATAAGAGGGTATAGGTTTAAGGCTGTGAGGAACAAGTTTAGGACAGATGGCAGGAAGCATAAGGCCTATTTTCCTCTCCAGGGCCACTCCAGGCATCTGGCAGGTGTGCTATGCCTGAGAGGAAAGGATTGCACTCAATTTTTCTGGCCCAGGCCATTTGCATAGTTTGGCAGCCCTCCTGGCACAGGCCTATCCCCTGACAAGGCCTTGTGTTGGGATCATGAATCAGAAGCAGGGGCATAGCTGCAAGTCTGAGAAGGAGGAGAGCAGCAGCCAGAAAGACCTGAGGCCTTAAGATCAACCTGGGTGTGGTCCAAAAAGTACATGTACTTCAGTGTTGTCTTGTATCTTTGAGCTGGCCAGGGACCCTACAGACATCTGATAAACAGCAAGTCAGATGGTCCTGGCACAAGCCCGACTTCAAGGTTTCTTATGGTGCCTCTATTTTTGGTTGCCCCACAAGTGCAGAGAAAGGAAAATGTGGATGCGAGGCCAGGAACAGTCCCTCCCATCTCAATGTAATGTGTATGCTGGCCTTGAGACTACTGCATGCACAAGCCCCATTCCGTCCACTTGAGAAAGCTCAAGTAATCCCACAGCACTATTTTGAGAGCAGAGACCTAATGCAATGGGTCTCCATCCCCACTTCCTCTTCATTGTGTTTGGGAAATTAACAAACCTGCAGCTGATCATTACACAGAGGTTGATCAGCAGTTGAAACAGGTTGTGAAGAAGGGTGTTTGAGGCTGGGTCACTGTAATTAGAAGATAGAGATCTGCCTTTCAGGAATGATGAGATCAAATGGGCCAACGGTCCAAATCTATCTTGTGATCCACCAATTATTTCATTCACCTCGCTAAGAAAATATCTAATCTCTGTTTGGTGTCCCACCTCAAGCACTTCTCACCCGTCCTATCAACCCACTCTCATAGATCAGGAACAATCTGGAGATAAAATGGCATTTGACTGCTTGATGGTGCAGCACATTGAGTACCTACATGCTGCCTGTAGATTGTCAGTATGGCCAATAGTAACATTAGCAACTAATGAATCAAAGGAGGTCAATATCACAATGTTCATTTCAGAAATTGGTGTTATATAACACAGCTTTCAAACACTTAAATATTTAAGTACAGGTAGATATTCAAAGATCAGATTATCTATTTCTGCAAATGTTGCATCTCCAAATATGTACATAAACAAAAAAAAAGAAAAGTAGGCTTTCCTTTGAGTTGTAGAGTATTTTCACTTCTGCAGTGAAAATATTAAGTAATATTTTCATGTCTTATGTTCATATTTGACATATTTCACTTTAATTGATATTAGGAGTGGAAGGTGTTAAATATTATAGCTTAGCACCCTAATTCACCAGTAACTCAACATACAGCAGTTCTACTGAACTCCCCTATAATTCTTAAACATAACATAAAGGGGGATATCTGTGCACTTTATAGTATTCCCTTCTTACCATGTTTATGTTTTCAAATTGCTAACTGGAGGAATCCTGGAAGCAGGCCTTTTATGTAGAACTCTCCTGAAGCCACGTCCCAAAGCTCTGCTCCATTGACATGGTGATAAGCAATGCTCCACTCATCTGTATGTTCTTCTCTCTTTCATCCCCAAAGCATTTTTTCCCTGTTATTTACTTGATTATAAAAGATATTTTTGTTCTCCCCCTCCATTTCTTACAGTGGATTTGGATCTTGCTGAAGCAATCTTTGACATAGTGCAGCACCAGAGACTTTTTTTTCCCACTGCCACAGCCCCCGTTGCCCATTCATGAAGTCACTGGAGTGGAATTTCATGATGTTACATCAGGGGAGTTCTATACAAAACACCTGCCTCCAACCAGCAGTTAATAAGCTTAAAGTAGAGCAACAAAGAACAACTGAGAACACATCAATGACTGTACGGGAATCTTATTTCATACATTTAGGAATTGGAACTGGACAAAAGTAGCAACTGCTGACTTTTAAAAACTTCTCCGACAAAGTTTCCCTTACCAGCACAAACAACAAAAACACAATACGCTACCCCAAATAGCGGATAGAATACAATCACGACCGCTGAATGTTATACTCTGTCAAACTGGACAAAATTCTAACATTATGCATACCATAACAATAGGGGAACTTCCCTTATAAACACTTGGAAACATGTCCAGACTGTTTTGAAGGCATTTACAATTTTATGGATATGAAAAAACATTAAAAAGTCCAATATTTTACTTTAGTTTCACTGTAATAAGGGTTTAGGACTGTTTTGTCTCTAAACCATAATAACAAGCAATTGATTCTTCAATTTTTGCCAGATTAGCCAAAATTTTTGAATCAAACAAGTCGCTAGATGAGCATTGCTTGTAATGCTGAATGTCAGAGAGCATCTTGAGACAGGCTGCTGGAGTCGGAAGATGAGGAGCAACATCAGCATCTTCAGAGTTCTTGCTATCCTCACTAATTTAATTCCGGCTCATGTGGGCTCAAAGCTTCGATGGAGGTTCAGATGATCAAAGGGTCATCAACTGCAATATCGTCAGACTGAGGAACATCAGCAGTGATCAGTCCTGCTTGCTGAAGTCGCTCCCAAACTCTCTGCAACTCAAGTTCGGCCTCAATTTCTTCGGGCTGCACCAATTTCTCCTCTTCTTTACTGACCATGGCCGCATAGCAAAAGTAGTTTGCAATGTTGCTCTGAGTCACAAGATTCTACCAATGAAATTCATGGCATCCAGCAAACTTTGATAGTTACCCTTCAAAAGCTTGAATACACCAGTGCCCATCTGCTGAGGAAGGAGGAAGCCTCCGAAAGCTTGTAGATTTCAAATAAAATCGTTGGACTATAACTTGGTGTTGTAAAATTGTTTACAATTGTCAACCCCAGTCCATCACCGGCATCTCCACATCATCTGCTGAAGCTTAGAAATGGTATTCTTTGGAAGACTGACAAGTTCCATGTTTGTTAGGCCAAAAATTTCAGGGTGCGCAGGGCAGTTATCCATAATGATTAACTTATTTCTACACGGAGATTTGAAATTTTCTTCCTCAAAAATCGTAGAAGTCGTCCTCAAAAATCGTAGGCGATTACATGGCTGTGGGGGTGGGTGTGAGGTTGGGAGGTCGGGGGAGGGATGAAGTGTTTAGCCATGATGGTCTGGCCATCATGATGTGGGGCAGGTTTGATGGACCAGCTGGTCTTTTGCTGCCCGTCAATTTTGTACGTTCGCACGTCTGCAAGATCGCCAATTGAAACGGTAAATGATGCCTCCAGGGAAGTGTTGAACATTTTTGAAACATCTTGGCTGCTCACATTTATTGATGTACAGAAGAGGAAGCTTTTCAGATCCGGGCATGTTGGTGCCTAGAAAAGGAGTCATGCGCTCCTTGTTCTATTTCCCACCAACGCACTTCCTGTCATGAAAGAGGCAAGGCCCCCATGGAAGAAGCCTCCAGGAAAGTCTTGCATCATCAAGCTTGAACATCACAAATCTGGCACTACTGAAGTAATGCAGGCAGAGTTGATGAAAGCCTTTCACTTGTCATTTCAGGGGTCACTTCACTGGCTTCTTTGACCATTTTCTTATGAGTTATGGCAAGAACATTTTTCTTGATCCATCCCAAGTTTGACTTCAGAGAGATCATTAAACCTGATTTCTTCTGCGATTTTGATGGCTATTTCCAATAAAATTTGTTCTGAATTTACGGAAAGATTTTTATTGCATGCTGCCTTGAACCATTTAAGAAGTTCTGCTCCAACATTATCATGTTTGGAAGTGTGCAACTATTTCATGTCACTTCTGAAATCTCTGCTTCTGACCCGTTTCAAACAGAATCACGTTGTAAGGCAGAATCCTGTTGTTCTTTGTAGATTTTGCTGACGGTTGCCTGAATGACACAATATTGTTTTGCTAATTCAGCCTGTGACTTTTTGTCCAGAGCAGTGACTTTTTCGTACTTATGGCTCAAATTCAGATCTGTGCACTTTCTTTTATGATTTGATTCCATTTTCACAAATATAAAAGCTGCTATGGACGCTCCACTACTGTACTATAATAGTCTCTCCTCGTAGGAAGCCCCGCTCTTATAAGAAGAGGGAGCAACTATGAGAAAACAATACGGTCAGGTCAATATGCGGTTGTTAAAATTTGCACAAGGTGGGTTACACACCAACAGAGAGCGACCGACGCACTGACCAAGAGAGAGAGCTACACACTGACAGAAAGAGAGCTACACACTGACCGAGAGATAAAACTACACACCAACAGAGAGAGCTACACATTTGATGAGAGAGCTACACACCGAACGAGAAAGAGCTATACATAGACAGAGAGAATGCTATATATGGAAATAGAGAGCTTCAGGGAGGGAGAGAGAGAGAGAGAGAGAGCTACACACTGACCGAGAGAGAGAGCTAAACACTGACCGAGAGAGAGAGAGCGACATACTGACCAAGAGAGAGAGAGAGAGAGAGAGCTACACACTGACCAAGGGTATGTTACACACCAACAGAGAGAGTTAGCTACACATTGACAGAGAGAGTTACACACCGAATGAGAGCTATACACCTGGTTGTCTTTACCCAGCAACCTTCAGTGAATCAGAACAGAGAGAGATCTATACCTTTGCATGATGAACTTGCAGAGGGAGATTCACTAAAATAAGGACAACTTCCGTTGGGTTGTGGGCTCTGCTTTGAGAAGTACTTCACTATTTCATAGAATGATATAGCACAGAAGGAGGCTATTCGGTCCATCAGGCCTGTGCTGGCTCTTTGAAAGAGCTATCCAATTAGTCCTACACCCCTGCTCTTTCCCCATAGCCCTACAATTTTTTCCTCTTCAAGTACTTATCCAATTCCTTTTTCAAAGTTACTATTGAATCTGCTTCCACAGCCCTTTCAAGCAGTGCATTCTAGATCATAACAACTCACTGCGTAAAATAAATTCTCATCTTCCCTCTGGTTCTTTTGCCAATTACCTTAAATCTGTGTCCTCTGGTTACTGACCCTCCGCCAGTGGAAACAGTTTCTCCCTACTAACTCTATCAAAACACCTCATAATTTTGAACACCTCTATCAAATCTCTCCTTAACCTTCTCTGGTGAGGTTATTGATCCAATGAAGTTCTGTACCTGTGGGCTGACAGTTGGTTAATTAGATATTGTAACATTCAGGTACTGAGTATATGGAGCGTAACAATTTTTTTGATCCATTCGATTCAAGGCACCAGAAGGGGGAAGTTTTTCTATTTATGACCAGGACGTGTCCCTTCTAATCTTCACTATGAAGCTGTTATTGGTGGTGGTAGTGGTTGAAATACAGTATAACATTATTCAATCTTTTGTTAATCAGGACTGCAAATTTTCATAACATTTGATGAATTATAACATTACGAGGCTATAAAAGCACACAACTTGAAATGTGCACAAAACCGGACCAGCTGCCAGTATAACGTTATGTGGATTATAACAATAGGCGACTTAACAATATGTGAACTCAACTATATTTACTTTTTGTTTATCTCCTTTCAGGTCAGTTTCTTGTTGTGAAAATCATCCCACTAAATCTTAATTCCCAGCTCAGGCTAAGAACGGCCACTCACAGCCTTTGTTAGACCTGATGTGGAGATGCCGGTGATGGACTGGGGTTGACAATTGTAAACAATTTTACAACACCAAGTTATAGTCCAGCAATTTTATTTTAAATTCACAAGCTTTCGGAGGCTACCTCCTTCCTCAGGTGAACGATGTGGAAATGAAGTCCTCGAAATGAAGTCGCATTTATAATTCACAGAACAATGCTGGTGATAACAGATAGTTTTTTCAACTGCCCGTTGCCAAGGCAATCAGTGTGCAGACAGACAGGTGTTACCTGCCAGGTCTCAGAATATACAAATCACCAAAAAAAACAACAAACAAAAAAAAACAGAGATAGAGAGGTAGAAACATAGAAAAGACAGCAACTGACCCGTTATATTAAAAACAGATAACATTTGTTCGCTGGTGGGGTAACGTGTAGCGTGACATGAACCCAAGATCCCGGTTGAGGCCGTCCTCATGGGTGCGGAACTTGGCTATCAATTTCTGCTCTACGATTTTGCGTTGTCGTGTGTCTCGAAGGCCGCCTTGGAGTACGCTTACCCGAAGGTCGGTGGCTGAATGGACATTCAGTCAAGGACATTCAGCCACCGACCTTCGGGTAAGCGTACTCCAAGGCGGCCTTCGAGACACACGACAACGCAAAATCGTAGAGCAGAAATTGATAGCCAAGTTCCGCACCCATGAGGACGGCCTCAACCGGGATCTTGGGTTCATGTCACGCTACACGTTACCCCACCAGCGAACAAATGTTATCTGTTTTTAATATAACGGGTCAGTTGCTGTCTTTTCTATGTTTCTACCTCTCTATCTCTGTTTTTTTTTGTTTGTTGTTTTTTTTGGTGATTTGTATATTCTGAGACCTGGCAGGTAACACCTGTCTGTCTGCACACTGATTGCCTTGGCAACGGGCAGTTGAAAAAACTATCTGTTATCACCAGCATTGTTCTGTGAATTATAAATGCGACTTCATTTCGAGGACTTCATTTCCACATCGTTCACCTGAGGAAGGAGGTAGCCTCCGAAAGCTTGTGAATTTAAAATAAAATTGCTGGACTATAACTTGGTGTTGTAAAATTGTTTACATTTGTTAGACCTGACTGATTTTGAAATTGGAGCTTCCCCCCGCCCCCACTTTTGTTAATTCTGACCGGACTGCCCTGTCAACCACCTTTGCTGAGCTGAAATGAATCGAGTAATCTCAACTAGAATAGGAGTGAACAATCACTGAAATGTCCAAACTAACTTTCAATGTCTGAAGCATGCTGGTTCAGATACACCATCTGACTCTTGATCTCCATCTCCTAGCCCTGCTGTCCTGTGAACTTAACTCTTTGAGAGCCCAGTTTAACTCAATAGTAGAATATTAAAAATATAATACACAAAGATCCCCCCACGACAAGAAGCTGAACTGGATCAGCCATATCAACACAGCGACCACAAAAGCAGGGCAGATGGGAGGTATTCTGCAATAATTAGCTCACATTCTGACCCCTCAAAGCCTCTCCGCCATCTACAAGGCTTAAGTCAGGACTGTGATGGAAAGCTCATCATTCATCTCATTGGTTGCAATCGTGAGAACACTCAAGAAGCTTGACACCCACCAGGATGGTGCCCCGACCACTAGACCCTATAGCACCCCCTTCACCACTGGTGCACTGTGACTGCAGTACACATGATCTATAGGATGCACTGCAGCAACACGGGTACGGAAGCATAGTGGTTATGTTACTGGACTAGTAATCCAGAGGCCTGGACTAAAATCCAGAGTCATAAGTTCAAATCCCGCCACGGCAGCTGGCGAATTTAAATTCAATTAATTAATTGAATAAAATCTGGAATTAAAATACTAGTATCAGTAATGATGGCCATGAAACTACCGGATTATCGTAAAAACCCATCTGGTTCACTAATGTCCTTTAGGGAAGGAAACCTGCCATCCTGACCCGGTCTGGCCTATATGTGACTCCAGACCCACAGCAATGTGGTTGATTCTTAATTGCCCTCTGAAATGGCCTCGCAAGCCACTCAGTTGTAAAATCTCGCTACGAAAAGTCATAATAAGAATAAAACCGAACGGACCACCCGGCATCGGACCACTAAGCACTGGACACGACAACGGCAAAACACCAAGCCCAGTCAACCCTGCAAGGTCCTCCTTACTAACATCTGGGGACTTGTGCCAAAATTGGGAGAGCTGTCCCACAGACTAGTCAAGCAACAGCCTGACACAGCCATACTCACAAAATCATACCTTGCAGCCAAAGTCCCAGACTCTTCCATCACCATCCCTGGGTATGTCCTGTCCCACCGGCAAGACAGACTCACCAGAGGTGGTGGTACAGTGATATACAGTCAGGAGGGACTGGCCCTGGGAGTCCTCAACATTGACTCTGGACCCCATGAAATCTCATGGCATCAGGTCAAACATGGGCAAGGAAACCTCCTGCTGATTACCACCTACCGTCCTCCCTCAGCTGATGAATCAGTCCTCCTCCATGTTGAGCACCACTTGGAGGAAGCACTGAGGGTAGCAAGGCCACAAAATGTACTCTGGGTGGGGGACTTCAATGTCCATCACCAAGAGTGGCTCGGTAGCACCACTACTGACCGAGCTGGCCGCAGTCCTGAAGGACATAGCTGCTAGACTGGGCCTGCGGCAGGTGGTGAGCGAACCAACACGAGGGAAAAACTTACTTGACCTCGTCCTCACCAATCGACCTGTCGCAAATGCATCTGTCCATGACAGTATTGGTAGGAGCGACCACCGCACAGTCCTCGTGGAGATGACGTCCCGTCTTCGCACTGAGGACACCATCCACCTTGCTAAATGTGATAGATTCAGAACAGATCTAGCAGCTCAAAACTGGGCATCCATGAGGCGCTGTGGGCCATCAGGAGCAGCAGAATTGTATTCCAGCACAATCTGTAACCTCATGGCCCGGCATATTCCTCACTCTACCATTACCAACAAGCCAGGGGATCAACCCTGATTCAATGAGGAGTGCAGAAGAGCATGCCAGGAGCAGCACCAGGCGTACCTAAAAATGAGGTGCCAACCTGGTGAAGCTACAACTCAGGACTACATGCAGGCTAAACAGCGGAAGCAACATGCTATAGACAGGGCGAAGCGATTCCACAACCAACGGATCAGATCAAAGCTCTGCAGTCCTGCCACATCCAGTCGTGAATGGTGGTGGATAATTAAACAACTAACGGGAGGAGGAGGCTCCGCAAACATCCCCATCCTCAATGATGGCGGAGTCCAGCACGTGAGTGCAAAAGACAAGGCTGAAGCGTTTGCAACCATCTTCAGCCAGAAGTGCCAAGTGGATGATCCATCTCAGCCTCCTCCCAATATCCCCACCATCACGGAAGCCAGTCTTCAGCCAATTCGATTCACTCCACGTGATATCAAGAAACGGCTGAGTGCACTGGATACAGCAAAGGCTATGGGCCCCGACAACATCCCAGCTGCAGTGCTGAAGACTTGTGCTCCAGAACTAGCTGCGCCTCTAGCCAAGCTTTTCCAGTACAGCTACAACAATGGCATCTACCCGACAATGTGGAAAATTGTCCAGGTATGTCCTATCCACAAAAAGCAGGACAAATCCAATCCGGCCAATTACCGCCCCATCAGTCTACTCTCAATCATCAGCAAAGTGATGGAAGGTGTCATCGACAGTGCTATCAAGCGGCACTTACTCACCAATAACCTGCTCACCGATGCTCAGTTTGGGTTCTGCCAGGACCACTCGGCTCCAGACCTCATTACAGCCTTGGTCCAAGCATGGACAAAAGAGCTGAATTCCAGAGGTGAGGTGAGAGTGACTGCCCTTGACATCAAGGCAGCATTTGACCGAGTGTGGCACCAAGGAGCCCTAGTAAAATTGAAGTCAATGGGAATCAGGGGGAAAACTCTCCAGTGGCTGGAGTCATACCTAGCACAAAGGAAGATGGTAGTGGTTGTTGGAGGCCAATCATCTCAGCCCCAGGACATTGCTGCAGGAGTTCCTCAGGGCAGTGTCCTAGGCCCAACCATCTTCAGCTGCTTCATCAATGACATTTCCTCCAACATAATGTCAGAAATGGGGATGTTCGCTTATGACTGCACAGTGTTCAGTTCCATTCGCAACCCCTCAGATAATGAAGCAGTCCGAGCCTGCATGCAGCAAGACCTGGACAACATCCAGGCTTGGGCTCATAAGTGGCAAGTAACATTCGCGCCAGATAAGTGCCAGGCAATGACCATCTCCAACGAGAGAGTCTAACCACCTCCCCTTGACATTCAACGGCATTACCATCGCCGAATCCCCCACCATCAACATCCTGGGGGTCACCATTGACCAGAAACTTAACTGGACCAGCCATATAAATACTGTGGCTACGAGAGCAGGTCAGAGGCTGGGTATTCTGTGGCGAGTGACTCACCTCCTGACTCCCCAAAGCCTTTCCACCATCTACAAGGCACAAGTCAGGAGTGTGATGGAATACTCTCCACTTGCCTGGATGAGTGCAGCTCCAACAACACTCAAGAAGCTCGACACCATCCAAGATAAAGCAGCCCGCTTGATTGGCACCCCATCCACCACCCGAAACATTCACTCCCTTCACCACCGGCGCACTGTAGCTGCAGTGTGCACCATCCACAGGATGCACTGCAGCAACTCGCCAAGGCTTCTTCGACAGCACCTCTCAAACCTGCGACCTCTACCACCTAGAAGGACAAGAGCAGCAGGCAGATGGGAACAACACCACCCGCACGTTCCCCTCCAAGTCACACACCATCCCGACTTGGAAATATATCGCCGTTCCTTCATTGTCGCTGGGTCAAAATCCTGGAACTCCCTTCCTAACAGCACTGTGGGAGAACCGTCACCACACGGACTGCAGCGGTTCAAGAAGGCGGCTCACCACCACCTTCTCGAGGGCAATTAGGGATGGGCAATAAATGCTGGCCTCGCCAGCGACGCCCACATTCCGTGAAAAAAAACTTACCAAGGTTACTTTGTCAGCACGTCCCTCCATTGCGACCTCTATCGCCGAGAAGGACAATTGCAGCATCCCCTCCAAGTTCCACACCATCCTGACTTGGAAATATATAACTGTTCCTTCATTCCTGGGTCAGGATTCTGGAATTTCCTACTTAGCACCATCGTCACAAGGACTGCAATGGTTCAAGGAGAAGACCGACCACCACCTTCTCAAGACAACTAAGAAAGGGCAACAAATGCGGCCATGCCAGCAAAACCCGCATCCTGAGAGCAATTTAAAAAGAAAACAAGATGATGGCTGAAGCCAAATTTACACAGTTTTTTGAGTGATATGATAGATCAGTTTCTGCTATTTGCCAGTGGGGTAGGTAACTTAAAAAAGCAATTTGATTGCTTAGTTTTCTTCTGTTTAATTGCTCCTCCTTAATACTTACCAACTGAATTGAACTGTTTTGATTTGTCCGTGCTTCGTCAAGGGAATGTTTGATTGGTGACCTAAAATAAATGCCTATTTCAGCAATTCACTAATTCTCACCTTATGGATTTGTGGTGCTTTGAGATCCTGAACTGTGACATTTCTAAAGTGCAACACCTTTTCCATGTGATGCCTTTGAAAGCTGTGGTGTAATGGGCGTTGATTAGACAACAGACTTTTAATTGGATAGATAGAGAGCAAAATGGGCAAGTTCAGCAGAGAATACTTCCCCTTTAAACTTTCAAATGATTTTTGCTTTTTTAAAGAAATTATAATTTTCATGGAAAAATAACCTTGTGAGGCAGAAACATGGCAAGACCAATTCATGCGACAAGCATGCAGCCCATTAGAATTTTCACAATGATTATATTTCTGAATAGCTTTGCAAAGACATATAAGCTTAAATCCTGTATCTTCAAATCCTAAAACTTTGTTGTTGAAGATATTACATTATAGTTTGTGACTGCTGTCTTGCTGGATTCAGATTTCAACACCTTAACTGCAAAAAATGGTATGTAATAAAAAAAAATATTTTTACAAATGAATTATGTAGGAAAGCACATATGATGTGTATTGGAATCATGAAGTTATCTACCAGAACTATAACTTATTTAAGGAATGGTATGTCCTTTCCACTTTAACAGAAGGCAAAAACAAATTTAGTCTGATGACTAGTAATCGTCAAGAGAGCTCATCTGACACATGTACATTTACGTCATTCTAAATAATATTCTTTAGCACAAAAAGTAGAAATGAGTGGAAATCGCTGCAAAAAGCTTCTTAATAGGCTTCCCCAACAGCAAATAACATTTTTTCTAATGTTGTTTCAGGAATATCTATGGTTGGGTCTGGTTTAATGTAGCTAGCTCTCCAACTCAGCATTGAAGGGTGAATTTTGACACATGGGGCTCCCAGCTCCTTTGCACGATGGGAGCGCAAGTCAGAGAATAAAACATGAAGGTCTCCCATTTTCCTGTGATTAATCTTAATTGAGCAGAACATCGAGAGCGCTGCAAATTGGGGATGCTCACTTCTGGGCCCGATTCTTCAAACTGTGCTGCCAGTGAGCGAGGCTGTGTGTTGAGCAGAGCTTTGTAAAATTTAGCCTAATACCTAATATTGTAGATTGAACCATTTGAGTGTATTATGGAAAAAAAAACTTTGATATCATGAAAAGAGCTTACACAGAGGGGCTTATGGAAAATAAAGTACATTAGGATACAATCACACCTCAAGATGTTTAATTTTCCGTAAACCAGAGTTTGAGCCATTTATTCAAATTTAATGGACGAACACGGAATTGTTTTGCATTTTCTTTGAGAGTTCAAGCATTTTTTGTCATTAATTTTCAGCAAATATAATCTTGCAGATTCTTATAATTGGAATAGATTAACAATGCCCTTAGGTCATGTGACACTTAACTTCAGCAATCAACATAATTACATTAGCAAAGAAAACGTGATACTAAGGTGTGAAATTCCCTTATCAACAATTTTAGTGAAAAAGTCAGCTTGAGCACAAAACAAGAAGATTTTCATTTTTTAACTTTTACTTCATGTGTTGGACTTCAATGTTCTGTACCAGGGCCTAGTAGGCACTCACTATTATGTGGTTAAAGAAGCTTGCTTTTCTAAATTTGGCCCAAATTAGCTAGTAATCTGGATAATCGCGAGGCTCCCTCAAAGGCTCATAGTAAAGGGGGTGTCTATCAGAGCCATACTGAGCAGAAAGCTCCAAGTTCACTTCCTGGGCTGTGCTGAGCTAACTGACCTCAGCTGGGATGGCAGAAGGGGAGTTAGAATGGGTCTCAGTGCTCCTGGAGACTTTATTGGAAAGTGTCCTTATGTCGGAGTTGGGTGAGCACACCATCAGGCAGATTCTCCCCCACGGTCAAATAATCTGCTAATAATCTTGGGTTTGGTAGTGGAGGACGATTGTTCCCTTGGAACTAAATACCAGCAGGAGTCTATTTCTTCTTTCATCCTGTCCCGAAGGCAAAGGTGAGAAGACTGAGCAAAATATTTTTAAAAGTTGGATTTTTTCGCAGATCGTAATGTAACAAAATTGTTTTATTTTTGGAAGTACATTGGAGAGAGAGAGAGAGAACATTTACTCTTACTCATCCTGTTTGCAATTTTCACGTTCAGCCCTTCAAGTCACCAATATTGTACCCGCCTCTTTATTCAATAATGCATGCTACTGACATCACAAACACCAGATTAATTTAAACTGCCATTGAATCATTGTTTAAATGTCCATTATCTTTGTTCAGATTCTGAAAAACTTCAATATCGTTAACCACCACTGTGCACCCCGAGATTCTTAATCCTGAAAATGGTATCGGTCTTTGCAGCTGGAATGGTGCTCTGCTCTTAATTCTTACATCACTGCAGGATATTTCTAATGCTTTCGTCGCACTTTGCTTCTAAAATGTGTGCAGGAATTATTTCCTGCCGATTTAGGCATGTACTTCAGTCTACTGTTACACAGCGAGCCTTGAGAATTCATTGGCTAGTCTCACTCGTTAGAGTCATTTGCCTCTGGTATATCACCACTGAATATCTTCTCACTTGGTTTTAATTGAAGAGCTTTAGTGAAACATGTCAACAAGATTTCCCTATAGTGCTGATCTTTCTTCACCGAATAAAAAAAATACTCAAAGGTAGACAGCAATTTCAGCCAAATATGCTAGCCTAATGTTCCACTTATTATTTTGTCATTTAACCTATCTTATTACTATGATATCTATTTGAATCATCAAATTTGATCATTTGCTATTTACAGCACAGTATAAAGGAAAGTAAGTGGTTGTCTATTGTATATGCTTATCATACATTCTGCCAAGAATGGTTTCTTCATGTATGGATGAATTTTAGGAATTTAGCAACATGAAATATCTTTTTAAAAAAAGCCTCTGCATGGAGAAATTTGCAATGGTAACCTACTGGATGAAAAGTACTGATGCCAACATCATCATACTATATACCTAAAATTACATTGAGTCCACAGCACAGAACAGGCCATTCGGCCCAACTGGTCTATGCCTCCTCCCACCTCTCTTCATCTACCCTATCAGCGTACTTTCCTTTCTCCCTCATGTCCTTATCTAGCTTCCCCTAAATGCATCTATGTTATTTGCCTCAACTATTCCTTGCGGTAGTGCGTTCCACATTCTTACCATTCTTTTGGTAAAGAAGTTCCTCCTGAATTCCCTATTGGATTTATTAGTGACTATCTTATATTTATGACTTCTAGTTTTGGGCTCCCCCACAAGTGGAAACATTTTCTCTACATCTACCCTATCAAACCCTTTCATTATCAAGACCTCTATCAGGTCACCCTGAGCCTTCTCTTTCCTAGAGAAAAGAGTCCCAGCCTGTTCTGCCTTTTCTGATAAGTATATCCTCTCTTCCGGCATCATCCTTATGAATCTTTTTTGCACCTTCTCCAATGCCTCTGTATTCTTTTTCTAATATGGAGACCAGAACTGTGCACAGTATTCCAAGTGTGGTCGACCAAGGTTCTATACAAGTTCATCATAACTTCTCTGCCTTTCAATTCTATCCATCTAGAAATGAACCCCAGTGCTTGGTATGCCGTTTTTATGGCTTTATTAACCTGACTGGTGGGAGATGATATTTTAGCAAAGTGACTTTCCAGCTCAATTTTTTGTTAACAAAAAAGTTTTTGTTTCTGGTCACAGATGCTGAAAAAATTATTCTTTTATGGGTTTAAAAAGCAAAGTGTGTTAAAATGAACTCACCAATTAGGCAGAGTTGTCAACAATGAATAAATCCTAGGTGTGAGTTTTTTCAGTTGTGGGTTATGTACCTGTGGCATCCATTCAAATAGATACATGAACATGGCTAAAAGTGGCATTTTAAGGGGTGGCGAAATATTAATATATTCTTCTTTCCTATTTTCCATCTTTTTTCCTCTCTCTCTTTCCCTTTATCTGTATCTTTTTCCTTTCTTTGCAGGTCACCTATTGTAAAAATGTCAATTTAGTCAATGTACTTTTTCTAATTTTCTTTCATTCCTCCAATCCTCCTGGTCTCCCTAGGCCAGACATCGGGTGAGCAGCTGACCTGATCCCAAGCCTCCAATGCTGCTTTAAATTAAAAAAAAAACAGGTGCCTGGGGAGAGAGTATCCTTGGTAACAAAGTTGTTTTCTCTAACCATTTTAGAACAGAAAAAGCTGTCTTTATCTTGCTGTTCCACCTCTTTGTGTCGTGGAGGAATTGGATTCATGCTCTCAAATTCCCTTTGAATTCCCTTTGAATTCCCTTCTTGATTATAGCCATGCAATCAGAGGAAGAGACTGATGCAAACCTAGCCACTTCCTCACCACAAGTGAAGACAACTTGGATGGTGATTTTCTCTCAGCGGCTCAGATGCCAATTCAAGTGGCTATTTTTAAGCCACATTGGCAGAAACCGAGAATCAGGCAAACTGACTGCCCCTCCAGCTGGGGAGTGATGTAAGTGGGCATCTGTTTGCTTTTTGAGTGGACTGTCTACAAATTTTTAAAATGTGAACCAGATATACTTAAATTCCTTAAAGGCATACGAGCTAATATTTCCTCACCATAAAAAAGAGGTGGAAAAAAGGACTTCTGTTATTTTTCCATCTCTCTGTTTTATGATATGGAAGCGTTAGGTAATGTGGGCTTGAAGTTGGGCCATTCTAGCACCCGTTGTTTCGGCGCTACATGGCCTCTAGAAGTGCCAAGACGGTGTCTTGGCTGCGCACGCATGTTTCTAGCATGACATGAGCCAGACGTCATCTTGGTATAGGTTTTAGCGCATGTGCAAAAATCGAAAGCCAGCAGCGTGTAAAGTAAGGAGAAAATGGATACAATCAGTGTGCAACGCTAATTTAAAGTGATGGACACCATTCAGCTCCACTCAAAGCACAGTCTTAACTGCGACCATCTGAACATGTCTTAGAGTGACTGGAGGACTCCCCAACCAGTGCTATTTAAAGGGACCATGCAGGATTTACAGGTTAGCTGATGGATTATTGCTTCTGGCTGCTGATGCATTTGTACCTGTTTTTGGAGGTCTATACTTGAATACTAGAATGAGGGAACATAGCCTAACATTTAGAGATGTGCAGGAGTGAAATGAGGAAACGCTTCTACCCGCAAAGGGTGGGAGAAGTTTGGAACGTTCTTCTGCAGACAGCAGTTGATGCCGGTTCAATTGTGAATTTTAAATCTGCGATTAATAGATTTCTGTGAACCAAGGGTATTAAGGGATATGGGGCTAAGGCGGGTCTATGGAGTGAGGTCACAAATCAACCATGATCTCATTGAATGGTGGAACAGGCTCGAGGGGCTAAATGCCACTGCCACTTGCTGCCTCCTGTTATGCGCCAACTTCTCCTGCAAGAAAGTGTGTCTGGGTGATGTGCCTGTCATGGTTGAATATCTGCCAGTGTGCGTGGCCTGTGCATTGTGGGTGTGCGGCTTGCAACAGTGGCAATGTGTAAGGGTGAGAGGAAGCATCAGATTGGCAGAGTTGAGTACTAATAGAAAGAGTTTGTTGCTAGGTAGGTGATAGGGGGGGGGGGGGGTGGGTGTAGTGCGTGGAGCAGTGGATGTGGCTAGTAGTGCAGATGGTAGAAGATGCCACTTGACAATTGACCTCACTCACCATGACCACTCTTGTCAAAGCACTGAACTTCTTCCTGCACTGCATCCATGTTCGTGGTGCTGTGCGCCTGGTATTGACTTCGTTCCCCACTGCCTCATACTGCCTTTTGGGCATATGTCTGGAGGGCCTCTTGCCCCCTCTGTGGATGTCAGATGTCTCTCCTTCTGTCCACCTCTTGCACCAAGGCCTCTAGCGCATCAGCAGAGAACCTTGGTGCACGCACTCTCGCAGGCCTGGTACAAACTCAGATCGGCAGATTGGTGAGGTCTGGCATGCAGATTGGAGGATGTGGGATTTAGTAGTGCACAACCTTTATTCAATGTTTTAAAATAACTCATCAGTTTGTAAACATAGGGACAGGACCTGTATCTGTGTTTTATGTGTACAATGTCTGATCTCAGTTCAGATTCCATGCAGACAGCAGACTCTTATTTTCAGCAAATAACAGGTACCAGCTACCTTTAAGAGATTTTAAGGGACATCTTCCCTTTAAGAGATTCAGGCTCCCCCTGCTGGTGGAAAGTGCGCATTTCCTTGAATCCTCGCATCAGGCCTGGTTTTTAACACTGCTTGAAGGTAAGTACTCAGGCCTGACGAATGTCTCGTTCTGCCTGCGCAGGAAGCACCGGGTGCGGGTTATTGGCGGATCGCGCTGCCCGCACCCGATCATTGGCTTTGTCCAATCTAACCCCCTATGTCTTTAATGAATTTTCATCTTCAGCAAACCTTTGAAATCAACAAGGGTAACTAACTTTTGGCTCTAGTGTAAAATGGGCAGTATCGGATTGGCTGCCTGTTATATGCCTTTCCTTATTTTCTTTTCCATTGAAGTGAATGGATAGGAAAATAGGGAGTGCATAATGGGCGGCCCATCCAATTTTGGAGTTAAAATTACTCCCAACCTGTGATTCTTGCCATTTTTCAGTTTTTGATGTAGCAAAAGGTGGCACCTATAAAATAATATCCAACGTGGCCCAAAATGGGGAAGGAAATAAAGCAATTTTCAAAAATAAGGAGATATGCCCTGATGGCTCAGTGGGTAAAAACACTGTCAGGCATGACACTGACCCAAATAAAATAGGGAGGTCCCTTGTTCCATCCCTGGTCTACACCAATTTAAACAATAAAATCATCAATGCAGAGAGCATAATTTGCCTTATTGTTCCCAGATCAGGAGGTGAGAAAAATCAGCCAGGCCTCTTGGTCTTGTTTGCAATCCACTGTTTGCTTTTTGATGTAGACAGAAAGTAATGCCCTCCAAAATAAAAAGAAACTGTCAGTAATCACTGTCTAAGCTGAAATATAAAGAATAAAATGAAGCAGAAAATGGGGGCGTATGACAGATGTCAGTTTGATAATACAAGTGAGAACCAGGCTGATTATAGAAAGTACAGAGGAGAAGTGAAAAAGGAAATAAGAGGGGCAAAGAGAGAGTATGAGAATAGGCTGGCGGCCAACATAAAAGGGAATCCAAAAGTCTTCTGTAGGCATATAAATCGTAAACTGGTGGGGCCAACTAGGGGCCAAAAAGGAGATCTACGCATGGAGGCACTGGGCATGGCCGAGGTACTAAATGAGTACTTTGCATCTGTCTTTAACAAGGAAGAAGATACTGCCAAAGTCACCGTAAAAGAGGAGGTAGTTGAGATACTGGATGGGTTAGAAATAGTTAAAGAGCAGGTAAAGAAAGGCTGGCTGTACTTAAAGTAGATAAGTCGCCTGGTCTGGATGGGATGCATCCTAGGTTGCTAAGGGAAGTAAGGGCGGATATTGCAGAGGTGCTGGCCATAATCTTCCAATCCCCCTAAGATATGGGGGTTGTGCCAGAGGACTGGAGAATTGCAAATGTTACACCCTTGTTCCAAAAAGGGCGTAAGGATAAACCTGGCAACTGCAGGCCAGTCAGTTTAACCTCGGTGGTGGGGAAGCTTTTAGAAACGATAATCTGGGACAAAATTAATAGTCACTTGGACAGGTGTGGATTAATAAGAGAAAGCCAGCACAGTTTTCTTAAAGGCAAATCATGTTTAACTAACTCGATTGAGTTTTTTGATGAGGGCAATGTGGTTGATGTTCTGTATATGGACTTTCAAAAGGCGTTTGATAAAGTGCCACATAATAGGCTTGACAGCAAAACTGAAGCCCATGGAATAAAAGGGTCAGTGGCAGCACAGATACAAAATTGGCTAAGTGACAGGAAACAGAGAGTAGCGGTGAATGGTTGCTTTCTGGACTGGAGGAAGATATACAATGGTGTTCCCCAGGGGCCGGTACGAGGACCATTGTTTTTTTTGATATATATTAATGGTTGGACTTGGGTGTACAGGGCACAATTTCAAAATTTGCAGATGAAACAAAACTTGGAGTGTAATAAACAGTGTCGAGGATAGCAATAGACTTCAAGAGGACACAGACAGGCTGATTGAATGGGCGGACACATGGCAGATAAAATTTAATGGAGAGAAGTACAAAGTGATACCTTTTGACATGAAGAATGAGAAGAGGCAATATAAACTAAATGGTACAATTCTAAAGAGGGTGCAGGAACAGAGAGACCGGGGGTATATGTGCACAAATCTTTGAAGGTGGCAAGACAGGTTGAGAAAGTGGTTAAAAAAGCATACGGGATCCTGGGCTTTATAAATAAAGGCATAGAGTACAAAAGCAAGGAAGTTATGTTGAACCTTTATAAAACACTGGTTCGGCAACAACTGGACTATTGTGTCCAATTCTGGGCACTGCACCTTAGGAAGGATGTTACGGCCTTAGAGATGGTGCAGGAAAGATTTACCAGAATGGTTTCAGGGATGAGGAACTTTATTTACGTGGACAGACTGGAGAAGCTGGGGTTGTTCTCCTTAGAGGAGAGAAGGTTGAGAGGAGATTTGATAGAAATGTTCAAAGTCATGAAGGGTTTAGATAAAGTAAATAAAGAGAAACTGTTCCTATTGGCGGAAGGGTCGAGAACCAGAAGACACAGATATAAGGTGATTGGCAAAAGAACCAAAGGCGACATGAGGAAAAACTTTTTTACACAGAGAGTAGTTATGATCTGGAATGCGCTGCCTGAAAGGGTGATGGAAGCAGATTCAATTGTAGCTTTCAAAAAGGAATTGGATAAATACTTGAAAGGAAAATATTTGCAGGGCTACGGGGAAAGAGCAGGGGACTGGGACTAACTGGATTGCTCTTACAAAGAGCCGGCAGGACTCGAAGGGATGAATGGCCTCCTTCTGTGCTGTAACCATTCTATGATCGGTCACTTAAACATCATAATTCCATTGGAACTGGTGCCTACAGGAATGGGGTTAAAAAAATGCCAATATAAAACTTTGAATTCAGGCATACAGCATTTTGAACCCTATTTCTGAAGTAAATATCCTCTTCAGTGGCCAAGTTTTGTGAATTTATCAAATTTGGTGGATTGTGTGGATAAACCTGTAAGTGCCCGAAGATGGCACCTTGTGCAAAATGAGAACTTCAGCACAGTCCACAGATCACACATGTGATACAGACTCACTTAACCATATGTACTGTATTACTGAGTCTCTTCTCGGAGCTCAAAGACTACTATGTAGTTAACATGATCTTTATTGGTAAAGAGAGCTGACTCAACATTATATATTTTTTTCAAAATACCAATGAGAAATGTTAAATTAGGTAGTAAAATTGAATTTTTCTTGCCCATGAACAGACTAATAGTGCCAGTAAAAAAAAAAGTGAATCTTGATTATCTGCACATGGCTCAAATACAGGATTATTATGCAAGTCTTTAAAAAATAAGCAGGATGAGACAGCTAATGAGATCTGAAATCACAAGATGAGGAAACTAGCACTGAACAATGATGCTCCCATCTGCATCAGTAACACAACATCAGCAGGCTCAGCTTCCTGAGCTTCTCACCTGCACATCTTTTGTGCTTGAATCTCAGAGCTGCTTCTCAGCACAGCAGGCAATGAGCTCTGCCTAATTACCAAATGAGATGCCATTGAGAACCTGATGCTTTTGAGCGCTGATTCGAAGGTACAGGATTCAAAGTGCCAGACTAAAAGAGAAAACATAGATCACACAAGCTAATGGCCTGAATCTTTCCCTTTCTCCCTTTCGAACTGAGATATAGGGGTAAATTTTAACCCCCAAGAACAGGTGGGTTGGGGGCGGGTGGGATGGTAAAAATTATAAAAATGTTAAACCCGACCAACGACCAACCCATTCTCAGGAGGTGGGTCGGTCAGTAAAATCTTTTACACAGGCTGCGTGCCTCCATTTTAACAGCATTTTTATTTTTAACATCTGGGGGTCGGGATTCCTGGGCCTTTGACTTCACGCCATATAAGAAGAGGGAAGGAGGCCCGAATCAACGGGCAAGTGCCTTTATTGCTCTGCTTGTGGGCCAGGAGGAGCAGGAGTGCTTCCCCCCTACCCAACAAGCTCACCTGCTGCAATCCCACACATACGATCGGCCGACCACCGCTCCCACCCCCTCCAGGTCCGAACCACCCAACCCCACCCCCCCACACAATGATCTCCTAACCGCCCCCCCAACATCTTCAACCCCCGTGACTGATGACCCCAATGTCTGACCCTTCCATGGTGTGTCCGACCCCCCTGATGACCGATGTCCCCCCCCCACACCGGCCGATGACTGACTCCAAGCCCCCGATGTCAGATTTATCTGCTGGCATCCATTCCCTGGCTGCTCTCCCGTCTAACAGACAGCCAGCCTGTCAATCTGGCTGGCTGTTATGCGGGAAACTTACAGAAAAAGTTTGAAAGATGTCCTTACATCAAAATTGTAAGGATGTCCGGGAAACCCATGCTTCCAAGTTTCCTGTCTGGAAATCCCCCACCCAACCCACCCCACCTCATTCTCTTCACGACCCCGAGTAAATATCGAGGCCATAACGTGGGAAATTTTAAGGCCTCCGGCGAGTTGGAAATGGGGCAATAGTGCCCAGAAAATTGTGGGGATGAACTTACCTTTCCATTTCTGCCGTGTATGTGGCCATCGTCATTTTTGCGGGGACCTCAGAATAGGCAGCCTGGGAAGCCACCTGAAGCCAGTGCACAGATAATTTAGATATTTAAATTTGGGTCCTATGTTATCAATAGGCTCCCAATGCCATTTTAGGACTCAGATGAGTGGACCGTGCGCTATGCCCGCTTCTCCTAGCATTAGCTGGTGCTCCAGCCAAAGAGCAGCACAAAAGTACTTAATTATTTTTGCGGGACGAGGAGAAAGATTGCTCTTCCAGGCTCCACAAAAGTAGCCTTGGCTGCTGCCGCACTGGGTTCCTGCCCACTAGAACTGCCCAACCCCCGCCCAACTTTTTCTGGGCTTGGAGGCTGCCAAGGTCACCCCATATATTACAGAGGCCCAGAGCTGGCGGGCTGCCCATGGGCACTTATTTTCCGCCTGCAGCCCGCTGACCTTATAGCAATGAGTCCCAACCTCATTAACGTAATGAGGCTGGGGCTCCAGCAGGGTCAGTGATGGAGATCACCAGCAAATAAAATCTCAAGGAATTTCGACTCCAGAGTAAGCAAGTTATATTGACGCAGGCTCTTGCTGGTTACTGACAAAAGGCAAGTTACAAGATTTGTGACATTGGAAGAGGGGATATAGAAGCTACTCAATGGCAAAATGTTCAGTTTGTTGGCTGGGAGGAGTGCAAGCTTGCTTTGTGCCATGGCTAACATATTTTAGGCCCTACAAATAAATGATTTGTGAGTAAGAGAGGAGTGTATAATGTTGGTTGAGATTGGTGACAACACCCTCTTCATTTACACTCAATCTCGTATTTTTCTTCATCACTAAGAGGGTCAATAGTACAGAGCAAATGCTCTGGTTCTACATCACCGCTGTATCTGGCCGTATCAGTAATACCTAGTAGAATGAGGGGGTGGGGGGATGGAGCGGGGGGTGGGTCAATGGAAGTGGTTTGTGTATTTCTGCACAAGATACAGCACAGCAGCACTGGGAACATCTCAAAACCTAACACTGATCTCTACAATTCTAAGAACAAAGTAAAAGACTGGTTTCCCAACAATGGGCATGTGCTGAATGGTAACCATGTACGTGCTGATGGAAATACTCAGCAAAATACTCAAGAAATTATAGCCTCAGTGCTAGTTTGCTTTAGAATCCTAAAAACTATCTTTGCTGCTAATGTGCCTTTTTCCTTGACTTGAATTTGTCCGATTCACTCTTTGTATATCACCAGTTTTCATCTGGATTGTGGCAGCTCAACAATGCAATGGATTTTCTATAATGAGCTATATTTTGGGGAAAAGAGTTACACAGTGTGTATGCTGTGTGTTGACCTACATAAGGCTGTATTTCCGAATGACTGCAGCACCAACCCTCAGATACAGAACATTCCCTAGAATTTACCGTTACCAATTTTGAGACTGCATTTAAATCTACCAACATTCATTTATAATTACATTTATTTGTACATATATGTACATAGTTTCAGTGATTTAAAAAAATATATATCTTTCTTAATTTCCAATTTTTTTCCCTTGCAATCAAAACTGAGTGCAGCCAAATCCTTTAGTTCAAATTTTCAGTGAGCATCTTACCTGATACACAATGTGTTTTAACTGCTAATATTTTAGTGATTTACACACCAGATTACATGCAAATATATGTAAGTTTGAATGAAATAAAATTATAATTAAACAAAGGACAATCGCATTGTGGTTTGGTTCATTTGGTGGGGGGAGGGGTGATTGTAAACCTAAGCTAATTAGTATTGAAGAAACTATCATGTCACTGTGAATGAAGAAATTCTGAAAGAACATGATTTATTCAGGGCAGGCTGCTTTCTTGAAAATAATTCTGTTTTACGTATATGTTCTGCTTGGATAGTTTGTTATCTACATTCTTTTAAAGAAAGTTTCACTTCCTGAAACAGCAACAACTACTTATATCTATATAGCTCCTTTAATGTAGTAAAATATCCCAAAGCGTTTCACAGGAGCGTAATCAGACAAAAATTTACACTAAGCCAAAGAAAGAGACATGAGGAGAGGTGACCAAAAGCTTGGTCAAAGAGGTAGGTTTTAAGAAGCATCTTAAAAGAGGAAGGAGAGTTGGAGAAGAAAAGAGGGAAGTGCGGGATGCATGAGGCCAGGGTTGAAGGAGCGCAGTTTTCTCGTTGGGTTGTAGGGCTGGTTACAGAGATAGGGAGGGATGAGGCCATGAGATTTGAACACTAAGATGAGAATTTTAAAATCGAGGCATTGTTGGACCGGGAGCCAATGTAGGTCAGCGAGAACTTTGGACACACGTAGGTAATGAAGGGTCCTGCAGTGGTGTGGGATATTTTGACCAGATGATGAGAGTGATTTTTCTCTTTCCTTATGAACACACTGGGGGTTAAATTAGTTAACCCCCGAAAACGGGTGCAGGGATCACGGTGTGCGATTAACCCACGCCCGGTCGTTGCGTTGCAGGCAGCACGGCTGTTTTACATGATTGCTGTGTGGAGCCAGTCCCACCTGTGCTGTTGAATGGCTGCTCACCAGCAGGGGGCCCAGATATCACGAGTGGCTAGCACCAGTTAAAGGCAGCCTATACCTCTTAAAGGGAAGGTGCACTATGGCAATGGTAAAGTGAACCTGTGCTGCAATATAGTGAAACATGGTGATGATGGGAACTCTGGAATATTTAATGAGCACCAACTGCTCAACGTTTGCGGGACTCATATTTTCAAAATATAAGATAGGGTCTGAACGGAGTCTGAATGAAGATCAGAAATCGCACACGTAAAGCACAGATGCAGGTCCCGTCTTTATGTTGACAAACTGTTGAGTTATGTTAAAACAATGAATAAAGGTTGCGCACTACTAAATCCCACACCCTCCAATCTGCACGCCAGACCTCACCAATCTGCCGATCTGAGTTTGTACCGGGCCTGCGAGAATGCATGCACCAAGGTGCTCTGATGATGCACTAGAGACCTTGGTGCAAGAGGTGGACAGAAGGAGGGGCATCCTATATATGCAGGGGGGCAAGAGACCCTCCAGACATATGATCCCTAGGCAGTTGGAGGCAGTAGAGGACGAAGTCAATGCCAAGAGCAGAACACCACAAACGTGGATGCAATGCAGGGAGAAGTGCAATGATTTGACCCGAGTGGTCAAGGTGCATGAGTTCAACTGTCAAGTGGCATCTCCTACCAACTGCACTGCTAGCTTCATCCACTGCTCCATGCACTACATCCCCCATCACCCACATACCAACAAACTCTTTCAATCAGTACTCAACTCTTCCAATCAGATGCCTCATCTCACCCTCACACATTGCCACTGTTGCAAGCTGCACAACCACAACTCACAGGCCACACACACTGGCAGCTATTCAACCATGACAGCCACATCACCCAAATGTCTCCAGGACACTCACTGACACACATCCGCTTTCTTGCAAGAAAAGGTGGCACATAACAGAAGGTAGCAAGTGACAGTGGCTCCATGGAACATGAACCTGCTGTCCTCTCTCAGGATGACAGCATTCCTGTCCCACCCCTGTCACTCCGCCAGTGCCGTTGCTTATAGGAACATAAGAACAGGAGTGGTCCATTTAGCCCCTCGAGCCTATTCCACCATTCAATGAGATCATGGCTGATCTGTGACCAAACTCCATATACCCGCCTTAGCCCCATATCCCTTAATACCCTTGGTTAACAAAAATCTTTCAATCTCAGGTTTAAAATTAACAATTGAGCTAGCATCAACTGCCATTTGTGGAAGAGCGTTCCAAACTTCTACCACCCTTTGTGTGTAGAAGCGTTTCCTAACTTCATCCCTGAAAGTCCTGGCTCTAATTTTTAGGCTATGTCCCGTAGTCCTAGTATTCAAGTATAGGAGACCTCCAAAAACAGGTACAAATGCATCAGCAGCCAGAAGCAATAATCTAGCAACTAACCTGTAACTCCTGCATGATCCCTTTAAATAGGCTGGTGGGGGGTCCTCCAGGCCCTTTAAGACCTGTTCAACTGTGCGAGGTTAATACAGTGTGTTGGTTGAAGCTTGGAGTTCCAACATCTCATCTGTCCCTTTAAATCAGCATTGCACACTGATCTACCGCATAGTCTCCCTACTTTAGATGCTGCCGGCGTTCGTTAAGTGCGCCTGCACAAACGCCTTTATCAATATGTGGCGTCCTGCGCACATCACGCCGAAGTGTGCGCGCGCATGTCGGACGCCATTTTGGGTCCTCAGGAGTCCGCGTAACATCTACACAACAGGCGCCACACGGCCCAATTTAGCCCCCACTGGCTCAGACCTTAAGAGAGACTAATGGAAGCACTTGTTTCATCAGCCTGCTCATTGCATATATTTGGTCAACCTCTCGCAAATGAATTTGTTGATCTAATGCATATACTTTTTGGTGTGACTTCATCCTCAAGATTTAAACATGTAACCATGAGTACTAATTTAATTTTTTAGCCATTGGTTTTCTGTTTAGAAAACAAACTAAAATAAAAAATTCAAGAAAGCTTCACAACTTTACTTACAGAAATTCTGGAATGATATTTATAAATAAATTTCAGCAAGATGATTTCCCAGTATAACAATTACCATACTTCACAAAGTAATTAATTGTGTGAAGCACTTTTAGGTGTTTTGACAATGTAATAAGATGGTCTACAGATGCAAGTATATTCTATGATTGAATGAGGTGCTCAACATTCTCTCCTGCTTATTGTTCACACCACCCTCTCCCAAATAAAATCACCAAGTCTATGGTTTAATGGATGTTTTCTAAAGTGAAATAACATTACAGAAAATATTGACTAGTAACACAAGTTGTGCATTCAAGCACAGTACATCTTATGGATTTTAAAAAAGGATTTTTAATATTTTCAACAGATAAAGATTTTTTTGAGTGGGGATGGAAGGACTAGATAGTAGAACTGATTACAAGAGCCATGTTTCAAATCCGTGGTGTAACTTACTGTTGAGCATACCATCCACTATTGTGTCTAAGTCTTATAAGACATAAGACAAAATGTTGTAAGGCTCCATAATCAAGCAAAAAGTAGTCTATTAGTAATTTTAAAAAGTCAGTGCAATTTAGTCAATTTGTGGTGTCGGGAGAATCAAATCAAATCAGTAAAACTCACTGAAATGAGCAGAAGTTGCCATATCTGAGACAATGTAATTTGTGCTGTAAAGGTATAAAACCCAATAAAATATTATGATAGTCATACAATCGCATCCCACTTAGATAAAGGTGCCTTCTGTAATGTGCAGTCAATATATAACTGTGCAGATAATAGGTAAATGAATCTATCTCAAAGGCAGTTTTAGGGGGTTATAAATGTGATATTTTGTTGTATAGTATTTATTGCATTTTAACACCATATTCAATGGTGGGGAAATTCAATGGACAGGCTCCCTGAATTGATCTGAATTAATTGCACTTTCTACGATGTATGAGTGGGTAAGGATTCAATCAACTGTGACCATTCGCCAACTGTTCAATTAAATGAAGGTAAGCAATTCTGGTTGACTAAAATATCTCTATTATAAAAACATGCGCCTTGAATTTCCACGGGGGGTTTTCTAATCTCCCATCATAGCTTTAGTGGAAACCCGGGAGAAACGGTATAAATGGCCATTTGCGCCATTTCTCTGGGGTAGACACCATTCTTTGCTGAAGTTCTGATGAGAAACCGGAGAACCCCTATAGATATTCTACCCATGACAAAATGTAAGGGTGTTTTACTCAAGCTACTTTGAAATGCACTCTTGAGCAAGGACAGTATATTATTATGTCAGAAATTCTGTTATGAACTATACTGCTCTCAGTATACTGTAGTGTATGCTTCATCAGAGAGGTGAAGACTACAACAGAAAGTGAAGTTGTGTATTTCATGAACTCTGGTGTTCAATTCTCCTCAATCACACAAGCAAAACATACTTCAGCCATTCGGTGAGAGATTTTTGAGCAGAAACAGTTTGTGAATCACGAAAATTCCTTTTGAAAAGTGTTAGAACTTTCATAGAATATAATTGGAGGTTTGTTGACATGTAGCATTAATTAGTTATAGACACAATTTTGCTGAACGAAAGATATCACAAGATAAATGAGGAAGATTATTCTGCCCGTTTTATCTCATACATTTTGAAAATCCTATAGTCATCGAATCCAACTGTCTCTTAAACAATTCTAAGGTTTTTACCTCCTCTACCCTACACTGATGTTTGTTCTCAAGTGTCAATCATTCTTTGCATGAAAATCAACTTCCTAACATCAGTCCTTAATTTCTCTCTCACCAGATTGCACTTATAACCCTTTGTAATACTAAGAAGGTTTACTGTGAAGTAATTGTTTGGATTTACACTTCTTATACCATTTACTATCTCATATCTTTCTAGAAGGTAACTTTTGCTTTTGGAACAGTCCAAGTTATTCCTGTCCTCCCTCGTGAATCAATCCTCTGACATTAAGGATCGGCCTTCGGTGTCCTCTCTGAACCGACTGCATGACGTTTTACCTGGTGTCTCAGGGACCAAAACTGGACAGATTACCCGAGATGTGGTCTAACCAGAACACCATACTGTTTCGGCAGAGCATCTTTGACCTATGAGGGTAAATTCAGTGAGGCGGCACTCCTGACGTCAAGCGTCACTCAACTGGAGCTCGGGTTGCAGAGAGATCACTTAACACTTACAGCTGATTCTGCTCGAATTGTTGCTGAATTTACCTTATACTCTACCCTTTAATAAAACAGTTCAGCATTTAATTTTTTTTGTTGACTGTTGCTTCATAGTAACTGAATATGTTAAGTGAAGTATGTTAACACCTCTGCATCTCTTCCAACGTCACTGCTAAACTATTTCATACCAATCATACTTACATCATTCACTTTTTCTTCAAATGTGCAATTCCTTACAATTACCTGTGTTAAATTACATTTGGCACTGTTCCAGCCATTTGCAGATCTTATCTCGTTCCTCATTAGAGTTGACTGCACCCACCCCCCATCAGTTTAGTATCATCTGTGAATTGAATCAATTTGTCTACAATTTCTGCATCCGTCATTGATGTAAATTCGAAACAGTAGGACGCCCACCATCGATCCCTGGTGCATACCATGTAGAACTGCCATTCCCCTGGGTTGTCAACATCACTCCCCTCAGGAAGTGCCTGCTGTTTCCTTTCCTTCAACCAATCTCTTATCCATTTCCAGGTTTTGCTTTGAATTCTCACTACGTAGGATCATATGATTAGGAATAGGCCATTCAGCCCCTCAAGCCTTTAGGCCTCAAGGAAGGGGGGATAATCTCCTGAAGTGAAGTCTCTTTAAATCTTCAGCCATCTTCAGCCAAAAGTGTCGAGTGGATGATCCATCTCGGCCTCCTCCCGATATCCCCACCATCACGGAAGCCAGTCTTCAGCCAATTCGATTCACTCCACGTGATATCAAGAAACGGCTGAGTGCACTGGATACAGCAAAGGCTATAGGCCCCGACAACATCCCAGCTGTAGTGCTGATGACTTGTGCTCCAGAACTAGCTGCGCCTCTAGCCAAGCTGTTCCAGTACAGCTACAACACTGGCATCTACCCGACAATGTGGAAAATTGCCCAGGTATGTCCTGTCCACAAAAAGCAGGACAAATCCAATCCGGCCAATTACCGCCCCATCAGTCCACTCTCAATCATCAGCAAAGTGATGGAAGGTGTCGTCGACAGTGCTATCAAGCGGCACTTACTCACCAATAACCTGCTCACCGATGCTCAGTTTGGGTTCCGCCAGGACCACTCGGCTCCAGACCTCATTACAGCCGTGGTCCAAACATGGACAAAAAAGCTGAATTCCAGAGGTGAGGTGAGAGTGACTGCCCTTGACATCAAGGCAGCATTTGACCGAGTGTGGCACCAAGGAGCCCTAGTAAAATTGAAGTCAATGGGAATCAGGGGGAAAACTCTCCAGTGGCTGGAGTCATACCTAGTACAAAGGAAGATGGTAGTGGTTGTTGGAGGCCAATCATCTCAGCCCCAGGACATTGCTGCAGGAGTTCCTCAGGGCAGTGTCCTTGGCCCAACCATCTTCAGCTGCTTCATCAATGACCTTCCCTCCATCATAAGGTCAGAAATGGGGATGTTCACTGATGACTGCACAGTGTTCAGTTCCATTCGCAACCCCTCAGATAATGAAGCAGTCCGAGCCCGCACGCAGCAAGACCTGGACAACGTCCAGGCTTGGGCTGATAAGTGGCAAGTAACATTCGCGCCAGATAAGTGCCAGGCAATGACCATCTCCAACAAGAGAGAGTCCAACCACCTCCCCTTGACATTCAATGGCATTACCATCGCCGAATCCCCCACCATCAACATCCTGGGGGTCACCATTGACCAGAAACTTAACTGGACCAGCCACATAAATACTGTGGCTACGAGAGCAGGTCAGAGTCTGGGTATTCTGCGGCGAGTGACTCACCTCCTGACTCCCCAAAGCCTTTCCACCATCTACAAGGCACAAGTCAGGAGTGTGATGGAATACTCTCCACTTGCCTGGATGAGCGCAGCTCCAACAACACTCAAGAAGCTCGACACCATCCAAGATAAAGCAGCCCGCTTGATTGGCACCCCATCCACCACCCTAAACATTCACTCCCTTCACCACCGGCGCACTGTGGCTGCAGTGTGTACCATCCACAGGATGCACTGCAGCAACTCGCCAAGGCTTCTTCGACAGCACCTCCCAAACCCGCGACCTCTACCACCTAGAAGGACAAGAGCAGCAGGCAGATGGGAACAACACCACCTGCACGTTCCCCTCCAAGTCACACACCATCCCGACTTGGAAATATATCGCCGTTCCTTCATTGTCGCTGGGTCAAAATCCTGGAACTCCCTTCCTAACAGCACTGTGGGAGAACCGTCACCACACGGACTGCAGCGGTTCAAGAAGGCGGCTCACTACCACCTTCTCGAGGGCAATTAGGGATGGGCAATAAATGCCGGCCTCGCCAGCGACGCCCACATCCCATGAACGAAAAAAAAAATACAGTCGATAATCCTTAACTAATTAAATAATAAAATACAGATTTACAGTGACTTTGATATTAATGGTGAAAGTTCATAAACTTTGTAGGTTGAGTCTTTTTAGTTTACAGTTAAATATCTGGTTTGATTTTTTTAAAAATATTTTAACTTAAAAATGTTCCTTTGATAGTTAATTTGGGTTAATTTATACAGGAAATGATGTACAGATATCAGGAACAGTAGGAGGATATACATTATTCATGGAAGAAATATCATGAACATAATATTTTCAAAAACCTGGAAATAGTCTTGTGTTTATCATCTTTACTCTGACTTCAATACCATAAAAGCTGACCCTGGAGTTAAACATTCACTAGCCCAGATGTGGCTTAGATTTTCAGATTTCAATCTTGGCAATAAATAGCTTACAGCTCTTTTTAATTTGTAATTTTTATAGAGTTACTGCAACCATTTAAAAAAATACATAGCTACAGCAGCAATAGTGACAACAGCCAACATCTGTAATTCTGACTAATACCCACCATTAGGATGGTTAGGGAAGAGTTTGCATTGAGCTGTAAAAGTCATTAATCCAATTTAGACTGATTGGATTTGATTTGGAAAAATTAGAAATTTGGCCCAGTTTGTATAATTTGGGCTGAGATACCTGGTTTAAAAAAGTGATCCAGAAGCTTTTAAAAGCTTTTTTTCCTTCCATTTCCAGGAGATATCTTTCATTCAGCTAAATTGCATCTATGAATAATTAATGTGCATGTAAACAAACCTCCAATTAAGTTCTGTGCAAGTTTCGATATATCAAAAGGAATACTTGTGAAATATATTTATTGTCAAACATGACATGTATTAAACTGGCAAGAGGACCAGATACATCTACATTTTTTTGGTTTCATTAGTGAAACCAAATCCATGAAATTATGACCCATGCACCACATCTCACATTTTATTGACTCAGTTCAAATTTGGCTCATTCATTCCCCCCCCCACCCTGTCAAGAACACATTAACTACAAGTATGTGAGAATTCACAATTGTGCAGCATCAATTTATCTATAATTGAAAAATACTGGCCCAGTATTTGCTGGAACAATAATGGCGAATTCACGGCACCCGCCATTATTAGTGCGTAAAAACCCCAGCAATTTGGGGTGAAGAAGAGATACGCTGAGTTCCGATTCTACACAAATTGCTGGACAATCTGCCGTTACCTCACCGAAACCAAAAAAATACCGTCTCGCCGTAAGCCTCCCCATTGGGTGTCATGAAATTGCTGAATTAATCTTACCGCAGCCATTTAGGGCTGATAATTCAAGTCAAAAGGACCTTGTTAATGATGTGATTTATGATCCTGACATGTCACTCAACCTTGGAGGCCCAAAAAGGGAACAATGAAGCTATGGCTTATCACTCCCACAGGTAACAAATTGTGCTTTGAAGTTTTTTAAATTTTTAATTTTAATTCTTACTTTTTCTTTTTGTCTATTTTTCTCTCTCTCCTAATTCACCCTCCACCGTTCCGTCTCTTTATTTCTGTTTATGTATCTAATTTGACTCTAATTCACCATCTTTCCCTCTGTTTCTTTCTCTATCCTTAAATTTCACTGGTTAAGGAGATAGACCAAAGGACCCAACGTTCATGGTCTCAGAAGCCCCGTTTACCTCGCCGTGTTGTTATCAATTCGCGGCACAAATATATTACGATCTGAAGGGTGTGGTTAAAAAATCCATTTCACGACGTTCGCAGCGAGATGCCCCGCTCCAGCAATTTCTGGGCCATAAGGATCACAAGTGTAGCTTTATTAGCATTGATTTGTTTTTTTGAAGTCTGTTTTTCTTCTGTTGAAGAAAATCTTTTTTTTCACATTTTGAAACTTAAACTGAGTAACCAAACAAAGCCTGATTCTCTTGTCTTAATCATCGATATCTTCCAAATGTCCCTTGATTGTTGGTTTTCAATATTTATATCATACATTTCTCAACATGATATAACTGTGTTTATTGTAATTAAACTCAGAGCTTCAAGCAGTATTATTTACTTGACATTAGCAGTAACAGTGGGGGCAGAACATATAATTTTATCTAGTCTCATTACCTGACACTTCACATTATAAAATGACTGAGATAGAAAGAACTGTCTGACACAGAAAGCAATATGAGAATAAAGAACCTTGAGTCTTGGTTAAAACCTCCATATCATATCTTTCCTTGGTCCTCAAAATTAAGCATATGGTTAAAGCCACTATTTGAACTAAGATCGTTTCATTTCACAAAATTTTACAAATTCAAAAAACACCAAGAGAAGAAAGCGAAAACCTGGGGTTACTTACCTGAGTCATAACATCTCTTGTGGTGGTCGACCTCCCTTTCCTGGTGGTGGTGGTGGCCATGGTGGTTGTAGTTTCCATAATGGTGGTTGATATTTCTGCTGGCTTTGAAGTGGTCGTTGTTTCTGTCGTCATCGAGGACACTTCACCTACTAATCTCACATTTCCTTCTATTCTGATGTTTGGGTCACTTTCAGCTGCCATATTAAGTACTTTCAAGCCATTGTAGTACAGACCAGTTAGCTGTCCCTGGAATGGACGAGCTTTGTCATTGCCACCAATTTTTATAGTTGCTTGGCTATTGAAGATTGTAAGCTGCCGTCCTGTGAAAACATCGTTACATATATAGGAAAAATGTTGAATGTGGACTTAACTAAGTTAGGAATTTTATTTTACATTATGCGAAGTAACAAATAATTTATGAGATGGTTAATGACTGCAATAAATTACTGAAGAACAGTATGAATAGTAATTTATTGCTCTTGGATGGAATGTGTGAGAGATGCAGATTTTCAATCAATATTTTCTTACAGTAATTTCATTTTTTTGGTTGCTTAAAGGGCAATCAGATGTGTCGTTTCCTGTTTATCTTTGTAGAGCACTCTTTCAAGTGCCATTTTTACAGAAATTTAGAGTACAAGCACATAACAATACTAGAAAATGTTGTTTCACAAAAATAATAAAACATATTGTAAGAGCGTACGAGTATTTTTGATTGCCTTCCAGCAAGCCTGCCTTTTGGGTTAAAATGAAAAACAAAACTGTCAATGCAGATGTGAACTAACAAGTGACACATAAAATGAGAAAATTATGTGGAACATTTCACTCCAACAGAACAAACCTTTGCAACAGTACCACTTCTTGATTTTTTGACAAAAATCATTTATAATATTTTTAAAGGGTTCAGTTTTTGCACAGCAAAAAGCATGCAGCAAATGTCATTTTTTATTGTTAACTTCTTTTCAAACTACAATTCCTTCAAATGTTTGAAGTAAACGTTAAAGGGACTTCAGATCTTCTTTCCAATCCACATGAAGCACTATTTAAGTTATCTATAGTTTAAAAGGACGTTGTTGCAGAAATGAAAAAGTGGATCACAGCTAATTGTACATCCTTTAATTACTAAATTTAGACATAGTCAACATATTCTGTACAGGATTTATCACTTTTTGTTAATGTCTAGGATTAATGTTGTACATTGATCACAATTAGAAGACTATATTTAAACAGTCCCTTTAACCTTAAGTTAATGGGGTATGCTTATTAAACTGTTGATATTTCATAATGGGAAAAGAATTATTCAACACGCTATGCAAATATTTCTAACTACTGTTTAAAACATTTTGTTTTATTTAATTTTACTGGCAATTTATATTTTAAGTTTATTAGTGTTACAATCCAACACTACTTGGTTATGTTCAAATTATTTTTTATTTGAAGTTTTAATCAATGTTTTTACCTTTGTCGAGTAGCCAATCATCAACTACTCGACCAAGTCGATATGGGATTCGCTGTCTAGCAATCGCCAGGCGTTCGTTATCATTGTTTCCTTTAAAGTTTAAAGAGACATTTCATTGGTTAAAATCTGTAAGGTCAAAGGTTAAAGGTTAATACTTAAAGCTTGAGCTATACAGTTGTCACATGAATTTTTGAATTTGGAAGTTTAAGAAATGCTATCTACAACATTTCAAGTTTCAAATTTTTCAGGCATTTAATTTTTTTTAGCAAACAAAATTATTATATTAATTAAGAATTAGAAAGCTGCATCGCCAACTAAGTTATTGAAGTTATATTATAGACAAAACCAAAACAACAAATTAAATCATATCATATAACAGCTTTACAAAAATATTCATCTGTCTGCTAGTTTTGAAGAGAGTCCATATTAACTAGTTAAACCTTGCTTCAGTTGTAGGATTTATTTGTGTTCACTGTAATTCTTCTCCATATTAGTCTCTTGAAAAAAAGACTATGAAAGCTTAATGCCTGTGACACACACTACTCCTTCCATGCCTTAAGACAGAGTTGGTATTAATTTGGTTTTTGTATTCCAAAATAAAAAGAACACATTAAATCACTTGAATTAGGAAAGCAGAAAGTGGTAAAATAAATGCTAATAGGTCTTAAAAATCCATTAGGCTGATTATCAGCAACAATACAAAATTATGTATTAATACTATACAAAACCACAAATGTAGGTAACAATACTGATTTTAATATGAAGTAAATGAGGCTTTGACAAGAGCAACTGTAAATTTAACAGTCCATTTCTCTCTTGGTTGACATTAGGCCTTAAGCAACTGATTAATTAAAAACATACAGCAAAGTAATTTAAAATGTTTTTGTTTGTTGCTTACTGAATTAATTTCTACACCTCAAATCATTCTGATTAAAAAAAAATTCATTTAATGAATTTTGATTTATTCCATGAATATTGCACAATGCGTTATTTAGTCACACACACAAATGACCAGAAAGTCCATAGAATGTCTGTTTGTCTGTGTCTTCCTGATTTTTCATTTTAGAATTTACATGCATTCAGAGTTTTATATGTTTACTGTTCCATTTAAATTGGTTTTATATGGAGTTTGCATAATTTACTTTTAAGTCAGTCAGACCTGTAACTCTCCCCCAAACAGCTGATGTATGGGTTGACTCTCAACATTATTGTAAAGAATTAAATTATTTCCTCCAACTGGTCACACCTATGGTGAGATATCTACCTGCAATTCTGACATCATTCATGGTTTATATTCGTGAATATGTTCTTTCAAATTTAAAATGATTACACAGAAACAACCATCTGGCACATGGCACTATAAATCTCTGGTATAACCAGGACCAATAATTGTTAACATTATCAAATAATTGAAAGCTTACTCTGTTGAAACAAGTCAAATCTTCACCGGGCAACTAGGTATGGGCAATAAATGTGGCCTCGCCAGTGTTGCCCACGCTCAGAGAACGAAATAATTAAAAAACCACTTGGGCCATTTAAGACAATGCAGGTATCAATATGAAAGAACACAAAGTAATGTTTCTTTGCTGTTTTCCTTTTGCACATTTTGCTAACTTATAATTGCCTGTACAGTTCCAGTTTAAAAAAATATAAACTATTCCAATAGACGCCTGAGAAATCTATATTTTCACCGCACAGTTATCAAAGTTTATATGCTTAGTCTGAGTGACATGCATCATCTGTTATTGTGCATAGACGTTCAGGTTTCTAGCATGAAACTTGTTCGCCACTTCATTGGAAGTTGACTTGAAAAGGATTCGGTTTGGACAAAAGATGATCATCCAAGGATTGCGCTGTTACATTGCCCTTGCTGATTGAATTCCACGCAGCTCCATTCTTCCACCGAATAGACAATATTTTGTCACATTGTAGTGTATTAATTCTGTATGAACAGGTAGGCTTCAAGGGAATAACAGTAATTTAACACAATCTGAGAAGTGAAAAAGTGAAAGAGGTCAAACCTTTGAATCAGAACTAAAATCTGCAGCAGAATTGAGAAAGAGCAGCGAAAAAAATCTTAATCATATCTTCATATCTGCGGGTCAGATGGGATAGACTAGCTGTGTCAAGCCAACTGGCATGTGTTTTTTCTTTCCCCAATGTATTATATTGTCATTGCTGAAGCCTAATTCTATTTTTGCCCTTTCTCAAATAAAGGTGTCAGTCATTTGACATGAAACAGCAGCATCATCATAGAAAGGCAATGAAGGGGACAGGTAAGAAGCTGGAGCTACAGAAGAACAATTCAAAGTCCAGGGTATATATTTTATCTTGACAAATGCCGCCTTCCATTTTTGCCAGTTTTGCTCTCATTATTTAGATACCAGGTCACACGTAACTAACACTAACCTTCACTGTCCTTCTCAGACTATTTCCATCTTTATTACATACTGTGTGTTGCATCATCAATCATGCAATATTTGATTTATTCAATGGGAAATTCAATAACATTCACTGTGCTTTCTGGAAATGGGCACTTAGTGATAATTCACCACAATGCTTATATAGTGGAAATGTAAATCCAAGTTAAACTACTGTGAAATAAATGCAGTCCGATGGATTACTTGGGCATGTCAAGATGATGCATTAATCAAGAGGCTCAGATAACATCATAGGCCACAACAACAATGCTTGAGTGGTTTATAACTACTATTTGAAGTGAAAGCTTTGATTGTATTCTTGAAATCATTCCTTTTTATCTATTATTATGTTTCAATCTTTAGTTTGGATTTCTGCAACTTTTTGTACCGAACACCAACTGTCATTGCTTGATATGCTACGACATTCATACAAAAGAAAAAACAATTGTAACATTGTTTGTAGAGAAATAATCTGCTGTTGATTACCAAGAACCTATGTCCAATCAAAATCAGAGGATGTCAGAAATTTTCTTATGACTAACATAAGGAGTTAATACACTTTTTTGAATATTGCCATTACCCAACAAAGATATGAAGCATCCTAGTAGCCAGCTTCAGCACAAAAGAACACATAAAAATGGGATAGGTCCGAAATGCATAACTTCATTGTTTTAAAAACAGATACCAGGAAATGAATTGAAGCAATCTTGACCTGTGAGGATGAGTTCAAGGCTGCCAATTCATTTAAGGGTTCACATGATGTTTATGAAGGGATCAAGTTTCACACATGTTTATGATATCATCTAAACCCTTCAATTACTTTTCAGCTTTGTAATTTAGTCATAGTTTTCTACAGATCTCTACTGATTTCCCTTTGTTAAACTAGTTAATTGTTGTGTTGTAATAGTTTTAAATTCGCAACCGTGGAATACGAATGCAAGCAGATGAAAAACACAAGGAAGGGACTTGATATACATCTCAAACAAATAGTTCAGCAATTATTTATATTGCAAATGAATGTGTTTTCAGTGTAATCCAGTGGTGTGGCAGATTGACATCCCAAGACACCATGCTACAGAATTAATAGCAGACTGCAGATTTGCATCTATGGCACTCCCCCAGTGGAGTTCTCAGTCTTGACCCTTCTGTCAGGAAAGATGTTGGGCAAAATTTGGAAGGAGAAAAAAATCAAAGATCAAGTCAACCCTGCCCACTTTTGCATTTATCCTGGAGGCCAATTACAGAATGACATTAAGATTAGGTCACCTGCACAAACTCAGTTGGGAAATAGGCGAAAAAATGGGAAGGATTTATTAATTTCATTTAATTTAAATTTTTAAAAAGTAGTTTTGCATTTTTACTGGATCCATATATACTGCCATTATACTTATGAAAAACAAAGATAAAAAGGGAAGAAAAAAATAACCTGCATTTATATAGCGCCCTTCGTGTCCTCAGGTAAATTCCAAAGTGCTTCACATCCAATTAAGTATTTTCAAATTTAGTCATTTTTTGTTACAATGTAGGCAAAAATGGCAGCTATGTTGCATACAGAAAGTCCCACAAAACGAAAATGAGATAAATGACCAGATATGGTGTTTTAGTGGTGTTGGTTGAAGGATGAATGTTGGTGAGAATACCTTTGCTCTTCTTCAAATTGTACCATTGGATCTTTTGCATCCATCTGAGAGTGCTAATGGGTTTTATGTCTCATCTAAAAGATGGCACCTCATATTCAGATCATTTCTGTTTTACCTGAAATGTTTGTTGCATTGGGTAGGACAAAAGAATTTGGTAACACAATGAAGGTTGTTCGTGTTTATAGCTATAAAAGTAAATATTTAAGTAATTTAAAAACAATTATTGGCATTCTCTGTAATATATTAAGGTCTTTCTCCTCCTCCTTTCAAGTTTGCCCTCATGTCGTCATCCTCTGAGAGGATGAGTGGGGTTGTCTGATTCTTGGACATTTCCATAGCTGCTGCGAACGCCGTTCCTAACTCAACCTACAGGATTGTATGCCTGTGAGGCATGGCAAGGGAACCTCAGGTCAGATTTCTCCCTTCCTCACCCCTACATGACTCATTCATTTCAACAGTGTACCATAGCCCAACCTCAGAGTACCCTCTTACTGCTCCAGAGTAAATTTTCCCCACTCGCAAAATTACTCATAATTACGGTCTCTCTGACTGAGATTGCTGATTTGTGCTGAATTGTAACATTTTTGCTGCTGATCCATTTCACTAGGAATGGGGTTGAGATAATCTAAACTCATTTCATAAAGGACCTTGATGACGAGCGAAGAGAGGTGTTCATCTCTTGAGCCTGGGCTGTAACGAAACCTATGCATGAACGGACAGTGAGCTAACTTAATACACTAGCCAGTCCCTTTACAGGAATCAGACTTTTATTTTTAATTCATTTTTCCCAGAATTAGGCTGGTGATGTGAATGAGCTGACCCACTACTTGTATTTGAAGGAGACTTTTGTTTGACCTACCTCAGTCCAGTATAGTTTATGGGACGGTGAATAGCAAAGGACTGCAAGTAAGTTTTGATCACCTGCTTTATGGAATTCTTTTCATGGAGCTCCCCCTTAGAAACATCCTTAGTTTTACAATATTTTCGAATACAAATAGTTAATACAACACAAATCTGTATTTTCCATTTAAAAAAAATTTATGGAACGCATACTTTCTGCAGTTAAAAACTATGGAAGTTTCTACATTTTTAAAGATAATTTCAACTTTGAAAACTCTGACAAATCTAAAACACAATTAAAGTTATATACTAATTAACAGAGAATTATTTACTGTGGTAGTTATAAATGCATCTAATTGGTGGCTGAGGGATTTGCTGGAAGAAGCCTCCTTTTAGTTTCTTGATAGTGACATTTTGAAGACCTCTAAGGAATTTGAATGGAAGTGTATGAATACGGCATAATTAGGGCTGTAGGGTTGTCATGATAATTTATTGGAAAAACATGGATGAATAATGGTAAAAATGTCAAAAGTCATAGAAAACACAGCAAACACCATGAGCAGCAATGGAAATGTTTTATGGGGTTGTCTCTGCTCGTACCATTTTATAAGCTAGGGTATTGAATCTGGGTCCAGCGTCCTTCTCTGGGCTATGTCAGGGATTGGCTGTTGTGTCTGAGGTTGGGGGATGTGGGCTGGGGATATTGTCACATGTTGGAGGGAGGGAGCCAAATGTGTCCCAAGTAGTGAAGGAAATGCAGCCAGGTGGTGTTGAGGGTACTACCAGGCTTCAGCAGCCCTGTGTGAAGCTTTATCAGCTTGGCCTCCATTGACATCAAAATGAAAATCAGGAGAGATGTGTAACGGGCGACTAATCAAATATCGCCAGTTTTACACTATCGCCTAAAGTCAAAATTACCCCCGGTAGGTCTATGTACCCCTTAATATGAATTACAAAACCCAAACAAGTATTACAAATGGGGAGTGCTCAGCACGCAAAATCCCAGCTGGTAAACCTGCTGTTTTCTCAAGTGTTGAATCTACTGATATGATTTTGAAGTTGAGAGGAGAATGAAAATCGTAGGATCCACGATTCTTGTGATGAAAGTAGAACCTTAAGCATAATGTAGCATAATCAACTGATTAGAATGAGTGACCTTAAATCATTTTTGTGGATCAGTCCCTATTTGCTGAGAGAAGCCTCCTTTTAGTTCTTTGCTAGTGACATTTTGAAGACCTCTAAGGAGTCTGAATAAAAGTGCATGGTTAAAGATTGTTCTAAAGTCATAATGTCATAACATTTAAGGCTGTCCTGTAGGAATTTAATCTGGAATGACAATGATGTGTTGCTTCTCTTCAGCCCTACCACTCTAAGTTGAAAAATATCTAACATTTTAGGATTTTACCTTTGAGTCTTATATTACAACCAGCCCATTGTTCCCAAAATTAGTGAACTAATTATATAATAGTGGGATGGATGAGTGGAGTGGGGGGGTGGGGGACAGGGGGAAAATGAGGTTCTCTATCATCCATATAATTTCTGTCTTGTTTATATACATGATGTGGAGATGCCGGTGATGGACTGGGGTGGACAAATGTAAGGAATCTTACAACACCAGGTTATAGTCCAACAATTTTATTTTAAAATCACAAGCTTTCGGAGATTATCTCCTTCGTCAGGTTAGTAGTGAATGAGAGGTTCTCAAATCGCTTGTGATTTTAAAATAAAATTGTTGAACTATAACCTGGTGTTGTAAGATTCCTTACATTTGTTTATATACAGTTTTCTAAATTGCTGCGAAAGGTTACAAATAGATTTAGTAACAATAGCTAAATGTAAACTTTTCACAGTATCCTTTTCCTGTTCTCACGAGCCCTCTGTTCCCACAGCAATTATATTTGTCACAAGCTGACATGAATAAACATAAATGTCAAGCAATCTCTCACTGGCTACATCTGTCCAGAAACTTTGAAGTCTATTTGACTTATACATCCAAGCATCTCTCAGAAGTAAGCCTTCACAGCTTAGTGTTTATTCTGGTCAGTACACATGTGCGCATAAGCAACAACTGTGTGAAACTATCATTTTTTTTCTGTATGATTATCTTAGAATTAGAAATTGATAGTAAAACAGTTATGCGAGTAAAATTATTTTGTTGCTGCATTCAAATTGTAATTATATCATAAATCTCCACTATATTATTCACCTGTAATCATAATTTTGTGATGCTAACTGATCTGCAATTTTCTCACCTAGATATCTTCCAAATTGGGAAGCTAATGCTGAACAGTATTATAATTCTAACTTATCAGCATTTGATGTTTTTAAACCCAGTTAAAACAAAAATCATATCCAAATTTCAGTACTTTAATTTTGTTATCTTAAAATGCAGTTAAGTCTATTTTTACAATGTTAACAATCAATTTTTATATAAATAAACCATCTCTATTTTAAAAAGCAGGGGCTTCCTCAATGTCTGTCACTTCCATCAAAATGTCCACGGGTAGGAAAGTGTCCTCACATTCACTAAGAGTTATGCATGGTTTGAAGTCAACCAACTGGAACAATGGAAGAGAGGTCATTGTTTAGATGAGAGCTTGCAAGCTCAAAGCCATAGGCTCCAGAACTGATGGAAAATGGCATTCAGAAGATAAAATCTGTTGCGTGTCAGAACTAAGCTAACAGAAGGAGCCTGTGGCAAAGCAAGTACTTTAGTCTTTTTCACTGCATTTGAGAGTGGCATTTCAATTTGTGTATTTATGCCTCTAAGACATTTTATTATCCAAGAGTGATCTATTTCAAATTGTACAATTTAAACTGTATACATTTTATTCTGTGCTATTGGCCAGATATGTAAACAGATCTTGTAGATAAGGACTCAATAACACAAAAACACAGATGTCTACTTTTTTCTTTCATTTTAGTGCAAAGTTAATGATTTTTAACATCATTGTTTCTTTATGTGTTAGAAGTTAAAAATGATGAAACTCTTTGCTGACAACCAGATAAATGCAAAGTTATACTAAATTTACCTGTTATATATTTTGTTTGCTAAAATGATATTTTTCCTGTATGATGTGCTTCTTTTTCTGGACCACATAACATGTTTTATTGATAACAATATAATTTCAATGCAGTATCTGGAGAATTAACTTTTAAATATCATTAGGAACAAAAAAGTCTGCAGTATATATGATAAAATAAAATAACTGCACACAATTGTATAAATCATAAAAAAGCTATGTTAAGCCATCATAAATGAAAGCCTGATTGACAATAAAAAATACATTTAAAAGCATGTTCTGGACAATTAATCTAATTTGGTTTGTAATACAAAAAGGAGTATTATAACCCATCAAAAGAGTGCACAGTTTTTATATATCATTCTCTTCCTCATATGAGGAGACTTTAGAGTAGAAATTTGTGTTGATGATAGTAGTGAACGAATGCTTAACATGTTCACACAACATTCCTTTGTCCATTTTAATGAAGGGGCTAACCCATGTAAAAAGAATGAGTTAATGCCCCTGTTAAAATAGTAGTATTTGGCGACTATTAACCCTCTTGTGTATTTTAGTTTTCCAATAAAACTCTTCCTTCCCTGCTTCGTGGGATATCACACCAATAATGGTGACATCAGGAAAGAATCAAAGCCAATAATGGTAAAATAAACTCAAACAGGAAATGTCACCGAAGGAAAAAAAAAGGAGACTCTTTACATTATAAGTGATAAGTGACGACTGGAATTTGTCCAACGGTGCAACATACTCTCAAGAATTGGATAATTTTCAGAAATGTCAAAGGTTTCACTGCAGCAAAGAAGGCAAAGGGGAGACTTAATTGAGGTTTTTAAAATTATGAAGGGTTTTGATAGGGTGAAAAGGGAAAGACTGTTTCCTCTGGTTAAGGAGCTAGTGATGAGGGGTAGTCAATTTCAAATTGTCAATAAGAACAAGGCAGTTAAAAGAAATTTTTTACTCAGAGGGTTGTTGGAACATGAAATACTTTGCCACATGGAGTAGTTGAGGCATAGACCATTGCACCTTTGAAGGGAAAAGTGCACAAATATTTGAAGATACAGGAATATAGGCAGAGAGAAGGGCAATGGGATTAGATTTAGATTGTTGTGGCAAAGAGCTGGCTCAGGTATGACAAATGGCCTCCTCCTGTAAACTTCTATGTTTTGTTTTGGCTTATGATGTCATTCAAATCTTTGTAATGTATTTCAAGTGAGCTGTTATTCTCTAAAGCCAAAAATGATTGTGTACAATATTAGCATATAAATGCTTAATTAATTTGTATGAAATTCCTTTGTCTGCTATTTTTACAAAGGAAATAAAGCATTTAGCTTAAAGTAAGCGTTTATGCACTAAAATCACAAATAGTAATTTCTAGCTGTCTAAACTTTTAATTCAAGTTGTGACAGTGGGGAGTAATTGCAGTGAGATGGAACTTTTAAATATCAGCAGTACTGGTTCAAACAAAATTAAAGCAAGTTCAGAAAAAATATTTGCATGGGGCAATTGGAAAATTGCATTTGCATGCATTCCAGATGAAAGCTAATGCATTATAAGAAAGGCCATTCTCTGATTTATTCTGAAGCAAGAGAATTGAAGAAGCAGCTTACCAATTTTCTTTATACACTGTCAGAAGCCATTGGTGAAATGAAAAGTAAAAGAATTCAAAGAGCTAACATTTAGATTGGCGTACTATTCATTTTCTTCAGCAGAAGCAGTCAAGAATCACAATGATATTTTATCCCTAAGACACCTCTGCCCTACAAGTAGGTTTGCCATCAAATCATTAGCATTCTCAGTGCTTCAGGCACCATTTAAAAAAAAAATTAACGACACACACAGGTAACAATACAATATTATCCTTCTGCCAGGGACATAAGCCTACTCTCTGTAATATTTAATAACCTTTGGAAAATGCTGCTAGGTCCAAGATCTGAAAAATTTAGAACAAACTTAAATCAGATGATAGAGCTAACATGTGGGCTTTCAGAGCATGCAGTCAGGTGGACTATTCATCAGGATCACTGACCTACAACAGGACTAGTAGTATCTTCACAAAGCATATTGATTTGCACTAACTGTTAAAATGGCCTGTGCGTGATTGTTACTCTAGTAGCCCAAAAAAAGTGAAGGATAATTACAAACTGCACAAATTGACCACTGGTTTCTAACAACCTGCTACATTATTGTATTGATGAAGAAGGAAGGTTTTTCTTTTCATGTGCACTGTATCTTGCTTCTGGCTGTTGTCATCTATCATTATTGCATCACATGACCATTATTTCTACAGACACATCTTTCAGAAAGAAGGTCTACACATTCTAGTCCTGACAAAACACATCAGTCAGGCAAAGCAAACCGATCAAAATCAATGTTGTTTTGTGACATTAATTTGTATTAGATAAAACATCACAGCCTGCTACCAGCTTGTATGGATACCTCAGAATGGTTCAATATGCTGCAACAGTCAATAAAGCATTTCCAGTTTTAGGAAGTGCAACTTTTTGTTGTCACACTCCGTACTTGGCCTCTTAACTAGAAAATATTTTTCATATTTCCATGCATAAAAATTTACTGGGCAATGACTAGGACTATTTTTCTACTAGTCTAACATTCCCACAATCACCACAGAACAAAGATCTCAATTGTCCATGAGGGAGTTGTAGATTCTATTAAAAAATAAAAGCCACTATTTACATTCTATTTTAGCCAAAGAATAAAAATATAAGATATTTCAAACCCTCTTCTAATTATTTAACAAAAATCACATCAGTATATAATAAAAGTTTGTTTAAGTGTATAAATTTGTTAATAAGTTAGTTCCATTTCAAGCTGTATTTCCTTCTCTTTAAATTCCATGAATCATGGATCAGTCTATGACGGAAAATGTGGCCAGGTGGTCTACTGATGGTTCTCTGCATCCAGCTCCTAGCAAGTACATGAAAAGGAACTGTGTTGAAGTCATTCTCCATTTTTTGCTCCCACCCCTTGGTGCTTCCACTCCGCTCAGCACCTCCAGCGATGGTCCAACTGAGACTGGAGCCTAAAAATTGTTTTGCACCTGACTGCAGGCATGAACCCAGCAGTAAATGGGAATCACTGGGCCGAAAATGATGAGGAAGAGGACCACATGAAATTGATCCTCTTGTGTGATCAGGATATGACCGATGTGCTGGGGCACCAATCGAGCCCCATGAGGCAGTATGCCAGTCACGTAGAAGATAAAGATCAGAGCAACGGTGAGTCCAGGAGGGAGGCGAACAGTGGCTAACAGTGGCTTGTAGTTTTAACGTGGAGCCAGGAGGAGCACACCTCCTTCTGGCTCCACGTTCAGGTAAGTAAAACATTTTTTACACCTTTTTGTTGGCAGCCTCCAGCAGTCCCTTGAAGGACCGCTGGTTTGGCTACTAGAGAGAACTAAACTAGGATGCACGATGCAGACTGCGCCAACCAATTTCGGGAAGGCGTTAGGCCCATTGCCTATATAAATTGGGGCCTAACGCCTGTTATAGGCAGGCACCTGGACAACTGCTAACCAATATGGCAGCTGACGCATACCTGGCGCGGAATGAGTGCATGCACACCGTACGCCATATTGGTGCTTGTTTTTGCTTAAAAAAAACATGCACTGCGCAATCCAATTTTGAGGCCTCTGGAAGTCAACAGAAAATTACAAGTGTGAATCCACACATAATGCTCCCTACTAATATACCAAAGCACCACTGTACTGGACAGCCATGCTTAACTTGACTTTTTATATATGCTTATTAGCCATGGAGCTAGAAATGTAAACTAGCTCCATGACAACATATTGAAATATAATCTTTTTGACACTGAGTATTGAACTGGAACAGTGAATGCGTTTTTATTATGGATAAGACTGAGCTGCAATCAGTATAATTAGTTATGGTTTCTAATATGTAAAGTTGCAATTATTCACAGAGGTACAAATTTAAACTAGCTCATGAGACACAACTAAAATGCAATATATCTGGTGCTGGACTTGTCTCCATTGATTTTTTTTAGAATTTTTCTCAGTTTTACATTGGTTTAATTCTTGTAGTCCTTTTAATCTCACTCCAACTACATCAAAGAAACATCTGCCCTCATAATGGTCCACTTTATAATTAGTTAAATAATAAAGCAAAACCATGAATTGTTTTCTAAATAGAAGTAAACTGAATTTGTCCATGACTGACTTATGATTTCACCATTTGTCAGTTGTCTACTGAACCGCAACAGTAGAATATAAATTAATTTTCATGCCTGTCCGTGACATTCCTGTTATTTCCTTTCAGCACCATGAAAAATAATCATAAGTTATTTTAGTGCCAAGAAATAACGACATTCATAATTACAACTCACCCCCATCTGAAATTATCGATAGTAACTTGAAAGCAATTAGTTGATGCAATGACAGTCATCTTTCAAAGCTTGATTACATGTCTTCGTTCTTTTTGTGTCAACAAAGATCAGCTTGGGAGCTCTGGTGGTTATGTTTCCTATGCATGCGCTTTTCAGCAATATTCTCAGAACTCAGTGGTGCAGTTAGTGCACCACATGTCAATAAATTGGCAGGTACATTCAACAAATTGACTAGTGCATTCCATGGGCTTGATATTAAACATCTCCCCCAGCCACCACCACAGGCGGGAGGCAGTCGGGGGGAGAGGGGTTAAACCCTAAATAACACGAAACGCGACCCCAACGCAACGCGTTTGCGCCTGCGTCATTTTTACGGTGGCAGGTAGCGAGGTGTGCGAATGTCCATCTTGGAGAGGTGGGACAATTCATTAACACATTTAAATCAGGCTCCCACAATGCAATTGGGAGCCTGATTTAAATTTAACAGCGGCCGGCCGGGATTCCCAAGGCTCAGGAAACTCAACAGCGAAATGGAGGCGGGAGCTGCCAGCTCATTTCTTTTTATAGCATTCCTTGTGGGCCAGGAGGAGCAGGAGTGCTCCCCGCCAGCCTCTCAAGGAAACCTTCATCCTCCTTCCTGCCGATCGCAGCCTCTCTCTAGCTCCTGCTGCGATCGGTGACCTTCCCCCTCTACCCGCTCCCCCCCACCACTTCCCAACCCCTGATCTGCAGCATACTCCCCTCCCGCGATCACAGCCCACCCTCCCCCCCCCCCACACATCCCCCAAGCCCTGATCTGCAGCCTGCCCACCTCCTGATTGCAGGGGACCGTTTCTTCCAGCATGAAGAAACAACACAATCAGTGACTGTTTAACAAATCCCCTAACAGAGACAAAAGAACAGATACCCCAACACTGGGCATTTGTGCCAGACGGTCCCAGCCGCTGGAGTCCTTCACACTGAATGTAGCAGTTCTGTAGATCGAGGTGTTTTATTGTATCAGAGTCCAATGGCCTGAGACAGCACAGCTAATCGGGGTCAGCCACAAATCCTGAAAATTAAGTGTTCCCACAGATCTAGCTGTGGCCCAAGCCAGTCCTTTATTCTGAGACTCAAACAGGTAGTGCAATGTACTGAAGAGGTCCCTTTTACCAGTTTCACTCTGTTTCCAATCTGTCCTCCAACCTTCTCATTCACCCAGTCAATCACTTGGCGGGGGGCTGGTTTTCCCACCCAGCAGTCGGCTAGCCTGTCAATTTGACCGGCAGCCAGGCGGGAAACAGAAGCCAAAAATTATAATGAGGTCCTGCCATTAAATTCAGCAGGACCTCTGTATCCTCGGCCTCTTCGGCCATTTTCGGCCTCCCCCACTCCCTCCCCGCCTGCCCATAAATATCAGGGCCCATGAATCCAGTTCTGTTTGGTTTCTTTCTTGGCGGTACACCCAACCAAGCAGCATAGATGAAAGCCCAGGAAACCTATCGCCAATCAGATGGAGCTTCTACACAGGTCTTCACTACAGCTAGAGAGAATGGTCAGAGCTGTATTAGAGGAGTGTCTTTAATCTTCAATAAAGCCTCTAATTTCATAATCAAAATATACCTTTTCTTAACAATCTGTAAGCTTATATTAATTATTAGTTAAACAGCGGGGGTTTTCAGTAGTTCTATCAGGACCTCAATTTGTTTTATTTTACAAAGTTCACAGAACAAATTTAAAGCAGCTTTTCAGTAAAACAGAGTAACTAACTTTCCTGTGATACATCTTTTTCTCCCAAGGTGAATTTAGCTGTATATTGTACATGTCAAAGCAATTAATTCATTCTCATACCTTGGGCAAAAAATGCAGATTGATTTCTGTGCAATAGGCTCCTTCCCTTTCATTAAATTAATGCTCATGCCAAAAATGTTGTAGAACATGCCAGGGACAGATAACTTCAACAGCTTCAGATAATTTGATTCATTGAGTAGTACAGTAACACTGTGAAATTCATCTCTCATTGTTCATTAGTATACAACTGATTTTGTGGCTTATGTCTTTTTCATGTTCAGTCCATTCTTAGGGCTAACTGTTTGAACTGACTGTTATCTGGTTTCTAATAGTATTGCTTACATTTCTATAGATAGATGTACAATGTTAGAGTCCAGTTCCTTAGAATCTTACAGCGTAGGAGGCCACCATTCGGCCCATCATGCCTGTGCCGGCTCTTTGAAACAGCTATCTGATTAGTCCCACTCCTTTGCTCTTTCCCTATAGCCCTACATTTTTTTCCTTTTCAAGTATATATCCAATTCCACTTTGAAATAATGAGTATTTTTAAAATTTTGACAGTGTGCCAGGAGGACCAGCTACTCTCCAGTAACCTGCCCGTGAATCCAGTTCTGCTTGGTTTCTTTCTTGGTGGTACACCCAACCAAGCAGCATAGATGAAAGCCCAGGAAACTATCACCAGTCAGATGGAGCTTCTACACAGGCCTTTACTTTATGTGTAAGGGTGGACATTGAGTGCTGGCAAGCTATTCAATACTGAGGTGCATAACAGACATGCCCAGTCCTCTTGTCACCTAACATCCACATACAGTTACTTTCCACCAGAAGCCGCTATATAATGATCAGGAACAGGATCCTTTGGTTGATTTTTACCTTCCCAAGTTCAGAGGCACCTCGAGCTGAAATCAGCTAACTCCACTATTACCAGAAGTTGTGACTTTATTAATGTGTACACCTCAAATCAACACTGCTCGATGTATTTGCCAACTCAGCCATCAGAAGAGCTTGGGAAGAATATTTCCTGAAGTGGTTGCCTGTGAAGACTCCTGATAAAGAGACCTAGGACTATTCCAGATGCTCCCTGAAAACACAATCAATTTGTATGCATGCAATGTAATAGTTTGTCACTATTACAGATTATCTTAAATGTCTTGGTCCTTAATATGAGTGACAGTTTCTGACTGAAAATGTATTGGAGTTCTTAAAGTTCATTATTATAGCTGCCAATATGCTTTTAATCAAACTCAGAAGAACAAGTTTGGTTCAGCTCTCACTATAATTTTAGTAAAACATGTGCCGATATTATCCTCAGTATAAATGTGATACAAAAAGCTGTGTGGTAGTGTTTGGATAAGCACACAATTTTTTTCCCATTCTGGCATGAGTCGCTAATCAATACTCATGACTCTGCCATGCTGATGCAGAACTTTAGTTTGACATCACTGCACATTTCTTAGTCTCTCGATCAAAGACTGTATTCTAGTCACAACATGCATGCCAATTGCTTGAAAAGTCTTAAAACTATTTTTTCCCTTAAAAACAAGTCAACATTGCTTTGACTTTGGTCACACAAATGTTAGGAATGTCCTATGTCTTTCAATCTTTCCTTTTCATTGGGGACTTCAATCTATGTAATACCAACTCTCAGCTTATGTTATTTGAAGTGTAGTCCAACCAAGAGCTTCCTCAGTGTTTAGAGGGGACATTCAGGAGCTCCAGCACTTCGATCACTGAACAGGAAAGGAGAATAGGGAGAAAGAAATATCACTGCAGTTTTCTCGATTTACTTCAGTGCTTGGCCTGACCAGCAGTTTACATTGGTGCTGAAAATGTGGTTTTGAATGGAGGGCAATACTTTGCAAATCAATTTTCATTCATGAATTATTGTTACTCCTTTTAAAGACCAATACATTCATCGTAATAATTTTATAATTTCTTTATAGCTTACTGTACCATGCACTTACAAGCTTCTACACCAAACTGCATATTTGAGATTGTTTCAGGAAGGTATTATACCAATAAGCTGTAACTCGTTTTAATACCTCCTTGGATTTTGTATATTCACATTCAAGGGACCAGGAAAGAATTAAGTTGCTTGTATACTGTCACTAATCTTCTTTATGTAAACCTGAATGCATTATGTGGATTATAAATAAACAAAACAACAAAAGAAACTAAATACATACACCACAAACTATCCAAACTCAGAGACTTACAAACAAAGCTTTGATTTGGAGAAGTTCCCAAAGCCATTATGTGCATAAATCATATTATTAACACTTTTATTTTAATAGTTAGGGGCTAGTTCAATAGAATAAGACACTGTCCACTTTGTGGATAATATGCATTGACAGTTGATACTTCCTGTGATCAAACGCTTCAGACACTAAAATAGTTAACCTTATGTAATCACAAAGCACCATTAACCATTGCACATTTTATTGTACTACATCAACATTCAACATCGTAAGGTTTAATATTTGTGATTTTTAAACTGCCCTTTATTCTTAGTAGAAGCTTCACCTTTGGAAGCCAAATCTTTTTTAGGCAATATGAAACAATTTTGTGATAAATTCATTGTAGATGTTCCATTTGCTTCATTTATATAACATAAAATGCCTGAGCATTTTAAACCTGTTCATTTGAGATATGACTTTTCACACTAATGAAGTGCTCAGCCATATCATAGAACAAATTATGGTGAGACACTGTTATAAATTTCCCTCTCCTTACACAGCTTTTGTCAAAGCCTTTCAACTGTTTAAATGTTGATTTAATATTGGGGCTTTGACATTTAATATCTTTATGTCTGTATGTCATCCAGTTCACTGAGATCTTGGATTTTTTTTTAAATACCAGAAATGTTATTTTATGTGGTAATCAACATTATAAAATGCAAAACCAATGCTTAGTTCAGTCTTTTTCTGATTATGCCTTTCCTGTTCATCAATTGAGCTGTCTTGTGCATCTCACAGACTCTCTCAGTAAAGCTGATATTTTGTTGTTGATTCTTTGGACCTGTGTGTAACCACACAGCTCTGAATACTATTTTGTCACCAATTTCGTACAGACCTTTGAATGATATATAAATGTACATATTATTTATGTATATATATTTGTACTGCCTTTGAGCACATACCTGATGGATAGCGTTCAATGACTGGCCAGTTGTCCACCTGTAGAGTGGCATTGCCACCGCTCCGTGTAAACCGTACTATATGGTACTTTCCATCATTTACTATACTACTTGATTCTTCAATGGTGATGTCATCTGTTCCAACATTAAAAATAACCCGAATCTTGCCTTGTTCCTGCAAAAAAATGAATAGAGATGGTCACCCACACTGACCACATTGTATAGTACACTTGTTTCCTTAGTTATATGAAACAGTGGCATTTGTAATACCAGTACAAAAAAAATGTCACAGAGGCTCCTTTCAATACAACTACACTGGAAAGCCAGCTAATGCGCCTACAAATACATGGCACTGATCCTAAACCTGACACTGCAATTATTTAAAGTTATAGAACAAGTGCATATTACACCACTGCTCAGAATCAGCCACTAGCTGTACCACATTGTTAAATTATTTTTTTTGCTGACCTCATCAAAAGAAAAAAAGAAAACAGATCGGGTCAGTATTTCCGCTCTTTCCAACCTTTGTCGGAGGGTACAATAGGATAATAATCTTTTGTCGCCTGTCTTTTTGTGCTAATTTTTTCTCATTTTCCTATCCTTAAGGTGTTCACACTGAGCAGGGTTATGGTTCCGCAGGTGCTAGTTAGCCTCCACTACCTCACCCACCTGACTATTCTTCAAGCACATGACGAGTTAGAGTGTTGAATTGGGCAGGCTATTCAACCACTGAGTGAGGCCTGTCCTCAGCTGACATTCACCCATGCACTTTCCAGCAAAGGTCAGTGGATCTAGTTTAGGTTGTTAACTTTTAGAGCATAATTGCCCATTTCTGGTGAACCAGTGGCTAGTGAATTCCACTCGTCCATGAAGGAGTGGCGCTAGCTGATGAAAAATGGATGTTTTTGCCACAATGCAATAATCATTAATAACAATTATAAACTCATTTTGTAATTAGTTAAGAATTTGTTGTTGCACCCCCAATTAAAAATTTCAAAGAACCCAAAGGAACCACATAATACAAAATTGTACAATTAGTAATTCAATCCCAATTGCAATAAAGGAATGCCAATACTTTAATAATGTTTAGCAGAATCACAGACATTGATATTACTCCCCCCCCACAACAGGAGGGAGGAAGTCGGAAGGGGGGTTAAGCCCTAAAAAACGCCAAACATGCTTGCCGCCATTTTTACAGCGGCAGGTTGAGAAGCGTGCAAGTGTTTGGTCTTGGAGAGGCGGGACATTTCATTAACATATTTAAAGTAGGCTCCCACAGTGCAGTTGGGAGCCTGATTTAAATTTAATTGCTGCCGCGCACGTTACCCAGGGGTTGGGAAACCCGGCAGGGAAAGGGAAGCGGGAGCTGCTGGCTCCAGAAAATAAGTGCCTTTTACAGCACTCCTTGTGGGCCAGGCCTCCCAGGGAAGCCTTCGACCTCCCAATTGGGGCCTCTTTCTAGCCCCTGACGCGATTCCACATCCCCCCACAACCACCGATGGCATCTCTCTCTTCCCCCCAATTTCCCCGCGATCATGGCCAACCCCCCACCAAGCCCCGATCTGCAGCCTGCCACCCTCCCGAATGCCAGGGACCGTCCCCAAGGGTCCCCGGCTGCGGCCTCCTGCCGCTAGTTTCCCGCCGGCTAGCCTGTCAATTTGCCCGGCTGCCGGGTAAGAAATGGAATTAAAAAATTATAAGGAGGTCCTGCTCCTTGGGTTCTTCGGCCAAATTTGGCCTCCCCCACTCTCTCCCCTCTTTCCCGTAACTATCGGGGCCATAGTGTCTGTGTTTATTGTCATGGTTACCAGTAATAGGGTTCATACTGATGTCATGTTTTCGACAGCAAATCTGAAGGGCGTCAGGCTACCAGTAACATAGTATGTTTGTCCTGGGGCACCATGCCATAAATGCAGATTTCTGTCCACAGTTCCTTTCGTGGAAAGTTTCTGTTCTCTGGCCATACCATCCAAGGAAGATACTGAGCTGCAGATGCACACTTCACCAAATAAAATTAATCTGCCTGATAAATGATAAGCGGCTGACAAGTTAGCTTTTCTTTGGGAGGTTCCTATTTGCTAGTTCAAAATGGATGCTGTTGAAAGCCTGAGAGCAGGCACTGCCCCACAATTTTGACCATGGCATCGTGTAAACTATGGGGGCAGCAAAACCAAATAAAGTGAAAAAAAACTCATATTACAATGGAGAAAATGGCTACATCATAAAATGGCTTTGGAAAGTCTGAATCCAAATCCCAGTGGGTTGGGCCCAAAGCTCATAACTACCCTAATCTGGTACTGATTAGAATCAAATTGTCAATCTCAAAGATTCTGACATGGCCCTGTGTGATACAAGCAGTCAGACATTTTACGGGATCATCTGAAATTTCTCTTTCTGCTTTTTGAGTGGGGGAGTTAACCGGTTTCAAATAAATGAACAAACACCTTCACTACCATGGTGGAGAAAGTAATTTCAGATGAGCATGTTAAGCATTTATCCACTAAAATCCCACAGCATAATTTCAGAGCCTGAGGCACAGTTGTGGGAAGTGGAAAATACTGATGCTTTTCAGAGGCTGGGGTTGAGACACATTGCTAGGGCAGAGTGTTTCATGTTGACATATCCTTCAGTGAGCCAAGAATTCAAAACAAATGGAAGAAAAAAAGCGGAAAAAGATTAAATTAATGAAAATTAAGCATTCCTCTGGCTCTTGTCTGTCAATGATACTGTCACACAGGCTTCCACACACAAGGAAGAACCACTCACTGAATAACTAATTGTAAGTCTGACAGTGAAACCGCCTGGCACAGCTACTGATATAATGGGAAATATATTAGTACATAACAGGCTTGTTCTGAATCTTTAGGGGCATGGGATAATGCTGAATATATCTCCCAAATCAAATTGCTGCAGAATTAGCAATTGTACTGAGCAAATCCACTTCTAGGAGAAGATTTGCACACAGTTTGAGATCAGTAGCAGAACTTCAGCATTGTTTTATAATGTACATGGCCCAGATTTATTGAAGTAATTCCCTGGCCTATTCATTATATTTTTGGCAGATTTACATTTTTTGTTAAATGGTTCAATAGCCGTGTCAAAAAATTAAAGGTTAAAAAAGATTGTAGTCCTCCTCCTCGCCCGCCCAACACAATGACATCTTTGTCAGCTGCAAGAAGGCGTATTCATTGTGGTAAAGTGTCATCGTTTCCACTTAATACATGTGGGTCAATCACCAATGGGACATATGTCAGAATGGGTCGTGTCCGAATGTCCCCCAGGCACCCTGTACATCCCCTCAATTAAAGAGGAATCAAACCAACAACAACCCCCACTTACAAAAGCCGACAAAATGGGCAATGACCCAACTTTGGAGGATCAGAGACCTAAAATTCTGCGTGGTTCTCCTGGTGTCCTGCCATAACCAGTAGGAGACCAATGGAACTGAAAATGTCCATTTACGCTACACTCCGGAGATTCTGATCATCTCCTGCTGAAGTTATAGCAGGTGACCGGACAACCCCTGCAGAATTTCAGGGCCATGCACTCCAATTAGGCAAGGCCTTTACTAAGTCGCAGCTGAGCTGAACTCAAGAAAGGGCCATTACCCAATTATCATGCTCTCCAAAAGCATTCTGTTCCTTGCATGTGCACAACTGTCTCGTCAACATGAATGTCCCACTTTACTCTCCTATAAGTGCATTCTGAAATTGTGTACAATGACTTCACAAATTACATGTGTTTTTCCTGAAAGTAAATTGTAAAAATGAAATTTTACAACTTTCTAAAGACTGTATTGAATACATACAGCTCTTATAGTGTGGCAATTCTCCCATAAAAGTATGCCACACTTCTCATATATACAATTAAACTTTGTGTGAAATGGCTGATATTCCTGACCATCAGTTTTCTGTGTTATTGACTCATTTCATCATTGTAATGATAAATCAGTTTGAGTATGAGCTCTTAGTAAGTTTGAATCAGTTAAACAAGTTAGATCCAGACTGCAGAAGTGAGTCAGTCTGCAAGATGCAGTTTAAATACTTCTGAAAGTTTTGCTATACAGATCAGTGATTCATGGAATTTACAAATCCTAATTTCATCAGCAGCATTTACATGTTCCCTCCCCTACATTAAAAGAACACCACCAAAGATTTTAAAACAGATGTTCTGTCCAAACTGGGATTTCTAATAAACCACAGTAGTATTAACATAAAATAGAAAACTGTTATAAGTGATATTATTTTCAATCATAACAAACCTAATTTTTATTCCTTCATAATTCAATGCTGGATTATTAGGAACCAAGTAACAAGTATGGATAAGAACAATAAATTGTGTCAGAAGAGAAGGGAAAAGGAAAAAATTGAGGAACTACTGTACCTAAAAAAAGAACACTGTATAGGAAAATAAAAGAAGTTAAATGGATAAACTGTGTATTCCAACTAGTCTTCAGGTGACTGGAAATTTTGCAAAAAGTGGATCTGGTTTAAACAAGTATACATAGCAGGTATCGGAGCAAATGAAAAAATGCAAGATGAAAGAAACCATTTTCCTGCTTGATATTGGAGAACTTTTGAGGAAAGGGAATTTCTGGTACTCGATATAATAATGAATACATTTGAGAGATACTAAAAGTAATTTCAATCTTGAAAGGCACACATTTTTCAGCTCTACAGAAAATGGAACATATCATTAATCATAATATAACTGCATTAAGAAATCACAGTAAAACCTGTGAATTTGGTGAACCAGTTGTGATTCATTTGTGAACAAGAAGGAAAGAAAAAAGGAAAAAAAGAGAACTTGCATTTATATAACATTTTTTTTTACATCGTGAGGATGTCCAGAATTGCTTCACAATCAATGAATTACTTTCAAGGTGCACTCAGTGCTGTTATGCAGGTAAATACAACAGCCAAATTGCAAACAGCAAAGTTCCACAAACAGTAAATGAATGAATGATGAATACATTTGTTTTTGGTGCTGTTGGTTGAAGGAAGAATATTGGAGAGAACTCCCTGATTGTCTCTGAATAGTGCCAAGGGATCTTTTATGTCCACTTGAACAGCAAGATGGGGCCTCAGTTTAGCATCTCATCCAAAAGGTGGCATCTCTGACAATACAGCACTTCCTCACTCAGTTAAATGTCAGCCTGGAATATCATAATGTGGAAATGCCGGTGATGGACTGGGGTGGACAAATGTAAGGAGTCTTACAACACCAGGTTATAGTCCAACAGCTTTATTTGAAATCACAAGCTTTCGGAGCTTTGCTCCTTCGTCACCTGACGAAGGAGGAAAGCTCTGGAAGCTTGTGATTTCAAATAAAGCTGTTGGACTATAACCTGGTGTTGTAAGACTCCTTATATTGGAATATCATAGAATGACACAGCATAGAAGGAGGCCATCTGCCCATTGTGCCTGTGCTGGCTCTTTGAAAGAGCTATCCAATTAGTCCCATTACCCTGAGCTTTCCCCATAGCCCTGCACATTTTTCCCTTTCAAGTATTTATCCAATTCCCTTTTGAAAGTTATTATTGAATCTGATTCTAGCACCCTTTCAGGAAGTGCATTCCAGATCATAACAAATCGCTGCATAAAAAAAAAATTCTCATCTCGTCTCGGGTTCTTTTGCCAATTACCTGAAATTTGTGTCCTTTGGTTACCGACCCGTCTGCCACTGGAAACAGTTTCTCCTTATTTACTCTGTCAAAACCCTTCATGATTTTGAGCACCTCTATCAAATTAATTACTAATTTTCTGGCTGCTGTGAAACGTAGTAAAGGTCAAAAGTTGTCTAGCCTCTAAGAAAGCAGAAAATAGAGCAAAAATGATCACTATGCATAATGTTGCAAATTATGGACCAGGTGAAATCAAATACACAGCGTAGGAGAAAGAGTTGAGAAATTTTGCATGGATATAGTAGCTGCAAATCAAAGAAATGAGAGAGAGATTTGATGCTACCATTAAATAGTCATACTATTTAACTATATACAAGATGGAGAAGAAGTGAATGTCTTGTCTGAATGACATCATAAGAGACCTAAACTACAGGAGTCCAAGATACAACTGACTGGATACTCAAGAGCAGGCATACCAGTGACAAGATGTGTTGCCAGAATTACGTATAAGAACTCTGAATATAACTTATCATTTGTAGTGATGCCAAATGCTATCCAGTAAAGTTTAGGTCTATGTATTTCTGAGAAACTCTATCCAGTAAAAACGTGTTTGCAATAAAGTCTCAAAGTGATAAGGGTTATGTAACATGTAAGAAATACAAAGATCTATTTAAAGGATTAGGTTGTTTGCCAGGGAACATTGGATCAGGATTGACAAACAAGCTACCTTAGTAAATCACCCATGCTGAATAGTCTGGTTTTCACTGCAGGATACGTTGCAAATGGAGCCTGATAGAATGGAAGGCTTAGATATCATAAATAAAGTAGAAGAATCAACAGAGTGAAATCATCAATAATTGTTGACAAAAGGAATGGTAAATTGCAGTGTTGCACAGGTAGAAATATTTAGTCTTGGTGAAGAATGGGGGGTTTCAAGCTCAGCTCAGAGTCAAATAGAATGTCAAGATTTCACGTCTTTTTTACCCTGAGTGAATGGTTGGGAGCGGGCTGGAGTCAGTGATGTGACATTTTAAACTTACAACTCATGAGGAAATCATGGCAGTTTTTTACAGCTTTATTTTGTCATTCTTGAATGTAGAAAAAATCCACACATTCTCAAGTTGCAGAATGAAGACTGCTTTGTATGTCACACAACACTTGCAGATATATACATTGATGGTCTCATACAGTTACACTGTCCTTCACACTTGGGGTAGGGCTATTTGTGGACAGTCACTAGTAAGCAGGGTCAATATCTTTTCTTGTCAGGAGGCTCAGGTTACACATCTGATGGAAATGAGAGATTCATGAGGGGTGAGGATCTGTTTATTTAGAAGTGAGCATAAAAGGTCCCTTCAACTTTTAGGACTTGGGATGGTTGAGGCAATGGCATGCAAGAACATGCCACCTGGTATTTTCCTTGCTCCAGGCGTAGTCTATGCATCACTTGCTCTGCTTGCCAAAAGTCTCAAAGGTTCTTTGTCCACATATTTTTGTGTGTGGGGAGAGTAAGACGAACCAAAGGCTCCTTTTCTCTACAGCTAACTATCTTCTCAAACCCCCTTTTCCCATGCTCTTCACTCTCCTACATTAAGTGCAAAGATGTCATAGATTTTTTTTTGTCTTTAAGATTAAGACTATCAATGCCACTGCCGCTGCAGCTACCTCCCCAACCTCTTCCCCTTACTTCCCACTCACTCTATCTTGATCTCCATCACTGTGGTTTTCCTTCATCTTCTCTATCGTCTCTCACTCATCTCCTCTACAAAAGACCCACCTCCTGCCCTCTTGATTCCCTCCCCACTCAACTTCTGACCACTAAACATCCTTTCCTGCCTCCCATGCTAACAGACATTATTAGTGGTTCCCTTTTCTTGGGTACCATCCCTTTCCCTTTTGAAACCTTTGTCTTCTCCTCGCCTCAAAACACTCACCTTCCATCGATCCGATCTCTCCAACTATTACCCACTTCCTTGTGGTCTCTAAGGTTCTTGAATGTGTCAGTGCATCCCAGCTGAATGCCCATCTCTCAAACTCCTCATTTGAATCTCTCCAGCCCAGCTTCCACACTGCTCAGAACACCAAAACAGCCCTGCCCAAGGTCACAAATGAAATCATCTGGGACTCTCACCATAGTGCATTATTTCTTCTCAACCTCCTCAACTTCTCTATGGCATTCGACACGATGGATCATGCCACCTCCTTTCTTCATTTCTTCTCTCTTATCCAGATCTGTGGGACTGCCCTGGTGCAGTTCCACTCTAATCTATCTAAACACAGCTGGGACATCCCGAGCAAAAGCTTCTCTTCTCTGCCCTGCACTGTCACCTCCAGAATTCCCCCACGTTTCTGTCCTTAGCGTTCTCCTCTTCCCCATCTAAAAAGGAGTAAGATTGTAATACCTTAGTGACAGCATCACGGGTGTGGGTCAGATTCGATATGTACACTGATGACATCAAATTCTACTGCTACACCATTTCTCTTAGCCCTATTATCACCTATGTGCTGTCAAACTATATGTGTTACATCAAATTACTGACTTCAGCCCCAGCCTCAGCCATTCACTCAAGTTACAAAAGAAGTGAAACTTTGACATTCTATTTGACTCTCAGTTGAGTTTTAAATACCCCACCCTTCACCAAGACTCCATATTTCCACCTGTACAACACTGCCTGCCTCTGTCCCTACCCCAATCCATCCACCACTGAAACACTTATCTATGCTTTAGTTCCCGCTAGACTCAATGATTCTTATGCTCTCCTTTCTTGCCTTTAATCCACACCCTCCACAAACTCCAACTTGTCCAAAATGCAGCTGGACAAATCCTGTCCTCCACTAAAGTTCCATTGCCCATCACCCATTCCCCCTGATCTATGTCGGCACAGAGAAGTTGAAGAGGTCGAAAAGAGAAAATGTCTGACGGTTGAGAGTTTGGTGCTCTGAGCAGTGTGGAAGCTGGGCTGAAGAGATTCAAACAAGGAGTTTGAGAGAGATGGGCATGCAGCTTGACCCTTAATATTTTAAATTAAATTCCTCATCCTTATCTTCAAATTGCTCCACAGTATTGCCTTATTATCGCAACCTCCTCCAAACCCTTTAGTTCTCTGATTCTCTTCCTTTGTATATTCTCCCTCCCTTCATCCCATCATTGGTAGCCTTAACCCTACTCTTTGGAACTCCCTCCCTAAACTCCTGTCCTTCTCTACTTCTCTCTCTTCCTTAAAATCCATTCTTTTTTTGACCAGGCTTTTGGTCACTTCTAATTTCTTCTTCCATGGCTTGACATCTGTTTCCCTATCTATTTCCATTTCTGAAGTGATTTGGGACTTTTTATGTTAAAAGTGTTATATAAATGCAAGTTGTTGCTCAGGGAATTGGATGTTAGTTTGCAGCAGAGCTGAGGAATGCACTTTCTTGCTGCTTGAAGTGAAATCTGAACTTGAGTGGTAGAAGTCACTTAACCACTGGTAGTAACTAGGTCCAGTGGCTTTATAAGATCATTCATGGGCTTGGTGGAGTACAGCACCTCAAACCCAAAATATTTTAGCAAGTTGAATGCATCCTCAGGTTTCTGACCACTGAACAAATTAAGTTTCAAGCTATGCATACAAATGCTCGCTATGGGATGTACTGATTTTTATGGCTCCACTATGCCGGGTATAGTAGTCTAGTGGTTATGTTACTGTACTAATAATATAGAGGCCTAGACTAATAGACCGAACATAAGTTCAAATCCCACTATAGCAGTTTGAGATTTTGACTTCAAGTTAAAAAAATCTGTAAATAAAATGCTCGTATCAGTAAAAGTAAAAGTGACCATGAAGTCGGATTTCCGTAAAAACTCAACGAGTTCACTATGTCCTTTAGGGACGGAAACCTGCCATTCTTACCCACTCTGGCCTATATGTGACTCCAGTCCCACACCAACATCATTGACTCTTAACTTAGCAAGTCACTCAGTTGTATCAAACTGTTGCAATTCAAGAAGAAGGACCATCACCACCTTTTCAGGTCAAGTAGAAATGGGTGATAAATGCTGGCCTTGCCAGAGAGGCCCATATCCCCAGAATTAATAAAAATAAACTTTGGTATTACCTTTGATCCAGAATTATTTCACAAAACCTTGTATGTAACATATGAGCTCATTGACAATGTTGACACATCAGTGGATGACATCGCTGTCCAAAAGAGGAACATGACATTACACTGCAGAAAATACTTGAAGTGACTAGAAGAGTTAACCTGAAACTCCTCTTCCTCCTCCTCCCAGACTGGGATTCCTGGAAGAACCCCCATCGAGAAACAACTGTGATGCCATAAGCCTTAGCAGTTCAGAAACTACAATGGCAACACTAAGCACTTTCAAATTCTTTAAGGTCAAAACATGCACTAGCCACTGCAAGAAAAATGTCTTCAAAGGCTCTAAAAAGTTTTACTTGTGAGCAGCTGAAGATTCCTTTAAATGGCGTTTGAAATGGTCACTACAGGACATGAACCACCCATAGTTGGTGGGCAGAAGCAGCATCAGAAAGGGAATAAGATCAGAAAATGGTGTCGGCGTTGTAATGACGTCACTTTACTCCGATTTGGATATATTCATGTGGCTCCTGCCTGTTTCAGATGGGAGCTCTAGCCGCAAGGAATTTATTGTCTCAGAAAATCAAGTGAGCTGTAAAAGCAGCAGTAATTGGGTGGGAGGAACACACACTTCATTTTCCTCCTGCTGCCATTCCATCTTAGAGTGCAAATGAGATGGAGGGGGTGGTGGTGGGGGTTTTAAAGGGATGAAAATCACCCCAGTGTGCATTAGATAGACGTAAATACTGGGATATCAGAGAAGCAATTGAGAAATAGACTCCTGAATTCACACTGAGGGACACAACAAGCAGAAAATATGGCCCAACCCTATTACCATAGAGAAGAAAATTGTAAGTGCATCACCAAGTGAAGTTCCTGGAGTATCTAATTGCTAGGTGCCAGAAAGACTTGTTTCAAAGATTGAAATTTCTAGATACACCAATGTATGGGTAATTATTAATTTCATGAATTAATGCAATTCTGTATTAGAATATAGGTATATTATATTACAGGATTATGAATAATGTATGTAAATGAATCACAAAAAATTACAGCACAGAAACAGACCATTCGGCTCAGCAAGCCTGTCCTGGTGTTTTTCTCCACATGAGCCATCAAGTCTAATCCCACTTTTCACTTCCTATACCTCTTAATATCCTTGTTTTTCAAATAACTACCTGGATCCCTTTTAAAATAATTTGTGAACTCTGCTTCAATAAATTTGTGGCAGATTATTCCACATTCTAACCACCCTCTGCATAAGGACTTTCTTTCAACTACCCTTTCATTCTTTTTGAGATTATTTTAAATTTGTGCCCTCCAGTTCCACTGTCACTGACCAGTGGAAATAATCCATCACTATTTACCTTATCATAACTGTTTAGAATTTTGAAGATCTCTATCGTGTCACCTCAACCTTCTCAACTCGAGTGAAAAAGTCCCAACTTCTTAAGTATCTGTTAGAACTGTACTTCCTCATCCCTGAAAACATCCTGGTGAAATTATACTGCACCATTTCCATTGCTTTTATGTCCTATAAGGAATGCATAAAACTGTGGACAATACTTCAACTGTGGCGAGCTAAGGTCTTGTACAAGTTCAATATTACCTCCCTGCTTTTGTATGCTATACCTCTAGATAAAAAAAACCAAGAATTCTGTTTGCCTTTTTATGGCCTAATCTATTTGCACTGCCATCTTTAATGACCTGTGTATCTGAACCTCAACGTCCCTCTGCTTTCCTACACCATTTAAAATCTTACCATTTAAGATGTATTGTCTCAAGGTGTAAGCAAATCATCCAGCTATACCAGCTGAGAATGTATATTTGTTTCAAGAGAAGGAAAATGTGATGATGCATCAGTTTGAGAATAACGATTTAAAGATATTCCCTTAGGTATCAATATTGCTGTTAAGCAACAACCAGTTAAGGTCCTCACTGAACAAATAAATCAGTCTGCAAGATGGAGTTTCTAAGCTAGCAATGAACTAATGTAATATTGTTCTCAATGACAATAAACCTGGTTGTTATTCCTTTATAATTCAATGTTGGACTATTAAGAGCTCTAAAAAACATAAATTTGGAAATTATCCTGTGCGATATTATCATACAAACATAGTATCATGCATGTTTCAAAATTCATCCTCTATCTTAAAGGAGATGTTGACTCATTTAAAATAAATTCTATTAAAACCTTGATTAAAATAGTGAGCAAAATGAAATTGATACAAATATGTTAAGTGTCCGTATGGTAATATCATACAAGAAATTTCCAGGCTAGTATAACAAGAACGATGTGCCTCAGACAGCCTTCCTGAAGTCAGAATTTCACGACAGAAAAGAAATCCTAGGCATTATGTTCTATGGAGCTGGTGTCAGTACAAGCATGCACCCACCACGAGACTGCTCACAGTTAAGATTTTAAAGCCCAGCGCATAGAACTGAAAAAAAAATCCTGATTTATAATGGTACAACCAGGTCTTGCTTTTTTTGCAAACTCAGCCCAGTTTAGTTATGTCCTGTTCTCTGAACCCATTTCATTGCATAGCTTAAAGCCTATGGAATTTGTCAAATGGTATGTTTCACCTCTGCATGAGGCATTTCATTATTTCAATAGTTATTACTATGATGAATTACTGACTTGACAAAATTACAACAACAATCATCCCACAATATAACAGTTATTGAAGACATCAGGTAGCAAAGCAGAGCAACAGCATTTTGTTGTACCTAATTATCCATTCAGCGTTGTTACTGCTATGTGAAAAATGTACTTTTTGCAGGCATGTGGTGTAGTACGTCTTAAAAATCCAGCCTACATCTCCGTGGTTCCTTTTTAAACAGCAGGGGGAAGGGAATAAAAAAAAATCACAATGGTAGCTAAATCTATAGATTGATTAGAGAAATATAAAAAGTTAAGTAATTATGTGGTCAATTTTGAACTAATTACAGATTTGTATCAATTTTGCTGTGAAAATAGTTTAAATGTTTCCTCTTTTAAAGAGCCATTTTTGCCATGTGTCTTGCAAACCAGCTCTGCAAAGAGAACTGCAAAATGTTTTTTCAGTTATGCAACAATACAGTTGCCTTATCAATTGCATCTGTCCCTCAAAATATTTTACTGTAATGGAATTTTTTTTAAAGTTAAAACTTCAAAAACGTCAGGGCAAATTCAGCAAAGCTGTGCTCCTAAAACAGAGCAATCACTTTCATATTCCGCTCTCATCATACACCATCCTGAGTTGAGCACATATAATCATTCTTTCATCGTCACTGGGTTAATGTCATGGAATTCCCCACCTAACACCATTGTGGGATGACCCACCACCATCTTTTTAGTGCAACAAGCATCACCCATATCCAAAGAATAAATTTTTACCTATGTGGGGAAGTAAGGCAATATACAAATCGGATTGGAAACTATTAATCATCTGTGGGGGGTGGGGATGGGGGAAGCTATTAGTTTCCCAGGGGGAAGTAATTAATGCACTGAAAAATTAATTCCATCAGAAATTCTATTGTGTCTTTGAAATGTCGGTTGCATGTAAATCTCGCTGATGCCTGTCAGACATTCTAGGATTGTTCTTGGAATCAAACGATTTGATATGCAAATCAGGTGTCAAAAGAAGACAAAACCAATAGATGAGCAAAAGGCCGCTGTTCACATTTTATCCACCTGGATAGTAAAATTCAATAATGTGTTCGCATGCCAAGTGAGAAAGAACTGCTTTGATCTGGGGTGTTCCTCAAAGAACCCAGCCTCCATTTCATAGAAAGCTAGAATATATTCGGACAGCATTCTAAGAGGGAGTTAAGGAGAGAGGACAGAATAGGGAGAGAAAGGGAGAGAACAGAGGAGAGAAAGGAGGGGGAAGAAGGGACAAGAGAAGGGGGAGAGGGAAGAGGGCGAGGGCAGAGGGAGGGGGTGAGGGGAGATGAGAGGTGGCAAGGGGAGAGGGGAAGCAGGGAGAAGGCAGAGGGCAATGGGAGAAGGAGTGGAGGAGAAGAGATGAGAGAGGGAGTGGAGGAGAAGAGATGGGAGAGGGAGTGGGCGGGGGAAGGAAGGGGAGGGGAGAGGAGAGGAAGGGAGGATAGAAGAGAATAAAGGTGGGGAGAGAGGGGAGAGAAGGAGGGAGAGGGGAGGGAAATGCAGAGGGGAAGGAGGGGAGAACAGAGGGAAAGGAGAGATTAGATGAGGAGGATGGGGAGGGAAGGGGGATAGGGAGAGAGGCAGGAAGAAAGTGGTGCAAATTTTCATCTGACCATGCGGCAGGGAACTGTCGGTTCTCAGTGAGGGGAAAGTAGGGGTAGTGTTGTGCTGAGCTACACTTTTCTGCTCAACAGGATTTGAAATTCTCAGTGGGGCAGGTTTCTGAGCAATAGCTTCCTTCTAATCTGAAGATAAAGAAGGTGAAGAGGGAGAAGGACAGGGGGAAGGACAGAAGGAGAGGGTTCGAGACTGATATTCAGAAACTACCTCTGCAAGGAGGGTGTCCCACATTTTCATCACACCTCGGTGGGGGGGGGGGGGGTGGAGGGGGACGGAAGTGTGGGGGTTAGGTTGGGTTTGAAAGTCCAACCCCAAGGCCCCATATCTTTTCTCAGTGAGGGGAGAATGAGATGTTCCTTTCCCCAGGGCCCAGTATCAGGCACAGTAAGGGGATGAAAATTACCCTTCCTTTCTAACCGCAGCTGCGATTTCGGTCTTCATGTGGGGGCAGTTGTGTTTTTTTTGACAAGGGAAATAGGAACTTGCTTTCTCCCACTGTGGCCCTAAATATTGTCTCAGGGAGAGAATGTTCTGATGAAAGGTCATCAAGCTGAAACATTAACTCTGTTTCCCTCTCCACAAATGCTGCTTGACCTGCTGAACGTTCTCAGCATTTTCTGTTTTTGTTTCAGATTTCCGGCATCTGCAGTATTTTTCTTTTATTAAACTTCCTGATATTAGATGCTGGTATTGACTAACTATTGTAGGGTCACTAGTTAGCCAGCGTGTCGAAGCGTAGGACGATTAGAAAAACTTTTATTCTCAATACCAGCTCTTATTTTTCCCACCTAATTACAGATTTAAAATAGAAATTGGCCATTTACAGCACCAACTACGGGCGTGACTGGTACTGCAGGTAAATGTTGATATTTTCATATTGACAAAGCCTGACATAGGAATTTTTAGTGTATCCTCAGCATTTTAATATATAATAGATTATGTATGATTACAAATATCATGAATAAAGTAATTTTATTTCAATCTATTTAATGTAGAAATTTTAACACAAGAGGAGGCTATACCTGCCTTTGGGGAAGTGGTTTTACAGTCTCATTTTTCTTGTTTTCTCCTCATACTCTTTTTATATTTCTCAGTAAGTAATTATCCAGTATCTTCTGAATGCTGTAATCAATTTAACACGTGTGGCAAAGCATTTCACAATTCAATAACTCTATCTGTGAAATAGTTTTTTTTTAATTTATCACTTGAATTATCGAGAAGTTGAAATTAAGCAATTTAAATAAAATGGAGGAGACTTCTTTTGCATCAAAAAGAAATTGAATTAACAGACAATTTAAATTAAGCAACTTCAATTTAAAAGCAACATACTGTATCTTGTGCTTATCTTGAGATTATATGCTGTTGTCTTCAATTTCCCTACCAATGGAAGTAATTAATCTATCTTTACTTTTTATCATTCTGGACACCTCTATCAAATTCACGGTTCAAACTTCTTAGTTCGAAAGGATACAGCCCTAGTCACTCCAGCTTTTCTTTGCAACCGCGACTTCTCATCACTGGTACTATCCTCGTAATTCTGTTTCGTACTATCTTTCGAGCTATTGGCTCCAATATTTAGGGGGAGGCAGGGAGGGAGCAGGAGAACGTGTCTACGGCCAGGAAACCCGGAAATACCGGGAAGGCTGAGGTCCTGCCGAATTTAACGGCACACAAAAATGCACAAAATAGCACAGATCCTGGATACTGGGAGAGTTACAAAGAACAGCAAAGGGTGACAAAGCCGATAGTAAGAGCTACAAAAAGGAGTATGAAAAGAAACTAACAAAGGACATCAAAATGAACACAAAACATTTTTACAATTATATTAAGAAAAAAAGGGTGGTCAAGAGCAATGTGGGCCCCTTAAAAACTGATAATGGTGATATTGTAAATGACAATAAGGAAACAGCGGACATGTTAAATAATTAAGTTGAGTCAGTATTTACAGTAGAGGAAGAGGATAGCATGCTGGAGACCCCAAGGTAACTAATTTTGAATCAGGGACGGGGAATCACCATCATTAACGTAAGCAAATTAACAGTAGTGAAGAAAATAATGGCACTAAAGAGTGACAAATCCCCAGGACCAGATGGCTTCCATCCCAGGGTTTTAAAGGAAGTAGGTGAGAACGTTGCAGATGCCCTAACTATAATCTTCCAAAGTTCTCTCAATTCAGGAACCGTTCCTTTAGATTGGAAAATTGCACATGTCACTCTGCTATTTAAGAAAGGTGAGAGGGGGAAATCAGGGAATTTTAGACCAGTTAACTTAACATATGTTGTCGCGAAATTACTAGAGTCTATAATTAAGAATAGAGTGACTGAACGTCTTGAAAATTTTCAGCTGATCAGAGAGAGCCAGCATGGATTTGTAAAGGGTAGGTCATGCCTGGTGAACCTGATTGAAATTTTTGAAGAGGTGACTAAAGTAGTGGACAGAGGAATGTCTATGGATGTTGTTTATATGGACTTCCAGAAGGCATTTAATGAAGTCCCTCATAAGAAACAGTTAGCTAAAGTTGAAGCTCATGGAATTGAGGGCAAATTATTGACCTGGTTAGGAAATTGGCTGAGTGGCAGGAGAGAAAGAGTAGGGATAATGGGCAGGTACTCCAGTTGGCAGGATATGACTGGTGGTGTCCCACAGGGATCTGTGTTGGGGCCTCAACTATCCGCTGTATTTGTTAATGATTTAGATGACGGGATAGAGAGCCACATATCCAAGTTTGCCGATGACACAAAGATAGGCGGCATTGTAAGCAATGTAGATGAAAGCATGAAATTACAGAGAGATATTAATAGATTAAGTAAATGGGCAAAACTGTGGCAAATGGATTCAGTGTAGGCAAGTGTGAGGACATCCACTTTGGACCTAAAAAGGATAGACCAGAGTACTTTCTAAATAGTGAAAAGCTCGAAACAGTGGAGGTCAAAAAAGACTATGGGATTCATGTACATAGATCATTAAAATGTCATGGACAGGTACATAAAATAATCAAAAAGGCTTATGAAAGGCTTATATCCAAAGGACTAGAATACAAGGGAGTAGAAGTTATGCTACAGCTATACAAAGCCCTCGTTAGACCACACCTGAAGTACTGTGTTCAGTTCTGGACACCGCACCTCAGGAAGGTTATATTGGTCTTGGAGGGAGCGCAGCGTAGATTTACTAGAATGATACCTGGACTCCAAGGGTTAAATTACGAGGAGAGATTACACAAATTGGGGTTGTGTTTCCTGGAATTTAGAAAACTAAGGGGTGATTTGATCAAAGTTTTCAAGATATTAAGGGGAACTGATAGGGTGGATAGAGAGAAACTATTTCCGCTGGTTGGGGAGTCTTGGACTAGGGATATAGCCTAATAATTAGAGCCAGGACTTTCAGGAGTGAAGTTAGGAAACAATTCTACATGCAAAGGGTGGTAGAAGTTTGGAACTCTCTCCCACAAATGGCAGTTGATGCTAGCTCAATTGTTAATTTTAAATCTGAGATTGATAGATTTTTGTTAACCAGGGGTATTAAGGCATATGGGGCTAAGGCGGGTATATGGAGTTAGGTCACAGATCAGCCATGATCTCACTGAATGGTGGAACATGCTCAAGAGGCTAAATGGCCTCCTCCTGTTCCTATGTTACTATTCAGGGACTGCTGGGGACAGTCCTCAGCAATCGGAGAAGATCGGGGTTTGGTGTGGGCTCAGCGCGCGGCAGCAAGGTGGGAGGGAGGGAGGGAGAGATCGCGGGGAGGGGATGAGATCATGGGGAGGGGGTGAGAACGCTGCAGAAGGTTAGCTTAAGGGGTCGGAGGGGGGGGAAAAAAACTCCTGCTCCTCCTGGCCCACAAGCAGTGCTGACAAAGAACTTATCTGTTGGATCAGGCAGCTCCCGCCTCCCTTCAGCTGCCGGGTTTCCCGTGACCTGGGAAACCAGGGCCGTTAAATTCAAATGGCTCCCCAAATCTGAGGAACGCAGCCTCATTTACATATTATAATCACTGCCCCGCCTCTCCAGAGCGGGTTACTCGGATGCCCACAAACCCTCGGTCATTAAACCGGAAGTAGGCGCGTTTGCGGTATGTTGAGGTCGGTTTTCACATTTTTACCAATTTAACCCAACCATCTTCTGCCTGTCATGGACAGCTTAAAATTGCCCCCCTTATATCTCTTTTATAGAGTGGTTCTCAAAACTTGCACTGTATCCCAGATATGGCCTAACCATGATTTTGTGCAGTCATGTTATTTTTGCTTTTGTATTCATTCCTTGATATAAACCTCAAAATCCCATTTGTGCTCTCACTTTGTTATTCTCATTTGAAAATTTATAATTGATCTGATTTTTAATTTATTTCCTTTTTAATGCAAATATCTATTGTCCTTCTAATTCCTCATTCAAAAGCATTTAAAACTTCCTTTATTCATCTCAGTAAATAATGGGGTGGATTTGGCTGTTTAAATAATGGTGAGGCGAACAGCACTCAGCGTTATTTATGTCCAAATCGGACAGCGACTGCCGGCGAGCAGTTAAACATAAAAATCCGGAAATTCCCATACTGATGTTGTACATACAGATTAAACTCGCCACAAGAAGTAAGGGCTTGTCCATTCCAGCCTAAGCACCATTTTAACAGCGTAGTAAGTCTTAATTACTGCCAAACAATCTCTCTGGCACTGAAAATTAACTTTTACAAGTGTGTAGTCTCATTTCTTCAACTTTTAGTTATTGTTGGATATTTTTAAAAAAGAATTTAAATAAAGAAAAATTACTTTTTCTTTGTGTTTTTTATCTCTCTCTCTTAATCATAGAATCATAGAAAGGTTACAGCACAGAAGGAGGCCATTCAGCCCATCGAGCCTGTGCCGGATCTTTGTAAGAGCAATCCAGTTAGTCCCATTCCCCCTTTCTTTCTCCATAGCCCTGAAAATTTTTTCCCTTCAAGTATTTATCCAGTTCCTTTTTGAAAGCCACGATTAAATCTGCTTCCACCACCCTTTCAGGCAGCGCATTCCAGATCATAACTATTTGCTGTATAAAAAAGTTGTTCCTCATGTTGCATTTGGTTCTTTTGCCAATCACCTTAAACCTGTGTACTCTGGTTCTCAACCCTTCCGCCAATGGGAACAGATTCTCCTTATTTACTTTATCTAAACCCTTCATGATTTTGAACACCTCTATCAAATTTCCTCTCAACCTTCTCTGCTCGAAGGAGAACAACTCCAGCTCCTCCAGTCTATCCAAGTAAATGAAGTCCCTCATCCCTGGAACCATTCCAGTGAATCTTTTCTGCACCCTCTCTAAGGCCTTCACATCCTTCCTAACGTGCGGTGCCCAGAATTCGACATAACACTCCAGTTGTGGCCAAACCAGTGTTTTATAAAGGTTCAACAGAACTTCTTTGCTTTGTACTCTTTGCCTCTATTTATAAAGCCCAGTATCCCGTATGCTTTTTTAACCACTTTCTCAACCTGTCCTGCCACCTTCAAAGATTTGTGCACATATACCCCCAGGTCTCTCTGTTCCTGCACCCCTTTTAGAATTGTACCATTTAGTTTATATTGCCTCTCCTCATTTTTCCTGCCAAAATGTATCACTTCGCACTTCCCTGCGTTAAATTTCACCTGCCATGTGTCCGCTCATTCCACCAGCCTGTCTATGTCCTCTTGAAGTCTTTTTACTATTCTCCTCACTGTTTACTACACTTCCAAGTTTTGTGTCGTGCAAATTTTGAGATTGTGCCCTGTACACCCAAGTCCAAGTCATTAATATATATATCAAAAAAAGCAGTGGTCCTAGTAACAACCCCTGAGAACACCACTGTACACCTCCCTCCAGTCTGAGAAAGGACTGTTCACCACGACTCTCTATTTCCTGTCACTTAGCCAATTTTGTATCCATGCTGCCACTGCCTCTTTTATTCCACGGGCTTCAATTTTATGCACAAATCTATTACGTGGCACTTTATCAAATGCCCTTTGAAAGTCCATGTACACAACATCAACCGCATTGCCCTCATCAACCCTCTCTGTTACCTCATCAAAAACATCAGTTAAACACAATTTGCCTTTAACAAATCTGTGCTGGCTTTCCTTTATTAATCCACAATTGTCCAAGTGACTATTAATTTTGTTCCAGATTATCGTTTCTAAAAGCTTCCCCACAACCAAGGTCAAATTGACTGGCCTTTAGTTGCCAGGTTTATCCTTACACCCTTTTTTGAACAAGGGTGCAACATTTGCAATTCTCCAGTCCTTTGGCACCACCCCCATATTGAAGGAGGATTGGAAGATTATGGCCAGCACCTCTGCAATTTCCACCTTTGCTTCCTTCAGCAACCTGGGATACATTCCATCCGGACCGGGTGACATATCTACTTGAAGTACAGCCAGCCTTTCTAGTACCTCCTCTGTATCAAATTTTAGCCCATCCTGTATCTCAACTACCTCCTCGTCTACTTTGACTTGGGCAGCATCTTCTTCCTTGGTGAAGACAGAGGCAAAGTATTCATTTAGTACCTCAGTTATGCCCTCTGCCTCCATGCGCAGGTCTCCCTTTTGGACCCTAATCGGCTCCACTCTTCCTCTTACTACCCATTTACTGTTTGTATGCCTGTAGAAGACTTTTGGATTCCCTTTTATGTTAGCTGTCAGTCTATTCTCATACTCTCTCTTTGCCCCTCTTATTTCTTTTTTCACTTCTCCTCTGTACTTTCTATATTCAGACTGGTTCTCACTTGTATTACCAACCTGACATCTGTCATATGCCCCCTTTTTCTGCTTCATCTTATTCTCTATCTCTTTCGTCTTCCAGGGTGCTCTGGACCCACCCCAGGAATCGCCGATTTTCGTGGCCCCCCGCCAGGAACGCACCCGATTGCGGGTGCTAAAATCGACCCCAATGCCTCAGATTAATGTCTTATCTAAAAGGTAGCACCTCTGACAATGCAGCACGCCCCCAGTACTGCACTGGTGTCAAGCTGGCTTACCTGCTCAAGTCACATAATGGGACTCGATTTAATAACTTCTGACTCAGAGGCAAAAGTACTACCATTGAGCCAATCTGACACTTGTGATTTGCTGGTATCATGCTCCCATCATCAATGTCATATTATCAATGCGAAAGCACCTTGAATTCTGTCCAATTGGTCCTTTTTTCTTGAAGAGAGTCTGAAAGTGACTATTCACGAGTATGTAGTCTGTTACCTAATTTTCCTGAATTAGCACCTAAAATATGAAAGTTTGCAAAACGACAGCCTAGACATGATTATTCTTTTAACTGGGCAATAAACTCCAAAAATTTGAATGAAAATGTATATTCAGGTGTTAAACTATGCAATAGGAGTTGTCATTGTTAAAATGGGACATAGTCACCTAAACAAAGTATTTTGATTGCCATTAATTCGACTTCAGACAGCAGAACTTATTTCAATTTTGGTCTCAATGGCCATGAAGAGCAACCTGAGCTATCAGTTTATCACAGAATTCCATAAAGAACAAAGATGTGCGAAAGAGATCGATGTATTTTTTGGTTCTACATGGTATCATCTGGCAGAACCATTAGTTGACTCGGGCTACTGTGTAACTGCCTTCTGGCTTCAAGTTTAATTAGATGCAAGGATTTTTGATTTCAAATCTACCCAAGATTAGGAGAATTTTGCATAACGGTACCATATTCCGAGAATAAGCACCATTTTACAGCAACAAAAAAAACCTTGAAAAGTTAGGCAAAAAAGCTAGGTGCCACTTGTAAGTTAGTTCAGTAAATAATTTGCATTAATGACAATGGGCTTAATTTTAAACTTAAATTGCGGGTGCGTTGGAGCTGCGAAAATTGCAGAAATGCAGAGCGGGTTCGGAAGCCAGCTCCAACCCGCCGACTTCTGAGTTTCCCACAGACGGACCTGCGCACGCGCGGGCGTCCCGAATCCGGAGGTCCTGCGGCAATTAAAGCCGACGGGATGATAGTTAAAGAACCAAATGTACCTCATTGAGGTACTTAAGGCACTTTACTTGTGACATGTTAGGTGATTAGAACAATTTTTAACTTACCTGGGTGGCTTTCCCACGGCTTCCGATTTACGCCTGGTGAAACCAGGCATAAAGGGCCGGATCAGGCAAAAAATCCAAAATAGATTAAATAACAAACCATTGCACAAAGTTAAAACACAAAATCAACCTACCTTTCCACCCTCTCTGATGTCCGATGTCTCCCTCTCTGATCTCCCCCACTTCCCCCCATCTTTCCCTCTTCGTCCCCCCGATGTCCCCTCAATTATCCCCTCTTGCCCCCGCCGATGTCCCCTCGATCGTCCCCTCTTCCCCTCGATGTCCCCCCGATCTTCCCCTCTCCAACCCCACGTCCCCCGATCTTCCCCTCTCCACCCCGATCTTCCCCTCCCCCCCACTGATTTTCCGTTCCGAACTTTAACCACCATCAATTACATTGGGATCGCATCGGAAACAGTAAGTTCATTATAATTCGGGTTTGTCATACACACCTTCACCCCCCCCCCCACCCCCGCCCACCGCCGTTGCCAACCTGCCACCATTTCAAAATTGAGCCCAATATACCCTGTACATGATAAGAGTCAATGTTACCTAACTTATGTACATAAAATCCCATTATGTCATGAACTCAGCAATTAAACATCAAGGCAAATACTGACTTAAAAAAAATCTAGTGAGATGATATCATACAAAATGCAATAAACATCCAGCCTTCCTTATGAGACATGAAGGGTTCAATCAATGATGAATCACCCTGGCTTTTACCAAGCTGACATCAAGTCTGCACTGAGAAACATCTCCCTAATGTCTTTAGTCCAGCTGCGTATGACATTCCATGACACCTCCCATGCCCTACTTATCAAACTTCACTGTAGTCATTGCTAGAAGCAACACCCTCTTTCTGCCTCAGGTCATTTATCTTTACTCGTGCATTTTATTGAAGTTTTAGGAACAGCAGCAGGAGGAACAGTGTCATTATCCTGAGAATTCTTATTCTTACACTGCAGCTGAAAGTTTCTGCAGAAGCACTAAGAGAAAAGGGCATCAGGACATTCTGAACCCAAACTTCAGATTTAAATTAGCATTTTTCAAATTTCTTAAATCAAAATGCACTTTCAATTTGTAACTTGAGGTGGGTTTTATTGTTGGGAGCTGGAACTAATTTATTTTGAATGGTTCTGAATAATGTCCAATTCTGAATGGACATTAATGCAACAAATATTAAGCCACTTCAACAAACCCAAGTTGGAAATCTATCCAGATTTGGCAATGAATTTCAAGTTCTTCTCTAGCAATGAAAGTAGACTCCTAGACAAGAGTTGTTTTTCCTTTGTTAGTTATTACGATACTGGTCGACAGTTTTTTTTGGGAAAGAAAGTAGTAACTAATCTCCAGTGAGTATTCCAGTGTCCATTTCATTTCGCCTTGTAGGGGGTAGAGGAAGAGGGGCAGGCCCACTGCTGGCTCTTCGCCCTCTCCACTGCACATCCCAGTACGTTTAGAGGATTTCAACGACATATATTCCACTTTATCATTTATTCAACTACAAATCAGAAATGAAACACATTTTATGAAATGCAGTGTTTTTTGATGTTTCACAGAATTTTTGGTTTACCATAATTGCAGTGACACTTATTTGAGTCAGAGCTGACCTGGGAATTACATGATTTCATTCTTCGCAAGAACATAGATTTAATTTTCATCTCGGTACACTGGAGTCATAGTTTATATTTAGAGAAACAGGCCTGATAAACTGTTAAGAAATTATACACAGATGTAACCCTTCCTCAAACAAAGCAGCTCCCAAACTATGATGAAATCCCACTAAGAAATTAAAACAGAATGTTAAATCCTTGACAAAGCAGACTGTGATACAATAGAAGATGCTTTATATGTTCATTGTTTTATAAAATCAATTAGTCTGCACATTCAAATGGATCTTTTTGTGTAATATTTGTGGTCCGTAACAACACACCTTCAAGTGAACTTGGTTGGTGTGACTGGACAATTTAGACCTTGAAGTAAGAATTCCTCTGGTAGCTACATGTAGTAACCTGATAAATGTGTTCATAAAGGTTCCTCTGGTTGGTATTTCTAATGAAACCATAAACACATTCTTCTTGGTTGGTTTGACGATGTTGCTAGAAATAGTGGTCAGAGAAAATCATCCTATGATGTCCCAAACACATGATGACCAAAGGAAATCTTTCTTCTATAAGTTCAGTTTTGTAAAAGGAAAGTTAAATCAGGGTTTCCATTCTGCGGTAAAGCAGTACTCTTAAAAAGTGGTTTAATTAAGAATTTATGTCTGAATTGTTACTGAAAATTTAAAAGGAATTATGTATTTAAAATGCACAGGAAACTTCAACATACAATATAAAATTATTATTTTGCTTAAGAAAATTATTCATTTAGTCTAATCAAATTGGAAATTCCAAAAGATGGATCAAATAACAGAGCTTGAAATGCATTTCCACTACATCCATTCTTTTCCCTATTAATCACTAATTTATGCCTCGACTCGCATGGTGTCCATCTGATTAACGGCTTGTATTCCATTTGTATTGTATGCCTTCCCTGCCCAGGCACTTACCTGCACCATGCAACTAAAATCAGATAACAAAATCCATAAGCCACTCCAGTGGAAACAATTTACCTATAAAACATTTTACAAGTCCACCATAAAAAACTTTAATATTTTCAGTAGCCCTTCTTTTAAACCCTAATAGACTTGTGATGCTTCTGCCTGAGTGATGGAATTTTATTATGATAATAATGACAATTCTAAGCAACAGAAAGTTTAAATATTTCACTGGGCACCACAACAAAAGCATCTGCATTGGAAACATTAAGGATACCCACAAAAACTCTCACAGAGGACATATTTTTTTTAAAATTCCAAACAAGAAACTGTACTTAATTTTATTACCTGCAATTCATTCTGCTAAGATTCTTTACATGTGAATAATCAGAAAGAACAAAACACAACACAAAATAGTTCCAGATATATACAAGAACAGGTAAACCAGTTATTTCCGAATGTATTTGGATGCCATTTAACAAGGAACATCACTGTTTGGATAAAAAGGCTTAGGTGTCAGCCTTGGTTCATTGGTGGCATTCTTGTCTCGGAGTCAGAAGGTCATGGCTTCAAGCCCCAGCCCAGGCAGTTGAGCATATAATCCAGAATCATAGAATTTTACAGCACAGAAGGAGGCCATTCGGCCCATCGTGCCTGTACCGGTTCTTTGAAAGAGCTACCCAATTAGTCCCACTTCCCTGCTCTTTCCCCATAGCCCTGCAATAATTCTTTTTCAAGCGCATATCCAATTCCCCTTTGAAAGTTACTATTGAATCTGCTTCCACCACTCTTTCAGGTAGTGCGTTCCAGATCATGACAACTTGCTGCATAAAATAAATTCTCTTCATTTCCCCCATGGTTCCTTTGCCAATTATCTTAAATCTGTGTCCTCTAGTTACCAACTCTCCTCTCAGTGAAAACAGTTTCTCCCTATCAAGGCTGACTTCAGTGCAGTACTGAGGGAGTGCTGCGTTGTTGGGGGTGCTGTCTTTTGGATGAGATGTTAAACCGAAGCTCTGTCTGCTCTCTCAGGATGTAAAAGATGAAGAGAAGCAGGGGAGTTCTCCCAGAGCGCTGGTCAACATTTATCCCTCAACCAGTATTGCTTGTCATTTAGAACAGCTGCAGTTAAAAGCTTTGGAATTCTTAGCTGAAAGTGCACTGTGTGGTTTTCTCCAGTGTCTTACGGGTAAATGGTCTCATGTCATTTAATATGCTTTGCATAATAAATGTCCTACCTTCACAATTTATATAAACTGAGCACTAATAAGGAAGACTGATTAATTACTTATCAAGAAGCAAAGAATTTAATTGGACATACTTCACTGCAAAGACAGTTTCATTTGCCTGTCACTAATATGAAAATGATTTGATTCTTTGCAGAGTCTTGTTGTCTCTCATGTATATACTGGATTCACATGCTATAAGATCTTGCCACCATATTGACGTCGCAAGCAATTTACACATAAGAACCTATTCACAGCTACATGAACAGCGATTGAGGTTAGACTCATCATAATTAGGGACTCAATTTTAAAAGGGCGGCGGGATGGTAGCTTGGGCAGGGGGGCAGTGATTTGCAGGCGCTAAACCCGGAAGGCAAGTAGGCGGGTTGCGATCGATTACAACCCTAATGAGGCCAATTAAAGCCTCTTCTGGCTTTTGTGCCCGGCATCCAGCCTGATTGACAGGAAGGAGCTGCAAATCCAAGACGGGGGAGAAAAAGAGAGAGACCTCATCGGCCGTTGCAAGAGAGATTGGGGGGGGAGACAAAGATCAGAGGGGGGGGGGGGGAGAAGACATCGGACAATGGAGCAGGGGGTGCAGGTGACATCGTTTGCAAGGTATGCTTATTTATTTTTTTTACAATAGGAAATGTAATTTTATTTAATTTATTTTTGACTGATCCGGCCCTTCCTGCCCGGTTTCACTAGGCGTGAATCGGAAGCCATGGGAAAACCACCCAGATAAGTTCAAAATCGTTTTAAGTGGCCAATATGCCAAAAATAAAGTACTTTAAGTACCTCAGTGAGGTACATTTGCTTGTTCAAATATCGTCCCGCCGGCTTTCATTTCCAAAGGGACTTCCGGGTTCGGGAACGGCATGCGCATCCAGATGACTCTGGGTCGTGCGTGTTCTTCAGCGAGTTGGAGCCGGGAATCCTGCCTGCTCCGGATTTCTCCGATTTTCTTTACGGCCCACCCCCCACCCGCAACGCACCCAGACTTTCATTTTAAAATTGAGCCCCAGGTGTTAGGATTACTCCCATTTCTCTGCGGGTTAATAGCATGTCCTGATTGTGAAACACTGTGACCATCATTCATTCACATCAAAGTGTACAAGGAGTAACATGATTATCAACTGTAACCTGTGGTAATTGTGCACTACTGATAAATTATAATGAACAAGTACATGCAATCAAGTGACAGCCAACTCGACTTTTATAGATAAAAAGACCACAAATGATAGAAATCTGAAATAAAAACCCAACTTGTATGTCACATCATTTAATTTCATGTCAAGTGAACCTTAGCTTGTTTGTAATTTTTATAAATATTTCTATACTTTACCTTTTTAATTTGCATTAGATATTAAAAATTAAATAGAATTATATCTCAACTAGTAGGTTTCAGACTGCTCAGAACAGAATTACCACATGTGAAGTCAGTACTGTAGAGTTGTATATTGGTTACCTTGCAGTTTCCTCTGCTTCCACCCTCTTGACTCATGTGATTGTGGTAAACAGAGAAAAGATCAACATAAGGGCACCTTGAATCAACCATCAGGATCAGTTTAGCTCTCCAGCCTTGACATCCACTACCAGCTGTAATTTTACAGTTTTACACTCGGAGTTGTTTGGTCATATTCAGAAACAGTTTTTAATCTTCAAAATTCTTTTCTTCCAAATGGAGCAAACAGCAACAAACTGCCCATATTCAACTATTCAATACACTGAATTTCAATAGCATTAATTATATTTGCCCAAAAAGGTAAATATATGTTGAGACATGCAATTCATTTGAGGGTGTGTAGAAGCATGTTATTACATCTGACCGCTTTAGCTTAATAATTTACAAAAGGAACGAACACAAGCCAACAATCTGATATTTCAAAAGCAAAATACTGCGGATGCTGGAAATCTGAAATAAAAACAGAAAATGCTGGAGAAGCTCAGCAAGTGAGGCAGCAACTGTGGAGAAAGAAACAGAGTTAAAGTTTCAGGTTGAAGACCTTTCATCAGCACTGGAAGATGTTAAAGTTTTACCACCTTCCTTGCCTTGCACCATCATCCCTTTTGTCATTTAATCACTTTTGCCCTCTACCCTATCATAGGCGTTCCCTTTTGTTCTTTCCTCCCCCCCCTCCCCCGGCTCTGTATTTGCTTAAAAACTTTAACTCTTTAACATCTTCCATTTCTGAAGAAAGGTCTTCGACCTGAAACGTTAACTCTGTTTCTTTCTCCACAGATGCTGCCTCACTTGCTGAGCTTCTCGAGCATTTTCTGTTTTTAATCCGATATTTCAATATTGAAATGAGGGTCATGCGCCCACTTCAGGACCCATTTGCTAAATTTGTTTAAAATAGTCAGAGCTTGCGCTGTGCAAACTCCACCTAGTTTTTCAGGCTCTACAGAGGCCTCCAGCGGCCTTGAAGAGATCGCTGGAGGCCTCCGAAGAAACCAGTGTTCCTCCCACCTCCAAATTAATACTGCAAGTTGCTACTCTTCCATCTCTCCCCGGGTTTACCTCCATTAACTTCAATGGAAGAGAAAATCGGGTGCAGTGTAAAACGTGCTGCCAATTCCCTATCACCCATTTTGCGCTTTCGCCAAATACCAATTTCACCTCCATACAGTCTCAGCCCACATACAGAACTCAGTGTTGGAAACACTGATAGGGGCCTGTTAAACAGGTGCAATGGTGTTGAAATAATGCCCCATAATATCTTAATCCCAACAATGCAGATGTTTAACTAATGTACAATTGATAAAAAGATTTACAAGAATGAGCACCTCTTTTTTTCCCCACTTTAAGAGATAATTAGAAATGCATGACAAATCCTTCTCTGGTTAAAGGAAAGGGATATTTCATAATGTTGGAGTCTGCACCCAGGCCATAAATTGATGAAGGATTTTTGTCAGGTAACCCAATGAAATTGCACATCTTATTTACACTACGGAGTAGCCGATGTCCTGGGATGATTTTTTACTGCGGGTTACTGGTTCGGATGCCAAGGATATCTCAGGCAGATAAGAAAGGGCTTCTGTTTTAACGTCTCATCTGAGACTGGTACTTTGAACAACATTATCCTTCCTCCCTTGCACTGAGGAATCAAAGTAGATATGAACTCAGCATCCCTCAGGCTGGGAATTCAATTGTGTTTCTTTTAATGGAAGTTGTAAATTTGGAACACTGCCAAAAATCTCCCAGAGAATTGGAGCAGGAAGCAATTGCCTCAGTTTCACAACTGATGAGCTTGGCTCAATTTGAATCTAACCATGTAGTGTCAGCCTTGGCACAGTGGTAGCATTCTCACCTCTGAGTCAGATGGTGGTGGGCTCAAGCTCCACTCCAGAGATTTGAGAACATAATCTAGGCTGACAATTCAGTGCAGTATCGAGGGAGTGTTGCACTGTCGGAGGAGCCATCTTTCGGATGAAACGTTGAACTGAGGTCCTGTTTGCCCTCTCGGGTGGATGTCAAAGATCCCAGGGCATTATTCGAAAAGCAGGGGAGTTCTCCCAGTGTCCTGGCCAACATTTATCCCTCAACCAACATCACCAAAAACATTTCCTCTTGCCATTTATCTCATTGCTGTTTGTGGAACCATGCTAAGCACAAATTAACTGCCTACATTACAACAGTACTTCAAAAGTACTTCATTGGACATCCTGAGAACATGAAAGATCCTATATAATATATAATTCTTTATTTTTATATTAGATAGAGATCATAACTTAAGCTAAAAAGACACTATGCACTAGTTGAACTCTGGCATTTTGAAAATCTCTTAAAACTAAAATGAAAGATGCAAGCACTGTCTCTCCCTTATTGTGCCAATTGCTGCCTCTGTTAAAACTCTAATTGAAATGGATTTCTAGATGGTTTGAAATATGTTTGTTACATTTCTGTGTAGTATTAAAAACAAACAAACCAAAGGGGTCATATATTTGCTGTGACAGACCATTCACTGCTGAAGCTGCCACCTGACTAGATTCGATGAGCACATCTAAACAAATCAGTGAGGCAAATGATGAAGCGTCAGGCAGTCATGAAAAAATATTGATTTTTGCCTTTCACCGTCTGTAACTTTCTATTGAAACATGATAAAAATGTGCAAACTGTGTTTCTCATTAAAGTTAAGGCACATAACCACATGGGCCAAAGTAGCTTTGCAGCAAATTATTTAGTGCTATTGGCTGTGTTGCTCTAACTGTATGCTATTGTATGCATTCTTGCTCTGGTTTACCTAAATATTGGGCAAGTGAAGGCATATTTTGGATCATGGGAGACTCAAGGTTTGTCGACAGGGGTGGTTAGTGACACCGGACCTTAGCAGAAAATCAAGCATAAAACCCAATAATTAACAACGTGTTTCAAGGATTTTTCCATCGGATGAAAGGATTATATAACCAAATAAAACAGAAAATGAATGAAAAAGAGAGAAAATGTTCACTGCATTAGTTCTTAAAGGAATAGTCCAAACATTGGTTCTGCTGACCCAATGGAGCTCCTGTTTCTTTAGCAGGGTTTAGTTAAATGGCAAATCTGGGTTCAAATAAGGAAATTCATTCTTTTGCTCAGGCCACCGACATTTTCAACAGATTATAATGCAGACAATTGGTAGGCTTACTGTCCCACTTTTCAATTACTTTCATAATCCATTCACTTCACATAGCCTCAGGCACTTAAAAATGTTATAGGTTGTTCCTGAAATGTATTTCTATCATGTTCTAAACTTATTAATGGTTGCTCCCATGATGTTGTTGTGAACCAAAATGATGACCTTAGAAAAACTTTTTGGGCCTAATTAAAATTATTCAAATAATATTGGCTTTGTAATCACATTGCGTGAATAATCGCAAACAAATGTTTATTTTGTTTGTATTAAATTTCTTTGTTTGTGAAGGTGTTAACTCATTTATTTTAGACAGATTAACACCAACTTTAAAATGGGGCACAAAGAAATTTCATTCACAATGTTAAGCATCCATCTGTTAATTTTAGCATAACAAAATTTCAAGGATAATTTTTTAAAAATGAAGAGCATTTATTAAATACTACTCATTTACTATTTGTGGTCTGATCTGAAAGCTGTGCTTTTATTGCAGGGACTTTGGTTGTGATGTTGAAATAATTACAAATCAAATATAGTCAAGATTAATTAAAATATTAATTTCTGTAAGCACTATAAGATAAATGTATACAATTTCCATCTGCTAAATCATTATAATTTTCAAATATTCTTTTTTACAAAAGCTACAGTTTCAGTTTGTACCCCATTTTTACGCTACCATTACTTGGAGGTAAAACATGTAACCACTGTCCTCTTCTCTTTTCAAAACTAAGTTGGCCCATAAATGAAAGTGATGCAGAGATTGCTTTTAGCCATGATGTCACTTTTTCCAAAATTGTTTTTTTTCCTAGTCAGAAACAAGAGACACAGAACTGGGCTTTCAAGTTAATGTCATGGTTTCAGTCTGGATACAAACTTGACTTCTTTCATTTGCAAAAGAAATGATAGAGACACCATTGGGTCCTTAAAGGCTGGCTTCTTAATTCCTAGGCCAGTAAAAGGTTAACGTGGCAGTGACCCTGATGTTGTGACAGATTAATTTGATGGTTTGAATTCCTATTTATCTAACCATGCTGTGCCTTTTAATGATGTCAGATCAATCTGCTGTTAGCAGGGGAGTTGAGCTCTTAAGTTCAGAGTGAGGTTTTATGCAAGGAGAAGCAGCAAAGTGCCTGTTAACCTGTTACGAGGTAATTTTCTGCTGGCTATCTGCTTGGTCGAGACAGCTGGTAACCTTTAAGCCTTTTTTTTAGCCTCAGTCAATTTGAGTTTGGTCTGACTCTTCACACAGCATCTAATAATGGGCAGCTTTGACCACTTATAACAGGCCATATATTACTGTTGTAAATGTCTGTTGTAAAAGACTGACGAGGTAAGTCAGATACTGCTGATGCTACCCTGCTGGTGTCTCTGTTCTAAACAACTGCAATATTTGGCAGTATAGATTCTGGAGTTACTTTGGGAAAGGACTCACCCTGTCCTGACTTCAGAATCAAAACTCATGAAACTCACAGCTGGATGGTGAGTTTGCAAGGCACTGCTTGCCTTACAAATACCGACATTGCAAACAATCTTCACTCCAGGATAAAATTTGAAGTCTAAATAAAGATGTGATTTCAGGCATCCAGCTTGATAGAACGAATCAAGCTTTGAAGCCACTGAGGACCATAACTACAGCATGTGTTATTTACTCAGTTTGATCAAACAGCATTGTAGGCTTTGCATGAAAACTATGCTAAGGAGAGGGAGAGAGAGAGAGCGAGACAACAGTGCTAGCAATTTTTAAATACAACTTCTGACACTTTTGGAGCAGTGAATTTTTGTGCTTAGAGGTGAGGCATGTTAGTGAGTTGAATAGATCACTTTCTTATCTTTAGTAGGTTATGCATTAAGTCTTCTCGTATCAGGCATAGTGTGGGCCAAATGCCTTTGCTCTGCCCAACAATGTGACTCAATTCTAGTCTTAGTGTGAGTTTTACAACATTCACACCAACTGAAAGGCAATAGTGAACACGCTTTTTTTGCTGGCACAGACACGATGGGCCGAATGGCCTCCAACTGTGCCGTAAATTTCAATGATTCTATAATTATCCTTCAAGTGACATTACCAATTTAGTACTAACTGAAGTGGAGTTACTGGGGGTGAAATTGGTCTTCAATAGTAATGCAAAACGGTTGATAGCTAATGGGCAGTCCGTTTTACATCCCGCCCGAATTTCTTTTCCATTGACTTAAAAAGATAATTGGGTGGGATGTAAAACAGGCTGCCGATGCACTATTGCCTACCACCGAAGACCAATTTCCTCACTGTTAATGTTTTATGCTGTGAACACAAAAACTGGGTTGACATGTAGTTGAAAGGTGGAACTTCTGTCTCATCAATTTAGATTTAAATTAAATTCTACAGATGAGTTCCAGAGTGTTCTAACTCACTATGTGATTTTCATCACCCCGTCCACCAAATTTTAATTGCGTTATGTGGTTTTATCAATTCGAACGTCTGTTCTACTTAGGTATTTAGTGATGGTTTGTGCACATCAATGATTCTTCTGTTCTAAGGCAACATTGGGTTTGATAGTTATCCAATAACTAGGCCAAATTTAAATGATTTCATGCAGTATTTGACTGATAGCTCCCCAGCATATACTCTAATATTGTTACATAGAAAATTCCTGTGAAATTAATGTTTTGATGCATAAAGAAGAAGGAAGGACACAGAAAAACATTTATATGGTGCCTTATTACTTGGCCCAGACATCCCCAAGTGCTTTACATCCAATGAATTACTTTTGAAGTATAATCACTGTTGTTGTGTTGGCCAACATGGCTGTCAATTTGCACACAGCGAAATCTCACAAACAGCAAATGAGATGACTGACCAGTTAATTTGTTTTTTGGCAGTATTTGTTAAGGAAATAATATTGGCCAGAATACCAGGAAAACTTCCTGCTCTTCTTCAAATGGTGCTACGGGAACTTTTATGTCTGCCTGAACTGACAGATGGAGACTCGTTTCAACACTTCATCCAAAAGATCACAGCACTTCACACAGTGAAGCACTCTCTTAGGGCAACACTGGAGTGTCAGCCTAGATTTTGTCCTCAAGTCTTGGAGTAAGCTCAAACCAACAACTTTCAGAGGTGAAAGTGCTACCACTAAGACAAGCCGACACTTTCAACTGATTTTCTTCGAATACAAAGCTACTTATTAAGTCCAAATTATTTCAATTATAAATATACTGGCCCCCAAATTCCACTCCATTTTCAGGAGCCTATTATTAGGACATCTCACTTGACTGGCCAGCAGATTGGGACAGAAGCCGTTTTCACTAGTTTTCTACCCGCATTCAACCTTAATTTCTAAATTCAATTTGTCCCTTCCAGTGATCCGCCTGTCTAGTCCCTTACTGCTCATTTAAGCATATGATAACAATGATCAGTGGCACTGCAGCCCCACTTTCCTGGTTTTATGCTCAAAGTGCACTAGGGTAAGCTTGAGTGAGAAATATAAGATGCAACTGTTGTCAGCATCAGCTGAGACTGGAGAAAGTGAAGAATTTTTGAGCCTGATGATTGCTGAAAGTAGCGATTACTGTAGCTAGCAATGACTTTTTGGAGGGATTTTTATTTTGCATTCACCCTTGCTTCATCACTTTTAAGAGTGCAAGTGTGAGACCACCAGGAGATTTTCTCCCACCCCTCTCTCACCCACTCACAGTAACGGCTTCTCAGCAGCAGGATTGGCATTCCCTATAGGCATACCTTTGTATATCATTATCATGAGGAAGAGCAGGAGAGGATGGAGGAATGGAGAGTGAGGCAGCATTTACGAAGTCTGCACCCCACCAAATATAGCACATTTCGCACAACACAGGTCTTGTAAGGACCTTATTGAGGAGATGTGTATTAGAGGTGTGTGCTTCACTAAAAAGGCAATATGGGAGCTCTGCCAACTACTGCACAAGGCCCTGCAGTTGCAGTAATCTGCCCACATTGTTGTGTGTGTGACGATGAAGGCAATGACCGTACTCAACTTTTATGGCGTTGGGTCATTTCAGGCAGCCACAAGGGATCCATGTCATATCAGCCAGGGTGCAGTTAGGGCATATATTCGTCAGGTGATTGATGCTCTTTATAGGAGACTTTGGCATAACAGCAAGCCAGCAGTGAGATAGAGCCATCCACATTTATAGGGTGGCTGGCTTTCCCAAGGTCCAGGGTGCAACAGACGGCACTGATATTGCTTTGCAAGCTCCTACAGTCAACCTCTTAACTTCCTCTACAGAAAGGGCTTCCCATCTGTGAATGTACAGATTGGGTGTGACAATATGAGAAGGATCCTGCATGTCAATGTGAGGCAAGATATTGCTGCAGGAATTCATGGGTGGCCTACACCTCGACTTCCTCTTCCTCATCATCATCTTCCTCGCTGTCATTATCCTCATAATTGATGATGAAGTAGTTCCTTCTCCCCTTCTCAGGATCACCATCATCTTTTTCCTTTCCCTCACCTTGTGCTCACTGTTGCTTTAGAGTAAAGAGAGAAGGGAAAAAAAGATTGTGGCTGTGTGCTGCTTCATAGAGATGCCATGTAGGTGTGCAACTATTAATCTGGTGCTGGCACTGTGCCCCCAACTTCACCATCTCGCACAGCAAGAGCAGAGTGCCTCCCCGTCAGGGCCAAGGCCGGATCCTCATAGGGGCTGAGTTGATTGATGGTGGGGATGCCTTTTCCAATGCCTTTTTTCTCTCGGGCAATGTGCAACTTTCTCCTGCAACAAGATTTAGTGAATTAGGTAAAGGGTGGCAATTGAGTGCTGTATCCCAGGTGTCTTAGTTAGTTGGGGGTAATTTTAACCCCCAAGAACAGGTGGGTTGGAGCCAGGTAGGCAGTAAAAATAGTTTGTTTTTGGAACAGGACCACATCCCGGCTCCGACATGCCCATTTCTGGGTTTAACCCAGGTGCATTTGGATGCATGCGCATACAACAGAAGCCCGGAAGTCCCCACTTAAAGCCTATGGGCCGATATTTAAAGGGGCAACATACCTCATTGCGATAGTTGAGGCACTTAATTTTTTGTGTATTAAAAATGTCAAACAAACTTTACCATACCTGTTCGGATTTCCCATTGCTTCTGACTTACGTCAGGTTAAAGCAGGCAAGAAGCGTCGGATCCATGAGGGGAGTGCCTTTATTGCTCTGCTTGTGGGCCAGGAGGAGCAGGAGTGCCTCATCCAGGCCCAACAAGCTCACCTGACGTGACTCCCCCACGATAGCTGAACCACCCCCGCAGTGATGGATCCCCCCCATTATCTTCTCCAGGGCCCTCCTGATGTCATCCACGTCCCCCCACCTCCCCCCCACCCCTGCCTTCGATTTCTTCCACGGCCCATGATCTCTCTCTCCCCCCCTCACCGCCATCTCTGATGCGTGGCTCCTTTCCCTTATGGCAGGCAGCCAGCCTGTCAATCTGGCTGCCTGGGAAACCCAGAAGCATAAATACTTACCTACAATTGAGTTGCGATCACTGATTGCGATGCACTCATTTGACTTCTGGGTTCCTCACATGAATGTCTAAGCATGCGCTGGGTTCCCGGCTCTGAGCTAAAATCATGCCCCTGATGTCAGCGATGTTGAAGTGGAGGAAGGGGTTTTAAGGTGCTGTTAGGGTAGATGGTTACCTAAACCGTAAGATCACATGGTGATACTCTCCTTAAGCAGAGTGCATTATGAAGGGCTAGCTGTACAGCTCTTGAGTTTCAAAGATGAAGAGTGTGCTAGTGCTCAGGGCACCAAGGAAGAACATGGAGACTGGCCAATGCTTTGTGGCACCGGTCAGTAGTTCTAGGAGTGAGAGAGTTGGAACATACTGCCAGTGCCACCTTCCTCTACATGATCCAAGAGACAATTTTGTGGAGATTACCTCCCATGTTTCCGTTCTATCTCCTCAAAGAGGGTTTGGAGTTCCTTGCCATGCTCCTTTTCCGTTTTTGGCTGTCTATGCCAGATCCTCCAGTGGAAGACATTCTTGAAAAGTGAGTCAAAAACACAAACGAGTCATCTAATGCAGCTACTTGACAGTAAACTGTTTGGAGTGATTCAAACGCTTTCATATGTAACTGTTGCTGTTCAGTCTACTGCTAAAATCCTTAGCCAGAGATGGCCTTGTCAAGGCTACACTCAAATTTCCAAGCACCATCAGCACATCGGTCCTATTTAACATGAGATTCGCACTGGAGATTTTCTTCTAGATTTGCAAATGAGTTGACCAAGGGAAGTTTGGCAGATTCAGCAGAACATCAAGGGGCGCAACTCATGAGTCACTGGCGCAAATCCGATGCAACTCACCGCGTGGAATTTTTTGGCTACAAAGTATTAATAATATAACATGATTAGGAGTGTAATATAGTTACTTGGACCGAAAGTCTGACAAACCAATAGGCCCCATGGACAATTTGGGTCCCATTCTCCTAGGCTCACCTCCCCCACAAGATTGCAAGATCCTGCTGCTATCCAACATTTCCAGATCCTAGCAACCCCCAATATTACCGAATTCTGTACCTCACCCCTCCACTGCTCTGAAATCAATTCGCCCAGGTTCTGGCTCCCTGTGATCCCAGGGTAATGCCCCAGTATTCTCAGAGCCTACCTCTCCAGTATTCCTGGAACCCCTCTCTCAGTGCTCCCAGAAACTGGGAACCCCTCAAAGTGTGCAAACCCCTGACACCCAGACCCAGTACTACCATACCCTGAGCTCCTTTCTGAGTGCTCCCAGATCTATTATTGCTGTTACATCAGTGTCCCTGGTAATACTACTTGGCATCGCACCTCTGTTTGTACAAAACTTCCGACTCACCATGAGGAGCACAGTGCATTTTATCCATCTCTCTCTCTTTATATATAAACACATACCTGCACAATATATGTATGCTCTGGCTGACTGCAACACTGAGCAAGACATGAAGGCAGGAAATGGTTGTAAATGTAAGTAGTAATTGCTGAATAGTGCAGATAGTTTCTGTTTGATGCCCGTAAATGTATATAGTTTCAGGCAGTAATTGCTGAACAGAGTAAATAGATTTCAATTTGATACTTGTAAATGTAAATAGTTATTAGTAATTCATTGTTTAATTAATTTAGTGCAAACAGATTTAACATATTAGATTTAAACCTGAATTTAGATAAAAATGTACCATTTAAAATATCAATGGAGTATTTGAATGAGAGCAATATTGCAGTAATATTAATTACACCTTTTTGCTACTATCTAGTCATACACATAATTACCAGCACCAGCCCTTTCATGGTTCGAAGTAACATTGGAAAGATATAAATACAGCTTGTGCATACAAATACTGTTGTGTTTAAAGCCATCACAGCTAAGAAGCAAATAATAGGCCTGATTCACACACCAACAGTGCATCGGAACAGTTCTGACTGGGTGCAATGCGAACCAAAGAAGTGAAAACAAGAGGAAAACATATTTGATGAGAGGAAGTAAAATTGCTTGGTGTTCTATGGCGTAAGGATTATCAAAAAATGAAGTAACTTGTAGATAATACCATAAATTACTTTTTGAATAGGGATAATATCAATACATCAGTTCTCTATCTTAGTGAAATCATTGGCAGCTGTATTTCTTTGTAATTGTAAAAATATATCATGCCACTGCCGATTTAATATATTAATACTCCCTTCATTTGATTGCTAAAATTTGAACACCATCTCCAATTTTTGATCAGCAGTTCCTCTTGAATGAGGACTAATGATATCATGAAAAATCTCTGATGTCAACAACACTAACAGTTATACAAATAGTCACTATTTCCTCAATTAAGTTAAAAAAAATCCTAAAATAAATGAGTTAAATGTCAAACCTTTTAGTTGTGGCTGAACAGCAATGCTGGGCATGGTTTTGTATTGTCTTGCCAAGTTGAGGATAAGCTGGACACTGATGGACTTGACCTTCAGTCTTGTCCTTCAGTCATCGACGCTATTCTCAATTTGGCTAGGTAACACACAGACACACACGTGTCCATTACTTCCTAATTGATATGAGGACATGGTAATAATAGGACACAGATGGTAAACCAAGAAATTGTTTATTGTAATAATGGGAATTCAAACTTACCATCTGTGTCTGAAGTGGTATCAACTAATAACCAAAGGTCAACCGGGTCACACTCAAGTGACCCCTTATTGCAAAATAAAGCAAAATATTAGTATTCTGCAACAGTATGTTAAGCCAGTAACACAGCTATAATGAGGCACTCACTCACTGAGTACAGTAAAGTATTAGCCTGAGGTATCACAGGACAATTGTTAACATCTTGACATTACTCTCAGTGCAGTGCAACATGGATATTAATTACATTAACACTTTCTCTGTTTAGGCTTTTCTGGAGATTTCATAGAAAACTAGGGGAGGTCGATATAGTCCCAGTAAAAATGTAATGTCTAAAACCTCTTGCAGACATTTTATTATTCAAAGTATTTCAATGCCTCAGCTTTGAATTGTTTTTAAATATCTCACCCTGTGATTAGGATAACAAACAGCGGCATGAAAATGGACCGTTCTTCAGTCCTTCAACTCTCTCAGTGAAGCTCTAGAGTACCAGCAAACAATCCATTTCACAAATGAATTCACAGCAGCTGCAAGGAGACATTTTTATTCACACCTTTGCAACATGTTTTCCAGTAATAGCTAAAAATGTAGAATACAATCAGACGCTAACACTCTGTTGGAAAAGATGCCTTATGGCATCTTTCAATTGAACGGAAATGAAATTTACACCTCAGAACAAGGTATTATTCAGCATCCACAATTACATTTGGGTTGCAGTCGACTCTGGGTGGACTCTCCTCTCTAATCAAACATGGCAGTGCACAATCTACATCATGTTTGACACAAAGAATGAAAAGATGATTCATGAATAATTTTATAACAACTTGCATTTATATAACGCCTTTAAAGTAGTAAAACATTCCACGCTGCTTCACAGGAGTGTGATCAGACAAAAAAATTGACAGCGAAAGAAGGAGACATTAGGACAGGTGACCAAAAGCTTGGTGAAAGAGGTAGGTTTCAAGGAGCATCTTAAAAGCGGAGAAAGAGGTAGAGAGGAGGAGAGGTTTAGGGAGGGAATTACAGAGCTTAGGGCCTAGACAGCTGAAGGCACAGCCGCCAATGATAGGGTGAAAGGAGTTGGAATGGCCGAAGTAGAAACGTATGGAAGGATGCAGACAGAACAGTGCATCTATACAGTTTTTCATTGGTACCCAATGTAACATTTATAAGCATAGTGTAAGGCTGAGTTGGAAGAACAGACAACAAGAACAAAAAAGGGGCAATCACACTACTGGGAGTGTACTATAGACCCCCAAACAGTCAGAGGAGATAGAAGAGCAAATATGTAGGCAAATTTCTGAGAAGTGCAAAAACAATAGGGCAGTAATAATAGGGAATTTCAACTACTCTAATATTAACTGGGATACAATCAGTGTAAAAGGTATAGAGGGCACAGAATTCTTAAATTGCATTCAGGAGAACTTTTTTAGCCAGTACGTAAGCAAGCCCAACAAGAGGGTGGCAGTTCTGGACTTAGTTTTAGGGAATGAAGCTGGGCAGATGGAAGGAGCATCAGTGGGAGAGCTGGTAGTGAACATAATTCAGTTAGATTTAGCATAGTTATGGAAAAGGACAAAGAAAGAACAGGAGTAAAAGTTGGAAAGGCCAATTTTACTAAGAAGCGACTTAGCAAAAGTAGGCTGGAAACAGCTACTTAAATTAGTGTCAAAGCAGTGGGAGAGATTGTGAGGGTTCAGAACAAACATGTCCCCACAAAGAAAAAGAGTGGGATTGCCAAATCAAGAGCCCCCTGGATGACAAGGAGCATACAGGGTAGGATACAGCAAAAAAAGGAAGCATGACTTCCCCTTCATAAAGCATGGCTTTATGAAGGGGAAGTCATGTCTGACAAATTTGCTTGAGTTCTTTGAGGATATAACGTATAGGTTGGATAAAGGGGAACCAGTGGACATAGTGTATTTAGACTTCCAGAAGGCATTCGACAAGGTGCCACATAAAAGATTATTACTTAAGATAAAAAATCACGGGATTGGGGGTAATATTCTGGCATGGGTGGAGGATTGGTTATCGAACAGGAAGCAGAGAGTTGGGATAAATGGTTCATTTTCGGACTGGCAACCAGTAACCAGTGGTGTTCCACAGGGATCGGTGCTGGGTCCCCAACTCTTTACAATCTATATTAACGATTTGGAGGAGGGGACTGAGTGCAACATATCAAAATTTGCAGATGATACAAAGATGGGAGGGAAAGTAGAGAGTGAGGAGGACATAAAAAACCTGCAAGGGGATATCGACAGGCTGGGTGAGTGGGCGGAGATTTGGCAGATGCAATATAATATTGGAAAATGTGAGGTTATGCACTTTGGCAGGAAAAATCAGAGAGCAAGTTATTTTCTTAATGGCGAGAGACTGGAAAGTACTGCAGTACAAAGGGATCTGGGGGTCCTAGTGCAAGAAAATCAAAAAGTTGGTATGCAGGTGCAGCAGGTGATCAAGAAAGCCAACGGAATGTTGGCTTTTATTGCTAGGGGGATAGAATATAAAAACAAGGAGGTATTGCTGCAGTTATATAAGGTATTGGTGAGACCGCACCTGGAATACTGCATACAGTTTTGGTCTCCATACTTAAGAAAAGACATACTTGCTCTCGAGGCAGTACAAAGAAGGTTCACTCGGTTAATCCCGGGGATGAGGGGGCGGACATATGAGGAGAGGTTGAGTAGATTGGGACTCTACTCATTGGAGTTCAGAAGAATGAGAGGCGATCTTATTGAAACATATAAGATTGTGAAGGGTCTTGATCGGGTGGATGCAGTAAGGATGTTCCCAAAGATGGGTGAAACTAGAACTAGGGGGCATAATCTTAGAATAAGGGGCTGCTCTTTCAAAACTGAGATGAGGAGAAACTTCTTCACTCAGAGGGTGGTAGGTCTGTGGAATTTGCTGCCCCAGGAAGCTGTGGAAGCTACATCATTAAATAAATTTAAAACAGAAATAGACAGTTTCCTAGAAGTAAAGGGAATTAGGGGTTATGGGGAGCGGGCAGGAAATTGGACATGAAGCTGAGTTCGGATCGGTCAATGCCCTGTGGGTGGCGGAGAGGGCCCAGGGGCTATGTGGCCGGGTCCTGCTCCGACTTCTTGTGTTCTTTAGATTTGTGGTTGGGATCAGATCAGCCATGATCTTATTGAATGGCGGAGCAGGCTCGAGGGGCCGATTGGCCTACTCCTGCTCCAATTTCTTATGTTCTTATGTTCTTATGTTCTTAATACTGCAGAAAGCCTAGAGGAGTATAGAAAGTGCAGGGGTGAAATTAAACAGGAAATTAGGAAAGCAAAGAGAGGGCATGAAAAAGTACTGGCAAGTAAAGTCAAGGAAAACCCAAAGATGTTTTATAAATACATAAAGAGCAAGAGAATAACTAAGGAAAGAGTAGAGCTTATTAGAAACCAAAGAGGTAACCTATGTGTGAAGGCGGAAGATGTGGGTACGGTTCTAAATGAATACTTTGCATCTGTCTTCACAAAAGAGGGGGATGGTGCGGAGATTATAGTTAAGGAGGAGGAGTGTGAAATATTGAATGGAATAAACATAGTGAGAGAGGAAGTATTAAAGGGTTTAGCATATTTGATTGTAGATAAATCGCCAGGCCTGGATGAAATGTATCCGAGGCTGTTAAGAGAAGCAAGGGAGGAAATAGCAGAGGCTCTGACCATCATTTTCCAATCCTCACTGGCTGCAGGCATGGTGCCGGAAAATTGGAGGACTGCTAATGTTGTACCATTGTTTAAAAAAGGAGAAAGAGATAGACCGAGTAATTATAGGCCAGTTAGTCAAACCTTGGTGGTGGGCTAATTATTGAAATCAATTCTGAGGGACAGCATAAAAATCGTCATTTAGAAAGGCACAGGTTAATCAAGGACAGTCAGCATGGATTTCTTAAGGGAAGGTCGTGTCTGACTAACTTGATTAAATTTTTTGAGGAGGTAACAAGGAGGGTTGATGAGGGTAACACGTTTGATGTAGTGTACATGGATTTGAGCAAGGCTTTTGACAAGGTCCCACATGACAGACTGCGGTACTCAGGCTGTGGCCTAACCAATGTTTTATACAGTTCCAGTATAACCCCCCCCGCTCTAAGATTCTATGTCTCGACTAGTGAGAATCCCTACGTGGTCAGTTTTTGGTAAAATATTAAGATGCCTACGTGGCAAAGAAGCAGAATGCAAAATGGTTAGAAAGGGTTAATTAGTTAGTAACTGAGATTGATACAGGTGGCCTGGCCCTCCTGCTGGGCCATATGTTTGCGTAGTCAGCAGGTTTGCATGGTCTTATCAATGTAGAGTCTTTGATGTGATTCAAGGACTGGTCTGAATGTCTCCATGTTTATGGCAGATCAATATAGGTAACGAGCTTAGCCAAAGTTGAAAGACATTCCAGGTTGGGAGATAAGGAACAGAAGGAACAGGGAAGAACATTCCAAGTTGGAAGGTGAGGAAGTATCCCCTTTGATGTCTAACAGCAGCATGATCAGCACATGGACGATTTATGATTGGCCGGAAATAATGTAACCTCGCATGGCAACCTATGCCCGGCTTATGATTGGTGTTGACCCTCGTTAAGTATGTTCCAACCCCTATTGATTGTATAAAAACGTGTGGATTTCTGTATGTTTTTGTTCTTGCTCTGCCAGCATAGAGGGACTCTATCAGGAGTCCAAATCAATGCTGCAGACTAAGAACCCTGCTATTAAAGTTGTGTTGAACTTTAAAATGTACTCGACTTCAGTTTTTACTGAACCAGACTGAGGGGAAAGAATCCGGATCGTCATTTGGTGGCGCGTACGGGGATCTTAACGGTCGTTCACCGAGAGTTCGCGGAGTAAGAGGCGGATTATCTCAGACACGGAGGAAGGAAATGGCGCCCCGATGTAAGTAGTCTTAATTTACTAAGTCGGTTTTCCTCCAATCCGTCAGTCTGACGACGAATCGTCCAATCGCTAACACTCGTGTGGCGTCCTTACAAGATTCAGGTCAGTCTGGCGAATACACAGAAATAGCAGGAAGAGGTCAGTGGTCGAATATCACTGAGGGAATAACTTGTAAGCGGTAGGTCAGTGGTTAATATCACTGAGGGTAGTCAGGGTTTAAGTTCCTGGTGATTGGATATAAACAGGAACGATTGATAAAACTTAGATGCCGCCAAAAAGGCTCAGGAATTAATTTGGAACAATAACAGAGGTACCACAGCCAAAGAACTAATTGCTTTATGGAGACAGCACTGTAAAAAAAAAATGGATAGAATTAAGTGACTAGACAAATGTTTAAAAGACAGAGACCCGAAAAAGAAAGGTTTTGTTGTTTAAGTATACTGTCCCTTTAAAAAGCCTGTCTTGATCAGTGTTTTTTTTGTCTGTGTTGTGGGCCACGCCCCCTTCTTACTGTGTCTGACGTGTTTTCTTCCTTTGTGTAATGTATCTGTCTTGTCGTGTGTTTAATTCTGATACTGCTGAATTAAAATTGGAGTTATTGAGGTTAAGTGACCTATTAAATTCTGGTTCTTATAAAGTGTGGGCATGTTAAATTCCAGACATGGGATCTTCAAAAAATTGGCATTTTGAATGTTTATTTTGTGATTGGCTGTGGTTTAAAAAGAGGTTAAAAATTAACGGGATAGATTAAAAAAACTATCTGGTATCATTGTGATAGGAAAAGTCAGAAAGCTGGAACAGCTCGGAGCGTTGATTATAATCACATCCACTAAAAGTATGTGAAAAAATAGTGTGCAAAAATATAGTATGAAGCAATCCACAAATGTGAGAAGTAAAAAAATCAGTCAAACCTGTGTGAAGTGAAATTTTGAAGGTGGGAACTTAATCTCAAACGGGAGAAGGATCAAGTTACTCCTACCACAAGAGCAAGTTAATATTAACCCCTTCCATCCCAAGAAGCCAGACTGTCATGCCAAGAGCAGTTCAAATAGATAGAAATGACCCAGTCGGTTGAGAACTGTCTGAGGCTTGCCCAGAACACAGGTGAACATGAGGTAACAATTGGTATAGGTTATATTAGTAAAATTGTCCCAATCACTCGGAAATGCCAAAGGCTACAATTGACTGAGATATAAGTTTTCACGCTACAGTGAAAAATTGATAAGAAAGGAATGTAAAACAAATCATATGAAAAGGAAGCATAGGTTAGACAATTGGAAGTCCATTACTTGAGCTATGTACTGACACAGGGTACTAAACACCTATCAGTTTTACCCTGCCACAGTATGATAAGGAAGTTTTGACAAGTTCTAGGGCTATTCAATTTTATTTGAAATTAATAGTAGAATACAAGATCTGACCAAAGAGGGGAGACCTTCCCTGACAAATTATATAACTCGCATTGAGACTGCTAAGAAAACTCAACAATTAGATCAACACCTCCTAACTCAAGTGTTAAAACAAAGAGCGACATGGAATGAAGGTGGACATCGTAAAAAGAGATAGGCAAATATGGCGACGTAAAGATCTGTGATAAGTGATATAGCAACTGCCTTTACCTCAGTTGTTAACACCATTGATTTGACAACATTAGATCAAAAGGTCAGAGATTTAGGGTCTCGCATTAAAGATATATTAAAAGATAAATGAAAATACAGATAAGGAATTGTCTGAGGATCAAATGCTGACCATACATTTGCAAAGGATAGCTACAGTGCTAGAAACACATGCCCAAACCATTAATAAATTAATAAAAGAGGAATATAACGTATCTTAGCAGGCGGCTGCTAATGATATCTGCTTAATGTGGTTACATCTTGAAAACACAGAGATTAGGACTTGGAGTTAGAAATTCCAGTCTGCAGCCCTGCGTACATCTGTATGTGGGAGAGACAGTGTTTATTTCAGACAGGCTGCGTGCTTCAGAGAGAGAGCGAGAGTGGAACTAGGCAATTTCTCTCTCCTGTTTTGTTTTCTAAATTTGTTTTGGGTATAGGGATTATTCCTTTGGATAAATAAATAATAAATGAAGATTTGACAAATTAATCACTTGGGCTCTCAAGAAGAGCCGCAATGGATTTTCTGTGTTTCTTTTAAAACAGGTGACCCTGGTTTTTTTTGGGACCACGTGAGTGTTGATGGTGCAGGATTACCAAGAGTAGTTACAAAGTTACGGTGCAACCTTTGCTGGAGAAATTTGGTGCAGGAAACGATCCAGTGGTGTTAAAGATTTAAGACTTTAGCTGCAGACATCAGCGGATACCAAATGTCACAGCATGGTGATATCAACCTGATTCTCTTCTTTTGAAAACATTTTGATTTGTTTTGTTTTAACCTATTTGTTGTCTTCCGAGACAGAGTGCTCGAGGTGGGGAGATATGGGAATTTCTCTAAAGTCATTGAGTTGGGCATGATAAAAAAATCAATCTGGCATAAATATACAATCTAGTGGAAGTCAGGAAAGTGTAATTGAGAATAGTAAATTGATAGCTTTCTCGTGGAGATATTTGTGTCCTTGCCTATAATGAATAATGAGAAAACTACACTCAATAGCCTGGCCACTACCCTGACATCGGGACCATGCAGGGGGAGATAAGCACTCTAGACACCCCTGATCTTTTTGATAGATAACCTGCAAACCTAAGAATGGCTACAGTGGACATAAAAGATATGTTGCCATCATCTGAAACGGAGATCAGGATGAAGAACATGATTACAAAGGCCTATGGCCTGGTGAGCTATTGCAACCACTCTTTAAACAAACCAGTTGCTTTTACAGGACTGAATCCTACAGGTCATATGATGTGTGCCATGGAGAATGTTCGGAAATACCATGAGGAAGAAGAGACTGGCCAGCAGAAAGTTAATATCCAAGAACACTAAGCTCATTCCTATGAGATGCTGCTAGTATGCGGAGATACATGAAGAAGATACATTGAAGAATGAGTCTCAGACGGTCTCAGTTACTTGACAACAGCACAACAGGAAAATGGTTAATGTGGTCCAGGCGAGTGAGAAATCCTTTGAAACAAGGCACTGACACATGGTCCATAGAGAAACCAACTAATTAATGAAACAGTCAGGAAACACTGGTATCAATCAAAAGGACTGAAATTAAAGTAAAGAGGGACACAGTAATTTGGATTTCCAAAATTCAGGGTTAGGTTCCCATCAGTTAACAATAAAATTGGGCGAAACAATATTTAGAAGATATCCGCACGATGGATACAAAATTACAAGATTATGAGGGGCCCAGATAAAGTAGACAGGAAGTACCTGTTTCCCCTAGCAGAGGGTTCAAGAACTAGAGGACGTAGATTTAAGCTGATTGGCTGGAATAAAATTAAAGGGATGTGTTACTAGACATGCTGTCACTGTGTGTCCACATAGTGTTGGACACAGCCTAGAAGCACAGTGTGGGTTTAATAATACCGGTACCAATCCGGATATTAACTGTACCATGGAGGCCCTAGAGGCGGATCTAAAACCCACTTAAGTGGTATATGCCGGAGAGGGCGAATACTGTGTTACAACTAATTTGAAAACGTTTAAATATGCCAATCTAACTTGTGATATTTTAAGTCCAGAATTCTACTCCATTTCTGAAGTCCTGGTTCGGATTGGACCCGAGGAACTGGTAGAGATACACCGGCATAACCTCACCACCTTACAAGTTTCTGAGAATGTCAGAAAGGACTTAAAAGCATATCAGGACACATTTGGGTATCTGACACCCCTGTTGCCTAAATACTTGAAAGCATTGCGAATGGAGATACGCCTCTCCCAGAAGGTTTATTATAACCTACAACAGGACAATAACAACATTAAGCATGACATTGACCAAATTAAAGTCACCACCTGGTGAAATGACCTCTGGAATTTGGGACTGAATATACAGATCCATCCTTGGATTAGATTAATTTCATATGTATTAGTCGTAGTGCAGTTTGTTGTAATGTGCTTCTTGATTTTCATTGCATGTAATAAATGTAAGCAGAGGATGAAGGGTTTGGCAAAGATAGTAAAACAGAGCCTGGGTGAGAATGTCCCCATTGTCTCTGTGGTTTCAACTAAGAACACATCTTAATGGTACCGGGAGTAGCACCCGCTGGGGTAAGGTGCATGTAAAAGGGAAGACAATTATAGTTTGATAGGATTATCAGATGCTCTGCCTCTCTTCCACCCGGACTGGTGGCCAACACGGAGGGAACCTGGTTAAGATGAGGTACAGCATCTAACGGGATATTGTAGGGAGAATTTGGATTAAGGGTTATAATGGGGAGGGCACCAATTCACAGGTGTAAAATGGTCTGAAAGGTACCATTCAGTCTAGTTAGGCTGGAAACAAAATATAAAGCACCATGGGATATTTGACTATGTTAGCCTTTTCAAATTAACATGAATAGGTTTAGCTGACCAAGGACATTCGCAGCTTACTTGAGAGATGTTTAGAAGGAGTCTGTTCCTGAGAACAGATAAGAATACAAAGGCGTATTGATGAAACATGTCTGTGTTCTATTGGGACTTCTCTAGTTCAAGGGCTAGTCATATTCATTGTTATAATTCTTATAGTTTATTGCTTACGTAAATGTTGCTGCACTGCAGAACCTGCAGAACCAGTGAGCACCGTAATAATTGGTTATCATGAAATGAAAAAAGGGGGGAATGAGAATCCCTACGTGGTCAGTTTTTGGTAAAATATTAAGATGCCTACGTGGCAAAGAAGCAGAATGCAAAATGGTTAGAAAGGGTTAATTAGTTAGTAACTGAGATTGATACAGGTGGCCTGGCCCTCCTGCTGGGCCATATGTTTGCGTAGTCAGCAGGTTTGCATGGTCTTATCAATGTAGAGTCTTTGATGTGATTCAAGGACTGGTCTGAATGTCTCCATGTTTATGGCAGATCAATATAGGTAACGAGCTTAGCCAAAGTTGAAAGACATTCCAGGTTGGGAGATAAGGAACAGAAGGGACAGGGAAGAACATTCCAAGTTGGAAGGTGAGGAAGTATCCCCTTTGATGTCTAACAGCAGCATGATCAGCACATGGACGATTTATGATTGGCCGGAAATAATGTAACCTCGCATGGCAACCTATGCCCGGCTTATGATTGGTGTTGACCCTCGTTAAGTATGTTCCAACCCCTATTGATTGTATAAAAACGTGTGGATTTCTGTATGTTTTTGTTCTTGCTCTGCCAGCATAGAGGGACTCTATCAGGAGTCCAAATCAATGCTGCAGACTAAGAACCCTGCTATTAAAGTTGTGTTGAACTTTAAAATGTACTCAACTTCAGTTTTTACTGAACCAGACTGAGGGGAAAGAATCCGGATCGTCACTAGTAAAGGAAAGTATCCTGTATGCCTTTTTAACCACCTTATCTACCCGTTCAGCTACCTTCAGGGATCTGTGAACATGGACTCCAAGGTCCCTTTGTTTCTCTACACCACTCAGTATCCTCCCATTTATTGTGTACCCCCTTGCCTTGTTTGCCCTTCCCAAATGCATTACCTCACACTTCTCTGGATTGAATTCCATTTGCCACTTTTCTGCCCACCTGACCAGTCCATTGATATCTTCCTGCAGTCTACAGCTTTCCTCCTTGCTATCAACCACACAGCCAATTTTTGTATCATCTGCAAACTTCTTGATCAAGCCCCCCACATTCAAGACCAAATCATTAATTACCACAAAAAGCAGGGGACCTAGTACTGAGCCTTGCGGAACCCCACTGGAAACAGCCTTCTAGACGCAAAAACACCCATCCATCATTACCCTTTGCTTCCTGCCACTGAGCCCATTTTGGATCTAACTTGCCCCTTTCCCTTGGATCCCATGGGCTTTTACACTAGAGAGGGTACAGAGGAGATTTACGAGGATGTTGCCAGGGCTGGAAAATTTTAGCTATGAGAAAAGAATGGATAGGCTGGGGTTGTTTTCTTTGGAACAAAGGAGGCTGAGGGGAGATTTAATTGAGGTATATAAAATTATGACGGGACTAGATAGAATGGATAGGGAGGACCTATTTCCGTTAGCAGAGGGGTCAGTGACCAGGGGGCATAGATTTAAAGTAATCGGTAGAAGAATTAGAGGGGAGCTGAGGAATAAAGTTTTCACCCAGAGGGTGGTGGGGGTCTGGAACTCACTGCCTGAAAGGGTGGTAGAGGCAGAAACCCTCAACTCATTTAAAGGTATCTGGATGTTCACTTGAAGTGCCGTAACCTACAGGGTTACGGACCAAGTGCTGGAAAGTGGGAGAATGTTGGATAGCTCTTTTTCGGCCAGCATGGATACGATGGGCCGAATGGCCTCCTTCTGTGCCATAACCATATATCTATGACTCTATGAACTTGCATTTATATAGATGTAGAGAAACATCCCAAAGTGCTTCACAGAGCCGTCATCAGAAAAAGAAATCCATGAGGACACAGTTAAAGGCATAATCCAGTAATTCATCAAAATATCTTATTAGGTTGATTGCTGCTCACACTCATATTAAGGCGATAATTTCAACCGAATCTGACAGGATAGGATCAGGTGGCTGTTTTGCAGCCGGTCAGATTTTACTTTCCATTGACTTCAATGGAAAGTAAAATCGGACGGAGTAAAAACAGGCGCCTAATCTGATCCTCTCAGTTTCCCACGGGGCAGGTGAGGTTAAAATTACTCCCTATCTTTTCCGTGGGCGGCGACCTTTTGCCAACTAAACGAAGGACAGGATAAAAGTGAGGCAGAAGACTCATGGATTGTTTGCTTTTCATGAAAATTCATTGATAACCTTAACAACCAATCATTGCATACCATTAGACAGAGAAATAAATGGAATAGACTTATTTTGTTTCTTAAAAATTAAGTTTGATTGTTTGATTTACATTTTAGAAATTTCCAGATAGATGCTCAAAAAAATGGACTGTTCAATTCTAAAACAGATAAGTAGCAAACTTAAGTGATCCTAAGGTGGAAAAATACCATCAAAACATTAGGTACATTCTTTTAAAAAATAATAAAGAACTTCCAATGTGCTTAGGAAGTTGGTTATGTGAATGAGGTGACCTACTATTTATACTGTGTGAGGGGGCAGGAAAAGACAGAAGAAGAACTTTAATTATTGTGCGTATGGGGGAAATGGGCTCAAATTAGGTTATCAATGACACAATCATGGTTTAATAATTCATGACATGCAGGTTTCCATTTTGTGGAGATGATTAAACATGGATTTGGATTTTAAACAGTAAAACAAAGCGCTAGCAGTTTTTTTTCTGGATTTCCCCTTTAATGAGGCTTTGTCATCCTGATAAACCAACCTGCTACACGTAAAAATGTAGTTTTATATTATCGTATGGCCTTGGGAGAGCAGAGTTCAAACAGCGATAGGTGAACAACAAAAAATGCTCTCCATTTTTTTTTGCAGTGTGCTGCCAGTCCCCTCTGGACCCTGCTGATTGGAGGGCTAATAAGATGTATACCCACATTTTGTGATGTCTCTGACATCAGCTCTTAAGAAATCCGATCCTGTATGTATTGGAGATGTTTAGTTTACCTCTTATACATTGATCACGTGTTAGCAACAGCGCACCTCCGTTATTGCTAGCACATCATCAACGTGAAAGCTCTAAAAAATGTGTATCTGACTGCCCGTGCGAAACAAGTTTTATTTCTAAGCCAGTTCATTGGTTTGAATGGCAAGGAATACAGTGGCATTAATTTATTCCACTCACAGCTAGTAAAATGACCAGAAGCAAATATTCAAGTTATCCATCTTACTTGGAAGACAACTTAGTTCAGTAGATCATGTTAATTTGACAATAAATATTAGGTAGGACTCGTACAATAACCAGAGTGAAAAAATGATCCAAGTAAAAAATATATTTGTAATTGATGAGGTGAGGAAAATAAGGGTAAAGATGTAGGCAAGAAGATTTATTTTATGACTGACTGGCAAGTCACAATAATTAAATACTACCATTTACCAGTGGTGCACAGAACAGTCTAACAATGGAGTGAATCTTTCAAGCATGCATCCAGCAATTGTTAATAATATCCTGCAAACAACATGGAGAAATGTTACCGATACAAACTGTCACAATGAGATAAACAACTACATGGTGCTGTGGTATCATTCTGAAAGGAAGCCTGTGCATGTGTGACCATCTGTCATTAGTGTGAAGGTGCAACTGCTTCACTCTGTCTTACTTTCTATTTTTCTGCTCTTTCATAGGTTCCTCATGCAACACATCATTGCCTGCCCAAGAAGGCAGGTGGGCAGCCTGCTCTCAAGTCTCTTCCAAAGCTGCTCTGCAAGTAACTGCGACAAAGTGTGCAAGAGCAGTCTTGGGTTGATTCAAACATTCCAGCAAAATAATTGATAACATATCAGCAAAGATTATTATGTAGAAGGAACAAGATTGAGGAAGACTATGAAATACCGTGTAAACTATATTAAGGATGACCTGGCTCTTCCGACGCTCTCCTGGCAGGCCTCCCATCATCTACCTTCCATAAACTCATAAATAAAACTCTACATATCATATCCCACACCAAGTCATGATCACCCTCACATCTACCCTCACGGGCCTACATTGGCTTCCGGATCCCCGCACCTCAGATTTAAAATGATCATCCTTGTGTTTAAATCCCTCCATGGCCTCACTCCTTCCTATCTCTGTCACCTTATCCAGCCCTCCATACTGTCCCTTCCTCTGACTCCGACCTCTTTTGCCTCACCCGCCCCTGTGTCCCAATATTGGTGACCATGCCTTCAGTCACTTAGGTCCCACTCTCTGGAATTCCCTCGGTCAACCCCTCCACAGTACTCAACATGCGTTGTGCTGCATTCAGTTTCCTCAGGTTCACAGCAGCCAAACTAGCGGTCTTTAAAGGGACTGCTGGAAGCTGCCCCCCCAAAGTGAACAATCTTTTATTCACCTGTATGTGGAGCCAGAAGGAGGGGTGCTGTGTCTGGCTCCACATTAAAACTGCAGGCCATTGCCAGCTAGGGCTCATCCCCTCCCAATCTCTTCCCCCACTCAGACTCGTGGTGCCGTCAGATTTTCATCTTCTTTGCAACCATTGCCCAGCACACAGGTCCCGTCCTGTTGATGCAGGAGGACTACTTTCGCGTGGGCGTCTTACTCATCAGTTTCGGCGTGGCGGTTCATGTTTGCCGCTGGGTTCATGCCCGATGTCAGAGGTGAACCAATTTTTCTGCCAGGATCCTTTAGGCACAGACCACATAAAAGTAATAGACTAAGTTATCATAAAATACGAAGGTAATTGCCAAATATCTCCTAGAAATGATTAGTGGTGCTATTAGTAGACAAATACTTAACACATTCGTCTGTTATTTTAACTAAGGCACTAAACCAGTTTTTTCTTTTCAACAAGTTAATGCCTCCTCTAAAATAGCGGACAGAGGAATTTCATATGAACATGGTAAGTGGTGGTCCTTTAATATCCCCACCAGGGATCTCTAGGATTATATGTGATTTAACCTCTTTTCGGCAGATTATTTCTTTAATGAAATAATGCTAAATTATGTAAATATGAAAGCCCTGAAATTCTGGAAGGATTCGACTGGTCTCCTGCCCTAACTCTTTTCAGCCATTAATGCTATTTCCCTGGGCCGGTCTCCTGCCAGAGTTTCAGCGGGTGACCGGTAGATCCCCTGTGGAATTTCAAGGTCAAAGTCAATTTGTAAGAAACAGAGGCTATGCTGTGTTGAGGGGGAGAAACGCTCAACAAATGAACCAAGAGGATAACCCGCACATAACCTTGTCGTTTATAAAGGCTGGGCTATGAACAAAATGTTTTTCATACTCAAATATCAACACTAAATGTACAAAGAAAGCAGATTAATTTTGTGGCTATTCACTTGCATGGCAGGTGAATAACTATAGGTAAAACTTCCAAGAAGAGAAAACTGACATTTCCTCCTGGTCCCCAAAGGTAATCAAGCCAAAAAAAAATGACATCAGTCCAACATTACATTCTACATTATTCATCCCTGACTGGTTGCAATCCAGAGATGACATTTCCACTGTCTCAACAGAACAGGAATCATAGTGTTCCACAGAGCATTTGATCACTCTATGCCTGTACTTATCCTTATAACCTTCAATACTGTTCTTAAGCAGAAATTCAGGAAGCTTTTTTTTCAAAAGGAGCTAATTGACACATCTTTAGCTGCTGTTGAAGAGAATTTGCTTCACATATCTAATAATCTACACGATTTTTTTTTTGCTAGTCTTACTTGAGGCTCACCAATTGTGTATGTAGAGAATTTCCTCAGTATATCTATACAGTGAAACCATTCAGCTAAAAGGAAAAGATAAAAAGAAATGGTGTCAAGCTGAAAATCTGAAACAGCAATAGAAAATGCTGGAAATACACAGCAGGTTGTCTTTTTTTCTCTTTTATGGCCTATTTTTTCCTCATCCACAACTTTAGGCATCGACTCCTTACTGTGGATGGTTCCATGACCACTAGTTGCTATCCAGTACCTAAAGGAAACTCATTGCATACGAGGAAGAACCTACACACGGTCTTTAACAACTGAGCCATTGGGGAAGCTTCTGAATTTAATTTTTGAATTTGTTATGTCAAGGGCCCCAATTTTCCTCTCCCCTTCTCCCACATGAAGTACTGTCTACCTAACATGACCTGATCATACCTGGATTTCTGAGTTCAGGCCATTAGCATTGGCCTAATGTTGCTCAGGAACAGGTCTGCAGCCAAAATCGAGGATGGAGATCCGGCTATTGTTTCAAGACTGTGAGGCCTGTGGTAATGGCTTCTGTCTTTGGGCCCTTCTGGCTGCTGTCCAAAAATATCAGCCAAAAAGCAACCAGTCCAGATCTGCATTCTGCTGGCCCCGTAGAAGGAAAACACTTACCTCGTGATACCAGGCCCTGCTCAGATTCTCCGATATGGGTGCAAGGTCTAACACCCGCTTCTAATGGATACTGTTCCTACTGGACGCTCACTCGATGGCCCAACAGGAAAATGAGGCAAGAGGCCCCAGAAGGGCCATGCTGCCTAATTCACATGCCTAACCCCTCACTTCTATCTGCTTCAGTCTTAAGCACTTTTCTCCACCCCTCGTGATCTCCAGGAAGTCCTTCGGCATCTTCCAGGGGGAAAGACATGGTTCATCATCCCTTTTTTCTCTCCTTTATTACAGCGAACTGAGTGTTGGCACATAGGTGGAAATCTGTCCTAATGCGATAATTGCACTCAATTTCTTCAATCGACTTTAAGTACAACGGCTTCTAAAATGTTCAGAGTTCTGCCCAATTCACACACTTGCAATTTGTTGACCAAAAGATTTGAGGTTAAGTACGTAAAAAGTATTTAACATCAAACTTTTTGGTCAGGAAATTGGTCAAAGATTCATTCTGTAACAAGACAATGATTCATAGGATATCTCATAATTCACAAGGCCATTTACTGTAAGACAAACTGGCATGATATATATATATATATATATCTGTTCATGTATTTGATAATGGTTAAGCAGGCACTTGATTTGTTCGTAGTATAATGCAGTTTTAAAAGAAGAGGTAATTGCTAATAAAGTAATACTGTGGGCTAAAGAGCAAAAATATTTTCCCAAATGGTTAGGTTTATGTATTTAAGGAAGAAAACTTTTAACCATGAATTTGTTCATTCTACATTATGTCACAAACATGATTGTAGAGTATAATAACATCAATAGAGAGGCTTAAAATAAAATGTTGCTAAAATTATTGGTAATTTCATTGTAGGTTCTGTCTCTAGTCAGAGAAAAAAACATATACCTTGTCATAAAGATTCTTTTATATCCATTATATGACCATGGATTCTACAATTATGAAAATATTTGAATTGAATAAATTGCTGCTTAGAAAGCTGAACTCTTAATTAACCAGTCACATTATTCAATTGTGCAGCCTCTTGCTTCTTTGGACTCTCTTTCCTAAACAGATAAAAGGCAAAAGCCTGTCCTGCACACTAAACAGTGCTTTTCCTGTGCCTGTCAGCCACCTTGAAAACAGAATGTGTTGCAGTAGCAAGCTAGGGAGCTGAGATGAGATTTTCACCCAGTATAAAATGGAAAAAGAGTTAATAGTGGCCTCACTTAATATCGTAATGCTTCAGATGAAGACAACTCCATCAGTGTCATCCTCCACATATACTCATGGAATTTGCTAAAATGGTAGATACTCACAATTGCAGAGGCCACATGACTTACAGTTAGAGTTATGAAGTACCTTTTATGTTTGCAATAGTCTTTATTATGAGTAACTCAAAAATAATTTCAATTACTGACATTATAATATTGTTACTGTGTTAAGTATGTGAATATGGAAAACTGCAAATTACACAATGCATTCCACTTGTGAAAGGGACCTGAACAACTGACTCATGACTCTGTCAATTATCAGGTATCAGCTATCAGTCTTTCTCAATTATGAAGTGAGCCTGGATTTCGGCAATATTCCAATGAGACTCTGCAACACATTTATTTTCTGTTGCTAAGTGAAATCACAGAACCGTAGAACAAAGATTAACATTTTAAACAGATTTTTTTGATACAATATCTGAAATTCTTGAAGATCAATCAAGGTCTTGGTAACATGAAAATATACATTTTTGCTAATTTTTGGCTGATGGATTGGCATATCTGGAAAGAAATCTAATTGGAATCAGCTCTCCTCTCTACTTAACAAAACGTGACGAGAAGACTTTTCTTTTCAGCTACCTTAGGTCTGGATATAAATGGGGCCTCCTAATACATACCACACAATGTCTGCCTTGTTCACTCAAAACAGCAAATAAATCTGAAGTTCAGACTATTTACCCAACTGAAATATTCTTCCCCAGGAATTATGTTAATGAGGGTCTCTCTTGAATGCATATTACTTCACTCATTAATTGTTAGGTTCTGTCAAGTGATAAAAATCATTAACAAATGATGGAATAAACAGAGCAACAATTACACACTATAACTATGATGTGGAGATGCCGGTGATGGACTGGGGTTGACAATTGTAAACAATTTTACAACACCAAGTTATAGTCCAGCAATTTTATTTTAAATTCACAAGCTTTCGGAGGCTACCTCCTTCCTCAGGTGAACGATGTGGAAAAAAAATGTGTGAATTTTCGTGTGATGGTGGTATCTGTGTCGATGATCTAGTATATGTATCGACACAGATACCACCATCACACGAGAGGACACCACCCACCAGGTGCATTGTTCATACTCCTGTGACTCGGCCAACGTTGTCTACCTCATACGTTGCAGGAAAGGATGCCCCAGAGCATGGTACATTGGCGAGACCATGCAGACACTGCGACAACGGATGAACGGACACCGCGCAACAATCGCCAGACAGGAGGGTTCCCTCCCAGTCGGGGAACACTTCAGCAGTCAGGGACATTCAGTCACCGATCTTCGGGTAAGCGTTCTCCAAGGCGGCCTTCGAGACACACGACAACGCAAAATCGTCGAGCAGAAATTGATAGCCAAGTTCCGCACCCATGAGGACGGCCTCAACCGGGATCTTGGGTTCATGTCACGCTACACGTTACCCCACCAGCGAACAAAAGCTATCTGTTTTTAATATAATGGGTCATTTGCTAGCTTTCTCTGCCTTCCGGATGTTTCTGCCTCTCTCTCTTTTGTTTTCCTGTTTGTTTTTTTGTTGAATGTGTATTCGGGGGTTCTGTAGGTGACACCTCTCTGTCTGAACACGGTGATTGCCTTGGCAACGGGCAGTTGCAGGGGCAGTCTGTAAACACCATGTATTGTTCTATATGTATAAATGCGTAGGCTTCGAGGAGCTCCTGAACATTTACCTGACGAAGGAGGAAGCCTCCGAAAGCTTGTAGATTTCAAATAAAAATTGTTGGACTATAACTTGGTGTTGTAAAATTGTTTACAATTGTCAACCCCAGTCCATCACCGGCATCTCCACATCAACACTATAACTAATACATCTCCATCTTGAAAGACACTCAGTGTTGCTTGCATATGAATAATCAATGACCAAAAATGTGAATTTTCCAGATTTTTCTTTTCAACAAGTACCCTTAGCAACACTCAAATAAAACATTCTTCTCTGTAAAAGTTGAGTCAAGTCTACATTAATACTGATACAAAAGAATTATTACATTCCTGCAGTGTCTGACCAGCCAGGATGGAGAGTTGCTGAAGGAGACAGAAGGAGCAGCTAGGGCTGGTTGGGAAGAGAAGGGGGAGATAGGAGAATGATTGGCTCAGCGGTGAAGGGCTACAGAGTCAGTGAGTTAGAGAGATATTTCTTGCAAGGTACAAGGTTGTTTTTTATATATATTTTTTGATCAGAGTGGCGTGAAATTGGTACCTGGGACAAGGGTGTGGAGATCAGACTGGCTGAAAACAGATTACAGTGCTTCACTAGTATCATATTGGGGATTTGTAAGGTCAGTCACAAACCTGGAACACTGAATATACTAACTCAACTGATGTGATTCTGTCATGCTGCATGTTTCCTGTTTATTTACCATGTGATGTGATACTATCTAAGTTAAATGCAACCACCCTATCTTCTCTGAGAAAGTAGACACTCAATGTTAATATTACTATTCCTTTTGCTCAATCTGATCTTAGTTTAGTCCACGTTGGGTCCTTGAAATAATTATTACAGATTTTGTGGGTGAAATGTACAATTGTATTTAGAGAGAAATAGCTTAACATATAGCTAAAATAATAAAGTGCTGAAAAAACACATGAGTCTATGGGGGAAAAATTGGATAGGGCCTGTTTTTGGGCGGGAGTAGCATGATCCGCTATTACCCCACGCCCAGTGGTCCCGGCACAGGCAGGACGAGATTTTTGTCAGGCTTGAGGACTCACCTGCAATCTGCGTTGGAAATCAGCGTTGAATGAGGATTCCATGCAATTTGCACTTTCCACCAGCAGGTGGAGCTCCAATCTCTTAAAGGCAGGCTATCTGTTAGAAATCTCTTAAAGCTAGCTGGTACCTGTTATTTGCTGAATATAACAGCCTGCTGTCTGCACGGAGATCAGACTTTGCACACGTAAAGCATAGATGCAGGTCCCATCCCTATGTTTACATGCTGATGAGTTATGTTAAAACATTGAATAAAGGTTCCACACCACTAAATCCCACATCCTCCAATCTGCATGCCAAACCTCACCAATCTGCCGATCTGAGTTGGTACCAGGCCTGCGAGAGTGCAAGCATCAAAGGCCTTGGTGCAAGAGGTGGACAGAAGGAGGGACATTCTATATCCACTGGGCTGGGCAGCAAGAGGCCCTCCAGACACAAACCCAAAAGGTAGCGGGAGGCAGTAGGGGATGAAGTCAATGCCAGGTGCACAGCATCATGAACATGGATGCAGTACAGGAAGAAGTTCAATGCTTTGACATGAGTGGTCAAGGTGAGTGAGGTTAAATGTCAAGTGGCATCTCCTACCAACTGCACCATTAGCTGCATCCACTCCTCCACACACCACACCCCCCAACACCCACATACCAACAAACTCTTTCCATTAGTACTCAAATCTGCCAATCAGATGCTTCCTCTCACCCTCACACATTACCACTGTTACAAACCTCCGACCCACAAATCACAGGCCACACACACTGGCAGCTATTAATACATGACAGGCACATCGCCCAGACACACGTTCCGCTTTCTTGCAGGAGAAGGTAGTGCATATCAGTAGGCAGCAATTGGCAGTGATATTCAGCCCCTCGAGCCTGTTCCGCCATTCAATGAGCTTAAGCTCTCCTCGGCATTAGGTCTTTCTGAGGAAATGTTGAACCGAGGCAGGTAAAAGAGCAGGAAGTTCTAGGAATATAGGAATACAGGAACAGGAGTAGGCCATTTAGCCTGTTCCGTCATTCAATGAGATCATGGTGGACCTGTGACCTAACTCCATATATCCGCCTTAGCCCCATATCCCTTAATACCCTTGGTTCACAGAAATCTATCAATCTCAGGTTTAGAATTCACAATTGAGCTAGCATCAACTGCCGTTTGCAGAAGAGCTTCCCAAACTTCTCTCACCTTTTGCAAGTAGAAGCATTTCCTAACTTCACTCCTGCACGTCCTGGCTCTAAATGCTAGACTATGCCCCCTAATCCTAGTATTCAAGTATAGGAGACCTCCAAAAACAGTTACAAATGTCTCAGCAGCCAGAAGCAATAATTCAGCCACTAACCTGTAAATCCTGCATGGTCCCTTTAAATAGCGCTGTTGGGGGGTCCTCCAGGCACTCTAAGACACGTTCAGATGATCGGGGTTAAGACTGTGCGCTAAGTTGAACGTTAAGACCCAAAATGGTGTGTATTACTTTAAATCAGCATTGTGCACTGATTGAAGCCATTTTCTCCTTACTTTACATGATTCCAGCGTTCGTTATCTAACTCCTGTACCAAGATGGCGGCTGGCGCACGTCACGCTGGTAACGTACGTGTGCATCCATGACGCCATTGGAGAGGCCATGTAGCGCTGAAACAACAGGCACTACACGGCCCAATTTAGTGCCCTTTATTTCTAAATCATCAAAAGACTATATAGCAGGACATTTTTTGAAATCCATTAACCAAGTTATGTGACCACAGTATTCAAGAGCTTCTTAAAGTTGGAAATCTGACAGACAGTGGCTTTACTAATTAGTACACACAATGTATATTTAATAGTTCTGCGTGTTGATGGCCCTCTGTATTTCTCAGTGCATTTATTTAACATAATAAAGTTCCTTTCTAATTTTAGCACGAGCTCGCAATAACAATTTCAGTTCTTTTGTTAAAGTCGCAGCTTGCCTAGATGTGTGTAGTGCAAAACAGAACAAAACAAGAGTTCCAAACTGTTGTTTCTTTGTGCATATTTATTATGATATGTTTCTCTATACTGTAGCTCCAACTTTTGACTGACAACTTTGCAGTCCTTGACTAACAATGGGACCTCCGAGTCTCATTTGACGTAGTTCTGCAGGTATGAAAGGATTGAAAATTTACAGAATGACACTCCAGAGCCCCACTTGTAAATGGCTTGTTGGAACCGGGGAGCAGTCATTGGGTAAAATTACTTCCATCCATCATGAGGTGCTGGAGAAGTAACATGCAATTTGTAGACCTTTAAATAGCCAAACATTCTTTGAGTTTAAATGCATGTTTCATACCACTTCAACAGCAAGTCTCACAGTGGGGGGCTGGGTGCAATGTACTATTTTTTTGATTCAGTTCAGTCAACAACACCAACAGAAGTCTGGCTCACCCTGACTTCCTCTCAGTGCCTGAAAAATAATGTCCCAAAAGGAGGCAAAAATCTGCATCTATGAAAAGGTCAGATGTTTTGCTGGCTCACTCACAGAACTGTGCCAGTTACATGACAAATCAGAAATCATTTTCTGAGGGGGGACGAGTGGTCTTTACGAGAGGTGTTTGGCAAGCCCTATTGTTTGAAGAGGGAGAAGGACCCAGAATTATTTTTATTACATTACAGGGACATGATAAGTTGCAGTGCAGCTTCATCAACCCCATTTTTTTCATGAAACAGTGCATCTATTTAACGTTAATGAACCAAACGGTTCCCATAAAAATCATTCAACACTTAGCTTTAGCAGTCCTCGTGGAACTGATTGGAGTCTGCATGGTACGGTATTCTGATTTCCATATTAAAAGAGACCCATCACCTGAAACAGGTGGGCACTTTTACTTTGGCAGGCCCCTTTCAAAATGGATCCAGCCATATCGCCAGTGCTAATAACACCCCATTTCGAGGCCCGTTAACACCAGGTGAATGTGGTGAAAATCGATCCGAGTGTTTCTTCATCAACAGTTTGCATTTATTTAGTACCTTTAATGTGGAAAAATATTCCAAAGCACTTTACAGGGGCATAATCAAAAAAATGAATGCCGAGCCAAAGAAGGAGATTTTATGAGGGGTGGTAAAAGGTTGGTCAAAGAGGTGGCTTTTAAGGAGGGCCTTAAAGGAAGAGAGGAAGGTGGAGGGGTCAAGGAAGGAATTCCAGAGTATAGAGCCTGCACGGCGGAAGGCACGATCGCCAATGAAGGGGTGGGGGTGGGGGGAGCGGCTAGGATACACAAGGTTACAGTTGGAGGAACAGAGTTCTGAAGGGGTTGCAGGACTGGAGGAGGTCACAGGACAGAATTAGGGAGGGTCAAGTCCATGAAGGGATTTAAACATGAGTTTGAGGAGTTGGGGGACCGGGAGTCAATGTGGGTGAGCAAGGAAAGGAGTGATAGGTGATCAGGACTGAGTGCAGGATAGGCTACAGGCAGAAGAGTTGTGGATGAGCTGAAGCTAGGGTGGAGGATGGGGAGCCAGCCAAGACAGCTTTGAAATAGTCAATTCTGGAGGTAACAAAAGCATGGACAAGAGTTTCAACAACAGATGGGCTGAGGCAAAAGCAGAATATGGAATGAAATACGAAGAGGGGGGTGATTGTTGGTCCACTGGTAGACCCTGAGGGGGCAGTGGTGGGTGGGTTGAGTTGGATGGAAAGGAGGTTGGTGGGATTATCCCCCAGTGGGCATGCTTTGTGGGAAGGTTGGTGAGAAAGGAAGGGTAGTTGGAGTTGCTGCTAGTAAGTAGGCAGTTACAAGTGCCCGATGGGCCCTTCCGAGAATGCCGAGAGGGGCACAGAAAGTGGATGTGGCTTTATCTAAAGGGAATTCAAGCCTGGAATGGTGGTAGGAGATTAGGAAATCAGAGGAGATGGGAGAAATGACTGAGCAACAGGAAGGTGGGAAGAGAGGAGAGAAGGGCCCATGAGAACAAAAAAAAGGAGCTAGAAGTAATGGGCTTGGGTCCAGAGCGATGGCCGAACTGAATTTCAGGTTGCATAGTCATGGAGCGATTTGGAGAGATACGTGCTGGTTGTAGACAGGGAGCACTTGATATGAGGGAGTCCAAAGTTAAATTCTGGAAATCCAGTGGTGGGATAAAGTTGACTGGCAGACAGGGTGAAGTCAGCTTCAAGCATCAACAAACCAATGTCCAAGTGCAGAGAGAATTGTGGAGAGGAAGTGAATCCAGGAGCTGTCCGATGGGCAGAGTATCAGTGGACACATTGCAGGAGGTTGTCCAGTGGAAACAGAGGGCCAAGGGGAAATGAATAGTCGACCATGACTATATAATTCACAGTATGTAGGAAAGTGTATTTGTGTAAGTAATTAGTTGTTCCAGAAGGCATTGAGTAGAGGCCCAGTCACTTTCCTACAAGTAGAGAGAATCTGGGCTCGGTGTGTGTATGAGGGGTAGGAGGATTGTGCAAACGAAACTAAGTTCTACCATTCCGTGATGCAGCACTTAGGACTCTATATCATGAAAGTAAATTCTGCAAAACCGGTGTGAAAAAATATGCTTTCCTACCTACTGTGAAGAGGTGAAACTCGAGTCAATTAAGAAACGTTAATCTGCTGTTGTGTTGGGTCTTGGTCAGAAATCTGTCTTCTCCTGACATGAAATCCATTTTTCTGCTGACTTCTGGGCTTTTCTGTGACCTCCACTCTTGCCACCACTTTCTACTGAGACTGTACTCTCTGCTGAGCTACCTTTATATCAGGCTTCCACAGGCTCAGTTTTCTGCTCCTCTGCTGGGAATCTTTCACTATGCTGAGTTAGCTTTGATCTATTCCTGCTGGTTCCCATCCTGCTCTAGATTCTGCTCCCTTCCTGCTGAATGATCTTGCTTCATGTGGCGGCTGACTCCACTCATCCTTCAGAATTCCTCTGTCACCCGTTGTTGGACTGGGTTGGACCAGCTCCTACTGTTGCTCATAACCTCGTGTGCTTCTCATCTCCTACTTCTTGGACCAGCTTCCTCATCTGTACTGATCATGTGGGTATACCTTTCACCCTCACCCTCCCATGGCTTCTTGGACTTCTTGGACTTCACTCCTCTTGGTCCTTGGGGTTTTGCTCCCACTGCTCCTTGCTCCTCTGCTGGTACACTGGATTCACTGGTGCGCGCTGCTAACACCCAAAGCCACTATATATCTCCACTGGGCCCTAGATCAACCTCTGCTGGCTGATGGTCGACTATTCATTTCCCCTTGGCCCTCTGTTTCCACTGGACAACCTCCTGCAATGTGTCCACTGATACTGTGAATTATATAGGAAGCAACATTAATTGACAAAGATTAACACTGACACCTCAGCAACCTCGCTATTCTGGTTATTAGAGAACCTCAACGTAAGAAAAATATACTAGAATGCACTACTATGTCAGATTTGCTGGGGCAATATCTGATATTTCAGGGATTTAGTACAATCTCAACTCAGAGTACAGATGAATAGGAACACATCACCAAGCAAGAACTCTCACCCCTCACCTTTATCTTACTAAAAGTAATCTGCTTGAATTTGGATTACAGTGAATCACATGTTAGACAAAGCTCCATGAGCTAGACTTGTGCCACATCTAACTGTTAACTGCCATCAAACATGTCTGAATTCTATGTGAACTCTATGAATAGTCGGGTGATGAATTCAAAAGTTGTGTCATTTACAGCACTTCCAAAACCATTAACCTTTTGATATAAAAATAGGATTCACATTGTATTTAAAGAGAACATAAAAAAACACCACCATTGCAATGTGTCAGAAGAGATGAACATCCTATTCCAAAAGATCAAAACATTCTAAGTAATTTTCCCTTTCAAAGACATGAGTCACAGTTCCCAAATTTCACATAATTTTGCATTTTATACTCGTCATAGTATGAGAGCTTTTTTTTAATTTGTTCTCGGGATGTTTGGTGATGCTAGCAAGGCAGCATTTATTGCCCATCCCAAGTTGCCGTGAGTACTGCTGCATTCCTTGTGGTGGTGATGCTTTCACAATGATGTTAGGAAGGCAATTCCAGGATTCTGACCCAGTAACCATGAATGGTGGTATATGTCCAAGATAGGATGGAGTGTGACTTAGAGGGGTACTTGGAGACAATGGTGTTCTCATAAAATTGCTGCTCTAGTCTTCTTGGTGGTAAAGCCTCAGGGAAGGGAGGTGTTGTCGAAGTAACCTTAGTGAGTTGCTGAGGTGTATCCTGAAGATCATAAATACTGAAAGGCAGAATGGTCATTGAATCCAGTAGCAGGGGCATCAATCAAGCAAATTGCTCTGTCCTGGATGGTATTGAGCGTCTTAAGTTTTATTGCTGCTGAACTCAACTAGGCAAGTGGTATGCATTCAGTCACACTCCTGACTTGAACTTTGTAGATGGTAGAGAGGCTTTGAACAGTCAGGATGTGAGCCACAGCTTTTGCCCTGTTTTTGTAGCCGTGTATTGATATGGCTGGTTCAGTTAAACTTCTGGTCAATGGTGACCGCCAAAATGCTGTTGGTGGGGGATTCAGTGAGGGTGGTGTCATTGAAGGTCAAGAGGAGATTGCTGGTCTTTGTTTTGTTCAGATGGTCATTATCTGGCATTTATATGGTGCAACTGTTACCTGCTACCTGTCAGCCCATGGCAGAATATTATTCAGGTATGGTAAGCTGGCATAGGTTGCTTCATTATCAGACGAGCTATGAAAAGAGCTGAACACCGTGGAATCATCAGCTAACAACTCTATCCTGATCTTGTCAAATTGAAGGTCATTGATGGGCCAACGACGTTTCTCTGAGGAACGCCTTCTTTGATGTCCTGGGGGCAATGATGACTGGCCTCTGACAACCACTATCATCTTCCTTTGAGTCAGGTTTGACTCCAGTCATTGAAGAGTTTCTCCTCCGACTTCCATTGCTAGTTTTGCTAGGTCTACTTGGTACCATACTTGGTTAAATGCTGCCTTGATGTCAAGGGCAGTTACTCTCACTTAGCCTCTAGCATATCTGAACCCAAACTGAGCATCGGTGAGCAGATTACTGGTGAGTAGATGTCACTTGATGGCACTATTATTGACTCCTTCCATCACTTCACTGAGAATTGGGAGGAAGTTGATAGGGCAGTAATTGGCCAGGTTAGATTTCTCCTTTTTTTGTAGCTATCACGTATCTGGGCGAGATGCTAGTGTCACTGCTGTGCTGAAACAGCTCGCGAGGAGTATGGTTAGCTTTGGTGCAGAGGTCTTTATCACTACAGCTTAGATATATCCAGACCACTGGAACTGACACCTATAGCTCCATGGCAAGAAATGGAACAATTCATCCAAGGTTCCCGTTCCAGGTGACTGTCCAGTGACCCTTGTTGGAAAGTTTTTTGTCAGGGCTTGGTTGTGAACTTCCCCCACCCCCACCCCCCCTCCCCCACCCACGGTCATAAAACCTGCAGAAACTGTCTCGGTTCACTTCATATGGTGAGGTATTGGAGATCAGACGGGGTCCGTGAAACTATACTGCAGTATGAGTCAACATTTAACAGTTGAGGGTGGGGGAAAAGAGATTGGCAGGGAGAAAAATATAACTTTTTAAAACTGTTCAACAGATGTGAACAAAAGGGCAAAACTTGAATAAACCAGAGACAGAGTGGGAGAATTTAAATTCCCTAAATGGACAATACTTTTTCTGGTTTCATCCAGGAAGCAGTATGCAGCTTATTGTTTCTATCTGCATGGGTGCACATGCTTTCATTGAGTCATTTTTAAGAGGATGAAATTAGAAATCACTACACAATACAAATGTGAGTCACTAACATTAAATAAATGAATACACAGTTACACAAGGATGCAAGCAGAAGGCAGCAAACACCAAACAGAACCTATTTTTGTAGAAGGGCAAGGTCACCTAAAGTTCAAGAAAGCTGAAGAGTCATTTTACAACTTAAATATTAAAGTGATACACAGTATATAGCAGGCTACTGAATTCCAAAACTGTGTAAAAAGAGACATGGTTAATATTTAATTCCTCCTCAACTATTAACTCTTTGTGGACAAGACTTTTTTGTTGCTTTCAAAATCCTCTAATGCATTGTAACATAGAAAATCCAGACAGTAGATTTTCTGGGACTTGCCCCTGTATGAAAGGTGGCCATTAATGTAAAAGCCAAAGGTTACAGATGGGCTACGTTCCCATGTGTGTGCTCATCAGCAGTCTTCAACTAAGGCTGTGCACTTCATTGTTGCCCAAATGATGGGCTCCTCCAGAGAGCCTGGACATGCTCAAATGATGTAACACTTGGATCGCCTTAGAGCACAACCACTAACTGGCAATGAATTGGGGGCAGTTTGCCTTTTTGGCAACATGGAACTATTTAATTTTTAAACTAATTTCTGCTGAGCTTTGCACCAACATTCAGGGACAAATTCAAAATTGAAATATTAAATTTTAATGCTCTTGAATTCTCACTGTTATCTGGCAGACACATCCCATGGAACTCATCTTGTCCTACATTAAACGCACCACTGTGGGACATGAACATACTTTACAAAGAACCACTCAGCCTGACTCTAATCTACCCCTCTAATGAGACATTAGAAAACATACCATAATAAGTATTTATTATTGTTTCTATTCTTCCTGCCAGTCTTCTCCCTTCCCGTACTCTTCAACTGAAGGTATTGATTCTTTGCTGGGGTAGGGTTCCAAAATAACCCTCTGGTTCTTCATCCAAATATTTATTCTTCATGTGTGAAGTTATACAGTGCATGTTATCAGGCTATTTTATCATGGAGGTCATCATAACCAAACCAACATGGGTTGCTAGATAGCGATCAGGAGCAGGACCCTCTCATTAGCATTTCTTTCCTTAACCCAGGGGCACCAACACCAAATGCAGACAACTCCCTACCACCTCCCCCATGCCCCCAGTTTAGATCAATTAACAGCACTGAGAGGATTGAACTCTTGGTTATTATGACTTAGCTACTGATATAAAATATATTTTTGCAGAACAAAAGCTGTTTTTTTTTATCTGCTCTTAAAGTCTCCCTGTGCAATGTAACACTCCACACCTGAGATGGTGGAAAAGATCCTGCCCTCAGGCTTCTATGCTCTTCTGTAATGAGATGCTAACAGACTTATGTGAGTGACATGAGGCTGATTCACCTTGTGATTTCCTCTTTATAAAGAAACAAATCACTCCTACACAGTGTCTTTCCTTGATTGCTTGGGCAGGATTGTGAATTTACAATACAGGGGAATGCATACAGGAACCCAAGTCTTATCATGCCTTGCTACAGAGTCTTTGTTATACTAAAACTCTGATCACTGAATTGTTGGTGCGCAATTCACTTTAAAGAAGTCTATTCTACCGAATTTCCCCATAATCCATCAGTATTATAAAGGGAGATAATGGTACATTCAGTCATTTTTTTCTTACGATGATGAAGTGTTGGTAAGAGGCAATCTGGAAGCAGATGTCTATAGAACGTCCACTTATGTGCAATCAATAAGTTTATCTTCAGTGATATTGTGAATAGAAAGTCGGCAGCTTTTGCATGATGCCACAAAAGTAGGAGGTCTATTTAAATACCTGCTCCTAGGCTGTCTTGCACCAGCAATTGGTAAATATTAACCAATAAAAAAGGACACAAATGAAAGAAACCATTAATAGCCAGACATCACCCTTTGCTAACATTCAAAAATGATTGGTTATTCAGAAGAACAGACTTCCCCTTTAAAAATCAAGGCCTAAGTGTGGAAAACAACTAACACTCATATAAACCTGTATTTCAAAAAGCATTAATGGGGGAACAAGTAGAAATGTTTCAAAAAGCAGATCAAACACGACAAGAAGTGTCCAGAGTATAAACTGAAAACCTGTTAATGCAAAAACTCGTAACTGAAAAAATAGCCAGGTCGCTCCACTGAGGTTTAGAGGTAGCATGGTGGTTCATCAGCCAAGGACATCCCATTTTTCCCCTTATCACATGATAATTGGGTCCCACAGCCAAGGGATCTTATGTAATGCCTCGGGAACAGGCTTGCTGCATTCTGAAGGACAAACTGACTAAAGGTCTTTCAAATATGTATAACAGTATAACGATAATCCAACAACATATGTGTTTTGCAAAAAGGATTCTCCAAACATAAGATTAACCATAATGTGCTCCAGTCACATTGCTTTCCATAGATTATTGTTGGCAGCAGCTTATAACTGGAATATTTACAGCACCACAGTTATTATGTTAGTTTTCATTTTCCATTGCTGCTCAGAGTTTGATGAGAGGAAATCACTTCCTCTGATAAAACAAGGGTAAGAAAAAGCCAAAAATGAATTATTTAAAATGACCAAGGGAATAGATCATATGGATGTGTGTATGGTTTCCTGAATGGCTGTTACCCAGTGTGTTATTACAGGAAATCCCTGGCCAACTCTGAAACAAATCCAATAAAAATATTTACATTATTGAAGTGACAACTTAAAGGCAGAGGGGCCAATAATGTGGTTCTGGCAAAGCAGTGCCGGGGCTGCTGCATGTCAAGTGCTGGCCGTGCCAGTGGGATTCCAAGTTGACCACATCTCATCATGGGAGGTTTAATATTTCAACTGTACTTCAGTACGTGTCCTTAGCACATAGCACACTGGTAGAGTGCAAAGATTATATGGGCGTGTTATTGAACATCAGTAGCTGTTAAAGAATTGATAGCTGCTCTTAAAGATGTGCCATTTCTTTGAATTACATAGAATTTTACAACACAGAAACTGGCCATTCGGCCCAACAGGTCTACACCAGTGTTTATGCTCCACGAGTCATCGCCCACCTTACTTCACCTCACCCGATCAACATATCCTTCTATTCCTTTCTCCCTCATGTACTTATTTAGCTTCCCCTTAAATGCATCAACAGATAAAACAAAGGTTTCCACAAAAAAATGCTCATTGTGCTGATCAGCATTAAAAGCCATGAGGTCCTACAATGAAGGATAGTTCTTTGTGGAGGAAAGAGCTGCACATCTATTCTGTTGAAGGCTTCCCTTGAGACACATATTGCAAATGGCACCGCACCTCTGGAACACTGCTCAAGTAGAAATTGGGGCTTTAATGAGCCTTGCACGTAGTGTATATACCCAAGCTCAATGCACCAATTTTGCTTGTAACTCAAACTATGGAGAGCTGCAGACATTGGGCGTTGAGCAGGTCAAAGCATCCAATAATGAGAGATGCTGCAACCCTTCGGGTACCACAGACTGCATTGTCAGCCCTAGTGTGTTTAAAATTATTGGATGCTCCTGACGGTTTTCACTTCCTGGCAAACCATTTCAAACTAAATTAACAAGTGGATATCATTTTAAAACTTTACTCAAAACCTTGAATTTTTGTCCCTCGAATTTTCCTTTCTCCTCTGCTAATGCCTTTTACTCATGCTGGATTACAGCTGCCATCCAGTACCTCAACCAAGTGGTCATTCTTCATGTATAAGTTTTCGCAGGCAATTCGACTGTTGTGGCTATCACTGCTGAACCCAACCCTGTCCTTACCTGACATCCACACTCATGCATTTCTGTTGGATATTGATCATAAATAGGAACCGTGGTTGATTTTTTTTCCCCTTCCTAGCCAAAGCACATTGAGACCGATAGTAATACACCTACTGCTCTCTTGGCTGAGATTAGCTAACTCAGTCAGACAGAGGTTCAAACCTGGGAGCTTTGTGGTCTGTGAGGCTCAGTTCCATAATGGCAGTGCATTTATTAGTTAAGCCACCAGGACAGCCAGTTTGCAGAAAATGTAACAGAAGTTGTATATCGCCGCTAAATCAGTTTTCAAAGCAACCCGTTATGAACTTGGGATTGCCGCAGCTATCTTCGTAGATGCAGTGGTGTCAATCGACCCCTTAAGTGTTCTGAGCGCCTTTTTTTAAAAAATGGAAGCTGACTCCCACTAACTATCTACTTGTGTGGTAGTGTAACAATGAAACTCCCTTGTAATCTGAACTGGAATTCCATGTCTTATGTACTTATCCTCCTTCAATCTCTCCGAACAGACCAAGTCAATGCTGGGTGAGGCAAAGTTTGGTTTGTAATGTAAGCTGTTTTATTCCACAGTAGGTAACTGTGAGATTAATGAAAGTTGCTTACTACAATCAATCAGTATAACTTCTGTCCATGTACCGGTTCAAAAAAAAAGGTATATGTGATTGCTAGACCACTCCAGTTGGTCGTGTAACTCAATTTACAAATACAATCTCTCTATATCCCTTCATTGCCTCTGTACTCGGCTGACTGTAATGGAAAGTACAATTGGGCGGAGTGTAAAACATATAGCTGATCCAATCCAGTCAGTTTCCTGCTGGGTGGTTTAGGCTAAAATTCCCCCCTTTGTGTCTGTTTTCTGATTTTTTAAAATCCTCTCTGACAGATCTCAGACATCAAAAAGATCTCTGACAGATCTCAGATCACACCACGAACTGAAGAGTTCTTCTGAATAACCAGATATGGCTAACGAATTGCCCATTGTTTAGGTCTCCGAGAAAACATCCCACCTTTCATTGTAAATACCATTCATCTGCCGACTGCTTCGTAACTCAATATGGGGCTGTTTTGGGAAGGTGACCCCTTTTAGGCCAGCTTTTGTTAAAAAAAACACATCTTAACATTGCTCATGACCACTTCCTTTCTGTGAAAAAAATGCCAAAGCATACTGAACCGTGACAGAGCCTAACAGCTCATGAAACCAAATTCCTTTCTGAAACCTGATAAAAAAAAACTACGAAGTAACTGAAATGACAAGATAGCGATGGGCTGTCAGGCAGTGATGCAACATATAAATCATCCTCTAACTTCATGTGATTCGGAAGTTAAAATATAAAAAATAAACCTTTCACAATAGAAGCATAAAAGCATTTTTAACGGTAACCAATATTGCATCTAATTAGTGTCCCTAAGCAACAAATTAAATGTTCTGGAAGTTGACAGTAATTATCATAGTATGTCACAGCACAGGAGGCCAATCGGCCCATCGTGCAGTTACTAGGTGAGATATCTGTTTGATTCCTTGTGTATTTCCTTTGCAACAAAATTCAGAGAGCAGACTCCCTTTCTCGACTGAAGTTTTGTAGTGTAGGATTTGCACAGAAATAATTGTATAAGTGAGTATTTTGCAACACATGAACTTGGGATTACACCCATATGAGTGAGGATATATGAAAGCTACTAACCATAACTATCCTTATTGCTGTATATAAAAGTTTGCATTACGCAATGGTGCCAAACTAAACTAGCACCAGCTCATAGTAAGGGATGTTTGATGTTGCTTTGGCCTTATGCGTTAAGCGTGCAGACTCTATGTGCATTATCTACATGCACCGTGGAGCTTAAACTACTTTGTGGCAAAAAGAGCAATTCACATCACTTTTAGATTATATAGAACCATTTTAAATAGAAATAATTCTGTTTGCCATGGCTCCCAATGGAATCTGCCCGTTTATTGTTATCGATGGCTTCCACAGCACTGGCTACAACATACACATAGAAATACACAGAAGTTACAACACGAAAACAACCCCTTTAGACCCAACAAGTTGTGTTGACCCAACCAGTCTGTGTTGGCGTTTATCGTGCCCCCTCCCCGCCCCGCCCCCACATCAGCTCATTCACTCGCCATGACACTATTGTTTATCTTCCACAAGCCAGTGTAACCTGAAAGTCAATTTTGCACAACGATCCATTGCAAAGCATTCATTTTATCCATTTTACCTGTGAAAGTAGAACTGGACAAATCTTTGAAAAAAAACACAAGGGGCTCAATTGTAAAAGGGCGGCGGGATGGAGCGGGGGTCAAAGGGTGCACGGCAAACCCGAATAATAAAAACTTACCGTTCCGCACGCGATCGCGACTTAATTGGTGCCCCTTAACCTTGTTCCCGGGTTTGTCGACCGAAAGCTGCTCAGTGGGCAGGCTGCGCACCCGCGTGACAGGCTGTCAGCTGGAGTGTCTAGATTTAAAGGGTCATTGCTCCAATGGACTTTGCTGGGGCAAAGAGCAAGAAGACCCAATGGAGCAGCACAGGGGCAAGGCTGATCCAAGATTCAGCGATGCCTCACTTCAGCTGCAACTGGCCGGGGTGAGGAGGAGGAGGGAACTATTTTACCCAGCCAACTGGAGGAAGTGCCCTGCCTCTGCAACCAAGATGGCCTGGCTCGAGGTGGCAAAGGAGGTCACCAGCAGCAGCAACATATCCCGCAGCTGGGTCCAGTGCAGGAAACATTTCAATGACCTAACTAGGTCAGCAAAAGCGAGTACACTTCCTGATTCTCCTACATTCCGTGTACCACATCAGCAACACCATCCCCCAACTCATTCTGCACTGCCAAGACTACTCTATCAAATCACTCCTCATGCCCACTTAAGGCTCATCCTCAACTTACCTTCACTTCCTGAGCACTTCCTCACCTCCCCATTTGTGACCCCACCACCACCACTCAACCCAATCCTAATACAATGTGAAGTCTCTGTCTCATATTCACCCTCTTATGCACCTCTTTCACGGTCAGCCTCAACCAAAGCAAAGCATTCATCGGTTGGCCACTTCACCATCACTCACTCACATGTCTGTTCTTTCTCCCCTTCTAGAAGAGAGCACAAAATGCACAGGAGAGGGCGAGGGCTGGAGGGGGGCCGCAACAAATAGTGCTCCTCACAGACGTGGAGGAGGAAGCCCTGCAGATCAGCCGCACCCTCGAGCGCCTGTCCGTTGGGGACGTCGAGACTGGCACCTCACAAACGTCTGGTGACACAACTTTAACATTCATCACATACAACATGAATTGATGTTAACATGTTGAACACCTCAGTATGCTCATCACATCATGACACATCTGTGATGATGCTTAATATTGCCTTCTGTTCTCTTACAGGCTGTTTAGCGACAGCAGTGACGGGAGAGGGCGATTCCTCAGAGGAGCTCCCACCCTCTGAGGGTGCACCGTCACATCTTAGTGAGTCATCCACCAGCGCAGATACTCACACCTCGGTGGGTCCTAGTAGTCAGTTAGTTGGGTTGGCACCTGGTGAGTCACCTCACACAAGTGAGCATGAGCAGGCACTGATGGAAGGGGCAGCTGTGGAGAATCCGCATCGGTGGGCGCACCCCTCGCCACGCAGTGCTCAGCTGGACACAGATGCTGAACCCCGGAGCCATCCTTTAAAAGGAGAATGATCGAGGGGCAGCAGCACATTTCCGAGGTACTGGAACAGGTGCCACGCACACTCTCCACAATAGCGCAGAGGATGGAGGAATCCAACTCCTGCATTAGTGGAATGGTGGCACAGGTACGGGAGGGAATCTCTGCGATAGTGTCACAGGGACGTGAGCAACTGTCTGAGATAGTGTCACGGGTAACTGTGGAAATGTCTGAGAAAGTGTCGCAGGTAAGTGCAGGAATGTCTGCGATGGAGAGAAGGCTAGCCTCTGTTGAGCTTCAAGCACGGCTCACAAATGAGTCCATTCAGGCCCTGACAATGGCTGTTTGGACTAATGGTGAACAACGTTCTGCTGCCTTGAACAGGTAGACAGAAACTTTACAACTGGGCTTCCAAGGCATCGTACATGTCCTCCAAACTGTTCTCCTGCAGGGTGGGTAAGAGCGATGTGGGCCTGGTCCAGGAGAAGGATGATGGTGAAAGGGGACTTGAAGTGGAGACACCACTCAAAGCGCTCCCACCTCTCACCCGTTGCCCCCCTCACAACCAGTACCCGCAATGCTGCCTCCTCTCCATGTGGCCAAGTCTGCCCCAGCAGAGGTGCACGTGGAGCATTCTTTAAGAGGGGCTTTCACGGGCTTCCAAAACCCAAAGGGCGTGGGCCGAAAGCATCTAAGCAATCCGGCCAGGGACGTGAGCAACCTGCAACTACCTCTGCTGCAGCCTCAGGGGATGCACCACGTAGAAGCAGTAGGAAGAGAAAGGCTAAGGATTTGTGATCAAAAAGGGTATGCACAAGGGTGTCTGACAGACTGTCATGTTTTTCATTTATATTTATTTTTTGTTAAAGTGACATTAAATGTTATCATTCTCACCAATACTGCCACGTCTTGCCCATTCTTGACTGCCTTTTGTGGTAGTGCCCTTTCATGTGCTTCATCATGAATTGTGACACTTGATGCCTTCCAGTGGGTCACTTTACAGTGGGTGTATGTGTAGTTGCAGGACTGTTTTGTGCAGTGTGCGGGGGGTGCTGCTGGTATTGGCACTGGTCTTTCCAAGTGGTGTGAGGACTGGGCTCTTCACACTTTCTGATCTTACGAGAAGCGTTCACATATTTTTCGTGACTCCCTGGCCTCATGAGCAGCCAGGTGAGCCACTGCTTTACCCATAGGTTTGTCCTCCTCCTCCTCCTCCTGCTATTCCTCAATGTGGATAGCAGACGTGGTTGATGGATGAGGGCATGGAGCCTCATCAACCGGTATTCCTCTCTGTTGCGTCACATTGTGCACTACTATAATTCGACCCAATCTCGCTGGTGCATATTGAAATGCTGCCCCTGAATGATTGAGGCACCGAAATCGCATCTTCAGCAGTCCTATCGCGTGTTCAATTATAGACATGGTGGCAATGTGGCTGTCATTGTTCGGCACTATTGCTCACTGATGGGGTTCCTCAGAAGTTTCATGAGCCTCATGTGCAGGGGGTATCCTTTGTCCCCGAGCAGCCAGCACTTAAGGTTGTTCGCTGCGTGGAAGAGGCCCGGGATGTTGGATTCCCTCAGAATGAAGGAATTGTGGCAGCTGCCAGGGAATCTGGCGCACACGTGAAGAAATCTTTTGCAGTGGTCACAAACGAGCTGAGTGTTGATGGAGTGATACCCCTTTCTGTTGATAAACAGTCCTGGCTCAAGTGGAGGTGTTCGTATTGCTATATGGGTGTAATCGATTACACCCTGTACACGTGGGAAGCCAGCCACAGGGTGGAATCCCACTTCCCTCTCTGCCTGGCTGAGGTCGTCCATGGGGAAGTTGATATGTTGCGAGGCCCTGCAAAACAAGCCGTTGGTGACCTGCCTTATGCACTTCTGTGCAGATGACTGAGAGACCCCGGTGATGTCACCGGTGGCACCCTGGAATGATCTGGAGGTGAATAAATTGAGGGCAGTGGTGACTTTAACTGCGATGGGCAATGAGATACCGCTCGGCCCAGCCAGGAGCAGCTTGTCATGAAGGAGGCTGCAGATGTCTTCAACCACCTGGCGATTCACTCTCAGCCTCTGTATGCCCTGTTCCTCAGAGAGGTCCAAGAAGCTGATCCTTGGTCTGCAGACTCTCTGATGAGGGCAGTGCCCCTCCTGCGACGTCGCTCCCTCTGTTGTTGCCCTCTTTGCTGTTATGCAGGTGCCAGCAGCGCAGCATTGTGTTGTGGAGCTGCAAGTGGCAGAAGTGCACGCCATGCCTGGCGAGGACGGTAGCGTTGTTCGTCCTCGGATGTAGTGGTGAATGCAGCCATGGTGCCCCCCCATCCTGATGGTGTCAGTTTGAGAGGGTCCGAAAAGTTGGTAAATATGTGTAAACAGAACAATTCTGAGTGGAAACCAAGAATTCTCAGTCTAAACACAAAGATCTCCCAGCCAAAAGTTTGTCTGAGAGAACTGAGTGCCCTGCTGCAATAACTCACCTTTTATCCCCATCTGTCAAACAGGCATTTAAATGTCCAAATGGCTGCCGGCTGAAACACAACTCGTTCCCCATGGCGTGTTTCACACAGCACGGGATACACACTAAGGCAGCGTTGAAATCGCTTGCCTTCACTCTTAATTAGATTCATGTACATTTCAAGTACTTCAAGTACTTGAATTCCTTGTTTAAATATTGTCTTCCAGGTTCGGGAATGGTGCACACACCCAGATGACGCACCCGCAGTTCTGGTTTAAAATCGAGCCCAATGTACTGGAGGAAAAAGTGCCTAACAAACTAGTGAAGAAAACAACCTGTGGGAACAGGAGATACAACTGAGAATGCAAAGTTAATACTGCTATTATACTGTAATTTTGGCATCCCCTCTGAGCATGTATGGGTATGGCTTTCCCTTTCCCATCTCCACAGTGATGCAACCTGAAAGTGGCTTCCTGCTCATACTGCTATGAAAATAGAATAACAGTATAAAAGTGGCAATAATACTTACAACCACTACTAAAGTACTGCTCTATCTACACAATAGGAGAACACCCATAATTTCAAATCCAGATGTCCAGTATTTCTGTTCTCTGTTCTTCAGAGGTCTCAAAAAGCATTGACAGTTTGATAGATTTATCTGATTTCCCATGTACTTGCTCAATCTGCTACTTACACAACTGGACTGAACATTACATTTAATTGCTACATTACTGTGATGTAGAACATTCCTGGACCTCAGGACAGACTATCTCACAGACACTCTCCCAGTCTATACAGCAAAATATAAACACCAATATGTAAAGTTGCTAAATACAAATCATTTGTAATAGAACAATTGGCGGAAAATTTGTGAAGACTTGACCCGAGGCTCTCCAAGCATCTGAAGCTTAGGTTGCAAAGGGTTTTGCACAAGTGCAAACAGTTATTGTACACAAGCCTATGTGTGTTCCAGTATTCCTTGTGTAATGGCCAGATATTGCTGAATATTTTCTCTTCAGTTCATGTTCTGATTAGATTAATTTCAGAAATCTGTGGAAGCGTCAGAGAAAATTCAATGCAAATGCTGTACGGGTAAATCACAATTCCCAAATTGGTCTTCTTCAAGTGTCAACGGCTTCATTAAAATTTCCACAGCTGCCAACCTAAGTACAACTTTTTTCTGTTTTGCAAGGTCATATTATTAGGTGGATGAATCCTGCTGCAAATATACACATGCAGATACTATATATGGAATATATTGGAGTGTGGAGTGTGTCACAAAGTGGTAACACACCAAGTAGTGCAGATGATAGCATAAACTGAGAGAACAAGGTTTGGACTGTTATCACTGTTAAATGTGCCCCAAGGTGGGTTATGTCCTTGAAACACGCACCAGCCTGTGTATTGAGAGTGATTATGGATACAGTTTAATTCTGGTTTTGTTGATTTTTTTTTCCAGGTGTGATGGCAGTGTTAGAAAACAATCATGGATTTTGCAGCTTCAGCCGACATTACAGCGCTGGGATCATTTATACATAACACAGTATTTTGCGGAACATCTTATCTCAATTGAATTTCAGTACATTTTAAGAGCTCTGCTGACAACATAAACCATTCGAGTTTCATACTCGCATTTTGTGATGCCATCAAAAGCCCTCGATTACAGTCTTACAGTCCTGTGACCCACTCCAGTCAATATTTGTCGATCTCCCATGACATTGCTCAGGAGATGGGTGGGGGGGACATGGGGACCATGCTAAGTGTTGGGGAGGCAGGTGTGCATTGAGATTGCAGGCTGGTGTCATCCAGGAAGGCCAAGGAAAAGGGTCCAAGCTTGGGTAAGAAGTGAGTCTGGAACTGGAACTGCGAGAGACTAAAAACTGGAATGGAAGGGATTGATTCATGGTAATTGCAAAACAGATAATCTGAACCATTATGTGTTTCCCACAGGCCAACTAAATGGCACGAGTAATTCCTTCAGACAAAATCAGATCACCAGAAGGTAACATAGACTGAACGAGATGTCCAGAAGAGGTCCTGAATATACTACTTAAATAATATTAATAGACTTGGAAAAAAATGTCAAACTTCGCTTTCATAAATACAGTTCCACTTAAATATTTCAACAGAAAAATGAACATTTACAAATTTTCAGCTTACTCCAGATGTAAGATTATAAATCTAATTCTGAAATTTATGAAATGTGAATGAGTTAACTGCCATTTGAATTTATTCAAGGCAGTTTGTGATTTTGTTGCTCTTGCATAATTTTTTTTTCCGAATACGGTAACAGACACTAAGCATTGCTATACATAGTTAAGGTGACAGCAAAAGAGCAATTAACAGGGAGGTAGATGGTTGGGGGGGGGAGGGGGGAGGCTGCAGAGACACAAAACTGGAGCTCAAAAGCTACAAGAGCAGCTCAGAGGCTGGGTATTCTACAGCGAGTGACTCACCTCTTGATTCCCCAAAGCCTTTCCACCATCTACAAGGCACAAGTCAGGAGTGTGATGGAATACTCTCCACTTGCCTGGATGAGTGCAGCTCCAACAACACTCAAGAAGTTCAACACCATCCAGGACATAGCAGCCCGCTTGATTGGCACCCCATCCACCACCTTAAATATTCACTCCCTCCACCATCGGCCCACCATGTCTGCAGTGTGTACCATCGACAGGATGCAGTGCTGCAACTCACCAAGGCTTCTTCGACAGCATCTCCCAAACCAGTGACCTCTACCACCTAGAAGGACAAGGGCAGCAGGTGCATGGGAACACCACCACCTGCACGTTCCCCTCCAAGTTACACACTATACTGACTTGGAAATATATCGCCATTCCTTCATCGTTGCTGGGTCAAAATCCTGGAACTCCCTACCAAACAGCACTGCGGGAGAACCTTCACCACATGGACTCAGCGGTTCAAGAAGGCGGCTCACCACCACCTTCTCAAGGGCAATAAATGCTGGCCTTGCCGGCGACGCTCACATCCCACGAATGAATAAATAAAAAGGCACAGAATAGAGACAACTAAAAATCAGCAGCTTTCACCAAACCCCTCTCAGTGTAAACAGCAACTGTTTTGAGTTTATCTAATGTTTTAAGTGCATGAATGAATATTCACAGCAAATCGTCTTCCTTTAGCCGACAATGAGAATTATAGATCTAAAACAGCTGCCAAGAAATACAAGATGGGTGTTTCTTGCTTTTTTAGCCACTTGAAAGAGATGTTTGACATATATTACACTTCAGTCACACTTGTACTGCAGTAAGGTTGTTGTGAAGGAAAATCATCTGATTTCTTTTGTTTTTGTTGTACTAAATAAATCCTAGAGCTGGTTTTCCTGACCCTTGCTTCCCCTTCCGTCCCATTCCCAACCCCCCCCCCTCCCACCACCCCCCCCCGAACTGGGAATGGGCATTTCGCAAGCGCAAAAGAAGAAAAAGGGGCAGAGACTTGTTTTTCCAGGATTTCTGTAACTTCCCCAGCACTAAGGCTGAGCTGGCCCTGTGTCTACAGCAGATGCAGGTCTGTCACTGAGATTCTTGCGAGGCATACATGGCTGCAACATTCGCTGGGTGTCCCAGTAAAACCTGCTGCTGCAGCTTGTCCTTGGACCTCTGGCAACTGGAGGGATCTGTTGACGTACCAGAGTCAGGCCAAAAAAAATTGGGTGTTAGTTGTAAATTTTTAGAACCCCCCCCCCCCCACCCAGGATTTTTGGATTTAATTGGGGCTTTCTGACTGACAATCTCCATTAACAGCCAGAGGTATCCTATCTCGCAGCACAGATATATAGCTGCAAACCTCTTAAGGCTTCAATATCCTGCCCCTTCTGCCAATGCTGGATCTCTACCAGAGGATGGGCCTGTACCAGGGATGCCCCCAAGTCATATTAATAGCCCAGGACAGGAATCTTAGGGCTTTTGGACCTAGACAGGAACAGTGCAAGTTGGGTACACTGCTGCTGCCAATTGCCTGTACAGCGTAGAAAAATTTACCCTTATATATCCTTTGAAGTCAATCACTATTTTTTCTTTCCTGTATCACACCAACTTGTTTACATCTACATAGTAAACATTTAATGCTTGTGAAAATTACCACCACAAGTAGAGGAAATCAAATAAATAGAGGAAATCAAATTTTTGAATTCAAGTTCATAGCAACACGGTTGGGTATTTTAATAATGAAATATAACTTTGTGTCCACACTTAAATCAGAAAAATAACCATGAGATAAAAAGAAACACAAATGCTGTAAATCTGAAATAAAAGCTGTAAATGCTAGAAATAACAAAGAGGTAGAAATTTGTATGCTCACAAACGGTCACAACGCATGCCAATTTAGCAGTGGGACGGCTTGTGCTTAATTTGCTCAGGCATTGGTCCAACTGCTAAATTTGTGTGGCCCGTTTTTTAAGGCATTGGACCTGCTGCACTTGCGATTCTTCATGACCATCAATGAAAGGTAAGTTTGAGAATTTTTTTAAAAAAAAAGCCCTTCCTGTGAAGCCAGAAGGAGCAGGAGTACTCCCCCAATTTCACAGGCATTGCAATCGCCCTCCATCCTCCCCCCCCGATTCCTTGTAGCCCTTTCCAAGCCCCCTCCTGGACTCCTTTCAGGATTGCTGGTCATGCCTCCACAGGCAGGTGGCCCAAAATTGTTTATCCTCCACCAGGCGAGCTGGCTGTGGAGGCACGAACAGTGCTGGCAGCTCGCTCCAATTATTCAGAAGAGACCCGAGGGCCAATTTCTATTGATTCCCGGGCCTGTTGGTTCGAGCGCTGCTGCCTCCTAATTTTTGCCCTAAAGTCCCTTTGTGAATGGTCTGATCCAATAATGTTAACCTGACTTTTTTTCTTTCAGGGGCTGAATGACCTGCTATGTCTTTCCAGCACTTTCTGCTTTTGTGTCAGGTTAACAATCACACCCACTAGCAGCAATAAAATATCAATTAAAATGGATGCTTTAAATGTTAATTCACATGAAAAGTACAAAAATCACAACATGGCTCCTGACCTATTAAATTATGTCAGGAGTGAGAACTGAAGAGACCTTTATACTAAATTCACACCCAACATAAAATGACCAGACTCTCATTAGCTGACCAAAGTATTGCTTAGCAACTTGCACGCAAGTTGAAAATGGGGTCTCTTTTTAAAAAAAAAATACCCGCAATGAGCATGAATTTAGCTCAGAGCCTGGAACCCAGCCTGTGCGTAAATATTCGGGTGGGGAACCCAGAAGTCATGTGAGTGCGTTGCTATTCTGCAATCGCAACGCAATTGAGGGTAAATATTTGTGCTTCCACATTTCCCACCCACCAGGCAGTCAGAATGACAGCCTGGCTGCCTGTCGGGAGGGAAAGGAGCTGCAAATGGGAGAGGAGGGAGGCAGAGAGAGATCGTGGGCCTGGAAGAAATGGGGGAGGGGGTGTGGGTGGGGGACGTGAACGACATTGGGTGGGCCTTGGAGAAGATCGGGGAGGGGGGGGGGGTTTCACCATCGGGGTGGGGGGGGGGGGGGGGTGGGTCCACCATTGGGTGGGGAGGGGGTCAACCGATTGCAGGGCTCCTGTCACGCCAGGTGAGCTTGTTGGTCTCACTGCTTCATCCAGGCCCAAGTTAAAATGCTTGGTCATTTCACTCCTTGCTCAGGAAAAGCAGAGTTCTACATATGCGCACCGAAATGAAAATTTAGACTTTCATCTCATCAGCTCAACTCCTGTTGAAATCTCTAATGTTAGAAAAGATCCTTTAGGACAGTTGACCTTTTCTTTGGCCGTTAGAAACTTGGAATCTTCCCTTTAAAAACAAATGTTTACAAAAGTTGGTCTGTTTACGCTCCTGGGAAGTGCCTTGGGATGTTTTTCGACATTAAAGCCATTATATAAATGCAAGTTGTTGTTTTTATGTGTGCTGGCTTAGTCATATTGCACCAATTTAAAAATACAATTGTCTACAAGTGTCCAATCAATCTCAGACAGTAGTTTGTGTGATTTGGGCATGACTTGGCTTTGTATGCTGAAACCTAGTTCTGGTTTATTACTATCATCTTGTAAAATCCCATGGGCCTCATGATTCTTTGTACTCACATCAGGGTGTGCCTCTATTGATTAGATGAAATGATTGTCTAGAAGTTGCATAGCAACACAAGCTTAGCCAGAGCGTGCAAGGCACAATTAAGATACCAAGAGAAACTGTCAGAAAACTAAAATATTAAAATAATGCTGTCAAGTTACAAACTAAATAATTCAGAACAATTAGACCCTGATGTATGAAGGCATTAAAACCAAACATACATTATTTATCCATTACTCTGGATGGGAATTCTCTTTCAAAACATTGTATGGTCATTTTGCAGCATTTCTGTTTAGAAGAATTTCTGATCACTTTGATCTAATTGACCACTTTTGATTCATGTAATTTATAGGTTTCATCAACAAAATCTATCAATGCTCTTCCAATCACTGGATGGCAGCATATTCGAAATATCGGACTGTAAAAGGCACAGCACTGCAAACTGCACAAGAATATCAGATGTTACGATAATTTCCAGAAGAAGTAGGTAAGAAAATGGACTCTCAGAAGCCTCTAACTGCACAGAGATCTCACCTCTTACTAAACAAAATGTCATTCAACTCAGCTGGGCCCTCAATGCTCCTTTTTCCATGGAGGCCTCACTTATAGAAAGAAATTAAATCTGCAAGTTTTTTTTAATCCAGATATAACAAAACCTTCGGAAACGTAAAATATTTAAATCTACAGGGTAAATTGACTATATCAGCTTCCGAACACTCCAGAGATGACACCCTTCACATTGCTGCACAACTTCACCAAATTAAACAATATGAGACTTGTGAACAAAATTGTTAAGTTGGTTTTCTAATTTGTTAAGCATTTTTCAACTTATAACCTTCTTGATAAAATATCTCATACAATTTCATTGTAGTGAGGTCTACATTAGTAACACCATATTTCAAGGTGAACAATCATGTTTAGTAGAGAAATATGCTCCTGTCAGCATGAATATGGCATGACCAACAAGGGATGAAGGTTGATGAAAAAATCTTTTTACAGAAAAGGAATTGAATGGATCAGTAATACAGGAAATTTTTAACTGATTCTTCAAGTGTACTTCAATATGAACTTACATAACTTTTATTTCTATTAATTATATAAGTAATAGGGCCTGAACAAACTTAAATCTAATGGGGAAATGACAGTTCATTAACAAACTTACTTCACCATTAAATATATTATTTAACTTCGGTTTAAGATGATGGTTAGTGAGATGTGAAATGGAATTAATAACTGCATTGTCGAGTTTCATCAAATGGTTTGATCCTCAACAATAGTCACTGGCCTAGAAATGCGTTTGCGCTGGAATGCAGGGAACGATCCCTGCACCTGGAAGGCTAGGCCCGAAGCGCACCCAAAATTGGGCCGAGATATCTCTTTCCAATGAAATTGGTGAGCTGTGGACCCCTGCTGGGCATCCTCTGGCAGCTCGTCAGTGAAGAGGCTTTACATTTCAGGCTGTTGCGTCACTGGCAACGGCCTTCAGGTAAGTGCTGAAAGAGCAAGGCAATTGGAAAGGGGCCAACTGGGAAAGGAGGGCCAATCGAGGGGGGTGCCGGGGGGGGGGGGGGGTGACCAGGATAGGGAAACATAGGAACACAGGAACAGGATTAGGCCATTCAGCCCCTCGTGCCTGCTCCGCCATTTGATAAGATCATGGCTGATCTGTGATCTAACTCCATATACCTGCCTTTGGCCCATATCCCTTAATACCTTTGGTTGCCAAAAAGCTATCTATCTCAGATTTAAATTTAGCAATTGAGCTAGTATCAATTGCCGTTTGCGGAAGAGAGTTCCAAACTTCTACCATCTTTGTGTGTAGAAATGTTTTCTAATCTCGCTCCTGAAAGGTCTGGCTCTAATTTTTAGACTGTGCCCCCTACTCCTAAAATCCCCAACCAGCGGAAGTAGTTTCTCTCGATCCACCCTATCCGTTCCCCTTAATATCTTATAAACTTCGATCAGATCACCCCTTAACCTTCGAAACTCGAGAGAATACAACCCCAATTTGTGTAATCTCTCCTCGTAACTTAACCCTTGAAGTCCGGGTATCATTCTAGTAAACCGACGCTGCACTCCCTCCAAGGCCAATATGTCCTTCCGAAGGTGCGGTGCCCAGAACTGCTCACAGTACTCCAGGTGCGGTCTAACCAGGGTTTTGTATAGCTGCAGCATAACTTCTGCCCCCTTGTACTCTAGTCCTCCAGATATAAAGGCCAACATTCCATTAACCTTACTGATTATTTTCTGCACCTGTTCATGACACTTCAATGATCCATGTACCTGAACTCCTAGGTCCCTTTGATCGTCCACTGTTTTTAACTTTTTACCATTCAGAAAGTACCCTGTTCTATCCTTTTTTGATCCAAAGTGGATGACCTCACATTTGTCGACATTGAATTCCATTTGCCACAGTTTTGCCCATTCACCTAATCTATCAATATCGCTTCGTAATTTTATGTTTTCATCTACACTGCTTACAATGCCACCAATCTTTGTGTCATCGGCAAACTTAGATATGAGACTTTCTATGCCTTCATCTAAGTCGTTAATAAATATTGTGAATAATTGAGGCCCCAAGACAGATCCCTGCCGGACTCCACGAGTCACATCCTGCCAATGTGAGTACCTACCCATTATCCCTACTCTCTGTCGCCTTTCGCTCAGCCAACTTCCTAACCAAGTCCGTACTTTTCCCTCGATTCCATGGGCTTCCATCTTAGCTAACAGTCTCTTATGTGGGACCTTATCAAATGCCTTCTGGAAGTCCATATAAATAACATCCATTGACATTCCCCTGTCCACTACTTTAGTCACCTCTTCAAAAAATTCATTCAGGTTTGTCAGGCACGACCTACCTTTCACAAATCCATGCTGGCTCTCTCTGATTAACTGAAAATTCTCGAGGTGTTCAGTCACTCTATCCTTCATTATCGACTCCAGCATTTTCCCCCCAACAGATGTTAGGCTAACTGGTCTATAATTCCCTGGTTTCCCTCTCTCTACTTTCTTAAAAAGCAGAGTGACATGTGCAATTTTCCAATCCAGAGGGACAGTTCCTGAATCTAGAGAACTTTGAAAGATTATAGTTAGGGCATCTGCAATGTGCTCACCTACTTCCTTTAAAACCCTGGGATGGAAACCATCTGGTCCTGGGGATTTGTCACTCTTTAGTGCTATTATTTTCTTCATTACTGTTGCTTTACTTATATTAATTTTATCGAGTCCCTGTCCCCGATTCAATATTAGTTTTCTTGGGATTTCCGGCATGCTATCCTCTTTTTCGACTGTAAATACTGACGCAAAGTAATCGTTCAACATGTCCGTCATTTCCCCATTGTCAATGACAATATCCCCACTTTCAGTTTTTAAGGGGCCAACACTGCTCCTGACCACCCTCTTTTTCCTAATATAACTATAAAAGTTCTTCGTATTGGTTTTGATATCCCTTGCAAGTTTCTTTTCATACTCTCTTTTTGTCGCCCTTACTATCTGTTTTGTGACCCTTTGTTGATCTTTGTATCTTTCCCATTCACCAGGATCTGTGCCATTTTTGCCTTTTTGTATGCCCTTTCCTTATGTCTTATACTGTCCCTTACCTCTTTAGTTGTCCATAGCTGTTTTTTTTGGCAAGTAGAGTTCTTGCCCCTCAGGGGTATAAACCGATTCTGTATCACGTTAAATGTTTCTTTAAATATTTCCCACTGATCATCAGTCGTTTTACCCATTAACAGATTTGCCCAGTTTACTGTGGACAGTCTCTGTCTCATCCCATTGAAGTCGGCCTTGCCCAAGTCTAGAATCTTAGCAGCTGACTCACCTTTTTCCCTTTCAAACACCACATTGAACTCGATCATGTTATGATCGCTATTGGATGGATGCTCGTGTACAGTTAAGCTGTTAACTAAATCTGGTTCATTACTCATTACTAAATCTAGTATGGCTTGCCCCCTTGTTGCCTCTAGGACATACTGCTGTAGAAATCTATCCCGAACACACACAAGAAATTCACTACCTTACTGACAGTTGCTAGTCTGCTTTTCCCAATCCATGTGAAGGTTAAAGTCCCCCATTAAGACCACTATGCCTTTCTTACACGCTTGTCTAATCTCTGCATTTATACAATCTAGCACTTCAGAGCTACTGCCAGGGGTCCCATACACAACTCCCACTATAGTCTTAGATCCTTTCCTATTTCTCAATTCAACCCATAAGGTCTCTGTTGGCTGCTTACCTCTCATCATATCCTCCTTTATCATTGAAGTGATTTAACCTCTAATCATTAAGGCTACTCCTCCCCCTCTTCCATTTTCCCTGTCTCTCCTGTGGACCTTATAACCTGGTATATTTAGTTCCCAATCCTGACCATCCTGCAGCCATGTCTCAGTAATAGCTATCATGTCATACCCTCCAATTTGAATTTGAACCTGTAGTTCATTTAATTTATTCCTTATACTCCGTGCATTTGTATATAGAACTCTTAGTTGGGCCACACACCCTAGCCTGACCTTCAGCTTTGATGCTGGGTTAATCGCTTTACACCTTCTAGTTTTCACTTTATCTGTCGTGTCTAAAGTAAACTTTCTTTCTGCTGCTCTATGCTTTTCCCTTTCACTTGTTCTTGAACAACTGTTTGTACTATCTGTATTGTAAATTTCCCCTGGGTCTTCCCCTCTCTTGCTGCTCTCAACTTTACTCCCTACAGACTCCCCGCTCAGGTTCCCATCCCCCTGCCACTCTAGTTTAAACCTTCCCCAACAGCACTAGCAAACACCCCCGCGAGGACATTGGTCCCGGTCCTGCTCGGGTGTAACCCGTCCCGCTTGTACAGGTCCCACCTTCCCCAGAACCGGTCCCAATATCCCAGGAATCTAAATCCCTCCCTCCTACACCATCCCTGCAGCTACGCATTCATCTGGTCTATTCTCCTGTTCCTATACTCACTAGCACATGGCACTGGTAGTAATCCTGAGATCACTACCTTTGAAGACCTGCTTTTTAATTTATCTCCTAACTCCTTAAATTCACCTTGCAGGACCTCATCCCTTTTTTCACCTATGGCGTTGGTACCGATATGGACCACAACTACTGGCTGTTCACCCTCCCCCTCCAGAATGTCCTGCAGCCGCTCTGCAACATCCTTGATCCTAGCACCAGGGAGGCAACATACCATCCTGGAGTCACATTTGTGGCCACAGAAGCACCTATCTGTTCCCCTTACAATTGAATCCCCTATCACTATAGCCCTGCCACTCTTCTTCCTCCCCTCTTGTGCAGCTGAGCCACCCGAGGTGCCACAAACTTGGCTCTTGCTGCTTTCCCCTGATAAGCCATCTCCCCCAACAGTATCCAAAACGGTATATCTGTTTGAGAGGGAGATGGCCTGAGGGGGCTCCTGCTCTACCTGCCTAGTCCTTTTACTCTGTCTGGCGGTCACCCATTTCCTTTCTGTCTGTGTAATCTTTACCTGCGGTGTGACCACCTCACTGAACGTGCTAGCCACGATAATCTCAGCATCACGGATGCTCCACAGCGAATCCACCCGCAGCTCCAGTTCCGAAATGTGGTTATCCAGTAGCTGCAGCTGGATGGCAACCGGGATATCGGGACGGGTGGCGGGGGGAGGGCGAGTAGTGGCTAGTAGTGGCCCACGATTTTAATGTGGGGTGGGAGGGCAACCCAATTTTTCACGGGAGCCTCAAACAGGCGTTAGGCCTGTTATTTGAATATGCAAACAATCTAATGCCTGTTTCAGGTAAGGGCCCTGGACGCCTTTTTTTTGGCCTACACCAATATAGCGGGTGGCACACTCCCGGCTCGTATTGAGCATGCACTTCCTGCCCACCATATTGGAGGTGGGACCATTTAGAAGGAACCCATTTAGCGCCCAATAAATGGATGCGGTGCCATTGTATTTGACAATCTGATGGTGTGAATTTCCTGTTTGTTGAGCTGGGTGAGGGTGAAGATGGCATAGTTTTCATCACCAAACAGAATGTGAATGGTAAATAAGGACAAAGATTTTGCATGATTAACGTTATTATGGAAATACAGCAAATAGCAGAAGCATACGACATATTCAACAACCTGATCCTTGGGGCCCCCAGCAATCCAGGTTGCGTGAAAATATTGGGATATATACTGACAAATTAGAAAAAATAATTTCCAAAAAAACTGATCGATTTGATTGCAGCAGCAAAATAAACTAAGTATCTGAATAAAAATATTCTTAACAATTGTAGAAATGTTAGAGTGATGAGGGGGGAGGAGATTTTCTTTGGTTGTGATGTGTTACTGACATCGTAAACGGAGCAGAAAGATTTGTTCATTTAGCTATTTGTAGGAAAAGCTACCAGAGAAAATTTTTCCTCCATGGTTATGATGCCTGTACGACATAAGCACGCAAATTACTGTTGTCAACATTGGTGGATGACCATTTAAGCCTGATTTTCAGGGCTCCAGAAATGATGTGGAGCCTTGCTTGGGGCCAATGCCAGTCACTAAATCAGGTGTGCAAGCTCACGCACCCAATTAGCAATGTGCCGTCATTCACAACACAGAAAAATACTGGCTTTTTGGAAACTGTGCTAATAACCAGTGCAAAGCTTATTAAACTTTCCAAAAATATTTAATTTTATCTCATCATCTTCTTGCTGACAGTGTTACTCACTCATTTAAAACAATGTGTCAATCACCTGTCCAGCGGCAGAGGTTTCTTTAAGCTATCACTTTTTAATTGTTAGTTGGATAGTTAGTTTTGTTTTGCTTTTGGTATTTTGCTTTATCTGCATTTTTATTCATGCATTAATTTTGCTGCTGTATAGGCCTAATTTTTTTGGACTGCAAAACTTATATTGCTGTCAATTTCTTCCAGCCATCTTGCTTCTGGCTGCTACTATGCCAGCAACAACCAATGTCGCCAGTATGGGAATTGCTTTGGTGATTCCAATAACACTCTGGTTTGGAGAAGGAACAGCTGTCCTTGAGGGAAGGAAAAAGGCAGGTGTGGCTACACCATAAGTGTTATTTCTGTGCTTGTCCTTACCCCAGTACCTGCATTTACTGGTGCACATCACCCTTCCTGAGCTTATGTCAGAGCAGACCTGTCTTCAGTGCTTTTGCTTCACAAAGGAGACTGCTATACAGTTACGCCATCTCCAGAAGGCTGACCTGCATACTTGCACCAGAGAGATTGTTCTTCCTATTTAAGGCGGAAATGAGGAGGAATTTCTTCTCCCGGAGGGTCGTGAATCTTTGGAATTCTTTACCCCAAAAAGCTGTGGAAGCTGAGTCATTGAATACATTCAAGGCTGAGTTAGACAATTTTTTGATCAGCAAGGGAGTCAAAGGATATGGGGAAAGGGCGGGAAAGTGGAGTTGAGGTAAAAATCAGATCAGCCATGATCTCATTAAATGGCGGAGCAAGCTCGAAGGGCCAAATGGCCTTCTCCTGCTCCTATCTCTTATGGTCTTATGTTCTATTAATGGGAAGCTCATGACTGCATTAAACATATACACTACCACTCCTTCCAAGCCATGCAAAACAACATATGCCAAATTATTCAGTCATCTGTCACAGATGCATCAAGCAAGCAACAAAAGCCCAGTTTATAAGGAGTAAAGCGTATATCATTGCCCCTGTGGAAAGGAGGCATCAGCTCAACAGGGCACAGAACATTTCACATGTGGCAGCGTTCATAAGAATGCAGAGCATCATAAATAGCACCCATATATTATTGAGCTTGGACGTCAGTTCTGTATAGACAAGGGGCACTGCTTTTCTCTGGAACAGCACTTTTGTTTGTCAACCTGAGCAATCCTCTACAAAATGTATGCTCATGTAGCAGCATGTCCACTTCAACAGTCATCAAAAAGGGGTCAGATGCTGCGCCGCTCTGTCATTTGCCCACAGACCCAATTCATGTTTTCATATAATTTCCTTTTGCTTCATTCCTTCCTGGCACTTGCTCCCATTCCCCCAATCAAACAGCCTTGGCAAAGGATGACAAGTATTTAAAATCCATTTGTACCTTTATATAGATTGAAAAAAAAATTCTCCCATGTGCAATCACTTATGTTCAAGTGGACATATCCCTTTAAATTTGAGCTGCTAGCCATATTCTCCAAATGCTCCCTAACGCTTGTTGCCGACACAAGGCCTAAACTGCACTGGGTGCTTATGTTGATCATCCAAATGACCTGACTCTGAAAGTTGCACATATATTGCTCAGTGTGCTGTGGGCTAGCTCTGTACTGGCAGTCTGCCATTCCCAGCACAGATTTTGACAGCAGTGCAAAAAGGGGCTTTAACATATTCATATTACATTCCTTTGTCCATTATTTTTGAAGAGATATTAACCCATTTAAAACATACAGGCTAATGCCTGCAATATAATAGCAGACAGAAAATGTAAGAATGTGTTACGCATTTGTCTGCTAATGTTGCCAACGGTAATTTATAGATTCTAGTAACGAGAGGAAATCCTCCCCTATGGTGTCTTTCTGATAGCTTATCTATAAATGAAAGACTATGATGATTTTTTAACATATAGATAGGGAGGTAGATATTTATTGAATTTCAGATTTAACAAAAATAAACTAATATTAATAAATTTTGAGCAGCTGTGCAATGACATTATATTATATCTATATATCAAAAATCCTACATCTGTGTACACATCCTGTCAGCTTTTACCATTATAAACTCTTAGAGGGTATCTTCCTCGGTTTGTCCCTAGGTGCGTTTAGCAGAATTAATATCAAAAAATTACCTGTACAGGCACCCAGTCAATTTTCCACTATTAATACATTTTCCTTCCATTAATAACAGACGTGCACTCTGACCCATCCGATTTTCCCATATCTGCTGCGCTTGGCGATCCAATGCATCTGGGCACAGATCCAAAGAACTCTCTCCTCCTCTGCCTACATTTATGATAGAAACTGCCTATGTACACCTGTCACACTGCAATTATACGTTCCTTCCAGTAGCACTGTCGAACCATCACTAGTGGGAGGGTGTACTTACAGCATTACATAGGGAATTACCATTTCATATGTGTACAGAGAAATTTATAATGGAAATATAAAAATAAGGACAGAATGTATGACTTTAAATTGATTTACATCTGCCTGCCCTGTTCCAAATGACCCGAGTTCTTCTGAGGAACACATTTGTTCTTGACTCCCCACATGCAACATCATGGCAGGTATGGCATGACTGGTATTTTAAAAAGCAACGAAGAAAGTTGCGCTGCGTGGAGGTGAAATCCACAGAGCAAGCTTTTCCTGGCTGCTTCAAGAATTGAGTGTACCTGAAACCATCTAAGTATGGTTGCTTTGGTCAGTTAGGAAGAATGAATACTTATCAATGCAATCAACTTCAGATAAACGAATACCTGATCCAGGAAAACTATTTCACTGGTCCAAATGACAATTTGTTCATTCTAGTGGACTAAATCATATATCCAGTGTGCAGAATTCCTGATTCAAATGGAGCAGTTAAATACAAACTCCCAATTAAATGTCTCTCAATTACCTGTTTTTAATATTTACAAACCCTAAATACATCATTTTTTTTTACATTTTCTGTCGGTTTTATTTAGATTGAATTTCTGCATTAATAGGTAAATAAATCACCAGCTATATCTGAGGTATACAGACATCCACATCTGAAAACTGTGATCTTAAGACTAACATTTCTTGGCACACTAATTCTGTGTTTATCAGGATTTGACTGTGAATGCTGGAAATCTGAAATAAAACAAAGCATGTTGGAAATACACAACTCGTCAGTTAGCAGCTGAAAGGGAAAGACAGACTAATGTTTCTGAACAAGAAGGGTTTCATCCAAAATATTTCTGTCCTTGGATGCTGGCAGATCCATTCTGTATTTCCAGCATCATAGTTTTTCCTCTCATCTCTACCATTTGAGGCTTGCCTTCTTTACTGAACACCTCTGTAATGACCCTAGGGTTATTTGTCTGTTTACATGTCTATTTATCAAAGTCAAAGGCTATTGATGAAACAAATATAAGTATCACACAAGGACTGATACAGGGATTATGGGGTGGTGGTTACTGCCTAATTACATTTATCATCCAGACATTGCTCTTATACCAACCAATATAAAGCAAATTTAGTTTTCAACTACAATCTTGTGGGATTCCAGCTGTTGTGCGAAGGTTAGCTCATAAATTAACACAATGCTATTAAAGGTAATGTTTCTCCTAAAGGAGCCCTGTTCACTCAGCAGGAATCTTTCATGCAGCCTCAGTTACTGGCAAAACAGACTCTGAAAACTACAGAATAATGCCACCATGTTGGCTGCCAGGGGAACCCTACACTGCAGCAGATGTTCTACCTGATGCTTTACAATGATCTATTATATTGTCAGAGTGTCACCATTAAACTATAATATCTCAAAAGTCCTGCACTTGATAGTGATACAAATCATTAATGTACTCGGCTGTTCATTTTTTCTTAAGAAAAAGCAGGAGCAATATATATTCTACTGATCTCAAAGAAATTAAGTGGGCTGAGAATCTATCGCCATATGATCAGTAGAATATTGTGTCCCTTCTCCAAATGCAGGCTAACCTAGTTATCAGACTTCTTAATAGGCAGAATAGATGCACAAGTTTGAGCAGTGTAAACATTTGCAACACACGTTTTGCCTTCTAGTGGGCATTTTTAATTTCAACCTGGAATAAAATTGTACCAAATATAAGGGATAATTTTGCGATGGAATAATCAGTTGTGCATTCTCATGACTGGCACATTGCGAGGGGTGCGGTGGGGGTGAGGCAAAACACCAGGAGTATGCCTTGCGCCAACTCTGCGCAGTTTGGATTTTTAAGGCTGGGCTGAGCGGAGATTTTTAAAAATTCATTCCTGAGATATGGGCGTCGCTGGTAAGGCCAGCATTTATTGCCCATCTCTAGTTGCCCTTGAAAAGATGGTGGTGGACCATCTTTTTGAACCATTGCATGTTGACGGCATGGAAGAGGACTTGCTGCACCTTCAAAAATTACTCAAATTTACCCCGTCTGGTGGTTTCCTGAGTTTTACATTGAAAAATCCAACAGCTACTTGGATATATGAGAGGAGGTGTGCCTTTTCCATCTACAATTGGAGGAGTTTGTGCCCAGTGATAAAGTGGTACAGCAACCAATGGTTGACAAAGTGGATGTGCTGTTGCATGAGCAGGGTAGACGCCATTTGGCATTACAGGGAACCGTCCCTTAAGTACAGCAGTGCACCATTCCTGGCAGCAGGTGATGACGAGGCTCAAGGATGTGTACAGGGAGGCCTTTCATTTGATTGTATCCTCTATGTGCCATCTTGTATAAACAGAAAAGTAGATTTGAGATGCTATAAGTTGAAGCAGGAGAAGCATAGTAACATTCGTCTGCAGGTCAACCTGGGGGTCAGTAAATGACTAGGTGTGATGCAACTAGACTGTGCTACAATGACTTGAGATGTGATGCCCATGGAAGATGAAAGTGCAGTGAAGCTTTCAACTGCATGATGCCCCTTGAAGTTGTGCGCTATTGGGTATGCATGAGATGCAACGGAAGAGCTGTAAGTTTGCATGAGGGCTTTGTATAGACAAGCAGTAAAAGTGGAATAGGTTGACAGGCAACACTTAGTTGCATGTAATCTTGGGTTGCCTTATGTTGCCAGATTCTGTAAACAGTGCCATCGTTTTCTGCATTGGTTTTTTAGGTATTGGGGATGGTGTACACATCCTTGAGCCTCGTCACCACCTGCTGCCAGGAATGATGCACTGCTGTTCTTAAGGGACGGTTCCCTGTAATTCCAAATGGTGTCTACCCTGCTCATGCAATAGCACATCCACTTTGCCAACCATTGGTTGCTGTACCACTTTATCACTTGGGCACAAACTCCTCCAATTCATTTTTGCCTGGCATTTCTTCCATCCCTGTCTTGGTATAATAGACAAATATATAAAATTAATTTTGAAGCTTGATCAAACTAAAACAATATTTACCCTTATATGGAACCACTTATCTTTAAGTGCACACATCCCTTTATCTCTGAGCTGCCGGACAGATTTTGCAGATTCCCCATTAGGCTGACTTCCAGTATGAGGCCAAATGTGTGCAGACAGCTATGAATAATTATTCAAATGAGCTTACCCGATAAAATTACAGTTTACTGCACCGTTGGCTACCTTTGTGGCAGCAGCTAGGCAGAATAGTCTAAATTTAGCCTTGACTGTGAAATTGTTGGTGCAATGACTGTTCATTGCCAGCCAGATCGCCATTCTCTGTTTACTAACTGACAAATCAATTTACTAGACAATAATACTCCTTTAAGTAACAAAACATTAAAAATATTAACTCAGTCTGTCAAGGATTACATTTGAGTAACGCCCAGTCACAAAGGTCAAGAAAAAGGAGTAAAGACCCATTTCGCTGTCAGCCTTGGCTCAGTGGTAGCATTCTCGCCTCTGAGTCAGAAGGTTGGAAGTTCAAGCCTCACTCCAGAGACTTGAGCACATAATCTAGGCTGATAGTTCAATACAGTATTAAAGGAGTGTTACGCTGTCATAGGTGCCATCTTTCAGATGAAATGTTAAACCGAGGCACCATCTGTCCTTTCAGATGGATAGAGACAATCCCTGTGGCACTAATCGAAGCATACTGGTGTCCTGGCCAATATTTATCCCTCAGCCAACGTCACTAAAAGAGATTATCTGGTCGTTTATCTCATTGCCGTTTGTGGGATCTTGCTGTATGAAAATTAGCTGCTGCATTTCCCTACATTAAAACAGTGACTACATTTCAAAATTTCTGCATTGGGTGTGAAGTGCCTTAGAACATCTTGAATTCATGAAAAGCACAATAAAAATTAAGGTTCTTCCTTTCTTTCTTTTGATGTTGCCCCAGGATTTGCAGGGTCCCTTTGAGGGGGGTTGAAGCCGGGCCTTGTGCCTACAGCACGCCCAGGCCTGAACATCTGATGTTAATGAAGTGGAGGGGGCTCCCAGACTCTCGCCACTATTTCCCATTCTACCATTGGTTGGGTGCCCACTTTCAGGACCGCTTAAAGAAGCAATAGGCTTGACATTTGTCTTGGACAGTAGTGCAAGATGGGCGATAACACTTCAGCAGTCCATTTTACACAATGCCCAATGTAATTTTCCTTTGATTTATTAATGTTTTAACTGGGCTGTCGATGCGTTATCGCCCAAGGCAAATTTCACCCCCTCCGTGTTGACTAATGCCGCAATCCCCACAGACCAAAAGTTTATGTCAGTCCTAGAGAAATGAAAGGGGCATGATAAGTTCTTGTCTGTCCCTGCCCAGAACAACTATAGGGCCTTCTAGCTATTATTTTCTCTAGGAAAGTCAGCCCTACAAATGTGCCATGAAGTTTAATTACTTGATTTCAAACTGAAGAGAACCATAATAGAAATCTCACAATTAAACAAGAAAAGGTTCTTTATTAATGTGCTTTAGCTAGCTGTTGAAAATAAACAAAGGGACACTGTAATTGGTCTTGAAGCTTGTATGAATGTAATAGCTTGATAACTCTACACAGACAGAATAATGGTAATTTTCTAACGTTGTGCTCTTGATGTATGATATATGTTCTTGGTGGGTGAGGCTCCCTACCAGGAGTGCTAAGTCGGAAATTCATTTGTTAGCAAGCCTGCTATCTGCCCTGAATAGGGAGAGTTGCTCCTCTCTCTGTTTCTTTCTCCTAAAACCATCACTGAGAAGTGACAAAATGTATCAAATTTTGAGCTGTAGTTGGATAGTATTTTCATTGGTGATGTTATCACATCATGTGATAGATTTTGTATCATCCAGGCGTCTGATGGTACCTGTTTAGCTGACAGCATTTATCAAGACACTTATATAAACATCATTATCCTATGTTTTTCCACAGTCATATTTTAATTATAATTTATAGAAAGGCAAGATTTTAGATTTACTAACACTCCAAGTACTAACTGCCAGTCTATACAAAGACTTTCACTGACCCAGAGACGGGACTGGCCCGGAGCTCGAACGCCTGGTAGCTTGGGTGGGGCTTCAGCCGTTAACGCGTGTCTTTTCTTTCCTTCCCCTCCCCTCTCATAGTTCATTCCTGCCATACACTTGTGACATTTCCAATAACCCTCTGCTACTTCACCCAGATAGCCATTCCTCTTGTAGAGCCTAGACAGTGACTCCATGTTCCACATCACAGCTCCACTATGTGAAGTTTAAGATTACTAGGATGCTACCGGGACTTGATGGTTTGACTTACAGGGAGAGGTTAGACAGACTGGGACTTTTTTCCCTGGAGAGTAGGAGGTTAAGGGGTGATCTTATAGAAGTCTATAAAATAATGAGGGGCATAGATAAGGTCGATAGTCAAAATCTTTTCCCAAAGGTAGGGGAGTCTATAACGAGGGGGCACAGATTTAAGGTGAGAGGGGAGAGATACAAAAGGGTCCAGAGGGGCAATTTTTTCACTCAAAGGGTGGTGAGTGTCTGGAACGAGCTGCCAGAGGCAGTAGTAGAGGCGGGTACAATTTTGTCTTTTAAAAAGCATTTGGACAGTTACATGGGTAAGATGGGTATCGAGGGATATGGGCCAAGTGCAGGCAATTGGGACTAGCTTAGTGGTATAAACTGGGCGACATGGACATGTTGGGCCGAAGGGCCTGTTTCCATGTTGTAACTTCTATGATTCTATGATTCTAGTTTACATACCAAGTCCTTTAGTTTTTCTCTTGTAGTTTATCAAAGCTGCTTAATTTCATTTTGTTACAAATGGAACTGTAAGTTTGTGTTTTTGTCCTTTCATGGTATTTCATATTCCCCGTATGAACGTGACCCTTTTCATTTTAAACCCAATAATTCACCTGATGTACTTTATTTTGCCAAACTGATTGTTGTGAGGAGGAATTTCTCAAATACGTTGCTTCAGGTAGAGGGACAGTGCAGCTAACCTGCACGCATATCGGATGCTCCACCCCAAGTCTTATCTCCAGTGCATGACATTCCACTGGTGTGCTCCTATACTGGTTGATTTGGCCAGAGTTGGTCCTTGGAGATCTGTCTAGGGAGATGGGCACCTTTTAAGCATGTTTCCTCATGTGTGCAATGCTTTTGCTTCACTTGTAATGGAGTATCGATTGCTGCTCACTGTGATTTTTTAAAAAACTTATTAGAAGATTTCCTGAGGTGTAGTTCACAGTGAGTCAGGGAATATGTTATTTTAGGCTACGTAACATGCTCTATACACGGCCACTGATTTATAGTAATTGAATAAGTTAAACTGTGTTTCTAACACACAGTATTGGCAATACTTTCAGGTTTGAATTATGTGATTATATCTATATATTCAGAAATTTTAAATCAGTTATCTTGATTATTATTTTATTTTTGTTTAGCTATGTAATAATTTTTTTGTCTTATATTTTTAAAACCTAGGATACACAGCAAGATGGTAAGGAAGATTTCTCAGGTTGCAGTAGGTAGGAGGCATACAGCAATACTGGGGAATGGGGGGGTGGGGTGGGGAGGTTCATATGATTTGGTCATGTTGGGAGATTATTCCTGGGGTGTTGTGATCTAGGAGTGGTGTTCCAGGACTCTAGAAGTGGTGGGAGAGGGCTGTTGTGGTTTGGCAGTGGTGGAAGGATGTTCCAGGAGTTTGGAAGGATTTCAATGGGAGTTGTGAGGTGTGGGAGCATTGTTGAAGGGGGATGCTGGGTGGGCAATACTGGTTCTGGAAGGAAGGATTTAGGGCTGATGAGAATTGAGGGGGGATAGAATCTTGGACTAATTTGGGGATCCTGGGATCTGGCAATTTGAATGGGTCTGGTATGTGGAAGGAATGAGCTAATTAGAGGTAAGATTAAGAAATAGTGTCAAAAATAAAATATTGAAGCATAACAAAAAAGTGTGACAGACTGGTATAAAATGGCATGATGGAAAAATCTAAACAAAGAAGTGCTTCAGGAATTGAGTGATGCTAGCATAAGCTCAATTGTTAATTTTAAGTCTAAGACTGTTAGATTTTTGTTAACCAAAGGTATTAAGGCATATGGGGCTATGGCGGGTATATGGAGTTAGGTCACAGATCAGCCATGATCTCATTGAATGGCAGAACCGACGCGAGGGGCTAAATGGCCTATTCCTGTTCCTATGTACACTTACAGGAAGTGCACATTGTATACAAGACTTTTAATAGATTATAAAAACAGAAAATGCTGGAGAAGCTCAGCAAGTCAGGCAGCATCTGCAGAGGTAGAACACTTGCTGAGCTTCTCCAGCATTTTCTGTTTTTATTTCAGATTTCCAGCATCCGCAATATTTTGCTTTCAATAGATTATAATAGGTAGATGCATTTCCCTTGCCATGGCATGAGGTGGCAGAAAACTCAATAATAAACTGTTAAAATATGAAGCTTATTGATGACTGGTTGCAACAGTACTTTCAAAATTGGAATCTGCATTTGCTGGAATAAAATTCTCCTCTTCCTAAAGGCTGTAACGGTCTAAAGTGAATTCGGGCAGTCTCAATTTAGTTTTCAATGATTATGCATCCATAGAATAAAATTGGCCATAACATGGCATTGATGGGGACTAAACTGCCAATCTAACACAGGGCAACCATAAGGACAGCTGGGATGGGAACTGGAAATGCGACACTGATGCTTAAGTGGATTGTTTTGGCAAAATAGAAGGAACTTTACACTGACTCTCACCAGTGCTATATCTCCCTGATGCTGACAGGGGCCAAAAATGGGGAGAGTGTTTCATTCACTCCCCAGCATAGACCTCTAGCATTTTGAAGAGTGCAATTTTTTTTTTAAATCACTGGATAAGAATACCTTTTAGTAATTTGACAGTTAATACTTTTTCCAGTGTGTAAGCAGGTTATATCTAAGCGACATATAACATACATATGGCAATCTTTTTATACAAGACTACTGGAATACAAGAGTCAAGTTTCAAAAGTTTTTAAAAGGAAAGGCTACAGGTATTCACTAGATCATTGCATATGTGTATGCCAAACAGATGTTGTTCCACAGGTGTGCATTCTAGAATTATTTATTTGGAAAGGACGTTGTCACCTCATGAAGGATATTTTGGGCAGCAGCAGTTCTGGGAACAGACTGCTTTGAAAACTCTGTCATGCTGACTGCCAGGAAAATTTGCTCTGTAATCTGAAAATCTGCCGCAGTATCAAATAGTAAAATGCTTTTTTTTTATCCCCTGTATTTTTATCTTCCTCCCCTATCCCCCAATTTGCTTCCCTCCTCTTCTCCTAAAGGCACCCACTCTTTGTTGGATGATGGTGCCATTGGCATCAATCGTCTTCTGATATCACACATAACGGTGCTCAGAAATGGGAACCCTCCCCCTCCCTACTCCCCGCCATCTCACCCAGGGTTGCTGAGCCCCATTGTAGCAACTATACCACTGTCCCAACTGAGATCTACCAACTCAGAACAAAATAGAGATCAAGTCTAGGGCATCACTGGTTTCCATATGCAAAACTCTCCGAGGTCTTATGCCACTGGTGGGGCCTCGCATGCAGCAGGCAGCTCATCAGGAATCACATGTGGATTATCAGTAAGTCACGGGGATGCACCTTCAATTTTCTGATATGTTGCCCACTGGTGAGCGACACCCTGTCTCGGTAAGTTTTGCCTTATAGCGTAGCTGAGCCAGTGGGGAACATTTTGTACCTTCTTGAATGAAAATGAAAATTTCCATTTTATAGCACTGTATATATATTTTTTTCCAATTATAAACATGATAAATTATCTTAAAAATGCTTACCATGATGAGGTGGGGCATGATTTTAAAAGGAAAAAACGGGTGGGTTGGGGGCGGGCGGGGGATGGGGGGAATCAAAATCGCTGTTTTTGGGAGCGGGCAGACATCCCGGCTGGAACCCGCACATTTTTGAATGAGACTCAGGCAAATCTGTGTGTGTGCGAACAGCAGACACCAGGAAGTCCCGCCCCCACTTAAATCCAGTAGGCTGATAATTAAAGGAGTAAATGTACCTCATTGAGGTACTTAAGGTAGTTTATTTTTTGTGCGTTGGATCGTTAAAAAGATTTAACTTGGCGGCTTTCCCATGGCTTCCGATCCACGCCTGGTAAAACCAGGCAGGAAAGGCCGGATCAGTGAAAAATCAACTAAATAAATTAAATAAAATTACATTCATATTGCAAACAAATTAAATAAACGTACCTTAAAAAACAATGTTGCCTGGACCTCCCCACCACCCCCACTCTGATCCCAATGTCTGATGTCTGCCCTCTGATCCCGATGTTTGATACCTTCACTCTAATCTTTGCTCCCCACCTCCACCCCTCCGATCTCTATCACAACCGTCGATGAGGTCTCTCTCTCCCTCCCACCCCCACAGGATGTGCCTCCTGTCGGCAGTCAGCCTGTCAATCAGGCTGGCTGCTGGGTGCGAAACCCGGAAGAGGCTTTGATTGGCCTCATTAGGGTCGCGATTGCCCACCTACTTCCCTTCTGGGTTTGGCGTCCGCAAATCCCCCCCCCCACCCCAGACACTTCCCGCCGGCATATTAAAATTGTGCCAATGGTCTTTATGAATGAGGCTCTAAAAACTCCACTTTTGGCTTTGACCTTACATTTGCAATCATTTAGATAATTTCACCATTCGAAAACAAGTGCTTAATCACTGTCTAAGTGTCCTCACTCCTTCAGATTGCTAATATGAAAATATGAGTAATAGTTAATGTATGCCAGGAGGAATCTAGCCAAGCTTCTTAATATTATTCTCTGAAATATTTTCGGAGGATCATCCAACTGCATTTCAGAAACCTGACCATCAACTTATAATGGGGGAGGAAAATAAAAATGATAAAAGTTTCCAGTTCTATGACTAACTACTTTATTCTCCAATATACTTTTAAGACAAAAATGTACGCGATCCCCTTCCACCTGTGAGGGAGGCTGGGGGGGCGTAGGGACTTGCATGCACCAGGCAGCTTATTGTGAAATCATAGGTCTGCTGCCCACGATTTTCCATCCATTGAAATCAGAGGATGGAAAATTGCAGCAGGTGCACCCCCAGTTTTCTGATAAGCTGCCTGCTGTATCCCTATGGCAAAGCTGCAGACTGTAATCAGGCCACAGCGTTACTGATGCAAGGATGACACAGATCGAGTCTGTCCTGTTGTTTTTTTCTCTCTCCTGGTGAATTCCTTTCATGTCATCCTTTCTGCCGACTAAATATCCTCTGAACTGCAGCACATTGCAGCCATTAATCATACTCTCTCCAATGGCCCAGTGCCATGTCCTCCAGTGGAACACACCACAAACCTCTGGGTCACAGACGCTGCTCTAACTTGGTGGATACTAAAACATTCACATGACATTTCTAGCTGAAAGGAAAATGAATACTTCAGCACTGTGCAAAACATCTGCTGTTTGTTTTCTGGAACACAAGTGATGTGTATTCTGAAGCATGGATTTGCAAACCCTCTATACAATTAAGAGAGCGATGTTAACAGCCATTACAACAGAGTGTGTGTTTTCATATATGTATCTCACATTTAAGAAAGAAAGACAGACAGGCAGACAAATGTGTATTTACATGGTACCTTATCACATTGACAAAATCTCAGAGTCCTTCACACAATTAAATTACTTATTACAGTACAATGACTCTTGTTTATTAGGCAAAGCATATGTACATGTACAGGTACTACTGTGTGCATATATTTGCATATGTTTCTATGCAAATGTATATGTATAGATGTGTATATGTGCAGAAGTGCCCACTTCAGATTCTGGTCAATAGTAACCCCACCATCAACATCTTGGGGGTCACCACTGACCAGAACTTTAACTGGACCAGCCATACCAATGTTGTGGCTACAAGAACAGGGCAGAGGCTTGAGTGCTTCATACTGAGTGGCTCACCTCCTGAACCCTCAAGGACTCTCCACCATCTACAAGGCTTAAGTCAGGAGTGTGATAGAATACTCACTGGTCACCTGGATGGGTGCAGCTGCAACAGAACTCCAGAAACTCAACATCATCCAGGACAGAGCAGTTTGCTTGATTAGTGGCCCTGCCACTGAAGTCAATACTCACCCCATCTGTCACTGGTGCACAGTGGCTGTACTGCAGCAACACAGCAAGGTTACTTTGACAGCACCTCCCTCCCATGCGACCTCTACCACCAAGAAAATCAAGAGCAGCAATGTCGAGAGAACACCATCACTTCCAAGTTCCCCTCCAAGTCACACACCATCCTGACTTTGACATATATTGCCATTCCCTCATTGTTGCAGAGTCAATATCCTGGAATTCCGTACCTAACATCATTGTGGGATCACCATCACTCAAAGCCTAAGCAACTCCAGGAGAAGGCCCACCGCCACCTTCTCAGGGTAACTAGGAATGAGCAATAATTGAGGCCAGTGTCTCAGATCCCGTGAAGAAATAATTAAAAAAAACTAAATTTGGAATGCAGTACATTTTCAGGATTTTCTGTTCTCATTTCAGATCTCTAGCATTCATGGTTTTTGTTTATATAGAGTTTACAGATATATCCAAGAGGTAATCCCGATATGTCCAGTTGTATTTCTGGCAGGGAGATCCAGAAGTTTTCCCCCTTATCAGCTACAACTTCCAACAGCATGCATCAGATAAGGGGGTTGGGGGGAAGTGTAATACCTTCTAATGAAAAACAAGAGAATGCCTGTTTTCCTCACAAAAAAGGACCGATGCCTAATGGAATTGCAGGAATGCACCGCTAAAAAAAACCATAATTCCTGAGAATGCAATTTTGTTAGCGGGTCATTAATTAGAGAAAAATGGGCATTCTCTCATTTTTCATTAAAAGAGGACTTCCATCCCAGTGCATAACCTTATTTCCCTGCATTTCGATTTGTGATGTGGTCATTTGTTTTTCAGTTCCATTAACCAAAAAATATATCTAATCACCAAATTGCTTCAAATAATAGTTAAATTATGCACATACTGAAAATTCATTTAAGATGGCATAATTGTGATTATATAAAGTATCAGGTAATAGTTATTAGTTAAGAAATAATGCATATATGATATCAAGAGCAATTATTTCATTATTAGCTGATCATCCACAATTTTTTCTATAATTTTCTCCTAAAAAGTACAATGAGGTAATTAATGATTGTTCCTTCTGTTTACTTAGCCTTGACAAAATTGGTGAAAAGAGGCTCAAACTGTAGAAACTACTGCTTACGGAGTTATTTTTATCTTGAAGTTAGATTTGGTCAACAGACAGGTTTTTTGTGATGTGCCATTGTAGCTTTTATACAGTCCTACTTGTGCAGCTCAACACTGAAGGCTGACTGCTCTTGTGACATGAGCTGCTATAAAAACATGATTAATAATCAATTTTGTGATACATAATGAGCATATTTGGTCAGACACTGAAGCTTTTACTGTCAGGGTACGAAGAAACCATATGAGATTCAGGAGACACTGCAGCATCACATAACATCCATCATTTGCAAGGTAACTGCCTTTCCTTAAAGTCACTCAGGCAGAAAATGAACAGCTGCCATAGCTGTTGATAAGAAAGCTACCTTCTCCTCACTGTTGTAATAAGCACTCTTTTGCTATGCCTTTATTGAGTAATATCAGAATGCACAGTTACATTAACCTAAATAGAAAAAATCACAATCAATATGTGAAAACCAGCACTTTGTTTTCGCACAAAACTAGTTAAATGTTTTTAGTAAAGACGTGCGTGTGTAAAATTGAGATTCGGGATTTTACTCCCTTTTATGACAAAATCAATCACAACTACATTCATGATATTTAACGCTTTTCTAAAACCATATAAATCTAAACACGCTTGAAGGAACAGATATATAGTTCCATGCAATAATTTGGTTCTGATGTTGGAGAGACATGTATATGAGGTGATATGGTGGTGGCTCAGAACACTGTCACTTTGACACTGAGCACCATGGACTGATAGCATATGGACTCATACCTCCCCCCAGACTCACTGTGATTCCAATAAGGCAAGTTCACAATCTCAATTCCACTGTCAACAGGAAATAGAGTTCTGATAAGTGGACGTCCTTCTACTGGGGAATGGTGTGATGTAGCAGGGGGCCAAAACGAGTAAGAAACAAGAAAGTAAAATACTTTAAAAGTAATATGAAAAGGAATTAGGGGTGAAATTCAACTTCAGCTGGGGCGCAAAACAGGTGGTGGCTCGTTACGCACCCCACCCGATCTTCCTTTCCATCGATGGGTGGCCGATCCACCAACGCCCATTTTGCGACCCCACTGAAGCTGAATTTTGCCCCCCGTACATTTAGGTCTGTATGCAACTCATCTACAACTTGAAAGGCCACGGAGTTCAGTTTATTCTGTCAGCTCAGCAAAGAGAAAACAAACAGAAAACCACATATGAGAATTTATCTGAGCTGTTGGAGAAAGAATTATGATCCTCCTTGCTTGAATATTTTTCACACCAACTATTACACACTTGCGCAAAAGAAAATCAATATTATGACAACAGTCTGAAATGATCTTCCGAACATATGCTTGAGCGAACGGTGGATAAAGTAAGTGCGAGGGGGGATTTAGTTCTTAAAGAGGAATGTTATGCCATTTACACTTTAATCAACCGAAATGATTCACTCACAACACAATCTTCTGTGGAGTGATATGGACCACGTTCTGCAGTGCTTTGTAAACAAAAAATTCTATGGAAAAATGGATCTCTTTCATACAATATATTTTCTTATAAATTATACCACTATCAATAATTTGTTGCTCTACAGTTACATTGTAAAAACTTCAGCAAAATATTAGCATGTTAAAGAAAATGAAACTTTTGTTTGAACCAGAATTCTCGAAAAATTTTTACAATTCAGCTACAGCGCAAAAGCGGAGTACAGTGATTTCTTCTTTCCCTGAGTCAATTGTACAAAGAGGATTCAATAGGGGTGATTTTAACTCCCTCTGTCTGGTGGAAACATGGCGGTAGTGGAGTTAAAATTGAGATGCTCAACTTACTGCCCATTCCCACTCCACTGTCATTTTAACTAGGGCCTTCTGATGGGTGACCCAAGCTGAATCAGGTGGGAGCCTCATGAATCCATGTAAATTGGTGGCCTATGATGTACATGGGCCTAACTGTGTCTGGCCTTGGGTCAAAGATTCTGAATGACCTCGTGCGTTCAGAGCCTCCACCTGTCCCTTACAAGGGCATCAATACAAGAGGGTGGAGCTGGGCCCAGGGACGCTGAATGTCAGAGTTAATGCATCCTGGACCTTCTTATGATCAACACGGGTACTTTTAGTTAGTCTAGGCATACCAGTTGATCCACCGGCAGTTGTGGGGCCCACCTGGGAATTCAGGCCGGGATTGAGGCCTCAATTCCTAAAGATCTGTGCACTGAAGTTTTTCCTGCTTTTTTTTTGAAGTGGCCCCTTAAGTAAAATCTTCTTCCTGGGGCAGGAACCCGGCACTTCCCCCAGCCAGAGAACCTTTTCAGTGATGCGGGTCACCCCAGATGCACCCTAGCCTGCCGAGGGCATGCGAATTTGGTAACCTTCCCACGACCCTGGCAGGATCAGCAGCAATAGTCAGGTTTGGGCACTTACGCAGACGTGCACTGCCCCGTGGATTTTCAGAGCTACAATGTTTAAATATTTAGGGTATAAAGATGTTGTCTAGAAAACAATTCTGTTTGACATCATTAAATAACTAACAGTGCAGGTTATGGTAACATCTTCAGGTGAAGCATTCAAGCAGGAGCCTTTCTGCAGTGAGAAAATATTTATGCCTCACTCTCAATGAATCTGTCTGCAGAGTCCACTGCACTTGTTCTCACAGGACTATGAATTGGGTTGCAGTTAAACGAGAATTGATGAGCTAAGAAGTGACCAAACAGAACTGCTGTGAATGCACATGAAAACAAGGAGATATTACATTCTGAATAAGCCTCCTAAGAGCAATCAAGACCTTTTGAAACATCAGCAGACAGAACCCCATTTATAATCTCTCAGACTGCAATGCATTCATTGCACTTTTTCACTGGAATATTTGGAAGTAAAGCTTTATGAAGTTACTACATTGAACACTTGAAACTGCTTTTGCTCAAAAATGGTCAAATGTTAGCCTTGTTTGTCTATTCTATATTGCATTATGAAGGCAGACATATAACATGAGCATATAGAATAACTAGAATTATAGAATCATACAGTAGAGGAGGATGGCATTCGGCCCAATGTGCCTGTGCTGGCTCTTTGAAAGAGCTATCCAATTAGTCCCACACCTCTGCTTTTTCCACATAGCCCTGCAATTTTTCCCCTTCAATTATTCATCCAATTCCCTTTTGAAAGTTGCTATTGAATCTGCTTCCACCACCCTTTCAGGCAATGCATTCCACTACCTAAAACTAATTCTTTTGACAAGAGTAAATATACACACAATGCCTTGCAACTTGTTTGTTGGTTTCCTGGTATGACATTTACCATAAATTTCACAACTGAACTACCGACAAACAACTTGCTCCATGATGTCAAGCCATTAAAAATTTATATCATGTATTCAAAGGGCTACGAACAAATTAAGGTGCCAAATATGTTGTATGGTTTCTCATGAATAAACCTAGTTTTATTCTTACAGGGGACAATATACGGGGAGACAAAGAAATTGATAATGGTTTGTACTCTTCATTTTTAAAAAAATCATCAGCTGTTAGAAAGGTATATTATTGAATACAGTACAGTGAAAGAGGCTGAAGGTTCGCCACCATAACCTGAAGACTGGGGCTAGTACTTCTGAAATCTGAGTGGAATCAATAATATTTTTTGAGGTGAACAATTTGGGAATTTGAAAGATAATTAGTGGCACGATCAGAAGTTTAATTGAAAGTGCTGTACTACACAGGAAGATGTACACAACAGCGATAGATTTTCCTCTGACTTGCGCCCGGGGAATGCTTAGTTCCCAGGCGCACTGAAGAGGCAATAGGGATGCAGACTCATTGCTGTTCAGCAGCAGCCAGAAGGCCCAGCTACCAGTGGCCAGGAGCATAGGTACAGATCTCTCAGGCCTGCAGCTGCACTCCTGTTTCTGCCGCCAACTCCCCACTTATTCCCAGCACAAGGTCCTGCCAGGTGGGCACCTGGATAATGCAAATAGCCTGGGCCAGGAAGTTTGGATTCATTAGTCCTTCATCAGGGGTAGCACACCTCCTGTATGCTTTGGCTGTCAGATGCACAGCTGTGTGTGTAGGATGGGGAGGGGGGAGGTAGGAGGAGGTTGGTGGTGTTGAGAGAAAAAATTACCCTCACATTACTAAAAGGGTAACATTTTAATAGTTCAGCACTGATGTTGATTAAAACATAGCTTCATTTAAATATTAAATTATTAATGGTTTGAAGCGTATTTTTGTCCAGATATAATTGGATTTTAACGGCTGCTATTCTATGGGGCTGTACAGCAAGGTCAAAATGTTCCAATGTTCACATATGCAAATCTGTTTTACTTTAACTTCTGCTTCACATTTATTATTGGCTATTTGTTTCCAAAGTGCCAAAAATAAATGGACACATATTGCACCTTTTATAAATTACATTTTATGATTCTTGTGACAAGCTGACACAAATGGCATTCAGGATTCCTGCCCTATTAAAGACAAAAGTCTGTACATACTGATGGCCTTTTTAAATTTCCATCATGTAAAAGGGTTAAATAATGTCCTGGCTTGGAAGGAAACCCTATTACTGCCACCAATCTGAGACCATGGTGATACTTAAGTCCATACTGACTCTTCCTATTGCCATTTGATGTAATAAATGTCTAACTATATCGCTGCCTTAATCAATGGTAAAAGTGAAGGAGGGAATAGATTTGGGGTTTTGTTATGGATGGAGTGGTGCTATATTGAAAAGTTAAAATGATAACTCTGGCATAATCTTGCTCTGTGCACCTACGCTGTGATAGTGCCAGCCCCCTAAGATGTTACCATCTTTCAATTATTTTTACAAGACCCATCTCCTTGTTATAGCAGTCTCCTGAAGCATTTTCTTGTTATACCACCTATTACTTCTGGGGAGTCCAGAACCAGGGGTCACAGCCTCAGGATATGGGGTATGCCATTTAGATCCGAGATGAGGAGAAATTTCTTCACTCAGAGGGTGGTGAACCTGTGGAATTCTCTATCACAGAAGGAGGTGGAGATGAAGTCATTAGATGTATTCAAGAAGGAGATAGACATATTTCTTAATGCTAAAGGGATCAAGGTATATGGGGAAAAAGTGGGAACAGGGTACTGAGTTAGACAATCAGCCATGATCATTTTCAATAGTGGAGCAGGCCCGAAGGGCCGAATGGCCTACTCTTGCTCCTATTTTCTATGTTTCTATGTTTCTATTATGCCAAAAAAAACACACTCAACAAATTGTTTGACTGTGACACATTCAGTGCCCTTAATGCTTGCAAACTCTAATGGATTTTAAAAAACCTAACCGTGTGCCAATCGGCATTAGATGCGTCATTTTGGAGCTGTGTTTAATTTTCCTCAATTAAATGAAGTTTAATATTTACCCCAGTGAATATGTGGGCAGCTCAGAAGTCAAGCAGCTTTAATGATTAAACTCTTTCATCCCTAAGGTTATAATTGTGCATATGGTCAGCAACTATGCACAAGAAGTGAATTCCAAAATTCCCTGTTATCATTCATTGTACATGGGGCTATCATCTACTCATTACATCAGATTTCCTGCATGCCAAATCTATTCAACCCCTTGGGCAAAATTTGGAAGAGAAACTTGAAATCTAAACTTACCACATCCACAATGCCTTTTTGGAAACCTAGTTTTGTAATTTAGCACTATAATTTTATGTCCAAACATCATTTAATTTCATACTGTGCTGTGGTAAATATATGTTATAGGAATATGTACTGCAATAAAGCCTGTATTTAGTAAATGCACTAACCTCTCATGCATCTCAATAGGATGTGAGCCCTGATCATTGCACAAAAAATTATGGAACTGTAATTGTTTGATGAGTTAACAAAAAATGAGTATCACAAGAGTGTATGACAAACAGTCAGGGTTCAAAATCCAATAATCATACTGTAAAAAACATAAAAGTCTAGCTAGCACACAAGCCAATGCTGTCAATTCACACAGAGGAACAATGGTAGCAACACCAATCCATAAAAGACTTGCATTTATATAGTATCCTATCTCATCTTTCAGAAACCTCAATTCACCTCACATTCAATTAATTACATTGCAGTGACTTGTTAAGTATTCATTTTTTCCAATATAAATATAATTCACCAATCACTTTGAACCAAACAACTACAAAAAAGTGGCTGACTTTCTTTTCTGATAACTGGGAATTTATATTTTTCAATAAAATGCTGTTCTTTGAGTAATATCTTTTAAGGCTAGGAAAGAAAAAATAGTGTTATACATTAAAATGGCACAATACCAAAGCAAAGCCTTAAGTTAGTTGGCCATCTGTTGTATAAAGACAATGTCAAACTGCATGTTCTTTACCGATATTAGGAAGTAAAATAGCCACTTACATCCCACACTCTAAATGCAGTGTACAGAGGACTCTTTTATAAAGTAAGAAGGATATTGACTCTGTAAGCAACATACAAAACACACGTTTTCAGCCGCAAGCCAATTTTTAAGTTAGATAATTGGAACAAACTCTCATGTTTTCTCCCATTCATTTCACTAAGTCCACGGGAGAAAAAGTAATATTAAAAAAACTGAAAGTCACCAAAATTGCAGAGGAGGTCGCTGACTGTCCTCATTATGTACTACAAAAGTCAGCATTCACAGGGCAAATTCAGGAACTGCTAAACAGAAAAGCTGAATTATACCCATCGAGGGAAATAATAACTGTGACCAGTTAAACTACCGAGCCAAAAAACATCAGTGACAGACCGATCTCGATGGGCTGCCCCCACTTGTCGACCCTGTCAAGCCCCTCAACCTCCATTCGACATTTACATTTATCTTTTCAAGCAAATTTACCTACACTGAAACATGAGTAATTTTACAAATTTGAACTTCCAGCATGGATCACAAATTGGAAATTCAGGCGTGGAGGTCACTGGGTCTCATGGGATGTTCTGTCCATTAAAATTAATGGGTAGGAAATACTGTGGGGCCCAGTGACCTCCGTGACTGAATTCCTCATACACGCTCCCGGCAGGAGCATGAATTGGAAAATTTTCCCTGCAGTCTTTTAACAATACAGTTTCACAATCTAATAAATGGATCGTTGAAGATACAGAAATTACATGCTTTGCAGTGGCATCTCACTGTTTTTGTTTCCTAGGGAAAAGAACAACTTTTTAAATTTTGTGACATTTAAAGCAAAATTTATGGAATTATTTTACTTTTTTTTTACTAGATTATCTGAATTCTTATAAGGTCATTTGGATTTAATCAAATAATGACCTTGTCTAATTTTCACATTTCATTTTATCCCATTACAATTTGCTCAAAAAGTTTGTATTTTCCAAATATATTTATTGAAAAGGAAGTCAAATATTGCAATAACTGAATTCTGTTTTGTTATATTGAATTTAGTACAAATAAATATCCACAAACAACATTGTTTTTCTTTGGAAAAAGGTGGACTATAATATGTTGGAAGCTTTGCTACCCATATGGCTTGAAGTAGGGTCATTGTTTAATGCAGCAATGCCTGGCTTGAACATTCTTATGGAGCCTGCAGACGACCAAGGTATGAACCTGCAAGTCAATGTAGGATCCACTGTATGTGGGTTACAAAGAAGTCACATAATTAGGCATCTACTGCATTATATTTTCTGGTAAGAAAGTCACATACATTGATGTTACAATTCGAGTGTCCTGGAGATACTTTTTTTCTGCTGGCTGATGGAAGAAACCTCTTGCATAGGTAAGCCTCTATAAATTAAAACATGATCTTCTACGTAAGGCAATCCGGGATATAATGTGCCTGGGTGAACAATAAACCCCTTATCCTCCTGATGATCTCACTGCAAATAGTACAAAATTCTTTATATTCTCCAAGTTTCACCAACTGACGGGCAAAAAATATTCTGTTAGATCATATGGGGGTTATGTTGGATAACCCCTGAAACCGGGCGCGGGGGTCGCGATGCACGATTAACCCATGCCCGTAACATTCATGCTGCCTGGTGATTTACCAAATTGCTGCGGTGCAGCCAGCGCTACCTGTGCTGTTGAGTAGCTGCTCACCAGCAGGGGGCCCAGATATCGCAAATGGCTAGCACTGCCGAAAGGCAGCCTGGACCTCTTAAAGAAGGAGCTGAAGGAAGTGGTGGAAGTCAATTGGGAAGTGAATCTGTGCAGCAATATAGTGCAGCATGGTGACGATGGGACCTCTGGAATTTTTAATGAGTAACAACTGGGCTGCTCAACGTTTGCGGGACTCTGATATTTGCAAAATATAAGATACGGGTCCGCAAGGTGTCTGAACGGAGATCGGAAATCGCACACAAAAAACACAGATTCAGGTCCCGTCCCTATGTTGAAAAGCTATTGAGTTATTTTAAAACATTGAATAAAGGTTGCACGTTACTAAATCCCATATCCTCCAATCTGCACGCCAGGCCTCAATCTGAGTTTGTACTGGGCCTGCGAGAGAGCGTATGCCAAAGTTCTCTGATGATGCACTACAGGCCTTGGTGCAAGAGGTGGACAGAAGGAGGGGCATCCTGTGTCCACAGGGTGGGGGGTGGGCAAGAGGCCCTCCAGACATATGCTCCCGAGGCAGTGGGAGTGCCAGTCGCGTAGCACCACGAACATGGATGCAGTGCAGGAAGAAGTTCAATGCTTTAACACGAGCGGTCAAGGTGAGTGAGGTCAACTGTCAAGTGGCATCTCCTACCAACTGCACCTCTAGCCACATCCACTGCTCCACGCACCATCCCGACTTGGAAATATATCGTCATTCCTTCATCGCCGCTGGGTCAAAATCCTGGAACTCCCTACCTAACAGCAGTGTGGGAGAACCTTCACCTCATGGACTGCAGCAGTTCAAGAAGGCGGCTCACCACCACCTTCTCAAGGGCAATTAGGGATGGGCAATAAATGCCGGCCTCGCCAGCGACGCCCACATCCCATGAACGAATAAAAAAAACGACACCATCCATCACCCACATACTAATAAATTATTTCAATCAGTACTCAACTCTTCCAATCAGATGTTTCATCTCACCCTCACACATTACCACAGATATAAGCCGCACACCCACAACTCACAGGTCACACACACTGGCAGCTATTCAACCATGAAAGCCACATCACCCAAACATCTTGCAGGACACTCACCGACACAAGGCCCACTTTCTTGCAGGAGAAGGTGGCGCAGAACAGGAGGCAGCAAGTGGCAGTGGCTCTGTGGAATATGAACCTGCTGTCCTCTCTCAGGATGACAGCATTCCTGTCCCACCCCTGCCACTACGCCACTGCCCTTGCTGTTGCCTGTCAGATAGCCAGCCCACTACCTGTACAGTATTGGAACTTTATTATGGGAACATAGAAAGATAGGAATAGGAGTAGGCCATTTAGCCCCTCGAGCCTGTTCCGCCATTCAATGAGATCATGGTTGATCTGTGACCTAATTCCACATGCCCGCCTTAGCCGTATATCCCTTAATACCTACGGGTTAACAAAAATTTATTAATTTCAGATTTAAAATTAACTATTGAGCTCGCACGATTGCTGTTTGTGGAACAGCATTCCAAACTTATACCATCCTTTGCATGTGGAAGCGTTTCCTAACTTCACTCCTGCAAGTCCTGGCTCTAATTTTTAGGCTATGTCCCGTAGTCCTAGTATTCAAGTGTAGGAGACCTCCAAAAACAAATGCATCAGGAGCCAGAAGCAATAATCCAGCAACTAGCTTGTAACTCCTGCATGATCCTTTTCAATAGCATTGGTGGGGTGATCCTACATGCTGTTTAAGAACTGTTCAGCTGTGCGAGGTTAAGACAGTACTTTGGCTGGAGCGTCGAGTTCCAAAATCGCATCTGTCCCTTCAAATCAGCATTGCACACTGAACTCCGGCATATCCTCCCTAATTTACACGTTGTTGACATTCATTATCTGCGTGTGCACAAATGCCTTTACCAATAAGGCATCCGGTGCAAGTCATGCTAGAAGTGTGTGCGTGCATTCCAGATGTTATCTTGGGTCCTTAGGACTCCACGTAGCACCTACACAACGGGTGCTACATGGCCCAATTTAGAGCCCATATCTCAGGCTGAAAACGATGAATCAAGCTTATTAAGAAATAAATTTGAATAGAAGCAAGAACAAACACAGCAGGTTTTTACTAGATTACAGTACAACAATATTTGATTTCTCATCAGTGATTTAACCCATTTCAATGATAATAAACAGCACATGTCTGTAAGGAATTAATGTGATATTCACAGAGTGCTCCCACAAGCTCATTCAACTGCCTGTTGAAGCAGATATTCACTAAAGAAACACCACAAATTATACACCATCTCTATTTTAAATTTCAAACTGGGACAAAGAAGAATGAAAAACAATGCCTTTCACAATCAAATGTAGGGTTCAAAGCATAGACGTTGCAGGACAGGTTTTCTTGATAATTTTCCTCATCTCAGGGTCGAACGATTGTGATATTGTATGTGGGAACAAACAATGTAATGGTTAAAAAGTTCTCTCTCTTGCAGGACAACTACAACAAAAACTTGAATTTATATGGCGCCTTTAACGTAGTAAAATGTCCCAAAGTGCTTCACAAAATTTGACAGCAAGGAGATATTAATCTCACATAAGGAGATATTAGGACAGGTGTCCAAAAGTTTAGTCAAAAGAGGTAGGTTTTAAGGAGTGACTTAAAGGAGGAGAGGGAGGTAGAGATGTGGAGACATTTAAGGAGGGAATTCTAGAGCTTAGGGCCGAGGCAGCTGAAGGCATGGCCGCCAATGGTGGAGCGATTAAAATTGGGGATGCGCAAAAGGCAAGAATTGGAGGAGCGTAGAGATCTGGGGGGGTTGTAGGGCTGGAGGAGGTAATAGAGATAGGGAGGGGTGAGGCCTTGGTGGGATTTGAAAACAAGGATGGGAATTTTAAAATCGAGGCTTTCCTGGGCCGGGAGCCAATGTAGGTCAGCGAGCACAGGGGTGATGGATGAGCAAGACTTGGTGCGAGTTAGAATACGGGCAGCAGAGTTTTGGATGAGCTCAAGTTTATGGAGGGTGGAAGATGGAAGGTCGGCTAGGAAAGCATTGAAATAGTCATGTGCAGAGATAACAAAGGCATGGATGAGGGTTTCAGCAGCAGATGAGATGAGGTGGGGTGGAGACGGGTGATGTTACAGAGGTTGAAGTAGGCGGTCTTCGTGATGGAATGAATATGGAGCGAAGACAATGATTTCGGTCTTCCCAATATTTAGGTGGAAGAAATTTTTGCTCATCGGACAAGCATTGTGACAAATCAGAGACAGTGGAGGTGTCGAGGGAGGTGGTGCTGAGGCAGAGCTGGGTGTCGTCAGCGTACACGTGGAACCTGATGCGTATTTGGATGATGTCGCCAAGGGGCAGCATGTAGATGAAAAATAGGATGGGGCCAAGGATAGATCCTTGGGGGAATCCAGAGCTAACGGTGCGGGAGTGGGAAGAGAAACCATTGCAGGTGATTCTCTGGCTACGACTGGTTAGATAAGAATGGAACCAGATGAGCACAGTCTCACCCAGCTGGATGACAGAGGAGAGGCATTGGAGGAGGATGGTGGGGTCAGCCGTGTCAAAGGCTGCAAACAGGTTGAGAAGGATGAGGAGGGATAGTTTACCACGGTCACAGTCACATAGGATGTCATTTGTGACTTTGATAAGGGCCGTTTCAGTACTGTGGCAGGGGTAGAAACCTGATTGGAGGCATTCAAACATTGAGTTGCGGGAAAGATGGGCACGGATTTGAGAGGCGACAATACGTTAAAGGAGGTTGGAGGTGGGGCGGTAGTTTGCAAGGACAGAGGGATCAAGAGTGGGTTTTTTGAGGAGAGAGGTGATGACGGCAGATTTGAAGGGGAGGGGTCAGTACCTGAGGAGAGGGAACTGTTTACAATATTAGCTTGAACTAAAGGACAATGGAGCAAATGTGGTCGTCTCTGGCCTTCTTCGAGTGCTACTGGGTTCTGCAGCAATATCATCCGACTCAACCTATGACTCGAGGACCTATGTAAGAAGGAGAGACTTACTTTTATTGACAACTGGGGAATTTTTCAGCAGCAAGGTAAACTTTTTAGGAGGGATGGCCTCCATCTTAACTTTCTGGATGCACAGATGTTGGCCGAGAATTTTGAGGTAGCCTTTGGGGAGCATTTAAACCAGTTGAGCCAAGGGTTAGAACAGATAAACCAGCCAGTAATTTTACTGGGATAGGTAGCACTAATAGACCACCAAGATTTTCGAAAGGTAAGGCATAGAAAAGGAATGGCGCCCAGAGTCAGCTAACTGATGGACCATTGAAATGCTTCTATGCTAATACAAAAAGTCTGAGAAGTAAACTGCTGGAACTACAATCTTATGCAGCATTAGAAATCTTCGATGTTTTGGTGTTATTGAGACATGACTACATTTAAATGATTGCGCTGAATGCCATATCGCAGGGTATAACTGTTTTAGGGAGGATAGAATAGGTCAGAAGGGAGGTGATGTAGCCTTATTTGTCAGAAACAATCTGCCTGCAGTGGCAACAGATCTTAGTAGCTGAAGCTCTTTGGATTCAATTTTTGAAATAAAAAAAATCTTTGGATTCAATTAGTCCAATTCAGTGTCCCTGAGTTTATGATTGGCACCTGTTATAATCCTCCAGGACAGCATACCTGGCTGATGAGGAACTTTGTTCACAAATTGCTACGGCTTCTAGCCTGGGCCCCAATTTGCATTACGGGAGACTTCAATTTTCCTTGTATTTAATGGTCTGATGGTGAACCATCTAGTGTAATGAGGAGAGAAGCTGAGACTTTTGTAGACACCATGGGCGTCATTTTAGCACCCGCTATCGGGTGCGTTCCTGGCAGGGGGGGCTCCGAAAATCGGAGAATCCCGGAGCAGGACCGGAGCCCGCCTCGAACCCACGCACTTCCGGGTTCCCTGCTGATGCGCCGGCGTGCGCGCACAGCCCCCGCTGGTGGGAATCCCGCAGGCAATTAAAGCCAGCGGGATGCCACTTGAGAGTATTTACCTTGGTATTTCAGGTCATTAACAGACCTGATTAAGGGATTATGTGAGGAGGGGTGGGATTTTAGAGCAAACTGGGACTGTTTCCCACATTGGGGGAAACACTCCCAGGTCAAATGGACATGTTGCAGCTGTCAGCCTGTGGCAGCTGCAAAGGTCCATTTGACAGGTGTGGGGGGAGACCCTCACCCATTGCAGGAGGCCACTCTGTCACTTTGGCCCCCACCACCCTCCTCCTGACAGTCAAAGTCACCAACCTGCATACTTACCCCGGGGTCCGGAGACATGGACCGACCTTGCGGACCCCCTCAGATGTACATCTTGCGGATGGGGGCCGCCGTAGCTGCAGTCATGACCTCCTCGGAGGGCGAAAAGCATTACCAGCCTCACCAGCCTCGCCATCCACGCCGTCCACCTCTGACACGTGGAGCTCCACAACAGAGTGCTGTGACACACCCACCTGTACAGCAGGAGGGAGGGCTACCGCAGAGAGAGATGTGTCGCAGAGGGCACTACCCTCGCCACAGGGTCCACAGACCGAGGCTCAGCTTCCTGGACCTCTCTGAGCAGCAGTGCACACGGAGGCTCAGAGTCACTCGACATGTAGTTGTGGACATCTGCAGCCTCTTTCATGCCGAGCTGCTCCTGGCTGACCCGAGCACCATCTTCTTTCCTGTCGCTGTCAAAGTCACCACTGCCCTCAACAACTTCTCCTCCGCATCCTTCCAGGGTGCCACCGGGGACATCGCCGACGTCTCTCAGCCGTCTGCACAAAAGAGCCCTGCATATACACCTACACCCACTCTGCAGTGACACAATGGGTGGCATCAGTTGTGGGTCCTCATAGTGATCCTCAGGAGAGGGCATTATTGCACAAACCAGACAGGATTCGCGAAGACATGGCAGTAGTGGTGCCAATATAATATGTAATGTGAGTTGTTCAGAAATTCAATATAAGTAACACCCGTGACAAACCCTCAAACACCCTTGTGCATCCCCTTCATGCTCACGACACGTTTGCCTTACGCTGCCTACTGCACATATGTGATGCATGCCCTGTGGCTGCACCACAGGTAGTGGCAGGTTGAGTGAGGCTGGCCGTGAAAGAGATGCACGAGAGGGTGAGTATGAGATAGAGCCATGAGATTGTGTGAGGATTGGGTTGAGTGGTAGTGGCGGGATGAGTACTGGCGAGGTGAGTAGGTGCAGATAAGATGAGGATGAGGTTTGAGTGGGTATGAGGGGTGATGTGACAGAGTAGTGTTGGCAGTGCTGAAGGAGATGTGGGGTGGGGGCAGTGATGTGGCAGACAGAGTGCAGGGGAAAGACTACGTGTACTCACTTTGGCTGACCTACTGAGGTCAGTGGAGCGCCTCCTGCACTGTATGCAGGTGGGCGATATGTTGGTTGCACTGGTGACCTCCTCTGCCACCTCGAGCCAGGCCTTCCTGGTGGCAGAGGCAGGCCGCTTCCTCCCGCCCACCGGGGGGAAGATCTCTGTCCTCCCCCTCCTCCACACCCCATGTATTGATATCTGGAGTGAGGCATCATGAAACTGGGAGCAGCCTTCCCCCTGGGCTGCTCCATGGTGTAATTTTTGCTATTTGTTGCAGCATCTGTCAGTGGAGGACTGCCCCTTTAAATAGAGCTCCTCCAACTGACAGATCTTACTGCGCATGCGCAGCCCGCCCGACGCGCAGATCAGCAGTGGGGAACCCGAAGGAGCAGGTAAGTGGATCCAATTAGTGGATTGTCTGCTACGATCGCGCAGGAAGCAGACTAATTTCACCCGGCGCGTTACCCACGCGCCCAATAGCCCCCCCGCCGAGAACCCGCAGCCCTGCTAACATCGGGCCCCATAAATGACTGTTTCCTTGCACAGCACGTTGGTGAGGCAACTATGGATAAACAAATTCTAGATCTGGTTTTTAGCAGTGACCCGAGTGCTGTATCAAACCTCCATGTGGGGGAACACCTGATCAACTCTGATTAAATATGGTTTAATCATATTGGCCAATCCAAGGCTGCAGCCAATCTAATGCTGGTCCCAGATTTTAAGAGGGATAACTTTACAAAAATGGCTGAAGATCTGGCAAAAGTTGACTGGGCAACTCTACTAGATAGGCAATATGAGGATAAATGGATTCTATTTAAAACCATTCTCAAACAGAATGAAGCCATCCATGTCCCAATGGTTAAAAGAAGGGCACATGGTAAAACAAAACCATTATGGTTAACGAGGAATGTACTGAGGCAAATTCGATCGAAACAGAAGGCATTCTATAACTCGCAGGAGAACAGGGAAAAATATCGCATGCAATTAAGGAAGATAAAAACAGACATAAGATTAGCCAAGAGATCTCTGGAAAAGAAGGTGCATAATTGTGGCAATAATACCAAAAGCTTCTTTTTTTTTAGCTATGTCAGTAGTCAGAAGACCATAAAGGACTACATAGGGCCATTAAAGGATACTATAGGGCAGATTCAAACTGATTCTCAGATTATGGCAGAATTGCTGAATGACAATTTTGCACCAGTCTATATGCCTGTAGACATTGCTCATGTTCCAAATAAGGGGTGCTTAGGATTGAATAGCATTATTAATATTAAAATAGATAGTAGTGTCATCTTGGGTAGGTTCAGAAAGCTCAAAATTGATAGGGCTCCAAGTCTGGATAATATTCATCCAAGGATGAATGTAGAGATGGGGCAGGTGCTTTGTGAGCCTCTTGCCCGTATCTTTAATAGTTCAATAGAGTCAGGGATAGTTTGCTTAGACTGGAAACTAGCTCATATAGTTTGACTTCTGGGATTAGACGGTTGTCCTGTGAGGAGAGATTGAGTAGAATGGATTTATACTGTCTGGAGTTTAGATGCATGAGAGGTGATGTCTTTGAAACATAAATTCTGAGGGGGCTTGACAGGGTAGATGCTGATAAGTTGTTTCCCCTGGCTGGAGAGTCTAGAACTAGGGGGTATAGTCACAGGCTAAGCGGTCGGCCATTTAAGACCGAGATGAGGAGGAATTCCTTCACTCAGAGAGTTGTGAATCTTTGGAATTCTCTACCTCAGATGGTAGTGGATGCTCAGTCGTTGAGTATATTAAAGGCTGAGCTAGATAGATTTTTGGACTCCAGGGGAATCGAGGGATATGGGGATCGGGCAGGAAAGTGGAGTTGAGGTCGAAAATCAGCCATGATCTTATTGAGTGGTGGAGCAGGTTCGAGGGGCCGTATGGCCTACTCCTGCTCCTATTTCTTATGTTCTTACGATCTTATGTTCCTATTTTCAAAACAGGGGACAAATCAGAATCGGGGAACTATAAGCCTATCAGCCTGACATCCATTATTGGGAAAAAGCTAGACGGGATCGTGAGAAATTCCCTTTATGATCACTGGGAAAGGGAAAGGGCCATTAGAAATTCACAACACAGCTTCCAAAAAAATAGGCCATGCCTAACAAATTTGATAAAATTTTTTGAGGCAGTCACTAGGGTAGTGGATGAGGACAACCGGGTGACATTGCCTACCTGGATTTTCAGAAAGCCTTTGATAAGGTATCTCACACTAGGTTATTTCACAAGACAGAATCTTGTGGTATCAGTCGAAATTTGAAACGTTGGATTAGGAATTGGCTTCAGTCCCACTGCCAAAAAGTTGTAGTTAACAGATGTGGTTCAGCTTGTAGACATGTTACCAGTGGTGTCCCCAGGGATTTGTCCTAGGTCCGCTACTCTTCATGGTCTTTATTAATGACCTGGACAGTGGATGTGGGAGTATGGTAAGTAAGTTTGCAGATGACACCAAAATCTGTGTTAAGACATTAGAGGAGAGCAATCAAATCCAAAAAGATTTAGATGTGCTTGGGGAGTGGGCCACAAATTGGCAAATGGTGTTTAATTTAGATAATTGTAGTGTCATGCATGTTGATAGGGCCAACACAGAATACACATATCATTTGCAGGGAACAATACTGAAAGAGATTGAGTGACAAAAAGATCTTGGTTTTATTGTGCACAGATCACTAAAGGTTCATGACCAATGTAGAGAAACTGTAGCTAAAGCTAACACGGTATTGGGTTGTATTAATAGAACCAGTGCAAATCAAAGGAAATCATTTTGATACTATACAGGTCACTGGTCAGACCGCATCTAGAGTACTGTGCCCAGGTGGATGATATAGTGGCCTTGGAAAAGGTCCAGAGGAGAGCAACAAGAATGATTCCTAGCTGAAAGAACGTTAGCTACTCAGATAGGCTCAAGGACCTTGGTCTATTTACTTTAGTAAACAATTTTACAACACCAAGTTATAGTCCAACAATTTTATTTTTAATTAAGGGGATTAAAAATAAAATTGTTGGACTATAACTTGGTGTTGTAAAATTGTTTACAATTGTCAACCCCAGTCCATCACCGGCATCTCCACATTATATTTACTTTAGAGCAGCTTAAACTTAGACGTGACATGATAGAGGTCTATCAAATAATTAAAGGGCTGGATAGTTTCCTTATTGATAGATTATTCCAGATTAACAGATTGAGGCAGACCAGGGTCATGAGTTTAAATCATTGAACAGTGGGAATAGATTGGATGTTAGGCAGTTCTTCTTTTCCCAGAGAATTGTGAGCCTCTGGAATACATTGTCGGCTGGTGTGGTGTGTGCGACTCTCTGTAAGCCTTCAAGAGGGAGCTTGACTGGTTCCTGGCTGGGGCAGAGATCACATTATATTGAAGGTAAGTGTCTTTATAGATAACACCTGGTCCATGCGATCTCCTGGGCTGGTTTTGTTCGCCTGAGGGGATCAGAGAGGAATATTACAGTTTATTTTTTCCCTTATTTTGCCTCTCTCAGGAGATTACATGGCTGCGGGGGTGGGTGCGAGGGTGGGAGGTCGGGAAGGGAAGAAGTGTTTAGCCATGATGGTCCGGCCATTGTGGTGTGGGGTCGGCTTGATGGACCAGCTGGTCTAGTCCTGCCCATCAATTTCGTATATTCGTATGTTCACAATCTGATACAATATCTTGTATATATATCCAGCTCTGACGGAGGCCACACACCTGAAAAGTTAATATTGTCTTTTCTCTTTATAGATGCTGACTGGCCTGTTACGTAATTCCAGCATTTTCTGTTTTTAAATCTAATACAATGGACAGCCGTTTTCTCTCCCCTCCCTCCATGAGTTGGCAATCCCAAATGATTAGCTCCCAGCATCTCCTTCTAGCACTTAGGTGAACTTTGCATCGAGCAACCATTAAGCAGTCCAACTAGGCAGAGATGGCTCAACCTCTTTGGTGTGTTTATGCCAGCCAATGGTGTGGATTCATCTACATAGAAGCTGATCCCAGCAAGCAGCAACCAATTTAAAGTCATCACCAGCTAACCAGCTATAAAACCATAAGACCGTAAGAGATAGGAGCAGAAGTAGGCCATTCGGCCCCTCGAGCCTGCTCTGCCATTCAATGAGATCATGGCTGATCTGATTTTTACCTCAACTCCACTTTCCCGCCTTTTCCCCATATCCTTTGACTCCCTTGCTGATCAAAAATTTGTCGAACTCAGCCTTGAATGTATTCAATGACTCAGCCTCCATAGCTTTTTGGGGTAAAGAATTCCAAAGATTCACGACTCTCTGGGAGAAGAAATTCCTCCTCATTTCCGTCTTAAACGGGCGACCCCTTATTCTGAGACTATGCCCCCTAATTTTAGATTCCCCCATGAGGAGTAACATCCTCTCAGCATCTACCCTATCGAGTCCCCTCAGAATCTTGTATGTTTCAATAAGGTCTCCTCCCATTCTTCTAAACTCCAATGAGTACAGACCCAACCTGTTCAATCTTTCCTCACAAGACAACCCTTCCATACCCGGTATCAACCCACTGAACATTCTCTGAACTGCCTCCAATGCAAGTATGTCCTTCCTTAAATAAGGGCACCAGAACTGTACGCAGTACTCCAGGTTTGGTCTCACCAGCACCCTGTACAGTTGTAGCATGACTTCCCTGCTTTTATACTCCATCCCCCTAGAAATAAAGGCCAATATTCCGTTTGCCTTCCGGATTACCTGCTGCACCTGTACGTTGACTTTTTGTGTTTCATGTACGAGCACACCCAGATCCCTCTTTACCGCAGCATTTTGTCGTATTTCTCCATTCAAATAATATTTTGCTTTTTTATTTTTCCTCCCAAAGTGGATGACTTCACACTTTCCCACATTATATTCCATCTGCCAAATTTTTGCCCATTCACTTAACCTGTCAATATCTCTTTGCAGACACTTTGTGTCCTCATCACAACTTGCTTTTCCACCTATCTTTGTATCATCAGCAAATTTGGCCACAAGACACTCTGTTCCTTCATCCAATCATTGATATATATTGTAAATAGTTGAGGCCCCAGCACTGAGCCCTGCGGCACCCCACTAGTTACAGATTGCCATTTTGAAAATGACCCTTTTATCCCGACTCTTTGTTTTCTGGTAGTTAGCCAATCTTCTATCCATGCCAGTATATTACCCCCAACACCATAAGCTCTTATCTTGTGCAGTAATCATTTATGTGGCACCTTATCGAATGCTTTTTGGAAATCCAAATATACTGCATCCATTGGTTCCCCTTTATCCACCCTGCCCGTTGCTTCCTCAAAGAACTCTAATAAATTTGTCAGTCGCGATTTCCCCTTCATAAAACCATGTTGACTCTCCTTGATTGTATTATGAGTCTCCAAATGTCCTGCTACTACTTCCTTAGTAATGGATTCTTGCATTTTCCCAATGACAGATGTTAGGCTAACTGGTCTATAGTTACCTGCCTTCTGTCTCACTCCCTTCTTGAATAGGGGTGTTACGTTTGCGGTTTTCCAATCCATTGGGACCTTTCCAGAATCTAGTGAATTGTGGAAGATTACAACCAATGCATCCACTATCTCTGTAGCCACTTCCTTTAAGACTCTCAGATGCAAGCCATCAGGTCCAGGGGACTTGCCAGCCTTTAGACCCATTAGTTTACCTAGTACTTTTTCTCTAGTCATCGTGATTGTTTTTAGTTCCTCCCTCCCCTTTGCCCCTTGATTTTCTACTATTATTGGTATATTATTAGTGACTTCTAACTGTGAAGACAGATACAAAATATCTGTTCAATTCCTCTGTTATTTCCTTGTTTTCCATTATTATTTCCCCAGTCTCATCCTCTAAGGGACCAATGTTTACTTTAGCTACCCTCTTCCTTTTTATATACTTGTAGAAGCTTTTACTCTCAGTTTTTATATTTTTTGCCAGTTTACTCTCATAATTTATTTTCTCCCTCTTTATTATTCGTTTAGTCATCCTTTGCTGGTTTTTAAAGTTTTCCCAATCTTCGGGCTTACCAGTAATCTTTGCCATGTTGTATGCTTTTTATTTTAACCTGATACCATCCTTTACTTGTTTAGTTCGCCATGGTTGGTTCACCCTTTTTGTGGAGTCTTTCCTCCTCACAAGGATATATTTTTGTTGCGAGTCATAAAATATCTTTTTAAATGTTTGCCACTGCTTATCCACCATCATAACATCTAATTTGTTTACCCAGTCCACTTTAGTCAATTCCGCCCTCATTCCTTTATAATTGCCCTTATTTAAGTTTAATACAGTAGTTTCAGACCCAAGATCCTCACTCTCAAACTGGATGTGAAATTCTATCATGTTTTGATCACCACTTCCCAAAGGATCCTTTACTTTGAGATCATTAATTAATCGTGTTTCGTTACCCATTACCAGATCCAAAATGGCCTGTTCCCTGGTTGGTTCTCCGATGTATTGGTCTGAGAAACAGTCCCTAATACACTCTATGAACTCCTCCTCAGGGCTATTTTTGCCAATTTGATTTGTCCAATCTATGTGAAAGTTAAAATCGCCCATGATTATTGCATTACCTTTTTTGTAAGCTCCCCTTATTTCCTGATTAATATTTTGCCCTGCAATGTAGCTACTCTTAGGGGGCCTATATACTACTCCCACCAGTGATTTCTTTCCCTTGCTATTTCTTACCTCCACCTAAATTGATTTGACATCTTGGTCTTCTGAGCCAAGATCAGTTCTCATATTATACCAATTTCATCCTTTATTAACAGAGCTACCCCACCACCTTTACCTTTTTTCCTATCCTTCCGAAATGTTAAATAACCCTGACTATTTAGCTCCCAACCTTGGTCACCTTGCAACCACGTCTCTGTAATGGCCACGAAATCATATCCATTTGTTTCTATTTGTGCTGTCAATTCATCTATCTTATTACGAATGCTGCACGCATTCAGAGAAAGAACCTTTAATTTTGTCTTTTTACCATTCTTTCCTACCCCGGCCTCATTTGCTATCAAAATCTAAAAGCAATTATTAAATATACAAGCCTTGAAACTGTAAGAGCCTGCTCCTGGTATGGAGTGTTGCTCGACAGGGTACAGCTAGGAGTATTGGTTGTGGAGGTCAGCATGCCCAATTTGCAGCACTTTCAGTTTTTTGGCTATTGATTTTAACTTTCACACCCAATTCTCGATCTGTACTCTTATTAAGTGAGTTTCTACTTTGGGAGCAGAGCCTTACAATCTCTAATCTGTCATCATTAACATGGAAATACATCTAATGCAACTTTCTTCCCATTGTGACAGGTAAATCAAAAGTCCCAGTCACTAGTTTAGTGTTGTCTAGCTCTAGAATTTGTTAACAATATCAGTGAACATCGAGAAATTCCCAATCTTACCAGTGAAAGAATCTTAAATGTAGTAAGTTTGCCAGGAACATGATGACAATCAAATAGTGCCGCAGGCATAATGAAATGTGATACTTGAATCACAAAAGCAAGCTTGTGTGAATTCCTGACCAATATGACAAAGCCAGAAAATATAATGCACTAGTTTTTCAACAATGAATTTGGTTGTATAAAGAGGGTTGTTGAAAAAAATCCGAGTTGGTAGAATCAAATATTAATGGACTTATACAAACATTTTTTCACCACATTTATATAAGGGAATAAGATCCAGATTTGGGTCAGATTTGTGACTGAAATTGGCTGTGTTGGAGGCCCAAATGTTCCTCCAGTAGAACAGCTTGAGGTCACTGATCCTCTAGTGAGTACTAAAATATAGATTTATGCCACACACCTTGGGGGTTATGCAACCAATTTTATAAAGATCAAATTTTAATTATTTCTAGAGTTCTTTTTTCACTTTTTTTTTACTACTGCTGGTTTGCAGATGTGTTATATGGAATTACACTACGAACACAAGTTAGGGAGAGGGGTTTGGGGATTCCATATTATTCAGTCCAAGCAAATGTTGACTGCTTCTGAAGCCTATTTTTCTAACTAGGAACATGGCTGCATAGGTGTTTATACCTGCAGGCCATGTCATAAGCAAGTGTACAGGACCTATTTATATTTCAGTGCTGAGAAGCACCTTATAACTGACAAGTGAGTTTTGCAACTGATCCTCATCAGCGAGATATAATTAGGGAATTAAATGCCTGGCACTGAGATATGAAGCTTTAATTCAATCATAATATATGAAAGCATGAACAAGAAAAAGTCTGATGTAAGGTCATCGGCCTGAAGCATTAACTCTGTTTCTCTCTCCACAGATGCTGCCTGATCTGCTGAGTGGCTTCCAGCATTTTCTGTTTTTAAAATGAGAAAAAGTCATTTGGCCAATCAAGACCACTCCTTCGACAGAACATGTGCCATCCATACTCTTTGGAACCCTACCGTTCCCCCGGCCTTCCAAATTCATCTCCTCACAGAAAGCTCTGCATAAAAAAATCTCTGATCCCCCAAAGTTATTGAAGCAAAACTCCCATCACCACATCTCCACTCTTTAATCCTGGCTAGCTGCCTTTAACAGATGATACCTTTCCTGTTCCCAGGCCCAGCATCAAAATGTAAAGAGTCCTGATCACATCACAAGCTACAAGTCAGCAGCTTGAGTGATTTAACACCGTCAAAGTCATTCAATTCAATTACTGCTTTATATGTACTAGCACTCTTTATGACCCATACAACACCGTGGCCCCGATATTAGCAGGGAGGCAGGTTGGCAGCGGGGGGGGGGGGGGGGCGAATGGGCGCGTGGCAAACCCGCATGAACCAAACTTACCGTTTCCGATGCGATCGCACGTCGATTAATAGTGGTTAACGTCCGCTTCGGGTTTCGTGCCCGGCAGCTAGCCTGATTGATAGGCTGGCTGCCATCAGGAGCTGCAACACGGGGGGGGGGGGGGGGCGGGAAACAGAGAGAGCCAGACGTCATCTGGTGCTGGCCCAGAAGCTGGAGAGGGGAAGATCAGGGGGGGTGAGATTGGGGTAAGATCGGGAGGACATCGGGAGGACATCGGGGGGACATGGGGATGGTGAAGAGCGGGACATTGGAGCAGGAGACATTGGACATCGGAGCAGGTTTCAAACGTATGTGCTTTCAGTATTTTAATGTCATTGCATGTTTTTAAATTTAATTTATTTAGTTTCTTTCTCCCTGATCTGGCCCAGAAGCAGTGGGCAAGCCGCCCAGGTAAGTTAAAAATCTTTCTAATCACTTACTCTGTCACAGGTAAAGTGCCTTAAGTACCTCAATGAGGTACATTTGGCTCTTTGACTGTCATCCTGCCGGCGGGACTTCTGGTTTCGGGTTGCCCGTGCGCACACAGGTGGGTTGCTGAGAAACTCGGAAACCGGCGGGTTGGAGCCGGCTTCCAAACCCGAACGGGATATGCGCGATTTTCGGAAACCCCCCACCCCCAATGCACCCGCTTTTGCCTCCTAAAATCACCCCCAGTGTTCCTAGCTGGCTGGAGGTTTGGGTTCAGGTTCCAGTTGCCTGTCAATGCTGTCAAACTGTTGCAGGAAAGTTGAAGTTTTTCTGCATGAAATAGGTGAAAGGGTAATAATGATTGGAGCGATATGGCAGCTGAAGGTTGTTAACATGATGCGACTGTTTCCACATCAAACCCTGGTTTTATTCTGGTGGTAGAACAGGGTTGACACAGTTGAATTTCTTTGGGATGTCATGAATTATCTCCTACTGTGATATCAGACATTTAGTGAGAACATAAAGACACTATGGGCAGCAAAACATGAGTTTATATTTCACTGGTAAAATGTTCTCATTTTTAATTAGTTCTTGTGGTATTAATTTGTAAGTGTCATCACTTCTTTGAGCATGATACTATTTCTCTGTACTTGCTTATCTCATCCTAATCATTACACTTTGATTTGGACACTGATTAAGTTGTCACTATCGACTCAGTTGTACGTACAGAATTTCAACATTGTACAAATATTGACTTTGGTTTCAATTTCTGTGATGTTATCTCTTTCCATTGCTCATGTCTATCTAAATCCAGACTGACTATTCTCTTCTCTATGCAATTACAAGCATACTTAGAACTCTAAATACCAACAATACATAATCAAGTCATGGATCAATACCATCTTTTTCTAATTAAAGTAACAATTGCTGTTCAAACTTTCAACCAGCAATTAACTGTCAAAGGTATATCTAGGGAGAAATAATTCTTACATCACCACATCAGATACTACAGTCAATTGTGTGATAACATGACATCAAAATGAGGCCTACTCAACCAGGCCAGCTCATTCCTTTTTCAATCAAGATAGTTGTGTTGTAAAAGAGAAGCTCTACCCTCACATTTACCTCCTATATGTTGACATTGATACCTCCTAAATTCTAGCAGCTCAAAACGTTATTTCAAGTTACTGTTTTATCCTTAATCCAATTAAGTAGCGGCTTCAACCTTCCTGGAGTAGGTATGTTTTTCAAAGAGTTTATGGTGACACCATTACTGCTCTCATGATATTTTATTCCAAGAGATCAATAAACCTACTACAGATTAAATTATTCCTTAACTTCTGATTTCCTCATTTTAATTTTAAGACAGTGCCTTTGACCCTGCTATTTGGGACATCTCAAAATAATTTGTTGACAAACATTATCTGTCTCTTTCCTAGTTTCAAATCTCTGACGGTCCATCCTAAATCTTTTTTCCTGGTGCTCTTTCCACTTCTTTTGATAGCAACAGAGAATATTGTACTCTCTTCGGCATTGTTTTAAGTGGCAGGTTGACTTTGTCATGTACTCACTAGATGTTTCACATTTACGTTTCCAAATATACCAGATCATATTGGAAGCATGTGTTAATTGAGGAATTCTGTGATATGGTGATGAATGTGATCCATAAATCTTTAAACAGATGGTTTAAAAAAATCTATGTATTTTGTTTTATTTTTGCTGCTGAGATGAGGGAATAAAATCAAAATGCAAATTATGTTCCGTTATTTGAAGGCGTGAGGCCTTTTTACTTCTATGGAAGAGATTTGTCGATAGCATGTGTGTCTATTAAATAAGGAATCTTTGGCCAAATTCTGGTATCTATAATCTATTTAAGATCTTGCGTACTTACATTGTGTAACAGTGTTCCACCATGTTATTTACATTACACTTAAACTTACCTATACATTATATTTACTTTCCAATGAGTCCTCCAAGCTGTGTCTCCAAGGCAGCAGGCACTGTGCTTCTATTCCTGACATTGCCACCTACTTCAGGTCTATTAAAATTGGCTCTACCATCCAAAGGTCTTGACTCCTGCCTTTTCTCAGCCACAAATTCCCTTTTGTTCTCGTCCACTATTTGAAATGGCCTTCCCCTCCTTCCCATTCCACTGCGCCATTCACATTCACCACAACTTTTGACCCAATTCTTTCCTCTCAGCCTGAATTGCAAAAGCCACTTTCCCAACTATGACCGGGAGCAGCTTTTAAGTTGTTTAGGCAGTTTCTGTTCTTTTATTTTTGTATTATCTTGACCTGGAATTTATTTTACTTGCATAACTAGGATTCCCTAAATGAATTTGCCAGCACCAAGCACAAACCGCTGAAGTCAGCAATTATAATATCGATGCAGTAGGCTGGGGAAGCCATATCTGAAATCTCTGGGGAGAGATAAGAATTAATTATGGCTTAGAGCCATCATTTTCCTTCACCACCTTATCTTCCTGCTCTCACCTACCCTATGGCTTCCCCAATCCCTCCTACCACTCCTTGGCACTCGTACCGGCAGCTACCCGTACAGTTGCCTCCTCCCTATTCCCTCCTGCTGTCTCTCACTGTGCCACCCCTTGCTTCAAATTCCCATACCTTCCCCACCACCTCCTGCCATCTCTCGCTGTGCTTGCCAAACACTTATGTCTTTCTCCCTGTCTACTTCTTCCTGCCACTTCTCATCACTCCCACTCCCCTGCCCTGCATACCCATGCTTTACTGCCCCTGCTCCCTACTGTTGACTACTTTTACTAAGATAGTAATAGTGCAGTAAGCCAGTTTCCAGGTCATAGCTACAAATACAGCTACAGCACTTTTCTCAACACCACACCACAATTCCTCTTCCCAGTGCTCCCACACCCTGTCGCCACTATTCTGTCACTGCTACACCTCAGTAAATCCTCCCATAAATTCCACAACCCCAACTGTAAGAAAAGCATTAAAGCTTTCTTCATTAATATAAACCTAAGCTACATTATTAGAAATTTTATGTTGAAGCAAAATACATGTTAAGTCAGCAGTGAACAAAGGGCTTGCTGTCTGTATCAAAACACGTTTCTCACGACCTTGTGAGAGAGAAATTGTTTCATGAACAATCAGCCAGGTTGTATCAATCTAACCAGCATACTTAATTGTACTAATGTATTTTAAACACCTTTGATACTTGTTATAACTTCTTAATAAAGCTATTATACTTTGGCACCAACCACCTCACAGCCTTTATTCAAGGACAAGAACAGTATAAGTAAAAGGCATATTGGCATATATATTTTTACTTATACCAACATACCACTCTCAGGACTATAAGACCCTGGAATTGCCATACCAACGACTCCACCCCTGCCAATACTCCTAAAGCACTCTGCCACTTGCACAATCCCTCTTTCTCTCTCCCCCCTTATTTTCTATACTTATGAGGAATTGCCTGGACTATTTTCAGCGCATCACTCTGATGGTGCAGGTGATATGAAGAACTCAGCTTACATGGCATTATAGGCATAACCAACATTGCACTACTTCATGGCACAGAGCACTGGAACACCAACATGCCCCACCACTGCACCACTTAAAATGGACACTTTTGCATGGACTATATTTGGATACTCAAAGTCCTAAATAACAGTAACTCAGAGACGACTAGTTACCGACACTTGTGCAAGTTTTCTTAAAACAAAATATATACCCACTACAAATCCATTGAGATAATCTTCAATGAGCAAATCCCTGTTAAGATGACATTATTATTTAATGTATTACCAATTTGGAGACTGGTTTAAAATTGATTACTCTCCCTATATTTTGACTGCATTGTCATTGTTGTATGAAGCAGTTCTGCTTTGCCTCCTAGACTTTGCACTTTATTCTTAACAAATATTTTCATTGTGCATTTATCAGAGCTATTGGTTATTAACTGATCAAAAAATGTTGGGTTATCTTTTAGAAACATAGAAAATAGGAGCAGAAGGCCATTCGGCCCTTCGAGCCTGCTCCGCCATTCAATATGACCATGGCTGATCCTCTATCTCAATACCATAGTCCCGCTCTCTCCCCATACCCCTTGATGCCTTTTGTGTCTAGAAATCTATCTCGCTCCTTCTTAAATATATTCAGTGACTTGGCCTTCACAGCCTTCTGTGGTAGAGAATTCCACAGGTTCACCACCCTTTTGCAATTAACCCACACTAAGCTCTACCTTAAATGAATTTACATCAACAGGAAAAGCATTTTAGTGAGCTCATGTCCCTTGGACAGCAAAAAGTTAAGGAGGAAACAATACATGAATTTCTTTTAGACTCCCATGTTTATTTATGTACACTTACAAAGCTGGCTTGCACAAAGCCATGAATAGCCTAAGGTGGAGAATGGAGAAATGTGTCTCTTCATTTAGATCTGAGAATCAATGAAATGAAATACAGACAGGCTCAATGAATGCTGAATCATCTGTTTTTGTAAGCCCCCTGGTGTGAAGAGCCCCTGTTCCTCTAATTAGAGAAAATTGTTGGTGCACAGTACAGTAAGCAGTACTGAAAGTTAATTTGGGCTGCCAGATGTTCATTGTCTACAGCAGGGTGAGACATAAGAAAGTGGGATGAGGCAATGCACTTTGGGCTGGAGCTCTACATGTTGTGCCCCTGAGTCAGAGATTGTGGGGTAGACTTTCATCTTCACTGCCTGTGTGGTAATCTGGTGGAGCAGATCACCGCCCCCTTTTTTTTTTTACAGAAATTGCCTGATTTTCATTCCATTGGAATTGCACAAGCTCCATCAGATTGCTGCTCAGTGGTGAAGGTGAAAAGCTACCCCATGAGTTTGATTCCTATAAAAAAAGTTCCCGATCTCAGGTGTTTTATCATTGGGAGATGCTGAGCAAGGTGTGTCACCGAAAGTAAGGAGAAATAATTTTAGGGAGAGTTATTCTGAGCCAGTCTTTTTCTAATGGCTGGGTAGAAAGCAGCATCGGAAAGGTGTGAGAACAGATCACTCATCCGCTCTCTCAGCCAAAGTATAGTGTGTTGCTTGGTCAGCAAACATTTACAGCAGAAAAAATAAAGAAAATAGATAACTTAAAAAAAAACATGGACATAAAAAGGTGAAAAGAAGAAACCCTATTCTTCCCATCCACTTCACCCTTTCAGTTAGGTCCCAGTGAAGGAATTACTGGAATCATTTCCACCTACTCCATGTTACAGCCTGGGAACCTGTATCCCTCTATTCTCTGCTAAATCAGTATTCTGTCCATTTCTTCAGTCCACATTCATAGTCCTTGATGACAGTATGTTTAACAACTCCCAATCTTTCTTCAGCAGATAACTATGCTCCTTGGTTCTTTGCACCTCATTCACCACAAATAACTTCCCCATATCTACCTCACCAATACTCTCCAAGATTTTAAATACATTTTCCATTGTCCACTTATTCTTGTTTTTACCAGCAAAGGAAACTTAATTATCAGTGCCCTATTCTCCTTTAGAAACTAGATCATTATCTATTTCAAGTGCAATCAGTTTTCTAAAGGACAGAATAACTGGTTCACACATTTCCTCATTTCTGCAGGAACCAGCTGCAATATAACTGCCATGCAGTTTCAACAGGCTGAGTTCTATCCCACAATGCCTGGCAGGCATAAGCAATTAGGTAGTGATGCTGTTGTGGGTAGCAGTGTAATTACATATTAGCATTGGCTATATGAAGTTCTGCTACATTAAAAAAAAGGTAGTCCCAGACTTATGTATTTGGCTAATATTTAATTTAATTGCTTAAAAAAACATTTATTTTGGTATCTTTTGCACTTGTGTAACACCAAAATAATTAACATGAATTCCATATTCCTTGAACTGTCAGTCACTTGTGTGCTGCTTTTATGGAGTGCCATCACAAACAATGTCGCTGCGTATATTATCATTCCATCACGTGTTGCTGTAGCAACCTGTGCATGCAGATTTTGACAAATTGACTCTGCAGAGCATTCTTACCAGCTAGGAACATAGGAAACGCGAGAAAAAAAAAGACCAAGGTCCATCCATTTCCTCTTCTACCATCCTTGTAGTCTCATGATACAATGATAATGGAGCTCTTGACTAATCATAGCAATCAATCTCTATCAATTAGTCTAACCAGACCCAGACATGACGCGAGGAAAACCCCAGTGGTGGAGAGCTTTGAGAACCATAGGTCCAAAGTCACCCGTTCCTCCCAAGCATGCTTCACTTACCACATGGTCTGTCTCAAATTACCCATATACTCTATCCCAAAATGTTATCTTCTGAAAGAAATCTATCTAATTTGCATTAAATTAATCTCTGGGTACTATTATTATGAACTGCTTTCAGTTCATTTTGAACAGATCCAGAATCATCCATTGAAGAGCCAACTGATAAATTTAATGCGCTATCAACCCAATTTCAAGGACAAAATCAGTCACTCATTGTTAACTTGAATTACAGACATAGCTATTTAATGCAGTTGAAAAGGATTCTGTATGGCCCAGTTGTAGACCACAAGAAATTAAATGTAATTACAATTATTTGGAGAGTTCCCTAGCTTCTCCATTTCCTTCCTGAGGTCTTGAAACGACCTTCTGTCCCCACAAACTACGTTAAAACCATTAGTCAGTTTGGAAACTGCCGTCTTGCAAGGATGCATATTTTGAAAGTGAAAAGGTTGAACAAGGTGGTGCCACAGGTGCTGCAACCAAAAAATAAACTCATTCAAATTTTCATTTTCATTTCGCACCTTGCATGTGAGGTATCCTAATGGAATCACTTCCATTAGCAAGTGAAACCAGTTGGAAAATCCACAAAAAAAACAGGTATTTCCACTTGAGAAACGTATAAAATAACAATGAATAATAAAAACAAAAATACGGATGTCAACGGTATCACTTTGCAAGTTAAGTTCAAAAGTGCCAAAATTGACAACAACATTAATTTACACAAGGACGTTATCGAGATGGCCAGAGATAGTTGACTAGTTTTATGGCTATGAGAATGTTCTGTTCTTGGATCAGGCAGAATCAGTCTTCCAGTAGAACTTAATCTTAAATTAATCTTAATTGCTCTAGCTTTGTGTGAGAGCTAACCTGCCATGTAATTATAATCCACTTTCACTGAATCAAAATTCTTTAGTATTTGCCCAAGAATGATCATTTGATGGGAAATTCTTCAACCAGCTGTTGTATTAACAGGGTTTTATCCTTTCTAATATGCAGTTTCATTATTGTTGCTAATGTAACAATGCTTAGAATTCAGCTGTTGTTTCTGAAGATGGCTAAGCGGCTGACTGAGTTTTAACAAGCTGATGCCACAGGTGCTGCAACAAAGACCTGGAATTTAACAGGGCAGGTTAGTGTTTATCAATAGACATGCGATCATGTAATTGCTGACACCACATCATCAATTGCCTCTACCACTGCTAATTTTAGGAGTACAGGAACAGGAGTAGGCCATTTAGCCCCTCGAGCCTGTTCTGCCATTCAATAAGATCATGGCTGATCTGTGACCTAGCTCCATATCCCTTAATACCTTTGGTTAACAAAAATCTATCAATCTCAGATTTAAAATTAACAACTGAGCGAGCATCAACTGACGTTTGCGGAGGAGAGTTCCAGACTTCTGCCACCCTTTGCGTGTAGAAGTGTTTCCTAACTTCACTCCTGAAACTCTTGGCTCTAATTTTTAGGCTATATCCCCTAGTCCTAGACTCCCCAACCAGCGGAAATAGTTTCTCTCTATTCCCCTTAATATCTGGAAAACTTCGATCAAATCACCCCTTAATCTTCTAAATTCCAAGGAATACAACCCTAGTTTGTGTAATCTCTCCTCATAATTTAACCCTTGGAGTCCAGGTATCATTCTAGTAAATCTACGCTGCACTCCCACCAAGGCTAATATATCCTTCCTAAGGTGCGATGCCCATAACTGAACACAGTACTCCAGGTGTGGTCTAACCAGGGCTTTCTTTGCTGTAGCATAATTTCTACCCCCGTGTATTCTAGTCCTCTAGATATAAAGACCAGCATTCCATTAGCCTTTTTGAATATTTTCTGTAACTGTTCATGACATTTTAATGATCTAGATACGTGAATCCCATAGTCTCTTTACACCTCCACTGTTTCAAGCTTTTCACTATTTAGAAAGTACTCTGATTTATCCTTTTTAGGTCCAGTGTGGATGACCTCATACTTGCCTACATTGAAATCCATTTGCCACAGTTTTGCGCCCACTCACTTAATGTATTAATGAACCCGATATGAGAGTGGAGGCTGGATGGCAGCGGGGTCGGGGGGAGGTTATTGGGCGCAGGGGTAACCCGGCCAATAAAAAATGTCTGTTTCACATGCGATCGCGAGTCAATTGGTGCCATTTAACCTGCCTTCCGGGTTTGCCTTCCGAAAACTGCGCAGCGGGTGGACTGCGAACCCGCATCACAGGCTGTCAGGTGGAGGAGCTCTATTTAAAGGGGCAGTCCTCCAATGGCTTTTCCTGGAGCAAACACCCACACATCACAATGGAGCAGCACAGGGGCAAGGCTGCTCCAAGATTCAACGATGCCTCACTCCAAGTGCTACTGGATGGGGTGAGGAAGAGGAGGGATGTGTTTTACCTGGCCGACGGGAGGAAGCGGCCTGCCTCTGCCACGAGGAAGGCCTGGCTCGAGTTGGCAGAGGAGGTCACCAGCAGCAGCAACATCTCCCGCACCTGGGTCCAGTGCAAGAAGCGCTTCAATGACCTAACTAGGTCAGCCAAAGAGAGTACACTTACTCATTCTCCTTCATTCCATCTTCCACATCACCGCCCCCACCCCTCAACTCATTCTGCACTGCCAACACTACTCTATTACTCCTCACACCTAAGGCTCATCCTCATTACCTGCACTTTCGCACCTCTCCATTAGTCACCCCACCACTACCACTCAACCCAATCCTCATACAATGTCATGACTCTGTCTCATTCTCACCCGCTGATTCATCTCTTTCATGGTCAGCCACACCCAAACTAATGCATTCATCAGTTGGTCACGTCACCATCGCTCACTCACGCATCTGTACTTTCTCCCCTTGTAGGAATAGAGAGCCCAGAATGCACGGGAGAGGGTGAGGACTGGAGGGTGGCCGCAACAAATAGTCATCCTCACAGGCGCGGAGCAGGAGGCGCTGGAGCTCAGCCGAACCCTCGAGTGCCTGTCCGTCGGGGACACTGAGACTGGCACCCGACAAACTTCTGGTGACATAACTTTAACATTCAGCACACACAATGTGAATTGATGTTAACATGCCTTGCCATCTTCAGCACCTCAGTATCGCTCAGCGCAACATTGCACATCTGTGATCATGCTTAATATTGCCTTCTGTTCTCTTACAGGGCCTTCAGCGACCACTGTGATGGCAGAGGGCAATTCCTCAGAGGAGCTCCCGGCCTATGAGGGTGCACCGTCACATCTGAGCGAGCCATCCACCAGAGCAGATACTCACACCTCAGTGGGTCCTAGTCCTTAGTTAGTTGGGTTGGCACCTGGTGAGTTACCACACATGTGATTTATAGATTTTTAAAAATCAAAAATTAAAACACAATGAAAATATTTACATTACAACACAAACAATCTCAGCTCCAGTGGAAGCTACCACTAGTGGCCATTACGGATGTGAAGTGTCCAGACTAGAAGTTCGAAGTTTGAGTATGTGCCAGAACTTCCATTTGAGACAATAATACTGCCTTAAAGGGGCCATTCGCATCATACAAATTATTTGGTAAACTTAATTTTGTTATTTTTTGGTCAAACATATGACACGGTGATGTATTTTACATCAAAAGTGTGTCATTGCAATTTAAAATATCATAATGAAATAAATGGCGTTTGGCTATTCCAGTCCTCTTTCCCAGTCGTCATGACAATCCATTTCAGTTGACAGTGATTGCCCGAATTGTTCTGTTTTAGCACAAATAGTTGTCACAATTTGTGAATGCTGGGGGCTTGTTCTGGGGTAAGAGTTCTTTTATAAGGGCAAAAATTTCCTGGGTTTGCTTTTGCAGCAAAATATTGAATATGAGTATCGACAATGCATTTAAAATTCTGCCGCAGATAGCAAGCAGGAAATCTTTTGTCCATTATATTTCAATGGATTCCTGAATTATAGATGGATTTAACATATATTGGAAGATATTTTTGATCTTGTACTGAATGTTATATGACCGATAGAAAACTTAATGCCTTGAAATTGTTGCACATACAATACCCAGGGCTTAACTGTGGTTACTGAAAATTTGGGGGAATGAGAAAATCTTTTGGTTTACACGATTGTGCTGGAGCCAAAATCCAATGGCCCCTCTCTGCCGTCATGGCAGAGCAGAGCCCAAAGCTGCCAACTCTGGGGAACACCAAATCCATCCCAAATTGCAGGGATAAGGTTACGAACGCACTTGTAAGGGTGCATTGCGGTGCCTGCCCAACAGAGGCCCAGAATTTAGAGCGCTGCCAAAGCAGCACAAAAGGGCCTTGGAGAAATATTGTCGTAGATATCATTAATTCCCGAAGGAGCTATCAGGCCATCCCTGCAAGGTAATCAATCCCCTTCAGGAACGTTTTTTTTTGTTGAGACATTCTGGGGCCTTTACTAGACATATATGGAATCTATGCCTGTCATGTGCAGTACTGTGCAAAATTTCCAGATGAAGCCAGAAAACACCCCTAGACATGTCAACATAAGAACATAAGAAATAGAAGCAGGAGTAGGCCATTCAGCCCCTCGAGCCTGCTCCGCCATTCAATAAGATCATGGCTGATCTTCGACCTCAACTCCACTTTCCCGCTCGATCCCCATATCCCTTGATTCCCTTAGATTCCAAAAATCTATCTATCTCAGCCTTGAATACACTCAACGACTGAGCATCAACAACCCTCTAGGATAGAGAATTCCAAAGATTCATGACATGGGGTGAGTGTAAAACCTGCCTTCTCTCCCTCACCGCAATTTTCCTGCCTTTTCTCCACTGTTCCGTCCCATTTTTTAGCCCCCTCTGAGAGTTACGTCAAAGATGTGCCCATGCCCAGATTCGACCATCAGGTTTGCTGTTTTCAATCTGTGGGTTGAAATTTGGGTGCTATCTCCCACGTAATGGCCCAGCCCAAAGAAATGTAGCAACACTAATCCTCTTAATCAGCTGTGAACTGCAATTAGGAGACATACAAACAGCTCTGCCAATAGAGGGAGGAAAGCACAGACGTTTACTAAAAAACATCTGTAGAATTGGGTGAGGAAAGGCAGGATTACTTATCAGATGTTGCAAGTCCAATTGCAAGGAGCCAGACAGATCAGGCATGCAAATATTATGGAACTGTTGGCTACCTCTCATCCCCACTCAGAAGTTCCTGGTGTACTAGGAATGGAAGAAGGTAGCAGAAAGCAGGTAGTCCCAGTCAGTTACCACAGCCCTCCATCTGAAAAGCCCTCACAGTACACCGCCTAAGAAGACCTAGGGACACCAGGCTCCCAGCAGGCTGTAAATAAATCCTTCCAGCTAACCAGAATACTTATTCTTTCAACTAAGAAATAACTTAGAAGTGGTATGTTAGGTAATAGATATCGCACACAATTCCCCAGCACAAAGGGGATCATTTGGATAAACGGACATCATTCAGACATCACTCAATAAATTCAATTGATTTGTACATTGTGCTGAGAATGTTTTTATAATTGTGCAGAACAACACAGTATCACAGCAAAAGATGGATACTGGTGGTAGTGAAGAAAATGCAGATAACTGTCTTGGTGAATGTAGTTTGTACTATTTTATTTGGTAAATGTAGACAGGAAAGTTCTTTAAGGGGACAATTCAGGTAGTTAGTTAAGTGTATCTTGCATCAGTGCCTAACTACCAGTCTTCCAGGTACTGTTTCAGGAGATACTTCCTCATTTTCACTGTCTCCCTTTCATGGTATCATGCCTTCTGGGTTCTGCTCTTCCTTTAGTGGTTAGACCTCTTCACAGAATAAATTTATGCAGCACTTACCAATGACCCTGGAGCCACTGTACAAGCTGTACTGTAATACGTCACCTTATCTGTCTAGACATATGAAGCTGTGCTTCAAGATGCTAACCTTATGTTCAATAGTGATCCTTGTAGTTGTATGAGCCTCATTGTATTAGAGCTCAGGTTTGTCATTGGCTGCTGACGTTGTATCATTCATCAGGGCTGAACAGGGTAGCCTTGGTCTCCCTGATGCTATTCTTCCAGTCGTCATTCCTCTTCAAATAATGGTGACACTATGTTTGGCATTAAATGAAAAAATTGAGAGAGCTTCTGAGGAAGCAGTCTTGAGAGATTATTTAGGTGTCAAGCAAATATCCACAAAAGTTTTGTTAGAAGCTCCAAGAAATTGTAATTAAATATGGGCAAAATCTACATTATTTGGCAGCAATATTCTTATCAATAAGAATAATAGAAAACGCATTGTACATTAAATAAAAGGATGCAATAACACATACATTTCCTATTACTTTGCTCTTCAGTCAACTGTTTAATGGTTTTAATTTTATTGGCGTATAACAAGATAATTAATAGATGGTTCCAACTCAGTCCAACTTTGGTGGAAATTAAAGATGTGAGCAAAAAGCAAAGGTAAATGGTTAAGAGGTTACAATTTCACTTTCACTTTTGCTTTGTGTAGACGAGCGTGATGACCATAATGATTGAGAAAGGAGCCATTTCATTGATCTTGTGGTTGAGCAGGCCTGGAAGCAACTTTAATGTGTGGTGGTTTGATATTTTCAAACTGCAATTTGTAATTGAACACAAAATTCAAATAATAAGTCCAATTATTCTGAATTTTAAAAAATTATTCAAAAGCTTGGGATTACACACATTCTGGAGAGGCATTAGAAATAATCAAGATTTGCTGAATTCCACCCAAAAAATTATGTTCTGGTGATTGGGTGTCTTTCTGTAAGAAGTCAAAATCCAATTGCCATGGTACATTTGGTTAATGATAGATATGTAAAAGTGTACTTATTTTTGGTGAAATACATAATCCAAATTTTCCTCCTTCCCTACCCGCTACTTAATAAGACAATAATGACTAAGAAGGCGCACAAGTACACTGGGAGTCTACCACAATGCAACTGTTGTGTTACGAGACACAACCAAATACTAAATCAGACACTCGGTTTACATTGCTACACCCAGCAATTCTCTTCTATTGTTGCCAATAAATTATTGTTGCTTTACTAATTCAAGTTTTTATTTTTATTTGCAGGAACAGTGGTGAACAGTAGTGAACAGTGAGGAGGGCAGTGATAGTCTTCAAGAGGACATAGACAGGCTGGTGGCATGGGCAGACACGTGACAGATGAAATTTAACACAGTAAAGTGTGAAGTGATACATTTTGCTAGGAAGAATGAGGAGAGGCAATATAAACTGAAGGATATAATTTTAAAAGGGGTGCAGGAACAGAGAGATCTGGGGGTATATGTGCACAAATCATTGAAGGTGGCAAGGCAGGTTGAGAAAGCGGTTAAAAAAGCACACGGGATCATGGGCTTTATAAATAGAGGCATAGAATACAAAAGCAAGGAAGTTATGATGAACCTTTGTAAAACACTGGTTCGGCCACAACTGGGGTATTGTGCCCAGTTCTGGGCACTGCACTTTCGGAAGGATGTGAAGGCCTCAGAGAGGTTGCAGAAGAGATTTACTAGAATGGTTCCAGGGGATGAAAGACTTCAGTTACATGGATAGACTGGAGAAACTGGGGTTGTTCTCCTTAGAACAGAGAAGGTTGAGAGGAGATTTGATAGAGGTATTCAAAATCATGAAGGGTCTAGACAGAGTAGATAGACAGAAACTGTTCCCATTGGCGGAAGGGTCAAGAACCAGAGGACATAGATTTAAGGTGATTGGCAAAAGAACCAAAGGCGACATGAGGAAAAACTTTTTTTACATAGCAAGTGGTTGAGATCTGGAATGCACTGCCTAAGGGGGTGGTGGAAGCAGATTCAATCGTGGCTTTCAAGAGGGAATTGGATAAGTACTTGAAGGGAAAAAATTTGCAGGGCTACGGGGAAAGGGCGGGGGAGTGGGACTGGCTGGACTGCTCTTACAAAGAGCCGGCACGGACTCGATAGGCCGAAAGGGCTCCTTCCGTGCTGTAATCATTCTATGATTCTATGTCTTTTACATTGTTGCCTGTAATTTAATCGGCTTTGCAGTAAAATAATGAAAGATTCCACATGCCAATGAAACTGTGATTATAAACTCTGGACAGTTATAATGAAGGGTGACATCTGAAACGCGAAACTATTTTTCTCTCCCAGTTGTTGATCATCCTGCTATGCATTTCCAGCATTCCCAGATTTTCTTTTTATCTCTATGATTGCTGTGGTGCTCTTGACCAATCAAGGGTTCCATTTACTGACCTCAAACTATTCTCAATCCACAGGGAAATGCGTGGAATGCATGCTTTCAAGTACTGCATGCTCTTTTCATGGTAACTCTCACTGATTAGATTCAAGTCCTGAAAATGTATTTCTTTCCCTTTGGAAAGAATGCTTCCTCCTAAAACAATAAGGTTTTGAATGAGGAGACTATAAGAGTTCCTACAAGTGGTACATAGCAGAGATAACAGGTTCATTTGTTACTATATAGGGATGATAATTTAGGAAAAGATTGTAATGGTACATGGAAGTACTTCGTCCCTAGTGAGTATACCTGCTCTCAATTCCCTCCCACAATTTAATATGGTGTGGGCAATATCTCATACTCTAGTGTTAATATATTTATGGCAACTACTATTTAGAGATTTTGGACTCGAATCAAGAGAAGGAAGACTAGTGCAAATTAATTCATAATTGGGTCATGGTGGCGGGGGGAGAGGGTTGTAACTCTCAGACATTCACATTATTCTAGGAAGAATATTCATTTTCGTTGAAATCACTGTTGGTCTCAGTTAAAGAGAGTACATTTTTCTCTTGATCTGAGTTGTTTTTCAGAGCTTTTGGATCCAGGCAGATTGTGGTGACAGCATTTCCTGGTCCCTCCTCAATGAAATATATGGTTGGGCAGTATATTGAAGAGGTCAATTAATCAAGCCATCTTGGAATTCAGGACAATCTCGGAGGGTCCCAGAAGGCAGTTGAGTGCACTTGATTAATTAATTTCCCCATGGCGACTTTGCTTTTTTTATATAAATGAGGCCTGGTATGGACGAGATCATCAGCTGTCCTTAAGCCTAACATATGTCAGGGACTTGTTTTCTTCGAGTGAAGTCATATGTGTGTGCACTATATGTGGTGTAAAGTTCCCATAGTTAGCTGTTGGCAGCAGTTGTGTAGACTGTGGTTTACATTGCTTCCCACTGTCCCTCTGATACTTTCATGTCACAGTCTTTCCCACATGGCTCTCTTCCATGGCTGGAGCTCACTAGATTCCACGAAATGTGGACAAAAAAAACATGAACACCAGTTAACTATTTAGAAAATGCTGGAAATACACGGCAGCTCCATCAGCATCTGACAGGAGAAAAGAAGGGTAAAAATGTTTCAGATATGGAACTGCTTCTGGCAAAGGGTCTGAACCCAAAGTGTTAACCTACTTTTTCTCTTTCAAGCTGCTGTTGGATCAATTTACTTCTGGCATTTTCTAATCTTATTTCAGAGAAACAGCATTTGCAGTTCATTTTCTTCTTATCTGCACTAGTTTGCCTTTTATATTCTGGACAATGCCCGCACACTAATTATACTTATTTATTTTTTAATTTTAATATTATTTGTTCCTTCTGCAGTGACTGAGTTCCTTGATGCAGTCTTGTAATACAGTATCATGCAATGTTAGCACAGACTCCATTTAACACACGGAGTCATCGTATCCCACAGGTCACTTTCATTGTATCATTGAAACTAAACAAAATAATTCCTCAGATCAGTGGATTCATTAAAGCAGATCATTTTAATGGCTAGCAGAAGACATAAAAAGAAAACAGTTTAATTCTCATCTAAGGAGATTTGCTGAATCGCAAATATTGATTGTCTAATCAAATTAGATATAATGGTTTAAATGTAAAATAAGCTATCATAGAATTACTGCATTCCTTGATGCTATTTCTAATAATATTGATAATCATCTCCATTTCATTCACAAACCCAGCTTCATTTACACAACTGAATTTATGAAAAAATAAATAAATACAAATATATTTTTCAGAGGCACAAGTTTATTTTTGTTTTGTTATTGTTTTTCCCTTGGTAGTTTTAGTATTAAATCCAAATTATGCGGTGAAGTGAGGCTGTTAAGTTAATAGTATTCATAGTTCCAGAGGTCTGTGAGAAACATGCCCACTGTTATCCAGACAGCTTTACCATTTGTTATATGCTGCAAGTTACAGTTGTGGCATGTTCTGTTAGTTTAAGCTGAAGTTTGAAAAATAATTGGCTTTTCTCGCCAGGGTAACTGTTATTTTCTCTCATTGCTACACAAGTAGTGGCCTCATCAAAATGCTAGACATTTCAAATTGACAGACATTCACTGTCAGCTCTGTGACAATGAATGCTTGCCTGGGTATCTGTGTTCCAAGAATTGCATTGCCTCATACCACAAGCTGCACAAAAGAACAAAACGTAATCAACAGAAACTATAAACAGTAAAGCAGAGTCTGTGATAAGCAGCATGAATTTCCAATACGAAATCATATAAGTGTAATATTCTTATTTTGATATTTTTTGTCATTTATGTTAAGGGTAAGATTTTATTCTTGTTCTCAGCACCATGTTTAGTGTCTTGGCACTGTTCAATGCCATCATGTTGAATAATATATTTCTCAATGACTAATAAATCCTTTACATACTTTTCCAATGTATGCTTCCACTACAACTGCAAAGATGCCTTAGCTGGATTGATCTTTGGGATGGTGAGGACTATACTTGAAGGTTCCTTGATAACGCCTCATTTTTCAACGGTGGGTAACCATTTGACCTATGTTGACCCATGACTCATTCCAATACCACTTCTTGCCCATTATCCCTTGTAAAAGTTCTGGTAATTTTGTGCCGGACTCCTTGGGGGTAATTTTAACCCCCAAGAACGGGTGGGTTGGGGGCGGGTGGGAGGTTAAAATAACAGCATTTTGGGCAAGACCTCATCCTGACTCCAATGTGCCCACTTCCGGGTTTGGCCCAGGCATGTTTGGATGCGTGCGCACAACAGACACCTGGAAGTCCTGCCCCCACTTAAAGCTGGTGGGCTGATACTTAAAGGGGCAATGTAAATGAATTTAACCTTACCTGTTCAGGTTTCCCATCACTTCCAATTCATGTCGGGTCAAAGCAGGTGGGAATCATAGAATCATAGAATGGTTACAGCACAGAAAGAGGCCATTCGGCTCATTGAGCCCGTGCCGGCTCTTTATGAGAGCAATCCAGTTAGTCCCATTCCCCTGCTTTTTCCCTGTAGCCATGCAAATATTTTCCATTCAAGTATTTATCCAATTCCTTTTTGAAAGCCACGATTGAATCTGCTTCCACCACCCTTTCAGGCAGTCCATTCCAGATCATAACTACTCGCTACGTAAAAAAGTTTTTCCTCCTATCGCCTTTGGTTCTTTTGCCAATCATCTTAAATCTGTGTCCTCTGGTCCTCGACACTTCTGCCAATGGGAACAGTTTCTCTTTATTTACTTTATCTACACCCTTCATGATTTTGATCACTTCAATCAAATCTCCTCTTAACCTTCTCTGCCCTAAGGAGAACAACCCCAGCTTCTCCAGTCTATCCACATAACTGAAGTCCCTCATCCCTGGAACCTTTCCAGTAATTTTTTTCTGCACCCTCTCTAAGGCCTTCACATCCTATCTAAAGTGCAGTGCCCAGAATTGGCCGAACCAGTGTTTTATAAAGGTTCAGCATAACTTCCTTGCTTTTGTGCTCTATGCCTCTATTTATAAAGCCCAGGATCCCGTAGGCTTTTTTATCCGTTTTCTCAACCTGTCCTGCCACCTTCGAAGACTTGTGCACATATACCCAAAGGTCGCTCTGTTCCTGCACCCCCTTTAGAATTGTACCATTTAGTTTATATTGCCTCTCCTCATTCTTCCTGCCAAAATGTATCACTTTACACTTCTCTGCATTAAATTTCATCTGCCATGTATTCGTCCATTCCACCAGCCTGTCTATGTCCTCTTGATGTCAATTACTATCCTCCTTACTGTTTACTACACTTCCAAGTTTTGTGTCATCTGCAAATTTTGAAATTGTGCCCTGTACATCCAAGTAAAAATCATTATTATATATCAAAAAAAGCAGTGCTCCTATTACCGACCCCTGGGGAACACCACTCTACACCTTCCTCTAGTCCGAAAAATAACCGGTCACCACTACTCTATGTTTCCTGTCACTTAGTTAATTCCATATCCATTGCTACCATTGCCCCTTTTATTCCACGCTTCTATTTTGCCGACAAGCCTATTATGTGGCACTTTATCAAACACCTTTTGAAAGTCCATATACACAACATCAACCACACTACCCTCATCAACCCTCTCTGTTACCTCATCAAAAAAACTCAATCAAGTTAGTTAAATACAATTTGCCGGATCCATGAGATGAGTGCCTTTACTGCACTGCTTGTGGGCCCAGAGGAGCAGGAATGCTTCTTCCAGGCCCAACAAGCTCACTTGGTGCGACATGACCCCACTATCGGCCAACCCCCCCCCCCACCCCCACAATGCTGGACACCCCTCATTCTGGACCCCCCGATCCCCGAAGCTTATCATTCCCAATCCCCGAAGCTGGACCCCCCCAATCCCTGATGCTGGACCTCCCCACCCCCCCACCCCCCGCAACGATCCCCGGAGCTGGACCTCCCCCTATCCCGACGCTGGACCCCCCCAATCCCTGATGCTGAACTCACCCGATCCCGATGCTGGCTGATCACTCGCGATCGAGATGCTGGCTGGACAACTCCCCCCCTTCCCCCCACCCACGCTGATGTCGGCCACATCCTCCCACCTCCCCACCACCCTTCTGATTTGTTCCAGGGCCCACGATCTCTCTCTCCCTCCCTTCCCCCCTCTCTGATTCGCGGCACCTTTCCCTTCCAACAGGCAGCCAACCTATCAATCTGGTTGCCTGGCGCGTGGGAAACCCGGAAGCACAAATACTCACCCTCAATTGAGTTACGATCGCAGATTGCCACGCAATCAATTAGGCTTCCAGGTTCCCCACGCGAATATCTAGGGATGGGCTGGGTTCCCAGCTCAAAGTTAAAATCATGCCCCTTGTTTTGCCTTTTGTTTGTCCTTTTGGCTGTATCTTGAGGACGGACAATTATTCAGTCTCCGAATATATTTGCACAAGATGACAGGGAGCTTACACAATTACTGTTTGGTACATTTGCTAAATTTGGTTTCGGGGTACTTTTTTTAAACAAGAAAAATGTCCATCTGATCATAGTAACAGAAACCCAGGATCCCTGCCATCCACCTCCATGTTGGTGTATCTCCTCCAAAGCTTGTACAGCATTAAAAAAAAATCTGTAAATACCATTGACATTACTTGCCACTATACTTTAAAGAGAATTGTTTGTCCCACCCTTTCCTCTACATTCCATCAGGGAAATGCTGTGGCTTTTCTGAGTGGGAGGAGAATTAAACATGACACATTCTTTCTCATAGAAATTGAATGAATAAAATTCTTCACTGAGTGTTGCTGTGTGATGAGATGACTCAGGATAACTCTAAATCCCAAACATCATAACAAGAGTTTAGGGTTGGATATTTGAAATATAAAGCATCTGAACCAAAATGATAAATCTTATTCAGTAACACTTTTAATCTGGGTTTCATTTAATTACATTTTCTTCTCATTGGAAATCTTAGTTTTCGTCTTTCCAGTTACTAGAAGTTTTATTTTATAGTTTTAGAGTAGCTCCAGGTGACCTGTACAATTTTCCATATTTAATTATGGAGACTTTTATCCAAATAATTCCAAACTGAAAAAAATCTTCCATTCACTTTAATCACTGAGATAGTGACATAACAGTTGCCAATATAGGATGCTTCACAGCAGGCAATGAGCTACAGAGTTGCAATTCAATCAAGTGGCTTGAATTACTATAGCCAGCAGAAACCTAGACTCAATTACAGCCTTAAACCTGCTACCAGCTATTTGGTACTGTGTGCATTATATACCAAATAGGATATTTGAAACAAAGTTTTCTACTTTTCCTACAGTATATATGGCAGGCATAGTAAAGATGATGGACAGCGGTGAAAGAGTTGATTGTGATGTTGGACCTGAAGACATTTAACAAGTACTTAGGTACCCATGGGGATGACGGATATGGGAAATGGAAATATGCTGGTATAGTGGGAATGGGGGAAAGAGTTCAGATATGCATTACTGGTAAACTGTTTATATATTATCATATCTCTAAACTACTGTTAGTAAAAGTTTGTACTCATACAGGGTTTGTAAGCACCTCGGGACATTTTACTACATTAAGGGCGCTATGTGAATGCGAGTTGTTGTTGTAACATGTTAGCAGCCCCAATTCCACAATGACCAGTAATATCCTTAGCCCTACACCATGGTGCAAGAGTTTCAAACTTTGCAACGTCTGCTTAGCATACCTGGTATATCAGATAACAAACAATTTTCTTTAAATTGTTGAGGCGGGGTTTTCTATATATATATATATATATATAAACATATATATGTATCAGTGAGTTCAAGGATGCAATTCAGTCACGGGACAAGAGTTGTGATATGTATATAAACAATGAGCTTTGCTCTCACACTTTAGATAAACTTGACTAAATCACAGCTTCAAGCTCACTTCAGGGTACTTATTATTCCACGTGTAACAGTGGTTCTATTTGTTTACATTTTACGTCATAAGTCCCATCCTCGCTAACTGTGACCATGATGCACTCTCTCTCCTTGTCCTTTCCAACCTCTCTGCAGCCTTTGATGCGGTCAATCATACCATCTTCTTCCAATGATTCTCCTCTGTTGTCCAGCTCAGTGGGCCTGGCCTTGCTTGGTTCCACTCTTATCTAATCATAGCCACAGCATCCCCAGTAACAGCTTCTCTTCCTGCCCCCATCTCAATACCTCTGGATTGCCCAAGGATCTATCCTCGGTCCCCTCCTCTTCTATACCTACAGGCTGCCTGTTGGCGACATCACTCGAAGACATGGGGTCAGCTTCCACGTGTACACTGTCGACACCCAGCTCTTCCTCTCCACCACCTCTCTTGACATCCTTCACAACTCTGCGTTGCCAGACTACTTGTCCGATATCCAGTCCCGGATTAGCTGCAATTATCTCCAATTAAACATTAAGATGAATTAAGCCATCATGTTCAGCCTTGCCACAACCTCCATACCCTCCATCCCTTCTCTGGCCATTGTCTCAAGTTGAACCAGATTATTTGCAAACTCGGCATCCTATTCGAGCCCAAGCTGAGCTTGCAACCCCATATCCTCTGCATCGCAAAGACCGCCTACTTCCACCTCTGAATCATCGTCTGCTTCTGCCCATACCTCAGCCCATCTGATCCTGGAACTCTCATCCATGCCACTGTCACCTTCAGAATCGATCATTCCAATGGCCAGCCTCCCATCCTCTACATTCTGTAAACTTAAGCTCATCCAAAACTCTGCTACCTATCTCGCACCAAGTCCCGCTCACCCATGACTCCTGTCCTTATGGACATACATTGGCTCCAAGTCTTCCAAGGCCTCCAATTTAAAATTTTCATCCTTGTGTTTAAATATCTTCATGGCTCCTCCTCTGTTACCTCCTCCAGCCCTAAAACCCTGAGAACTCTATGTTCCTCTGACCCGGGCCTCTTGTGCACCTCCGCCCCCTTTGTCCCACCACTGACGGGCTATGCCTTCAGCTGTCTAACCCCAACACTCTGGAATTCCCTCCCTAAATCTCTGCCTCTCCACCTCAACCTCATCGCTTTGATCAAGCATTCAGACACCCCTCCTCATATCTCCTTCCTTAGCTCAGGAAATAATTTTGTCAGATTACACTTCTGTGAAGTGCCTTGGCATGTTTTTCGACATGAAAGGCAAATTATTGTTGTTGTTGAGTTATCTATCAACATTGTGGGTGTGGCAAACACTGCAAATCTCTTGATCTCCATGCCCATAGATGAGATAACCACAATCTTGTTTTCTTTCAAAGATACAGTAGAGGTAACTTGCAACTTATCCACCCAGCCAGTAACCTGGTGGAGCAGATCGCCTGCCCATTCCTTCGTAGCACCGACTCAATTTTCATTCTGGAATGGAATGAAAATCGGGCGATTCTAGAACACGTAGACGATCCACTCCACCAGGTTATTGCCCAGGTGACAAAGTTGAAAATGATCCCCAGTTTCTTTAAGGCTTTTGCAAGACTAACCAACAGGTACCAAGCCCAACCTTTGAAAGCTCTACCCTTAGTCCTCCATCTATTAGCATTCTTGCCCTCAGAAACTCCTCCACCTCAAATGGAACACACACATTGCCTCAATTGCGAAAGCGGCCTCCATGAAGCTTGCTTTTTCACACCACACAACCTTTTTCTTTTTAACTCTCTATAAAGTTGAAGTTTGCTCAAGATTAGAATATTGCTTCACCTTTTGGGAAGGCAGGTCTAGTACCTCTCTCATACTATTGGACAGGATATACGAAAGAAATTGTCCTCTGATAGGAAATCCCACTTTCACCTCTAGCCTTCTTTCGGTCGCAAACTTTCTTGCCTCTCTATACTGTACTAGTACTACTAGAGCCAGTGCTTGTATGAACTTTCCTCTCTTCCAAGTACCAAATACAACATCCTTTACACTCTTCCTCCTCCCTACCTCCTCACTGTGTTAAAATCAAGATCACAGGAGAATCTCCTAACCTAACTCATATTTTCCCAGAGCCTCAAAGCTGTGGAACTCCTTACCTCCCTCAGTTTTTCCTTCCTCTACACTCTTCAGGCTTCTAAAGCACAATTTGGTGTCACTTCATCAGTGTTCCCTGATTTACCTTATCCTTTCTTATCCTCTTTTATCATCCTTGGAAGTGTCAGGAAGTATGGGCCTTGGCTAGTCACCTTGGTTTCTGAATAAATCAGGGGTCAAACTTATGCTCATAGCCATGGCAGCAGAGTTGAATGGCAGATAAATACAACAAACTTTATCTTACGATAACGCTCCCGTGAAGCGCCTTGGGACATTTTACTACTTTAAAGGCACTATATAAATGCAAGTTGTTGTTGTGTATTTCTGCAACTGGCAGAACTGGAGGCTTTTTGTTCTTGCAAGTTCAGATTTTTTTTTAGAATTTAATAAAAAATGCACAACTGTGTACCTCAGTATTAACATAAGATACTACTGCTACTAAATTCAAGTCTGTCAGCTCAGCAACGATGATGGGGCCGAATTAATTCACTCCACTGTTGTCAGTTCTGAACTAGCCTGGCCGCTTCAGTCATCTGTATCCTTTTCTGTGACAAGTTACTCTTGACATTGTCTAACCAACGTTTCTTTGGTCTTCCTCGGCTTCTTATTCCATGCACTTCTGTGTGCAGGACCATAAAAGGCATTCTAGCTGTTTCCACTCTGGAAACGCACCCAAACCATCGCAGCCGTCTTTCTTGGATCGTCTGTATAACCTTTGTTTCTTGTCCAAGCCATGTTCTTATTATACCATTCTTGATTCTTTGCATCCTGGACACTCCTAGTATTCCTCTTAACTAACTCATCTCTGCTTTTAGTATGTTTTGCTTGTCAACTTTTCTCATGTTCCAACGCTCAGATCCATATAATAATATGGGGATAACCATCAGAAACATATAAGATAAATGATGATCAATTCAGTGACAAGGGATTTTATGTCATGAGTTAATAATGTCAGTCATTCTCTCCAGTAAAATTAAATTGATTGTTTTTTTTTCTAATTAAGCTATAGAAAACTAATAACTTCTTCAGATCAAGTAGGAGAGTAATCTTGCTTTCTTTTGAATGACTTCACATTAGAGACTAAAAGAATCCAAATGAGCTCTGCCACACTGTTAACGATGGCTATTGATTCGTATTTAGTAAAATCAATTATTCTGTGTCATTTTGACTTTTTTTTTCCCAAACAAACTTTATCCAGGCAATCAAACATTCTGTACACTCAATTAATGGCAGCTGCTGAGCTTTGGTGAGTTGCTGTGACCCTTCTCATTTGGCCCTTCGCATTAGGCACAGCAGTAACCCAAGAATACACCTAAAGAGGAAAATACTGGTGAGATTTAAGAAAAGATTCATACCCACGGTTAAATGTTTTATAAGATTTCAGTGGATTTAAAATATTGTACCCAATCAAATTATTACTTTTCTTGAATCTTGCATGTGTGTATATATATTAATTCTTAGTTTACAAATCAAAACATGCTTATCTTCTGTGCAGTTAAAAAACATGTCGATGTTGATAGTAACGTTTTTACAAAAAATAACTAAATAGAAATATATATTACAAATGCTGATGGCTATAATACAAATTCTAGTTTAATTAATTACTGTTTTTTGAAAATGAATATGGCTACATTATGGCAGAAATAACTACTTCCTCTGGGGAAGATAAAACAGGTATTTAGAGCTCAAAGCTTTTGGTATCAGATTTTACTGACAGGACTGTTGCACATATATTACGGCAAGGAATCTATTACAGGAAGAATGCATCACAGCCTTTAGGGCTGGCAGTATGATGATAGCTCTGCGTCTCATTGTCCACCCAGCAATTAGATTCATGGCCTAATTATACAATAAACTTTCTGTATCGGAACTGAGAAGTGCTTTTTTGACAAATGAGGTCTCTTCCTCATAGGAGGCTTGCAACCAACACTCCTAATTATCTTCATAGCTTTAGACGCTCATATATCACATACAACTTAATTTTTCAAAATAACGGACCCACTCGAAACATTTCCTTATTCTGGACACATTTCTCTCTTGAGATTTTCATCAATAAATAAAGAGACACTATTCCACAGCTGCAGTGTACCCTATCAACACTCATTAGTCCATACAAAAAATGCACAAAAAAGTATATGCAACATCATAATTTTCTGAAACTCAAATTAGGTTAGTATTGTAAAACCAAATTATTACAATAATATTCTAAATTATAATCCATTGATGATGATGACGTTTCTCCATGCCTAAAACACAAACTATCCCTTGCTCATTTTGGCTTTGTTTTCCCATTTTGTGTCATAATAAAACCATTTAATGAGAAACAATGTTCTAGGTTAAAGCCCATCTGCTTGTCACACCTTTTGAGCCCTGGTCTAGGCTTGATTGGCTCTTTGATTAATGTTAGAATTAGCCTACAAAGTCATTAGCATTCAAATGGGCCTGTTCTTAGAGTTAATCTTTTAATCTTCTCTCATCTGTTCTGTAATAACACTCTAAACTTCCCATTGTAAATTACAAAGTTATCTATTTAGCATAGATATAGCAGCTTAAATAGAAATTTTAGAAAGCAATAAAAATTGAAAACCTTAGCTACAGGCTCTGATTTAGTATCCTCAGTAGCTCCAGGTAATTATGTGTTTAACATAATTATTTAGTTAGTTTACAAAAAACATGCAGTACCCTCGAATGGTGATGCCCTCCAGCCGCTTTGCTTGCCATGGTAATTGCGATAAATTATTGGGGAAGGTTTCTTTTGTGTGCAATGCAGCCAAATCATAAACACGACAAAACACAGCACACATAGAAAATCTTCCCTGTATGAGTCTATCACACCTATTCCTGCAATTTGTGCTACCAGGGAAACCAAGGTACCTTTTGGAGTTTTATAGTGGTATCAGGGAGACTCAGTAGTCCATCAAGAAGTACACAATATAATGTTGTGACAAAATACTAAACATCTACCGGTAACGCAACATGAATGCATCGGGGACATAAAGATTATTCACAGCATGGACTGTAATGTGAAGCGCACAGTACATTTTCTATCTTCAGTATCTAATCAAGATCAGAACCATTTATATATTTTATTATTTATAAAATATGAAATTATCTACATTTATACATTTAGAACTGTTGATTATGTTAATTATTTTAAATAAATCTTAAGTGCCAAATTTATAAATGGTCCACAGAATAACTATTTAAATTACTTAATCACATGTGAATCATTTCAAATCACAAAGTTGATTATTTTATTCAAGGTAATAAGAATTCGGGTACTCTAATTACTGAAATGGCAAAGAATACTGTATTTTTACCTAAATAGGAAATTACATTTTTAGTTTGTCTGATAAACACACACTTCATGTGCAATACCTCTAATTTTCAGCAGCTGCACATACCTAGTAAGGCACATCAATGTATAACTCTATCCATACCCATACTGCAGAGCAGACCATTCAAAAATAAGCCATTTCTTATATTTTCTGCTGGTTTGGAGGGTATAGGATCATGCACAGTGGGACACAGGGACCACAGCAATAAATCCCCAGATTGGCTTGGTCCATAAATTTAGGGACAAGCAGCAATCCTTTCCATTTCATAGATTGATATTTTGCTTTGGAAAAGATGAAGCTTTGTTTCAGAATAATAACTAGATTTATTCTTTCATAACAATTCTACTGCTAACAATTCCACTGAGATAAGATAGTACATTTAATAGAGTGAATTTAAGACCTTATTCCAGTACCTGAGCCTGTGGTCATACCCATTGATTTCCCTTTTCTTTGTTACGTTGTTCCATTTTAAAATCCAACTTAGCACCATGAACCTAGTTGCCACATTGTATGTAACACCAGGGTTCCATTGCATAGTTAGTTTAATTACGCAGCATAGTCCAGTGTACTAATGCACTCAATAAAAATCTCAGTCTCTTTTTTTCCCAAGTGTGTGTTTTAGTCTCACTCCATAGAAGCAGGAGTAGGCCATTCAGCCCTTCGAGCCTGCTCTGCCATTCAATTAGATCATGGCTGATCTGTGCCTCAACTTCATCTACCCCGTAGCGTCATATCCTTTATAACCTTACCTAACAAAAATCTATTGATCTCAGACAATCCAAAGGTCTTTTCACTTCACACTTAAACCTCAAATCTTGTTTCAGGAAAATGACTTCCTCATCCTGCTCTCCTGCTTTTACACTTAGGGTCAGCAGCCTGTCTTTGGATGCCTTCTGGACTCCCTTGTATAATATGAAGACCCAGAGAGCAAATGTGTGGGAGCGGTTCCCAGTTTACTGAAACTGTTAGCCTTGACTGAACATTTTCATGGATGTACAAAGCCATCAATTTCCTGATCGTCTAACAGGTGGTTTACACTATGGAGTGTCGTCACCAGAAGGACAACTGAACATCTACTGTCGACTGCAGTCCTGTTGTGTAAAAGCGCATTAAGAGAAAGAAAATCGTGGACCATGTATGAATGGCCAATAAAATGACTGTCTAAGTTTACACACAAGTTTTGACAGGCTTATTCTCATTTCTGACTTCTTAGGTTATTAATTAATTGCTCCTGAGCAACAGGTTATTCATCATCAGCCTAACCTACATAAGAGAACAGACCAGTTTTCAGAGGCCACCACTGGATCTAAGATTTGATAGTTATCATCAGAATTGGACAAGACTAATGTAACTTGTTAAATTGAAAATGGTAAGGCGCATTAATTTTTGAATTCTATTCAATAAAAGATGCATAAGTTCATTCCAGTCAGTGATACAGTGAAAGCATAAAATATTAAAACGTTGAACCTTCTTTTGACCGTTAGTATAAAATTACAGGCCTGAACTTAGACCCACACAGAGTGCAAAACCACAATAATTCAATAGATTTTTGGGTTTTAAAGGCCTGAATGTTCTGCATGCTACATTAATATATACAAAAATAATCAGCAGAGAGAAATTAATGGGCTATTTGACTAGAATGAATTGAAGATGAATTACATAATGACGGACTGTGAAAGCGCTGCTTAATAGCCGAGCAGAAATCAATGTTAAGGTTCAGGGCACCCTTTTAAACATAAGCTCTGATTTGGGTTTATGATATTATCAAAACTGCACACATCAGTCTCCGACTCCTTTCATTAAAAAAAATCAAAGGAAGCACGAATAGTAGAGAAACTATATGTGCACAAGAAGCAGTCAGCTGAGACCTATTTTTATCAGCTTGGAATGAAAAGTCTCCTCAATAATTAATAACCGTTTTAATTCAAGATGCAGGGTCACATAAAAGCAATGTTAAATACAAGTAAAATACCACAAGTGAAGATAACAATTAATGTTATTCTACTGTATAAATACCCAAAATAAAATCAAATTGGTAAACTATCTTTCTACATATAATTTTTTAAATTGAGTGTCTGTCCATGTGTTCACTTAATAGCGTATGATAGGTCTCTGCTAACCATGTGATTGTTAATATATTATTGGCCATGTTGTTACCATAGACCATTTCCTCCAATCCTGGCCCCTGTATGGAGTTAGCCTCCTCATTCCTAGCTCGATTCTCATTGGAGACCCGCAACCAGTATTTCTTCAGGAACCATTTCCAGAGGACACTATTGGCTCCAAGATTTGGTAGTTACACAAGATTTGGACTGAGATGATCTGTTACAACATTCCACTCACAATTCCTCTCTGGATTTATTGTATGTGATTTTTCTATATATACATACATACATACACACACATATATTCCCCTTTGTCTGATTGTATTAATATGCCTGCCCACCTCTTATTTTTCAGTTTTGAAGAAGGGGCTGCATCTGAAACATCAATTTCTCTGTTCTTTCCACAGAAGCGAACTGACCTGCTTTGTGTATTCCAGCATTTTCTGTTTTTGTTTTGAATTTCCAGCATCTGCAGTATTTTGCTTTTTACTCCTAATTATGATCTTCACATCTTAAGAGTCTCATATTACATACAGCTTAACTTTTCATAATACAGCACCCACTTGATCCATTTTCTTATTCTGGGCACATTCCTCTTGAGAGTTTCTCCAATAAATAGACATTTTTTCCAAAGCTTCAGTGTACCCCTTCAAAACTCATTAGTCTGTATAAAGAATTGTAAACAATTTTACAACACCAAGTTATAGTCCAACAAATTTATTTTAAATTCCACAAGCTTTCGGAGGCTTCCTCCTTCCTCAGGTGAACGGTGTGTAACTACCAAATCTTGGAGCCAATAGTGTCCTCTGGAAATGGTTCCTGAAGAAACACTGGTTGCGGGTCTCCAATGAGAATCGAGCTAGGAATGAGGAGGCTGACTCCATACAGGGGCCAGGATTGGAGGAAATGGTCTATGGTAACAACATGGCCAATAGTATATTAACAATCACATGGTTAGCAGAGACCTATCATACGCTATTAAGTGAACACATGGACAGACACTCAATTTTAACACCGTTCACCTGAGGAAGGAGGAAGCCTCCGAAAGCTTGTGGAATTTAAAATAAATTTGTTGGACTATAACTTGGTGTTGTAAAATTGTTTACAATTGTCAACCCCAGTCCATCACCGATCTCCACATCATGTATAAAGAATGACAGACTTCTTCAGTCTCATTAGTTATAATCCCCCCACCCCCAATTGCAGCCACCCTCCCTAGTCTGCATCCATTATTCTGATCTGGTCTTGGGCCAATTCTTCAGTTCTTTTCCCTAGTCCCAACTCAACTCTGCAGTCAGCCTCCCTGTTCCTGACCCAATACTACAACCAGCCTCTCCAATCCTGGCCTTAACTTAACAATGACCCTTCTGCTCCTATCTTAGCCCGCCTTTGTAGCCACTAATTTCCCCCCCCCCGCAACTCCTAGCCAGCCTCACAATTTGGTAATACCACCAGGTATAAGCATTGTCCTGTTCCTTATGTTTGTTTCAATAACTTCAGCTACAGCTGCACGTAAAAACTTGTCAATCTGCAATTTTCCTATTTTGTTATCCTCGATATTAAAGTAAAAAGATTAACAAGAAGAGATTCTTCACTGGCATATTAAATCTGGTTTTATTTTCTTCCTAAGAATGATTTATTTAACTTCAAGTTTAAAAAGTGAACAAAAACCCTTTCAATTTTGTAATGAGTTTTATACATATAAAAATTACAGCCCATTCAGCCCATAATACTTATGACAGTGCTACCTCCTCAACGAGAGCTATATACTCCAATTTCATTTCCCTGCTATAATAGATAACCTTTTATATTATGTTTCAAATAACTTATGCAGTTCCTTTTAAATTATATTAATTCTCTGTATCAATAGCCACATGGTAAAGCATTCCATGTTCTAATCAGCCTCTGCATCAAGAAATTCTTCCAACCTTGCCTTCACTCTTCTAGTGTTAATCCTGAGTCTATGCTGCCTTGTTACTAATTTCCTAATCAGTGGAAACAATCTTGCACTATTTATCCTCCTGTAATCTTGCGTTTTGTGAAAAAAACATAATGTTTAAAATGTTTTTAATAACTATAACACCCCCCCAGGGGTATCATTCCAGTGAATCTTCACTGTACCCTTTACATGGCTTTTATATAATTCCAATAATAGGGTGCCCAGAACGGCATACAATACTCTAACCAATGTTTTGTACAACCTCAACATCTATTTCTTGCTTTTGTGTTCACTGCTTTCCTAAGTAAAAGCCGAATCCCATTTGCTTTTTTTTTTAAAAAAAAGCTCTTTTCTACTTGCACCTTTAAAGATTGGACCTTTAAAAATCTATGACAGTGAAATTCATCTACGCCATTAGAACGAAATGGACTCAACGAATTGGCAGCCTGTTTTACACCGATTTTCTTTTCCATTGTCTTTAGGCACGGTGTAAAACAATCTGCCGATTCACCATTTTGCGCTACTGATGTAGACTAATTTCACCCCTTATATATCTGTACTCCTACATCTCTCTGCTCTTCCAGTCTATAAAATATATTATATATATTTATAGTATGCTTCCGTTCACTGTTCCTTTGCACAAAATGTACTACTTCACATTTCTTTGTATTGCACTACATCCGCCACCTCTGTCTATTCTGCTAATCTGTCTACATCTTGCTGCAACCTCTTGTATTCTTCCTCCAGGTTTCCATACCCCTAAGTTAGTATCATCAACAAACTTTGATGTCATTCCTCATGCCCATGTCCAAATCATTTCTATGAATGGAAAACAAAAACGATCTCAACACAGATCTCTGGGGCAAACCACGAAGTACATCCCGCCAATCTGAAAAAGATTAATTTACCCACACTCTCTACTTTCTGTCCTCAAGCCATCCCTTTTCCATGGGGCTACATTCTCTTTAATACCATGTGCCTTATTTTTTTGCATCAAGTCTTCTGTGTCTCTTCTGAAAATCCATTCATTCAACATCCACACATATCCTTTATCTACACACCTTCTGAACTGAAGACAGGATCTTGCACAAGGAATACGAGGAGCTAGGAAGAAATTTAAAAAGTAATACTTATGATTAGCATGCTTGGACCACACACTGAACCAGACAAACAAAAGAAGATCAGGAAGCTGAACAAACGGTTGGAAGAGTGACGTAGGAGGGAGGGTTTCAAGTTTGTGGAACATGAAACCAGTTTTGGAACATGGGGTGACTGTACAGGAGGGATGGATTCCACTGAACCTATGTCCTGGCACCAAGATTACAGCCGTGGATGTGAATTTACACTCGTAAGCTCAAGAGGGTGGGATGGAGAGAGTTAGCTGACAGAAGATGGAGGTGGGGGAGACTATAAGAATAAGTACAAAATGGTAAACAGTCTAAAATTGTAAGTTTTAGGGTATATGGAGAGATGTACCTTAGGGTAGAAAGGAGATAGGTTAAGGAGGAAGATAGTGAAGGAAACAATTGGAAAAAAAAATTAGGTGCTAGAATACTGAAGGAAGTTAGGGATGAGATACAGCGCACTAACCATAAATTTCCAAGAACCTTTAGAAATAGGAATAATGACAAAGGACTGGAGAATGTTAAATAGAAGATAGAAGGAAAGAGTTTTTTTTGTCCTTTGATTAAATCTCCGACAATCAATTACTGGATTGTTTTCTCCACCCATTCACAAAAAAGTGTATGTTTATTTTTGTAAAAAGCAATGAACGATAGGTAGTAAATTTCAGGTATTGGAAGATTTCTTTTAATGATAAAGGTGCAGATTATTTAAAGACTGTGTATCATGGTGAGCCCAGTGTGATACACCAAATGCGATATGTATGCATACCTGCACAAGGCGCAGTATGAATATACCTGCACTAACTGTAATCAATCTGTTGTAGCAGTGGATTGTTGAACATGGGAACAGCCTTCATGGATTAAGCAATACGCAGCCTAGGGTGAAGGTTTATGACCAGACATTCTGTATGAAAATTATGGAATCGGCTCGTTAGGGAACATTCCCAGCATTCACCCACTTATCAAACTTAATTTATAAACCACCATGTTGGACAGATGCTGCCATTACAAGAATGTAGTGTATACAAACAACGTGAAGTAAACATTGAATTTGTTTACCTTTTTCATCACTAACACCACTATTATGCATCTACTACACTAACAAAGTGTAATGTTCATTGTCTGTCTCCTGAAATGCAAATATAGTGTATCACAAAGTTTGAGAAACTTAAAAAAGAAAGGCCAGTAGGATTTTTTTTGTCAGCTCCTGAACAAAGAGGTAGGTTTTTAAATCCATTTATGCCAATCAGAAGCTGTAATTTGCATGTCTGTGGTCTTCACATTTAGGTAAATGTGTCCCTTATGAATGTGTTTATCCTGCTGTGCCATGGCTGAGATGGTAGAGCAACCCAGCAGAAGCTGGATGCCCCTGCAGTCTACCTTGGAGGGAGTTGGTAAAAGGGCAGTTAATGGTGCCAAGCAGTAGGTGAAGGACTAGGAACACAAGTGTGGGTGTGAAGAATGATGGTGCAACAATAGGAGGAGAGTGCTGGTTTGCCTTCTGTTTTTATTCAAGGTGGCATAGAGCAATTGTATGGTCATGGAGGAGAGATGATTCTTGCTCTGTGGTAGGGAATCAGTCGTTAGTGGCTCAGGAGAGAGCCGGGTGAAATTCTTCAACATCTATCAGGGGGCTAGTAGTTGTTTTCCCTCATCTGACTCCAAATGAGCTACATCATAAAAGCGGAGGGGCAGAATACTAAACACTGCTTCCATCACTAAGAGTACAAGACTTCCAGCTTTCAGCCACACATTTTGATGGAAAAAAATTTTCATTCAAAAAGCCAAAAAGAAAGTCCTTTCTTGACAATACCAGCCTGTCACGTTATACTTGAAAGTGCCTAACTGACAGCTCAGGAAGCAGTAGCGCCAGGTTGTTATGGGGCAGTCTGTTCTGATCTGCACTGTGCTATTGGAGGAAATCTATATGCAGACCAATCTGACAAGAATTTGCACGTAATTTACACTGCTGTGCCTTCTTCACCATGTATTGTTCAATATGTATAAATGCGTAGGCTTCAAGGAGATCTTGAAACATTTGCCTGAGGAAGGAGAAAATCTCCGAAAGCTTGTGAATTTAAAATAAAATTGCTGGACTATAACTTGGTGTTGTAAAATTGTTTACAATTGTCAACCCCAGTCCATCACCGGCATCTCCACATCATGACTACCATCGACACCACAAACTGCCGGCTCACAGTGGAAAGGATATCCAAGAAGATCGCGCATTTAGACACAGACATCAAGTTTTTACAGAGCTGCAAGAAAGCAGACAAGATCCCGAAAGGACTCCAGATCACGAACCCACTCAAGTCCACATACAACTCGGATTACGCTGAGAGACTCTGCTGCCGTACCTCTCGCACACTCCGCAACCATCTCATACACCAACTCTACAGCAGACGCCACAACCTCGAAACCAAGATAGAGTCCATACTCTCAACCTGTACTCAGGACACAGCAGACCAGCTACGTTATACCGCCAAACAGACGAGGCAACGGAACTACGCTGCCTACATGAAAACCAAGAGCAGGAAGCTTGAGAAACTCGGCATCACCACCAGCAACGACCAAGCTTCCCCTGGTACCACGGTTGCAACCACAGGGAAGTCTATTGTCAATTTATCCGACCACACCCTTCAACCAGACGAAATCGAAGTTCTCAGCCGAGGGCTCAATTTCTGCCCCACTACCAAAATGGACCCCACTAGTCTCGCGGCGGACACAGAGGAATTCATCAGGAGAATGAGGCTCCGGGAATTCTACCACAAACCCCAAGATTTCAGCAGCGAACCCAATGAGACAATCGACGATCCGGAACAGCAGACAGAGGGATCCGCGGTACAGCAACCGAAGAGGAAAGAGTCAAACTGGACTCCTCCGGAGGGTCGCTGCCCTCAGCTGGACATGTATGCTCAAGCTGTCAGGAAATGCGTCAATGCCAGATTCATCAGCCGCACTCAGAAGACAGTCCAGAATGTCACCCGAGCACAACGCAACGCCATCAACGCTCTCAAGACCAACCGCAACATCGTCATCAAACCAGCGGACAAAGGAGGAGCCATAGTCATACAGAACAGAACAGACTATTGCAAAGAAGCATACCGACAACTGGACAACCAGGAACACTACAGACGGTTACCCGCAGATCCGACCAAAGAACACACCCACCAGCTCAACAAACTGATCAAGACCTTCGATCCAGACCTTCAAAGCATCCTACGCATTCTCATCCCACGTAATCCCCGCGTGGGAGACTTCTACTGCCTCCCAAAGATACACAAAGCCAACACACCCGGACGTCCCATCGTATCAGGCAACGGAACCCTGTGTGAGAACCTCTCTGGATACATCGAGGGCATCCTGAAACCCATCGTACAGGGAACCCCCAGCTTCTGTCGTGACACTACAGACTTCCTACAAAAACTCAGTACCCACGGACCAGTTGAACCAGGAACACTTCTCACCACGATGGACGTCTCGGCACTATACACCAGTATCCCCCACGATGACGGCATCGCTGCGACAGCATCAATACTCAACACCAACAACAGCCAATCTCCGGAAGCCATCCTACAACTCATCCGCTTCATCCTGGATCACAATGTCTTCACCTTCGATAACCAGTTCTTTACCCAAACACACGGAACAGCCATGGGGACCAAATTCGCACCCCAATACGCCAACATTTTCATGCACAAGTTCGAGCAGGACTTCTTCACTGCACAAGACCTCCAACCAACACTATACACCAGATACATCGACGACATTTTCTTTCTATGGACCCACGGCAAGGAATCACTAAAGAGACTACACGATAACATCAACAAGTTCCATCCCACCATCAAGCTCACCATGGACTACTCCTCAGAATCAGTTTCTTTCTTGGACACACGAATCTCCATCAAAGACGGGCACCTCAGCACCTCACTCTACCGCAAGCCCACGGACAACCTCACGATGCTCCACTTTTCCAGCTTCCACCCTAACCACGTCAAAGAGGCCATCCCCTATGGACAGGCCCTGCGAATACACAGGGTCTGCTCAGACGAGGAGGAACGCGATGGACACCTACAGACGCTGAAAGACGCCCTAGTAAGAACGGGATATGACGCTCGACTCATCGATCGACAGTTCCGACGGGCCACAGCAAAAAATCGCATAGACCTCCTCAGGAGACTAACACGGGACGCAACCAACAGAGTACCCTTTGTCGTCCAGTACTTCCCCGGAGCGGAGAAACTACGCCATGTTCTCCGCAGCCTTCAACATGTCATCAATGAGGACAAACACCTCGCTATGGCCATCCCCACACCTCCACTACTCGCCTTTAAACAGCCACCCAACCTCAAACAGACCATCGTTCGCAGCAAACTACCTAGCTTTCAAGAGAACAGCATCCACGACGCCACACAACCCTGCCACGGTAACCTCTGCAAGACATGCCAGATCATCGACACAGATACCACCATCACACGAGATGACACCACCCACCAGGTGCATGGTTCATACTCCTGTGACTCAGCCAACGTTGTCTACCTCATACGTTGCAGGAAAGGATGCCCCAGAGCATGGTACATTGGCGAGACCATGCAGACGCTGCGACAACGGATGAACGGACACCGCGCAACAATCGCCAAACAGGAGGGTTCCCTCCCAGTCGGGGAACACTTCAGCAGTCATGGACATTCATCCACCGACCTTCGGGTAAGCGTACTCCAAGGCGGCCTTCGAGACACACGACAACGCAAAATCGTCGAGCAGAAATTGATAGCCAAGTTCCGCACCCATGAGGACGGCCTCAACCGGGATCTTGGGTTCATGTCACGCTACACGTTACCCCACCAGCGAACAAATGTTATCTGTTTTTAATATAATGGGTCATTTGCTGGCTCTCTCTGCCTTCCGGATGTTTCTGCCTCTCTCTGTGTTTTTTTTTCTCTGTTTTTTTTCCCTGTTTGTTTTTTTGTTGAATGTGTATTCGGGGGTTCTGCAGGTAACACCTCTCTGTCTGAACACGGTGATTGCCTTGGCAACGGGCAGTTGCAGGGGCAGTCTGTAAACACCATGTATTGTTCAATATGTATAAATGCGTAGGCTTCAAGGAGATCTTGAAACATTTGCCTGAGGAAGGAGAAAATCTCCGAAAGCTTGTGAATTTAAAATAAAATTGCTGGACTATAACTTGGTGTTGTAAAATTGTTTACAATTCTTCAGGCAGAGTCAGGTGCAGACTCCAGTAAAGCCATGTAGGAAGTCCAGGCACAGAATTCAGAAAGAAGGATTTGTGCCCATTTTGTCTCAGCATTATACTCATTCTTGGACACTATTTTGAAGCAGTGCAAAGAAAAATCTGCCCTCTCTTACTAATGATGATTTTTCACTAAAACTAGCAAAGGGAGGAATGCCCCCTCTGCCAGTATCTAGGGTCATCCACGAAGAATGGATATGGTACTAGAAAGCTGTCATTGCTCATTGTATTGCAGCCGAACATTTAACCTTCCATAAAGAAATGGTAAGAGGAGGAAACTGGAGGAGGGGGAAAAAGTTTTAATTGAAGTTCATGTGCAGGTGCTTCACTAACAAAAATAGAGCAGTGTAATAAATCAAACTAACACTGTCGTCATAAATAACAATTTTCAGTTATGTTTTGGAATAAATACAGTCACCTGGTTTTCAAACAGATTGGTGGATACAGTCAAATGCAAGTCCACCGCTAACCTTTTTTATGCAATGTCGGTAATTTTATGCCTGAAGCAGCAACACAGAGAGAAGCGAAAGATTGAGTACTATTTCACTTTGCAAACTAGATTTCCTTCGAAAGCTAATATTCTTGCCACCACACTTGCTGGCTATTCCAGCTGCCTGGAACTATAATGAATGTACCTCATTATTTCATCTATATTGTGTCATATGCTGTGCTATTAAGATTCCTGCTGCTAACACCTCCTTGACCTTAGCACACAATTGAGCACCCTGTAATTTTCTCTATGAAGTCTGTGATGAGTTTATTGACCAGCATTTGCTATGGTTTGTAATACTGTGACAAGTCATTGTTGTGAGCATGGTAAATAATTTATGGGATTCTTGAGGTACATTAAATCTAATATCTTGTCGATATTATGATAATAAATTGAGGGAGATGCATGTCATACCCATTTACGAAAGTAACAGAGAAGAAACAATGTGTTATGTACAGTAAGCTTTCACTTTCGGATCTCTCAGATAAACAGCTTGACATTATACAGTGCAAGATAATGCCTGTCAGTTCCTCACTGATAAAGGTCCTGGAATATTCAGTGCATAAGTGTGCCTTTCCTGTCTCCTGCTGTACTGAAAATCAAAGGATGAAATTTTTTGACAAGTCGATATAATAATTTTCTCCATAGTAATAAATGTCACTGAGTACTTCAATAAATTATCTTGACGTATCAGTATGTCCAATGATCTGGAATACACCGCCTGAAAGGGTGGTGGAAGCAGATTCAATAGTAACTTTCAAAAGGGAATTGGATAAATACTTGAAGGGAAAACAAAAGTCCAGGGCTATAGGGAGAGAGCAGGGGAGTGGGACTAATTGGATAGCTCTTTCAAAGAGCCAGCACCGGCACGATGGGCCTAATGGCCTCCTCCTGTGCTGCACCTTACGATTTTGACATAAGGACGTTTTTCTTTAATCGGTTTCCCGTCTGACCGGCCGGCCTGATTGACAAGCTGGTTTCAGTCGGACAGGAGAGCAGCCAGGGAGAGGACGTGTTCAGATAAGTCTGCAGTTAAGTCTTTGTTTGTATGGATGGGGGGGGGCACTGGGGGCATGGGTGGGCACGACAGCACGGGTGGGTGGGCACGGGGCATGGATGGGCATAGGTTGGTACAGGCGGGCAGATGTGGGCATAGTTTGGCAAGGGTGGGCATAGGTTGGCAGGGGGTCATGAGTCATGGGGGATGGGATCGGGGGTCAGTCACGGGGAGGGGGGGGGGATGTTGGGATCAGGGGTCATCGCAGGGGTCCGCGATCGTTGAGGGGAAGGATCGGGGGTCAGAGGATCGGAGTGGGGGGGAGGATCGGGATCGGAGTCAGGAGTCCCCAATTGGGGGGTCGGGTGTCCGCGATCATTGGGGGTTTGGTCGAGGTAGGCTTGTTGGGCCTGGGGGAAGCACTCCGGCTACTCCAGGCCCACAAGCTGTGCCTTTCTAGGCACCTACCTGATAGTCTCGGGTCTTCTCGCCTCCTTTCACAAGGCGTAAAGCAGAAGGCCCGGGAATCCCGGCTCCCTGGGGTTGAAATTGGGAAGTCCTGAAAAATGGAGGCCCGAAGCCCCCTTGAAAGGTCTTAAGGCCTGATCTGCCTCCTGAGAGCGGGTTGGTCGCCCGCCCCACTTCCCACCCTGGTGAAAACCGGTAATGGGGGCGAGTCTGAAATGGTGACAATTTTCAATGCCCCCATCCCCGTCCCCAACCCACCTGCTTTTCACTTTGAATATTGAGCCCCAGGTCTCTGTTTCATCCCCAATCTGGCTCAATTTTAATCTCATCTTTTTTCTATTTTGTTTGGTTTCATCGTCCTCAGAGGTAGTATCACTCAGAGAATTTGTATTTTTCTAATAATCTAAAACAGTCATATTCAGCCACCGAAGGATTATATTTTCCTCTTTTTTCAGAAAATGGGTTAATATTCATTTTTTAAAGAATTTAATTACTTTAAATCAGGATGACAGCTGTGTGTGAATATCCTGTAAAAGATTTTGTAAAAACTTGACTTTATTAGTGGGAACGGCAGAAAATCAGCCAATCGTATTGCACCTTTAACAAAGCTCTTTTTGCACCTCAAGTAGGTAAATAGGCACTTAGCATAACTGATGAAACATTCAGAAATCCAGCTGTGGGATGAGCAATACTTGTGTATAATGCCTCCACGAAAAATGAAAAATCATGATTTATTCACAATGCTCAGTCTTCCATTAAGCAAATCCTAGGTGTTTAATGTTCGCAGCAAAGTGTTCCATTTAAATTTGAGTTATATCATTATATTGGTGCATTGCTATACTGTGTCCTTCAAATAGTCAAATGCAAATTTCTTTAATATTTGCCATGTGCTTTTGATGATCTGATTCCTATATATCTAGGATTTCGTGTTTTTTTAAAAATTGCCATTTCTCAAGAGTATTAAAAATATGTAATGTAATTAATTTATACCAGGGTTTACTACTGCTGTGAATTCCTAAAACTATTCAGAATATTCTTAACAAAATTCTTAAAATGAAGTATACAAGTTTTTTTCACAGAAGTATATTTTATCTCTTTAATTTTAAGAAATATTAGAAAATGTATACTTTTTTGACCTTAAGTATTTAACAACTCTATTATGAAATATTTATGTCAAATAAACTAGAGGTGTATTGAACCATATTTACCAGATGTCAATACTGGTTCCCTTACAAGTGCTTTGGGGATATGTTGATATTGAAGCAGCAGCGAACACACTGGTTGTTAGAAAATGGGTAACACTTTTAGAATTCTGCCCTTTCCTTGCTAAATGGATTATGAAATGGAAAAGTAACCATTGTACTTTCTGCAGTTGCAGAAAAGTTCTTTTATTTGTTTTTTGTTAATATTTAATTTATGCAGATTAATTTCCCCCATACTCAGCAAACCTGATAGTTTTTTTAAGCCCCAGTCCCTCCACTCAGGATCAACACAAGAATGGCCTCCTTTGTTGTTTTGACCTGACAGACAATTTAGAAGTCTGCTAATTCATACAATTATCTTCTCAAAGAATCCCTGCGTCTAAAGTCATTCTTTTATATTTGTTTTAAGATACACATGGGATGCACACTGCTAAACAACACCTGATGTATAGATTAATTATTTTATTATTATTCATGCTATTCATTGTGTTACAAGTTAGACATTCTCTCAGATACAGCATTGCTAGTCATTCCTGTGAGCAGTCCAATCATTTAGGAGTGTGCCCATACTGCCCAATATCTAACTATACAATAGCGTAATCTAGGGCTGTAACAATAGTATCCTGGTGATCTGCTGGAGAACAGATTGCTGGACTTCTGCGAGGCCCTGGAAGCCACTTTCAACAGTGGTACCCAGAGCTATGATAGCAGCAGTCTGATCTTGCAAGGCAGCAGACTGAGCTTCCAAGGCAGCAGACTGAGCTTGAAATGCAGTAGTTAGACCTTTGATGGCAGCTGTTTGTGCCGCAATGGAAGCTGTGACATCGGCCATCAGACGCTGCATCATGGTGGGTTCCACAGGATGGAGGTCATCACCCGTTCCATGTGGGAAAATATGGGCTCCAAGCTCTGCGCAAAGCCCTGTGCCAAGCTGGAGCTGGACTTGTCCAGGCCCCTTGACATTGTGCGTAGGCTTTCTAGCAGGCTTTCCAGTGCACCAAGCATTTGGCTGTGTCTGCTCATCAGCCTTTTTCTGTAGCCTGGCCCATTGAAGACATCATCTGAATCCTCTGCAGCAGAACTGGTGTGTGACCTCGCCCTCCGGCGAGCTGGCACCTGCGGTATCCTTTCCCCCCCCGCCCTGGATCCTGCGCTCTTGTGCTCAGTGTCTCACCACATACAGATCCCTCCTCTATCCAAGCCTCTAAACCAGGCGCAGTGTCAGTATCTGAGTTGGTGGCTGTGAGTGTAAGAGTAAGTGATGGTGTGTCTTCATCATCACTGTTGTCTTCCTCTGCCTCCTCTGACTGGGCAGGTTCCAGTTCTTGGTTATCTACAAAAAAAAGGGACACGGGTTGAGTTGTGGTGAGGGGCGAGGCGAAATTAAGACACACGTGCTTAGACCATCTGCAGCACATGAGTCCTAAAAGATTGCGGGATGAGGGAGAAGCGGGAAGCAAGGAGGAGGATTAGGTATGTAGAGACCCTCCTTATCGATACCTCCAGCGCCACCAGTGGCCTCGGCCTCAGCAATGGCCCTTCCAATGATGGCTAGCACTGTCGCCTCCATGGGGGTGAGGACATGTAGGCGCGCTTGTCCTCCTCCAGTTCTTTCTTGCCCACTGTTATATGCCACCTTCTCCCGCAAGAAAGATGGACAGTGAGTGTCCTGCAAGATGTTTGGGTGATGTGGCTGTCATGGTTGAATAGCTGCCAGTGAGTTGTGGGTGTGCGGCTTGCAACAGTGGTAACGTGTGAGGGTGAGATGAAGCATCTGATTTGAAGAGTTGCGTACTGATTGAAAGAGCTCGTTGGCAGGTTTGTGATGGGGGGTGTAGTACTTGGAGCAGTGGATGAGGATAGTGGTACAGTTGGTATGATGCACCACTTGATAGTTGAACTCACTTACCTTGACCATTCGTGTCAAATCATTGAACTTCTTCCTGCACTGCATCCATGTTCTTGGCCCTATACTACTGACATTGACCTCATCCGCTACTGCCTCTTGAGCATATGTCTGGAGGGCCTCTTGCCCCACTGCGGATATAGGATGTCCCTCCTTCTGTACACCTCTTCCACCAAGGCCTCTGGTACATCATCAGAGAACCTTGGTGCACGCTCTCTCACAGGTCCAGCCATTTTTCAGTATATTGCAGCACAGATTCACTTCCCAATTGACTTCCACCACTTCCTGCAGCCACAATGCACCTCCCATTCAAGAGGTGGAGACTGCTATTAAGTAATGCTAGTCGCTTCCGATATCGGCACCCCCTGCTGATGCGTGCAGCCAATCAACAGTGCAGGTAACGCTGGCTGCACGCAGCAATCATTTAAATCATGAGGCGGCAAGAATTTTATACGCTGCCTGCATCCCAACGGCTGGGCGCTGGTTAATTGTGCGCCGTGTTCTCAGCACTCATTTTTGGGGCCTTATCCAATATAACCCCCACTATGTCTTAAATCACATTTAAAGTAGCTTTTACTTTTCTAAATCCTTTCTGTGGAAAATGGTTAAATTATCTCAAAATGTGTGACATCGTTTATTAATTATAAAAAGAGAATAACTCCAGAATTGAGTGGGACTAGGTGCTAGTTCTAAATTTTGCAGAGATCTTGCAAAATGCAGAAATCACTTTTCATCCATATTCCCCACTTCTCCACACACACACCGTTTGGTTCGAGTTTCTCATAAATTCCCTGTTAAAAATATTTCTAGTAATTTTCATGAGCACATTTTAGGACGGAACAAAAACTCGGTAGTGTACAGACGGATGAAATGTCTGTTACTACTTTCTACCACAGTTACTCTTGTTTAATTGCACTTACACTCTCATTCAGAGGAAAATATTCTCTGAAAAATAATGGGGCAATTTTTGTCTTTAAAACTCTGCACACTATGGGGGTGATTTTAGGAGACAACTGAGGGTGTGTAGGGGGCGGGGGGGCTCCGAAAATCACAGAAATCCCGTTCGGGCTCGGAAGCCGGCTCTAACCCGCCGACTTCTGAGTTTCCAAGGGACCCACCTGTGTGGGCGCGGGAGACCTGAAAACAGAAGTCCTGCCGGCAATTAAAGCCAACAGGATGACAGTTAAAGAGCCAAATGTACCTGATTGAGGTACTTAAGGCACTTTACCTGTGACAGATTAAGTAGTTGGAAAGATTTTTAACTTACCTGGGCGGCTTGCTCACCGCTTATGATTCACGCCTGGTGAAACCTAAATGAACCTACCTTTGTACTCTGCTCCAATGTCCGATATCTCCCTCTCCGATCTCCCCCTCTTCGCCCCCCCCGAACTTCCCCCAATGTCCCTCTCCTCACCCCCCTGATCTTTCCCCGATGTCCCCCTCTTCACCCCCCGATCTTCCCCTGATATCCCCTCTTCACCACCCCCCCAGTCTTCCCCTGATATCCCCCTCTTTACCGCCCCCCCCGGTCTTCCCCCGATATCCCCCTCTTCATCCCCCTGGTCTTCCCCCGATGCTCCCCTCTTCACTCCCCCGATCTTCCCCCAATGTCCTCCCGGTCTTCCACTCTACCCCCACCCCCCCCGGTCTTCCCCTCTCCATCCCAGCGCCGTATGACATATCGCTTTCTCTCTTTCTCGCCCCCTCCCCCTGTCAATCAGGCTGGCTGCCAGGCGAGAAACCCGGAGAGGACGTTAGTCATCATCAATCAACATGCGATCGTGTCGGAAACGGTAAGTTTTGATCATGCAGGTTTGCCACATGCACCTTCACCCCCCCCCGCTGCCAACCCGCCACCATTGTAAAATCAAGCCCTATATATCAAAAAATTGGGTGGGCGCTGTCCACAATTTTCCATCCATTTATTAATGATTGTAAAATATATACACAGTATATTTTTTTGACAGAGTAAAATTTGTGATTACAAAAAGCATGTCAATCATATTATTGTCTAGTCCTGGCTACTACCATGGTTCATTTCTCAAACCACAGCACATATCAATTCCAATGGTAACTTACAGCCCAAAGGACATGGTGCTGCCCTTGGACTTTCCCTTGCACAAGCTTAGTTCCCCAAAGTAGACAGAAAGGGCTAAGTTCCAAACAAGCATGGCGGTAGTAGTGATTTTATCATGCACAGCGATGTTACTCGTAAACAGTAGACTCTTTTTTAGTTGTATTTAGAAACCAGGAGATTACACACGATACTGAACATGGCTATTCATCGATACAAGGTACAAACAAGGATTGAAAAATCTCTACAGTTTACAAGGCAAAGCACATCCCCAATAGCTAAAAACTCCTCTGCCCCTGCATGATAGCCCCTTATGGCCCTACTCTAATAACCTAGCTGACGTGCCTTACAAGCTTGTGCACATGCTTCTCAGAATTTGATATTAGGTATGTATCACAAAATAAAAGTAATTCTTCAACATATAAAGTTATCTTGAGGTGAATTCTACTACTGCTCTGCTTATCTGATTTCCCTTTTTTCCTTCTTTTGAACATTTAAATTATAAAGTATCTTCACAATAGCACATTATGGTATTGTGCAGCATTTTTAGGACTACAGCAGACTGTGCTCATTACTCTTACAAAGTTGCTGAAGCTCTAACGTATTGTAAAGAGAATCATAGAATCATAGAAATTTACAGCCCAGAAGGAGGCCATTTGGCCCATTGTTTCTGTGCCGGTCGAAAAAGAGCCATCCAACCGAATCCCACTTTCCAGCTCTTGGTCCGTAGCCTTGTAGGTTGCAGCATTTCAAGTGCATATCCAACTACTTTTTAAATGTGATGAGGGTTTCTGCCTCTATCAACCCTTTCAGGCAGTGAGTTCCAGACTCCCACCACCCTCTGGGTGAAAAGAATTTTCCTCAACTCCCCTCCAATCCTTCTACAAATTATTTTAAATCTATGCCTCCTGGTTTTTGACCTCTCCGCTAAGGGAAACAGGTCTTTCCTATCCACTCTATCTAGGCTCCTCATAATTGTATACAACTCAATTAAATCTCCCCTCAGCCTCATCTGTTCCAAAGAAAGCAACCCCAACCTATCCAATCTTTCCTCATAGCTAAAATTCTCCAGTCCTGGCAACATTCTCATAAATCTCTTCTGTATCCTCTTTAGTGCAATTACGTCTTTCCTGTAATGTGGTGACCAGAACTGTACGCAATACTCTAGCCATAGTATTGTTACGATATAATCTGTTTCTTTTTTCATTAAGTATTATGTTGTTTGTATGATATGAATATACCATAATTTACGTGTGTAAACTAAATTGAACCATTTCTTTCAGTGACAAAAGAGAGTGAGAAAAACTCCATAAACAGTGGAAGGGGGAATTGGAATGTGCATATGTACACAATAGATTGCCCTGAGCAAAACCACCTCTCAAACCTCCTTTACTTGTTCAGAGGAATCCTTGGAAAACAGTGTTATAAACGTGCTTTATAAACCTTTGTTTGCTCTATTTATTGTGGAACAACATAAATTAGAAATTATATTTTTGCTATTCAATTTTTTAAAAATTGTTTTGGTTTAATTTTTGTTAATTTTATATATATAGATTTGTTTTCATTTATATTTAACCAATATTACTTTATATATTTTTTTTAAAATTCTAAATCTTTACGTATATATAATGAAACTGCAAAGCAGAACAATTAGTCGACCAAGAATCCACAGATGCAACCTCTACTAATATTATAATAACTTTAATGTAGAAAATCTTTCCAAGGCACTTCACAGAAGTGCAAGGAAAATGGATGTCGAGTCAAAGAAGGGGAGGTTAGGAGGATTGACTAAAAGCTTGGTCAAAGAGGTGGGTTTTAAAGAGGGTCTTAAAGGAGGAAAGGGAAGTGGGGACTTGGATGGGTTGAGGAAGGGAATTTCACAGACTGGGACCCTGGGCAGTTGAAGACACACTGTCAAAGGTGATGTGAAGGAAGAGAGGGATGCACAAGCACAAGCAGCCAGAGTCAGAAGAACAGAAAGTTTCAGGGAGGGTGGTGTCAGGCTTGAAGAGGTTAGAGAGATAGGGAGGGGTGAGGCCATCGAGAGATTTAATCACAAGGATGGGAATATTAAATCTGAGGCATTGGATAATTGAGAGCCAATGTAGATCAACAAGGACAGGGGTGATGTGTCAGCGGGTTTTGGTGCAGGATAGGATATGGGCAGCAGAGTTTTGGATAAGCTGAAGTTTACGGAGTGTGGAGCATGGGAGGCCAGAAACAAGAGCTTTGGAATAATTGAGTCTGGAAGTGAAAAAGGCACGAATGACAGTTTTCTTGGCAGGCGGACTGAAAAAGGGACAGAGGCGGGTGATATTACTCGTGACGGACAGGATATGAAGTCGGAAGCTCATCTCAGGGTCGAACAGGATGCCAAGGTTACGAAAAGCATGGTTCAGCTCGAGACAGTGATCATAAAGGAGGATGGAGTTGGTGGTGAGGTTATGGAATTTGTGGTGGAAGCTGAAGACAATGTCTTTGAAGGAACTCAGCATATCATCAGATATGAATTTGACTATGTAGACAAAATATGACACTATATAAATTATCTAAAGGCAGGTAACAGTCACTTGACTGCGATCACAGAAGTTACATTTTTGGATGTTGAAATGAACCATAGGACAGGTGGCAACGTATTCCATGCTCTAACAACTCACTGTGTAAAGAAACTTCTCCGAGCTTCTCTCCTCAGTGAAGGTGCATGAGGGCGATATTAGAACCATTTGGCTGCAGTTTTCTAACAGTTGATGACTCTCCATCTTTTTATTTTTATATAAATGTAATTATTTTCACATCTCCCACAAGAAAATAAAATTATAACTAGAGAATTCATTCCCAAATGCCGCAAGTCCCATCTCACAATGGATGAGCTGGAATGATAAGAGTGATCATGAGCTTATAGTGAGTGTAACTATATCAGAAACTGCTTTGAAAATGGAAGTGAGGTTGTGTGTTGGGAGGAATACGCAGCGCTATTCTGCTTTTACTTTATTTAAGGGTAAATTGACTGATCCCATGGTCTCAGTGGACAACAGCATTCAAAGAGAGTTGGAGATGGGACGAAAACGCTCGTGCCAATTCACAAATCACGATCCCTTCAAGAGCAGCTCCCCACTGTGAACACAGGGTTGATGAGTGTCCCCTTGTAAGAAAAAAAGGAAGGAAGGAAGTACCTGCCATGGCAAGGATAAGATACATTATTACTTCTGCCTACTGCCAGAAATACCGAATCATGAGTGATGATGTAACAATAGAGAGATTGGTCACCCGCACCCATTTTTAAAAAGTGGCATGATTTTATCGAGGAACCGGAAAGGGGGCAGAGAGGAATGTAATTTCTGACGAGAAGTATGAGTTTCCAGGACGTCGTTATGATTTTGATGTAAGGACGTCTTTTATTTTTTTTTTGGCGGCTTCCCGCCTGACAGGCCAGCTTGATTCACAGGCTAGGCTCAGTCGGACAGGAGAAGAGGAAAGAAGAGGACCTGAACAGTTAAGTGTTAGATTCGGGGGGTGGGGGGAGGGTTATCACAGGGCTCGGAGATCGTCGGGGGGAGGGTCGGAGATCCGTGGAGGGAGGGTTGGAGAATGTGGGGGAGGGTCGGAGGAGATCGTTGTGGGGGGGGGGTGGTCGGAGGAGATCGTGTGGGGGGGGTCAGAGAAGATTGTGTGGGGGGGGTCGGAGGAGATCGTTGTGGGGGGGGGGGGGGTCGGAGGAGATCGTGTGGGGGGGGGTCGGAGGAGATCGTGTGGGGGGGTTCGGAAGAGATCGTGTGGGGGGGACTCGGAGATTGTGGGGGGGGATTCCGAGAACGAGGGGGGTCAGGGATCGAGGGGGGTCAGGGATCGAGGGGGGTGTCGGAGATCATCGGGGGGGGGGTGGTCGGCCATCGTGGTGGGAGGGGGGGTGGGGTGCAGTTGCGGTCGGTCACTGCAGGTAGGCTTGTTGGGCCTTAGGGAAGCACTCCTGCTCCTCCAGGCCCACAAGCTGTGCCAGAAAGGCACTTACCTGGTGATTCGAGCCTTCTCGTCTCCTCTCATTAGGCATGAAGTAGAAGGCCCAGGAATCCCGGCCCCCAGGGCTTAAAAACAGAAAAGCTGATAAAATGGAGGCCCGCAGCCTGCTTGAAAGCTTTTAGTGACCAACCCGCCTCCTAAGAGGGCAGGTTGGAAACAGGTTTTAGGTTTTTAAAATTTGTACTGCCTCCCGCCCCTAACCCACCAGTTTTTCCAAGTTAAAATCATGCCCATGGAATCAGAATTCTTCCTGGAGGACAGTGACTCCAAGGGACAGAGATGCTTATGCTAAAGTTTAGCTGGAGAGCTTTCCTTTTTTGAAAAAAATATACACATTTTTTATACACACATGAAGATATAATTCACTCCAAAAAGTCTAATTTGCCATGGCCATTGCATTCAACTTCCCTTTGCAAAATGACAATGATTTCTCTTTAATACTCATCTTGCACTTCAACAATAAGGCCTTTGTTACAGTCCAGCACTTAGGGTACCGCTGAAAGGTTCAGTATACATCACAGTACTTCTAAGATGGCAAGGAGGGCAGCCTATTATTCAGTCAGTAGATTCATGCTCTGAGAGGTCTGCTTGTTATATGTCAAACAGTATTTTGAATGCAGGTGGTAGGGAAGGACATTAGTCACAGTTTCAAACATACCTGGTCTACCAAAAAACCACACTGTAGTTTAATTACTGTACACTTTCTGAAACTACAGAATGAATATAAGGCTGAAGCATACCAGTAAGATTTCCCAAAAAGGATCTCATTTTATTTTGCACAAAGAGATGGATGTAAGTAAAGTCTATTTTGCTGCCAAAAACAAATCAAATATCAGCACAAGGTTTTCAAAATGCCAACTAATCAAACATGATCAGACAAGGTTTACAGAAATAAACTGCAACTTCTCCAAAGCCAACGCACAAACAAGGGATACTATTTGACAAGATGTCCATGATAGGATCCAATAAACAGCAGCAGCTCCAGCAAAGCTGCAAACAAAAAAAAAATACCTGGGTAAAGTGATGCACTTGCATTAATATTATAGGACCACCTCAAGAACAAGTAACACCACAGAGGAGAGCAATAGACAAACACAAGGCTGTGCACAAGCCTGCTCATGAACAGTTGTTTGAAAGCTGCAATTCACAATTTCAGTTCTGGGTACAGGACCTTTCTTGCACAGTCCCACAGCGGAAAAAACATTACACTTTGTGCCTCCAGAGAAAGCATTTTCAATTGCCGTGGGATCTCACTACCTCCTGAGGTGCTGATGAAAATCAGGTAGGCATCAGTGCCTCCAGCAGATGCATTGCCAACTGATTCAGCTAACAGGGCTGCTGGTGAAGTCAGAGTTGCAGCCAAGGCCATCGCTGTAAGTTCACCACATCGAGGAAAGAATGCCCTAGATAAATAACAGCCTGGTTATACTAAAATAAAACAAACTATTATTAGCTGTAATAAAAAAATGATGAGAGAAGTCTTGAATCAGGACCGCATGGCACAGTGTATATTTTGAAACAATCAGTTAAATTCACGGAAGTAGCTTTCTGTTGCAACAAAAGTCTTGTGTGATGTTATTGATCCCAGAACACACACATAATAACATATCATTGAATTGGTCATTATGAGCAAAACGAGATGGGAGGAAAATGGAACAAAGAGATTAATTGAAAATATGAGTACAGAGGCGCACTTCCAACTTCAGCATGGCTGTAACCTGTATTGATACATTTTGCTATCAATTATGATCATACACATGTTCATGCACAAACTAACATTGCTGCATTTTAGCAGTAATTTTAATTTAGCAGTAAATCCCTAGGTGGTGGTGGGCCGACTGCTTGAACCACTACAGTCCTTGTGGTGATGATGCTTTCACAATGGTGGTAGGTAGAGAATTCCAGGATTCTGACCATATAAAAAGAAAAAGGGTGGCTAAGGCAAATGTAGGTCCCTTAGAGGATGAGATCAGAAAATTAATGGTGGGAAACATGGAGATGGCAAAAATGCTGAACAAATATTTTGTTTCAGTCTTTACGGTAGAGGACACTAAGAATATCCCAACACTGGACAAACAGGGGGCTCCAGGGGGGGAGGAGCTAAATACGATTAAAATCACTAAGGAATTGGTACTCAGTAAATTAATGGGACTCAAGGCGGATAAATCCCCTGGACCTGATGGCTTACATCCGAGGGTCTTGAGGGAAGTGGCAGTAGGGATTGTGGATGCTTTGGTAATAATTTTCCAAAATTCTCTGGACTCGGCAAAGGTCCCGGCAGATTGGAAAACTGCTAATGTAACACCCTTATTTAAAAAGGGTAGTAGGCAGAAGGCTGGAAATTATAGACCAGTTAGCCTAACATCTGTGGTGGGTAAAATTTTGGAGTCTATTATTAAGGAGACAGTAGCGGAACATTTGGATAAACATAATTGAATAGGACAAAGTCTGCATGGCTTTACAAAGGGGAAGTCATGTCTGACAAATTTGCTTGAGTTCTTTGAGGACATAACGTACAGGGTGGATAAAGGGGAACCAGTGGACGTAGTGTATTTAGACTTCCAGAAGGCATTCAACAAGGTGCCACATAAAAGATTATTGCTCAAGATAAAGAATCACTGGATTGGGGGTAATATTCTGGCATGGGTGGAGGATTGGTTATCTAACAGGAAACAGAGAGTTGGGATAAACAGTTCATTCTCGGACTGGCAACCAGTAGCCAGTGGTGTTCCGCAGGGGTCGGTGCTGGGTCCCCAACTCTTTACAATCTATATTAACGATTTGGAGGAGGGGACCAAGTGTAACATATCAAAGTTTGCAGATGATACAAAGATGGGAGGGAAAGTAGAGAGTGAGGAGGACATAAAAAACCTACAAGGGGATATAGACAGGCTGGGTGAGTGGGTGGAGATTTGGTAGATGCAATACAATATTGGAAAATGTGAGGTTATGCACTTTGGCAGGAAAAATCAGAGAGCAAGTTATTATCTTAAAGGCGAGAAACTGGAAAGTACTGCAGTACAAAGGGATCTGGGGGTCCTAGTGCAAGAAAATCAAAAAGTTAGTATGCAGGTGCAGCAGGTGATCAAGAAGGCCAACGGAATGTTGGCTTTTATTGCTCGGGGGATAGAATATAAAAACAGGGAGGTATTGCTGCAGTTATATAAGGTATTGGTGAGACCGCACCTGGAATACTGCATACAGTTTTGGTCTCCATACTTAAGAAAAGACATACTTGCTCTCGAGGCAGTACAAAGAAGGTTCACTCGGTTAATCCCGGGGATGAGGGGGCGGACGTATGAGGAGAGGTTGAGTAGATTGGGACTCCACTCATTGGAGTTCAGAAGAATGAGAGGCGATCTTATTGAAACATATAAGATTGTGAAGGGGCTTGATCGGGTGGATGCGGTAAGGATGTTCCCAAAGATGGGTGAAACTAGAACTAGGGGGCATAATCTTAGAATAAAGGGCTGCTCTTTCAAAACTGAGATGAGGAGAAACTTCTTCACTCAGAGGGTAGTAGGTCTGTGGAATTTGCTGCCCCAGGAAGCTGTGGAAGCTACATCATTAAATAAATTTAAAACAGAAATAGACAGTTTCCTAGAAGTAAAGGGAATTAGGGGTTATGGGGAGCGGGCAGGAAATTGGACATGAATTTAGATTTGAGGTTAGGATCAGATCAGCCATGATCTTATTGAATGGCGCAGCAGGCTCGAGGGGCCGATTGGCCTACTCCTGCTCCTATTTCTTATGTTCTTATGACCAAGTGGCGATGAACAGTAATGTATGTTCAAGTCAGGATGGTGTGTGGCTCGGAGGGGAATTTGGAGATGATGGTGTTCCCATAACATTATTGCTCTTGTTCTTCTTAATGGCAAAGATCGCAGGGGACGGAGGTACTGTTGAAGTAACCTTGCTGAGTTGCTGCAGTGAGTTCTGAAGATTGTACATACTGCAGCCACAGTGCGCCAATGGAGGGATGGCCTATTTAACATAATTTGATTTCCCAGCCTTCTCCCCAAACTAATCCTATTTCCATGCTTTCTTCCCATACTCTAAGTAATTATTCAGTATTTTTTAGAATGCTATAATCAATTTAGCACTCGTCACTAGTTGTGGCAAAATATTACACATTCCAACACCTTTTTGCATGAAATGGATTCTTCTTATCTCCCCCTTTGTGCATCCAGTGCTTATCTTGAGATCACGGTCCACTCTCTTTAATTCACCGAACAATGGAAATTATCCATCTGTGTTTACCATGTCTATTCCTTTTTATCATTTTGAAGACCTCTATCAAATCCCCCTTCAATTATCTCAGTTGGAAAGAATGCAGCCCTCATTGCTTTAATATTTGCTCATAACTAATCCCTAGTATCAACAATAACTTATATTTATATAGCACCTTTAACGTAGTAAAATATCCCAAGGCGCTTCACAGGCGCATTCTCAAACAAAATTTGACACTAAGCCACATAAGGAAAGGTGACCAAAAGCTTGGCCGAAGAGATAGGTTTTAAGGAGCATCTTAAAGGAGGAGAGAGAGGTAGAGAGGCAGAGAAGTTTAAGGAGGGAATTACAGAGTTTAGGACCTAGGTAACTGAAGGCACGGCTGCCAATGGTGGAGCGATTAAAATTGGGGATGTGTAAGAAACCAGAATTGGAGAAACTCAGAGATCTCGGAGAGTAGTAGGGCTTGGGGAGGTCACAGAGATAGGGAGAGGCGAGATTATGGAGGGATTTGAAAACAAGGATGAGAATTTTAAAATCAAGGCGTTGCTGGACTGGCAGCAAGTGTAGGTCAGCGGCCACAGGGGTGATGGATGAACGGGGCTTGGTGCGGGTTCGTTTACGGGCAGCTGAGTTTTGGATGAGCTCAAGTTTATGGAGGATGAAAGATGGGAGGCCAGCCAGACGAGCATTGGAATAGTCAACTCGAGGTAACAAATGCACGGATGAGGGTGTCAGCAGCAGATAAGCTGAGGTGGAGCGGAGACAGGCGATGTTATGGAGGTGGAAGTAGGCGGTCTTGGTGATGGAGCAAATATGGAGTCGGAAGCTCATCTCAGGGTCAAATAGGACGCCAAGGCTGCGAACGGTCTAGTTCAGCCCCAGACAGTGGCCAGGGAGCGGGATGGAGTCAGTGGCTAGGGAACAGAGTTTGTGGCGGGGACCTCTTATAGTGAGCAGCCCAACAATGCACACAATAGTCCAGATGCGGGCTAACCACTGTTTCGTAGAGAGTCATCATAACTTCTTGTTTTTTTGTATTGAATTCTTCTCAATATAAACCCCAAAATCCCATTTTCTTTCTTAATCCTATTTTTTTAATATCCAGTTCACCCACTTTTATAAATTGATGTATTTGCACAGCTACGTCCCCACTGCACTTTAAAACTTGCTAATTAAAGTATCCTTTATTCTTGTTCCCAAAATATATTACCTCACATTTTTCTGTATTCGGGTGTTAGCCTTGACTCAGTGGTAGCACTCTCACCTCTAAGCCAGAAGGTTGTTCATGCCCCACTCCAGTGATTTGAAAACATAATCTAGGCTGACATTCCAGTGCAGTACTGAGGGAATACAGTATTGTCGGAGATGCTGTCATTCAGATGAGATGTTAAAACTAAGGCCTTGCCTGCTCTCTCAGGTGGATGTAAAAGCATGCCACTATCGACAGAGGAGGGGAGTACTCACTGCGTCCTGGCTAATACTCATCCCTCAAATAACATCACTCAATGATTATCTGGTTATTTATCTCATTGCTGTTTGTTGGACCTTGCTGTGCACTAATTGGCTGCTGCATTTCATTATATTAGAACAGTGACTACACTTCAAAAGTACTTCATTGGCTGTGAAGTGTTTTTGAAGCATCCTGTTGTCATGAAAGGTACTATATGAATTCAAATTCTTTTTTCATTAATGTATTACCTCATATTTTTTTCTGTATTTGCCAGTTATCTTCCTGTTTTCCAAGCTTGTTTTTCTTCTCCTGTCGTCTACTGCAATCTTCCTGGCAGTTTGTTATTTCTCCTATTTTGGCAAATTTTGATATCCATCCCCTATGTGTAAATCCAAATCATTTATATATGTGTGGAGGACAAAAGAGGTCTCAAAACCAATCCCTCACCAGCCATCGCCTGCCAATTTGAGAAACATCTATTAACAGCATTACTTCAGCTCATTCAGGACCAGCAGTTGATGTATTTTTCACAGATAAGATTTGACAGCCTGTACATCTGCTAATCTTTTAGTCTGAACATCCCCTAGAGCAAGTCGGTAATAAGTGTTCATAAAAAATATACTAGCTCATTGAGGGCAATAGTGGTGTTACACACACCAATAGTGGTGTTACACGCTCTTGGCCTCACTAGTTTGCCTTGTGAGTTGCCAACACTAAAATCTATAACTAGTCTTTTTTTTAATATGGTATGCTTTGGAACTGATTACAGACTGAATTAGGTTTTTCACCCAGCTTAGATCTATAGCAAGACACGGTCACGGTGAACAATATCAATCTATGTCCATATTATTAATTGTTCCTTTATTTCTTGATCAAATTTGCCTCAGCTATTTGTTTCAAAAGGATCTTTGCAGTGGATTAGCACAAATTCTATAGAATTCCATCAATATTGAGTTTATGGAATTTTTTGCACATTATAATAAAGTTGTTAGAAATACAAGGCGAGATGCAAATAAAGCAAAATTGAACCAAAAATCTGAATTCATTTTTGAGATTCCAGCTCCTCAGTGGCGATATAACAAAGAAAAACTGATTGATGACAACAGGTGAATATAAAAAAAAATCACACTATAAATACACCATTCCTATAGGATGTGGGAGCCACTATATTGACAATCTCAAAAACCTTCATAAAACCACAGTAAACAGAGTTTTCTGATGCCATTGTCAGCTTGGCTCAGTGGTAATACTTTTGCCTGTAAGTCAGAAGTTTGTAGGTTCAAGACCCCCTCCGGATTTGAGCGCATAATCTAGCCTGACACTTCAGTGCAAAACTGACGGAGCGCTGCATTGTCCGAGGTGTTATCTTTCAGATGAGGTGTTATCTTTCAGATGAGGTGTTAAACCCCGCCTGCCTGTTCAGTTAGATGTAAAAGTTGGCATGGCATTATCTGAAGAACAGCAGGGAGCTCTACCAGTGTTCTGGCCATTCTCCCCTCAACTCAACTCAACTTTAATTACGTTCCTGCCATTAGTGGGAGTGATTCCTGCCACTGTACACTAAATGGTAACTCCTATTTTCACGATTCCTGTCTGTAATATACAGTGATGTGGAGATGCCGGTGATGGACTGGGGTTGACAATTGTAAACAATTGTACAACACCAAGTTATAGTCCAACAATTTTATTTTAAAATCCACAAGCTTTCGGAGGCTTCCTCCTTCCTCAGGTGAATGTCACATTTAAAATAAAATTGCTGGACTATAACTTGGTGTTGTAAAATTGTTTACAATTGTCACACCACCAAAAGCAGATTAACTGGTCATTCATTTGCTGACATTGGGATCTTGCAAAGTGCAAATTGGCTGTCAAGTTTGCCTGCATAATAATAGTGACTGTACAAAATCATAGAATCTTACAGCACAGAAGGAGGCCATTTGGCTCATCATGCCTGTGCCGGCTCTTTGAAAGAGATATCCAATTAGTCCCATTCCCCCTATGTTAATGGACTGGACCGGAGCCCCTCGCCTCTTTAATTACGTTCCTGCCATTAGTGGGAGTGATTCCTGCCACTGTACACTAAATGGTAACTCCTATTTTCACGATTCCTGTCTGTAATATACAGTGATGTGGAGATGCCGGTGATGGACTGGGGTTGACAATTGTAAACAATTGTACAACACCAAGTTATAGTCCAACAATTTTATTTTAAAATCCACAAGCTTTCGGAGGCTTCCTCCTTCCTCAGGTGAATGTCACATTCACCTGAGGAAGGAGGAAGGAGGAAGCCTCCGAAAGCTTGTGGATTTTAAAATAAAATTGTTGGACTATAACTTGGTGTTGTACAATTGTTTACAATTGTAATATACAGTGATTGAGATCACTGCCATTAGCAGCACCGAAGAGGGGCCATAGCCCAATCCATTAACAGGCAGACTCAGCTAAGAGTGGGAGAGCAAGGGAGCCATCGAGAGGGTGTGGAGACTCAGGTTGGACCAGGAAAGCATGGGTAGAGTGGGGTGTAAATGAGTAGCAGTACTAAGGTGTCAAGGCCTAGATCAGGCTGATTTTTGTCAGCAAATGCTAACATGCAGACTAGGTCCACTAAACACTGACTATCAGTGTGAAATTTTGATGGTTGGCATGTAAGCAGCATACTATTTGTCTGTTAACCAAACCTGATTCTTCTGTCAACTGATATCCAGATACTTAATTCAAACTTACAAATTGATTAATTCCGAAGTTCAAGCGGTCAGTTACATGACATTTCTTACCAAATTCCTTTATTGACCTGCTCTGTGTCCTAGTTTTTCACAATACCACTTGCAAAGTGCTTTGGAACACTATAGACATACAAAATGTTGTTGTAATCACAACTTAGACTCCTTTTATACAAATACCCCAAACTTTATGATCTTCACATCAAAAGAAATACCAAGTGTTGAAACTTGCTTTCTTCTGGGTTAGGACTTGGCATTTTGACCAAGGCAACAAAGTTGTCAGTTTGCTCACATCAGCTGCAACACATGGTGTTGAGAAGAGTGATCCCACGGATACATCTCCTTATCTCCTTTGGCTGAAAATAATTTTTCAAGTCTTTAGAGATTAATTTTGCTCATGATCAAGCATAAATCCCCTACCTGTGTCTTCAACTCACATACAACATCGAACCTAAATGTTCTTCAATCTGGTTATAGTAGTGTAGTGGTTATGTTACTGGACTAGTAATCTAGAGGCCTGGACTAATAATCCAGTGAATGTAAATTCAAATCACACTGTGGCAGTTTGAGAATTTGAATTCAGCTTTAAAAAAATCTGGAAATAAAAAGCTGGCATCAGTAAAAGTGACCATGAAGCTGTTGTTTTGTAAAAACCCAAATGGTGCACATTAGGGAAGGATACCTGCCGTCCTTACCTGGTCCGAACTATATGTGACTCCAGGCCTACACCAATGTGGTTAACTCTTAACTGCCCTCTGAAATGGCCTAGCAAGCACCTCAGTTGTATCAAACTGCTGCAGTTCAAGAAGAAGGCCCGCCACCACTATTTCAGGGTAATAAATCCCAGCTTTGTCAGCGACACCAACATCCCAAGAATGAATAAAAGAGAAATAAAATCTCTCAGTAGCACAACCTCAGTGATTCACACATGTATACATCTGCGCATGTTGGCAACAATGCCAGAGTATTGCAAATGCAATGGGGAAAGAGCAGGGGAGTGGGACTAAGTGGATAGCTCTTTCAAAGTACACAGGCACGATGGGCTGAATGGCCTCCTTCTGTGCTGTACCATACTATGATACTATGAACTTGTTTGCATTCATCTAATTCTTGCAGCTTAATTTGAGTCTCAGTGTGGGATGGGAAGTATATACCTCAGACCAAGTGGAATGTCCCTGAGGTCCCTCACAATCTCAGGAAGGGTGTGCGTGGTCAAATGTGCCTAGCAGTTTAGAATGGCTCTCCCCACTCACATATTGAAATTTGAAAATTTGGAATATCCATATTTATCTTTACAGAATTCTCCCAGAGTTATATTTTGATTTCTATAAATATACTGGATACTCTTGGAATTACTTTTATCTTCCAGGATTTCAAAAGCTTTGATTAAGATTTGCTTAGAAAACTATTTTAAAACTCTAAAGAAAATCCCACAAGATCTATTGAATGTTAGTACAACACAATGAATATTACACGTAATACGAGGGCAATTATGCATTGCTATGGACTATGAATGAGTTTTGTCTGCATCAAAACACAGATGTAGAATGTAGCCGTTATTCATTGGACTGTTTAATCTAGTATTGGAACACTGTCCAGGAACTGGAACACAAATAGAATGGATGAACCATTCCTTCCCTTGGATAGCTGTTGAAATTAAATGAGTTTGGGCAGCTTCAAAGCAGTTACCAACAGACATAAATTCACAGCATAAAGTCACTAATAATTTAGTACTGAATTCTCACTGAAAGCAGCAAGGCTGGTGTGGCAAATGGAAATGTAGAGTTAATCTTCTGAGTTGAGTTGTCAGGACAGAGTAAAATCACTTTTATCCTAAACCTAAGCAATGCCGTGCTCAATGCTGTTATTGGCTGAAAAGGTGGAAAAATATTCCATTCCACATCACAGCTGTCCTTTCAAACTGTTGATGGCCCACAATTCATCACAAGAAAAATAATTATGGGAACACAACAAAATTATTCAGCTAGTGATATAGATGTTACGGGAAATGCACCATTCGAATAGGTTATCACACAGTTGCCGCTTGTCAGATGAAGACGTATCATTCATCATGCTCTCCTCCCTTCCAAAGCCTGAAGCAAGCCAAAAAGTATAACTACAGAACAACCTAAAATACATACAATTAATTCTTATTAATAATAATGGCAATAATAGCACAGACCTAAACAGTGATTCAGCAGACTTAGTACAGGTATGCATATTAACAAGATTTGAGTGCTAATGCAGTTTTATGATAATCACATTCTTCAGTCAGATCATTTACAATTCTTTCTGAAGTGTCAACATTTGCATTGTTATAATTTTTGCACCCCCACCCCCCACAAAGTGATGCTGTTAATATTATGTGACTCACTCATTTGATGATTAGACATGTGTAATATTTTATTGTCTACCACATGTTCCTGTGAATAGTTTTAATTTTCTCCATATTATCAACATTAGGTGGAATCAGAATCAACAGACAATGCCCCCTGGCATTTGGACACTAAAATTGATAGCTTGTTGCTGCAGATTGATCCAGATAAATCTAACAAATGACAAACCCCGCAGATTCAATTGTCTGTATCTACAGATCTCTGTTACAAATGATGGCAGATGGTTTTCTTTAGTAAAAATGAGAAGTTTCTTACAACCATTCATCATCTGTCTGTTTAGAGGATGTGCCCTGGCCAGAAATGAGATCTGGTAAATAGTTTAAGTCAAGCTGACCTGATAACTCATAAGTTACAAAAGCCACAGCTTGGGAAAGATTGGGGGGTGGAGGGGGGGAGATACCATCAGCCACGTGAGTGGAAAGATTTATCATATCGCAGAGCTTGCCTGGATATATTCTATTTATATCCTTTGTAGTATACATTAAACTGAAAGAAAAAAGAATTTTAATGAGCAGCTCCAGACAATCAATTGAAGATGCTTTTTGATGTTATACCAGTGAAAGTATGATATAAATATTCCTTAGAATGTTAGACCTAATTTCTATTACTCAAGTTTGAAGATAAGTTTACTGTTTTTTTGGTCACCTTGAGCCATTTACTATTACCCTGTTGAGGGGACAGGCAGGTGACCTGCTCCTAAGCCCCTACAAATGCCACTCTGTTGCTGTACGTGTACAATGGTGTTGCAGACTGATTCCACCTCCATTCCCAAAGGAAGTGACAAATTCCACATGCTTTCCTCAAGGGAAGTATCTCTGTGTTACCACACAACACTGGACCATCATTGTGTTTTTTTTAATAAAAAGCATTTCCTTTTGTGTTCCCCTGATATAATCAGGAAAAAAACATTGACTGTCTTACTGGGCCGAAAAAATAGCTGTAAGTCCTGTAATCTGAAAGGTTGGACAGGGTTTAAAACATTTGTAAAATTAATATCACTGATTTATCCTAGTGCACTGCTAAAGCAATGTCATTTATTATAGATTTTCATAGCATTAAGTGATTTAGATTGAATTTTCTGATTTTTGGAATTTTGACAATTGACCTCTGACATTGCCAACAAGAACAAAGGAAAGTGCCTTTATCCATGTTGATCACTTCAGTTTCTATCTGTGCCAAAATAAAATGATTAATTATTAAAAAGAAAAGCTCATGCAGTAGCGGATTCAGAATAAACAACAGAAATAGAGCTTCAGCTATCTTAGCCTCAAAATATGCAATACACAAAAAAAACCTTTCAGTTTCCAGCACTAAAGCCTTGCAGTCTTCTCACAACACATGCTTTGCGCAATCTGACTGACTAATTTTTTTCCCCACTCTCACTACATTATTGTCGATTGTAAACAATTTTACAACACCAAGTTATAGTCCAGCAATTTTATTTTGTGTGGAACTATGTCAAAATCCTTTTGGAAGTCAAGGTACGCCATATTATAGGGCTTACCACATTCCATTTGGGTTGCCACTTCCTCATAGGAGTTGAGGATGTTGGTCAGTCAAGAGCTTCCTCATCTGAATCCATTCTGACTGTTGTTAACTGAGTTACTGTCGTACAGATGAATTTAAAATAAAATTGCTGGACTATAACTTGGTGTTGTAAAATTGTTTACAATTGTCAACCCCAGTCCATCACCGGCATCTCCACATCATACATTATTGTCATTTACCCTGTGTAACCTGACTGCTTTCTAAATATCCCCCTCCTTATTTGTAATGTAATCAGGATTATGGTTACCGGTACAAGACACAGGTCTTAAATTGTAGAGAGCTGTATTTAAACTAGCACTCTCAAAGGAAGGAGCACGCAGCCTCAATGTCATTCACTGCATGTTCTGTTGCATAGCAACCTGCAGTTGCTGTATCAGCATTGTAGATTTAACATGGACACCATTTTATGTGGCTATAAAGACTTTTGAAAATATCTGACTTGGCTGAATGAAGTTTATATAAAAATAACTCATATTGGGAAGAAGATGAAAGTGTACTATATTTAACAGTTTATAATTCACAGCTGGAAGGACTCTCAACAGGACACTATTAAACTAAAAGAAGTCCTTTCAACATAAATTATAAATGTATATGACAAATGAAGAGATTGGATTGTAGGTTTCAGGACCTATGGCTGTGGGTAATGATGAAAAATTCTTGTTCTAACTAAAGGTTCAATTAGTCTAGTTACATTGATCTTGGCAAAGCAGATTCAGATCCTTGACCCACGACCTAAAAAATTATGTTTCAGAATTGAAATAATTCAACAAAAAATTAGTTGTAAAATTGAACAAGTTAGAGAAAGGTAATTGTTCAATAGAAAATAGTGACTGAGAAGGTGTGTCGAGGGAAATTTCCTGTGCGCTATTTGTAGGAAGTTCTTCTAAAGAATGAGCATGCAACTTCATCACTATTAGTGAACAGAGAAAATCTTACTGCATGGAGATCAGGGTTTACCATGCAGTGATTGTGTTTCTTTTAATCTATCAAAATTACAACTTTAAAAAACAATAATGAACTTCATCATATAAATCAGATCCGTAAATGGACTCAATCTATGACAACAATCAGTTGAACCAAATTTGGCAGAATACTGACATGAAGGTGTGTGGAGGACACAATTAAACATTAAGTGCAAGTCTTGTGAATGAGTGTACAACACCATGAACACCCATCACATTGATGTGGATTTTGCCATGACAGTGATTGTACTCTATGTCGTGATCAGGGATCAATCTGAACATAAGGATTGGGGCATTAGATCAGCAGTTATTCTGGGGTATGCGCCAGTTTAGAGTTGAGTATGATTAGCGCAGTGCAATGCAACCATGTTTTGTTTAGACTGCTACAGAAGGATGAGTGCAAACAGCACTAGCTTGTACGGAACCATTCTTTTATATTTTATATGATTTTGTATAATTTTCATGAGTTATAAGTTGGGGAAAGATCATGGAAATGAGATTAGAGTAGATAGTTCAGATATGCAAAGTACAGTTAAATATCGGCCAAAAGAAAGGAAAGGAAATTGCATTTATACAGTGCCTTATCGCACCCTCAAAGCACCCTCAAAGCACTTAATAACCAACAATTTTTGAAGTACTGACCTTCACAGATGCACACAGTAACATTTTACAAGAGTTCAGAGTGCTGTGGAACTGGTATATAACTCCATACTATCATCTCACAATATTCTAAATTAGGTACAGTCTCAAACCAATACAAAGGTATTAAAGAAGCTCTAGCTTGTTGAAAACAACAGCTGCAGCAATTGCTCTCCTGCTCCAAGTTAACTAACTCTTTACTTCCCAGCTCCACAAACAAGTGTTGACAAGTACTGAATTATTTTTGAAGTGCCATCACTGTTGTTAATCAGGAAAATATTGCAACCGCTTTGCATACAGCAAACAGCAAATAAATAAATGACTGAATAATCTGATTGTGGTGCCATTGGTTGAAGGATGAGCGTTGGCCAGGACACCAGGAATAATGCCATTGGATCTTTTACATCAACCAGCAGATGGGCCCTTGATTTAAATTTTCATCTACAAGATGACATCGCCATCGATGCAGATGTTCCTCAGTACTTCACTGAAGTGTAGCTTAGATTTATGTGCTCAAGACTTGGATTCACAACCTTTTGACTTAGGAGCAAGAGTGCTGCCAACTGAGTCAAGCTAACACAAGAGGCCTCCTTCTGTGCTGAAATGTCCATGATGAAATGTTTCTAAGTTATTAAAACTGTATCATTTGATTTGTTTGGAGAAACTATTTAATTTTTTTTTTGCCAAACATGATACATGGATTAAAGTTGAGTCAAAATGCATTGTTATTTCTTACTTCACAAAAGCAAGTCATAATTTCATCCCTCCCCCCACCAGCAGTAAAAGCAAAAATAAATTAACTCAGAAGCCATTCTGGATAGAAAATTATTGGAGAAGGAACCCATTTATGAATAATTATGCTTTTTTCACTAAAATCTCAAGAAGAATATGATTCATATGAGGGTACAGTTCTTTGGCTGTCATCAGCCCTTGGGTTCCTTCATGTGTGTGACTACTCAACAGGGGGGAGTATCACATGTGAGCCCAATTTTTATATCTGTAGAAGCATATTTTCCAATAAGGATCCCTGGATAATGATAAGGATCAGAAGCCCTTGCTGACCTTGCAGAGGACAGTGAAGCTAATCGCAGTTCTTCCATGACTGTCCCAACATCAGTTAACTCAGCACAGGCCAGGGATTGAACCTGGGTTTATCTGATTTGCTTGCAACATGCAGCACAGATACCAATTGGGCCATTGTGGCAGCAATTGCAATTTTTTTTAGAATGAATTATGGAATTTGGTTGCATACTGCCTCCACTATACCATCAGCAAGACAGTGAGCTAATACCCATTAGAAGCGGTGCATGCAACCAATGGGATTGTTCCTAGCTCACACCCCCAGGGACTATCGTGCCGAGCTCCTTGATATCAGGAGTGTCTTAGGCAATCAGCGGTTGCTATATTTTGATTAATGCATTTAATCAGTGCAGAAGCTAGTAGCAAATGGCTGAAAACCATTGTTAAAGTGAAATCTAGAATAAATATATAGATTAATCTGCTTCAGACCACTTCATTGCTCTGATTCAGAGCCACTGCTACGAAGCAACACTGCTATGAACTTTTAAAAACTGATAGCTACACATAACCTAATGGCTTTAATTAACTTAAAGGTAAACATTTATCTATTGTACTTTTAGAACACCAGGTTTCATTTTAACAATGGATTTCATCTTGCGCTTGCTGTTCTGCAACTCGGATAAATGGACCTCTCTTTCATTATTGCCTAAGTAATGTTATTAAATATTTGAAATGAAACAAAGTTGTTGAGATTTTTACATTATTTAATGAATTACACATTATGAGATAGTCAATGAATGAACTCAGCTTTTTATAAGGTTCTCTCATATACCACAACCTCTGATATGAGAAACAATGTCCCATTGCTTTCACAGCAGCTCAGAACTTATCCAAAGTACTCCCAGTACAACATGCTTTTTAAGGCCTGTAATGATTCATACAATGAAGGTCCATTGTCCTAGGGAATGACTGTACCCATCCAAGTCCAAGTATATATTTGTTGTCAATTTTAACTTAATCACGGAGGGAAAATTTTAGATTTAGTGCCAATGTGCCTGGCATTTTGAATGTTCCCATTATTTTGGAGAGTAATGTAAATCAAAAGCTGCAATATTCCATTTTCCTTATTGGCATGTGTGTAAATTGTGGTGTTCAACCATGTAGAGCTGAAATACTGCAGTATGGGCTAGCCAGTACCAGTATCAACTTCAAATTAATAATTATTTTGGGCAGTCATTTACTAATAAGTATGAACTGAACACAAAGTCATGTTGGCAAGAACATTCGTCATGTGTGAATTTCCACAGTTCAGTAATGTTGCCCAACTTGGAAAAAAAAACAACTGATGCTATTAAAATCTTAATGGGATTTCACATTGTATAAAATGAGTCATTGTAGATTACTTATGTGGAGAGGCTATATTTGACAACAGAGAATGATTAAGAGAAATATTTTCTTATCTTCATTAAATGTATGAAAATTCAGTTGTGGGACTTTTTTCTTGGTTGGGCTATTAAAAAGCAATATAAATGCATTTAAATCCTTTCAGTGAAAACACATTACATCAAATGCCCAGTGGTATTTCACATCCTTGCAGTGTGCTACATTAAAATTCTCTGCCCTTCTTAAAATTGTACAGTGTTTCCAAAAATATTTAGTTTCAATGAAATAATGTGATACCTATATAGCATTAAAGATAGACAGCGATTAATTTACGTGATACTGCTCCCATATTCCACAATAATTTTTTAGCAACTCAAATACTGTTACAAGGCTATGCTACGTTAACAGATAGTAGCACTCATCTGTGCAAGTTAATCATATATTGAATATTCCCCTGGCATTTCTTGAGGGGTTAAAGGGAAAAAAAAAACTGTTTTGGTTTTTGGCTTCTTATTTCACATTCTGCAGTGGCGCACTCCTGGTCTAAATTGGACAGGAACAGAATGGGTTCCCTGCCCAATCAGCCAATTTCTGATGGGGCTTGGGATGGATAAAACCTCTGTCTTCCTCAAACATGATCCATAATGTCACAGGGTGTGGGGCCGAGGGAAGGAATTTCTTCAGACCTGGCCTCCCTTCAGCCTAGCAACCAGGACACTAGGATGAAACTGGAATGCAGGTCAGCTAAAGAGTAGAAGTCATGTCCACTGGACTATGCAGACCAGGATTCTGGCCTGGTCAGCCTTGAGGCAGATTTTTTCCTTAACAACCCTCTAATAATGGGGGTTGGCCGGTGTGTTTCCTGAATGTCTGGGGGAGGTGGGGGGGGGGGGGGGTGGATGGGAGGATAACAGTGACATCCCCCCAAGCAGCAATTTCCATCAAAAAAATTGTTTTCTGAAGTGTCATAAATACATTTATTTAATTACATAATTTCAAACTCTTAAGAAAAAGGTCAGCCTTTTTGTACAAATTTATCTCCCATGACATTTCTCAGGGACAAAAATATTAAAAATAATTTTAAAATATTAAAATAATCTAATGGATTATCCCCATATTATTTATATTTACATAGAATTACATAGCATTTTACAGCTCAGAAACAGGCCATTTGGCCCAACAGGACTATGCCGGTGCTTATGCTCCACACGAGTCTCCTCCCACCTTACTTCATCTCACCCTATCAACATATCCTTCCATTCTTTCTCCCTTATGTAATTATCTAGATTTCCCCTTAAGATGTTAATTTCCCCTTATTTTGTTTGCTGTTCATATCAAGTTCTAAAAATGTATTCTTTAATCTCTAATGTTTGTTTTTTATACTCAGTATAATTATCCTTCTTGCATAATTCCTTCAGTTTCAAATGTTTACTTCAGTAAAATCACATTTATCTTTGTATTTAAAATCTACGCATTTTATTTGTAGATTATATACTTATTCTTTAACAGCATAAATCGTGATTACATTGATTTGAGTATTTTATTAAAGCAATCAATATGCCCACCATTTTTTTTTAAAGGGAACAATTGAACAAGCAGCATATTAGGGGCATGTGTAGGGCAAAGGGAGAGGGAGAGTAGGTAGGGAGCAGTGAAGTATTGGCTAAGCTAAGCTGAAGCAGGGATAATGGCAGACATGCATGATGAATGGCAGGAAGGGGTTTCATACCAAGTGGGAGAGCTGCAGGAATGGGTCTTATATGGGGAAGAGAATGAATTGAGTAGGGCTTATAGATTTGAAAAACAAACTCAGCAGTCAGGTAGGAATTTAATCTGGGACGTGCAGCACAGCGTGTATTTGCTATGGGGGCGGGGGGGAGAGAAGAGAAGAGAAGCTGTGGGGCTTGGGGTTGTTGATTAACTTCTATTCGTTCTAGTCTGGTTGCTTGGACACACCTCATTAGCATCAGAGTAGAATTATGCTCCTGCACATATATTTTGATGAAGCTTCGCCATGTGATTGCTTCAGGAACTGTAGTGTGTTTTTTGGCAAAATATTGCTGAAGGATAAACTAGAGGTTGAGGAAACAACCTCAAATTTCTATCCCTTTAATAAGTGAAGCACTTCAGAATCACTGAGGGGGTGACTTTAAACCCCAAGGACGGGTGGGTTGGGGGCAGGTGGAAGTTGAAAATAGTTGGTTTTTTGGGTTGCAACCACAAAAATTTTGAACTTTGCATTCCCAGTGGGAAGCCTGTACTTTTCTGCGCCAACGTTAAATCCGGAAATAAAGCCGGGTTGCAGTAGCGACCCAAAAAACAACTATTTTCAACTCCCACTCGCCCCCAACCCACCCGTTCTTGGGTTTAAAATCACTCCCTTAGTGTCTTCTTTGACATCCCAGCTGCTATAAGGGACATGTATGGTGAATTGTGGGCATGAACATTTCAGGCAACCTATCAACATTTTGCACAAGGCCACTCTTCAAATCCACAGTAATCGTTATTTTTCGCCAATCTTTACAGCACAATAAAATATTCCACTAACTGCCTTCCAATCATTCCATTCTCCTGCGCAGATAAACTTTGTTGGTAAAGATTTTAACTTGGGAAACATAAAGAAAGAACTGAGAAAGAAACATGAAAGTTAGTTTCAATTGGACAAGTTATTTAAAGAATTATGATATGCCACTTAGACTACAGTTTATGCTTTGATCCACCACATTGTGCAAAGGGCAATATAATTATGTTTTTAAAAGGAAAACTCTTCACTCTTCTTCTGACGGTGCTGATTGCATGGTTCCACATGCATCAAAAGCCCTCTAAGGTTTTATTCAAGTGGCTATTCTTTATATATGATCCTAGATAGTGAAGGTTATATTTTCTGATCATTAATTCCCATGTCAGGAGCAAAAAAAGGCAGGAGCCATTTTGAGGTCCAGATCTCATAGAACCGGCCAGCTACCCGTCCCAAACGGGCTGCCCAATGCAGCTTATCGACAGCGGCCTAGATTATTTTTGTGGGGCCCATAGAAGCACTCCTGTTCCTCCTGGCTTCACAAAAATAATTTAAAACTTACCTTTTTGGGGCCTCTTCTGCTGTACCACCAGTAAAACTGGTTAGAGCATGCATGGCTAACACTCCACACAATTGTCTCTCAAAATGGCAAATGTATGTCATAGGACCTCAATTTGCATATTAAAAGGGCCTACTGCCTGAAACAGGTGGGCATTCCTGTCGCCCAGCAGTAGGCCCCTTTAAAAATGGCAGCAGCCAGCACATCAGCATTAACGGGGTGGTAAGTCTGCCAACCCCATTTTAAGGCCATTACTGCCTTGTTATTGCCGATCTGGCCAAGTTAAAATCAGCCAATACATTTCTGATCAGCTCTGCACCTGTTTCTGGTCATTCAGGACTAAACATCACCAGAACCAGAAAAAGTAGGCTCGATTGTCAACAGCCTATTGATCTGTGGAGAGCATCTCAGCCAAGGTTGATCCTGACCTCACCTGAGGACCGAATGCAGACACTTTACAGGGAGACATGGCTCATTATTTCCTTCCCTGGCTTAGGACTGCTGAAGCCATTTTTATCTCTCCAGCTGCTGCTCTGGCTGAAATTAATTAATTTAACCTAACTGTGGTTTGGAGTGACTAATTATGGAAGATAATGTGTGACTACCTGGAGAAGGAAGATTCACACTGTTTGAGCTTCACGCCAGCTGTAGAAAAACTGCAATTGGAGCAAACCCATCTTTTTAAAAGTTTAAATAAAACATGGGGTCTTCTGAATCACCCTTAAAGTTTTTAATGTTGGTGTGAAAAGCTGACGGGACAGGAATAACATTAAAAATTTCAACGTGTAATGCATAGAGTCCCTTATTCTGACACTGATCAGCAAACCTCTGTGCATGCACAAAACTCCATTTTATCTGAGTACAGAGTGTTACAGAGCTGACATGCTGGCATGTCAATGTGCTCTAAATTAGGTACTAATCTTAAAGTGGTACCTGCAGTGAAAAGGTATGACTAAACCAGCTCTGGTTTTCTGCAAAATATAGCTGCAGCACTTGCTTTCCTGCTCCAGGTCGACGAATTCTTTATTCTTCATCTCCACACACTTGTTTGTGGAAACAAACATGAGGATTACCTTTTACAATATAGCTGTCTTTAACCAAATGATAACATGAAATATCTCTTTAAAATGAAGGTAGTAACAGTACAAATTAAATATGAAATGACTGCAAAAAAATTAAAAATAAATGATCATCGGAGTAATCTTACAGTTTGTTTTCTCTGTGGTCGATGTATTCCGCTATCCCCGTTGGTGAGCTCACTGCAAGATGTCAGACAGTGTTCTAAATTGTTTATTACTGATGCTGAAAATTGATGTGCTGTCATGATTTATTACACTTGATAAGGATTGGTAAACATCAATAGTTGTTCATCTTATTTTCAATTGAAACAATGTAAAGTTCTACTAACCTATTTTGGGATGAGACCAGTTATTGAAAATGGCAAAGTTAGAATCTCAATAAAATTTAGATTGACAAGTCTCCACACATTAAAACCCATTTGTACTTTAAAATCGTGGAGAAGTACAGATTGGGAATTTTTTAGTGTTCAATTTACTTCCAAACACATTTTAGTGTGTAAATTGGCCTTAATTTGCTGTGGGCTCCTAACGGGGTCTGCCATTAGTTAGATATGCCCTTGCACGTTTAGGTTTTCAAAATTTTTGCGTGGCAAGTTGCTAAACGTGTAAACTGATAACGTGCAGCGAGGGAAACAGGCATCTGGGACCTGAGTAAACAGGGCAAGCAACTGTGTATCTCCTTAACCAATTAGATTGAAGGATAGTGAAATTAACAGCGCAAGGACTGAGAAGGAAGTGTAAATTAGAGTGGGTGAACTCAATGTCAAATCAGGTACAGAAAGAGAAATAAATAGAGGGAAAGAAAGATCGGATTAAGAGAAACAGAGAGAAAAAAAGAGACAGAAAGGAAAACTTTTTTAAAAATTTGAATTTAAAATTTTATATTTTTTAAATCTCCAACAATTAAACCTGCATGAATGAAACTCCACCCTTGCAATAGTTAATTTCCAGTGCCAGAGAGGTTGACTGGCAGTAATTAACACTTATCACGCTGAAATGGACAAGACTTAACTTTCTCTGGCGAGTTTAATTCTTATCTGCTGTGAAAATATAGGAACTTCATGCCATTCAATGCATTTCAATGGTGAGATAGAAAGCGAGATGGCGAAGCTAAAGGCGGAGCAATGCATCTCGGACAATAACATTTGGATTTCCACGGTTAACTACACATCTGCCCTTCTCTGACATTTATGCACACATGCTGCAGCAATAACAGCAAGTGCCATTAGCCTCACCATTATTTTGACAGCAAATTATGGCCCAATAAATAAATAAATGGTTTGTTCCTGCATAAATTTTCTTACTGGTTAAAAATGTACGGGGTGAGAACATAATTTTCTGACAAGTAAAGTGATGTTTCTTTGAAAATCTTCTACTTTTTATAACCAAATTACTAAAATGTTCCATGTTATGAGAACAACTGATATTTCTAAAAGAAAAAGACAATCAATACTAATCTGCGAGTTGTATCTGTGTATTTATAAAATTTTCGTAATGTGAAGATGTTAAATACAATCTAAGTTTTTGGGAAGTATTATTATTAAGGAAATAAATACACTTACTATTAAAAAAAGCCATCCAATGAACAGAGGGCATGTGGCGACAACCAACTGAGTTATCAAGGCATTACCACAATGGCCCAACCTCATTACCCATGAGTGACATGGTTTTGGGTAGAGGTCAAAACATACAGAAGAATGCATTTGAAAGTCAATAGGTATATGCTACTAGACATCTATTTGTATCACAGGTCTTTTAAAACTCTATGCTTTCAAATGCTTTTATATGTCATATTTCAGATGTGACATATTGACACTCAAGTTTGAAGAAGTGCTACACCAAATCCTGAATCAATGTTAAATAGATCAACTCTCTCTTCCATGGTTTCTCAGAGTTGTCAACGGAAGTAGTGGAAAATTTTGGCTTCTGTCATTTATTCTTTCCTCTGCAAATTTTCTCTACCTCCCCCATCAGGACAAAGTCTGTAGCTGTTCAAGGAGAAGGCCCACCTCCACCATCACAGGGCAACTAAGTTTGAGCAATAAATGTAGCCTTACCAACTTCGCCCACACCCTGAGAAGACATTACAAACATCCAGAAGGGTTACAAATTGAAGAAGGACACCTACCTGCATGTCTGCCCCGGGATAACATTTCACTGAGCGAGCCTGCGCTGTAGGCCAGGTACCCCCTTCTTGTCTCATTAGCAGCTCTATGATGCACTGAGTCTACTGGAGGTGCAAACCCAGCTTCGCTCCATCACCAGATAGCCCGAAATCTTCTGGGACAAAGTAAAAGGTCCATAGACCTAGCAAAATAGTTCTCCATCCTTTTTCCTGACCTCCCTGTCCATGGAAATGGGTCTTCCCCAGTGACAATGGTCAGAAAAATCTACTCTACTGATTCTTTGCTGGGCTTTAGCACCACGGGAGCTGATCACTCTCCGAGACCTCACCAAAGAGCCAGTATACATGTGTGAATTTTCACACGGAGTGTCAACAGGCTATTCAACAGCAGGAGCATCTCAGCCTAGCCCAACCTGTCCTTAAATTGAGGTTAACAAATTAGTATGCAACCAAGGTTGCTGGATAGCTATCAGGAGTGGGAATCCTGTTTTTTCTTCCTTCCCTAACACAGATTAGATGAAGCCATTTGTAGCACTGCTACCCACTGGTCTTTCTTTACTAAAATGATCAATTAATCAGTTCCACATTTGAATGAAGGGGGCTCTATCCTCTTATCGTTCAGCATGTTGTATCAATTGCTGCACACCATCAATTATGTGGCATCATGAGTTTCTACACTACTTACATGAAGGGCAGAAAAGAAATTGGGCTGCTTTTCAGGTAACTTGCTGGGGCTATTCTATTTGCAGAAACTGTATACAACAATCGTGGAATAACAGCTACCTTTTAACTAGCTTGGGTTAATGATTACCCAGCCTCGGAATCTTCCACTCCTTTAGTTACAGCTAATTCTAATAGGTTTTTCTTCTAATTTCATGCACTAACGAGAAGGATGCTTTCATTGTTACTTCTCGTGCATTCTACCCATTGGGAATATGGACATATTTTAATCAGAGGCTTAACGCAAGAATTAGAACTCTGGCAAATTACATCCTCACTAACATGAAGCAAGTGTTTTGACAATAAACCTCTAAACCTTATTACTTTGGGTTGAGATGGCTATTATACACAAAACTGATAGTGTCAACAGAATGAAGGACTTGTAATTGGCTTTTTTAAAAACTTCTGCTGTAGGGAGCAACCTGACATCCAGATCGTACATAGAATGTACAGCACAGGAACAGGCCATTCGGTCCAACAAGTCCATGCCAGTATTTAAGCTTCACAAGAGCCTCCTCCCACCCTTCTTCATCTAACCCCATCAACATATCCTTCTATTCCTTTCTCCCTCATGTGTTTATTTAGCTTCCCCTTAAATGCATCTATGCTAGTCACCTCAATTACTCCTTGTACTAGCGGGTTCAATGTTCTAACCACTCTTTGGGTAAATAAGTTTATCCTGAATTCCCTATTGGGTTTATTAGTGACTATCTTATATTATATTATAAGATAGTCAATCTTATAAGATATCTTATATTTATAGCCCCTAGTTCTGGTCTCCCCCACAAGTGAAAACATCTTCTCCACGTCAAATCCTTTCATCACCTTAAAGACCTCTATCAGGTCACCCCTCCGTTATCTCTTTTCTAGAGAAAAGAGCCCCAGCCTGTTCAATCTTTCCTGATAGATATAACCTCTCAGTTCTGGTATCATCCTAGTAAATCTTTTTTGCATCTTCTCCAGTGCCTCTATATCCTTTTTATAATATGGAAACCAGAACTGTTCACAGTACTCCAAGTGTGGTCTAACTAAGGTTCTATACAAGTTTAATATAACTTCCCTGCTTTTCAGTTCTGTCCCTCTAGAAATGAACCCCAGTGCATTGTTTGCTTTTTTATGGCCTTATTAACCTGTGTCGCTAGTTTTAATGATTTGTGTATCTGTACCCCCAGATCCCTCTGCTCCTCTACCCCATTTAGACTCTTATTATCCAAGCAGTATATGACTTCCTTATTCTTCCTACCAAAATGTACCACCTCACACTTATCTATATTGAAATTCATCTGCCAATTACACGCTCATTCTGCAAGTTTATTAATGCCTTCCTGTATTTTGTCGCAGTGCTCCTCAGTTTAATTATACCCCCCAATTTGGTGTCATCTGCAAATTTTGAAATTGTAATCTTCAATGTATGTCATAAGTTGAGAGTCACCATCTTCACAGAAAACTGCTTGGCCAACTTTCTTCATCTATTTTTAGATTTTTTTGAAGATGCTGCGTATTGATTTGTTTGTCCTTTTGGGGGTCTCTACCCAATTCAGAAAAAACTGTCTGTAATCACCAAGCATTGTTCTGTGAATTATAAATGCGATTTCATTTCGAGGATTTCATTTCCAACAACGTTCACCTGAGGAAGGAGGAAGCCTCCGAAAGCTTGTGAATTTAAAATAAAATTGCTGGACTATAACTTGGTGTTGTAAAATTGTTTACAATTGTCAACCCCAGTCCATCACCGGCATCTCCACATCAATTCAGAAGGTGCATTTTTACATTTTTAAATATAGGTAGATGGAAAGGCTCAACACCTTTCTAGCTGCACTAAAAACAACTAACGAATGAAAAAATCCAAATAAGAATGACAAAATTCAGTATCCAAGTTTCAACTCAAGTTCCCCAGATCTTGTTCATCTCTGCAAAATACGATATTAAAGTACAATATAACTGTGCAGTATTCACACAATGTCTCATCTTCAAAAAAAGATTGCTCCAGTGAACCAATGCATTATAATGTATACTGGATTAATGTGGAGGAATGCAACTGAGGAGCCATGGTTACACTGCATGCTCATATCACAGTAGGGTTAATGAGAGATAAGCTCCACCCACATGTTTTCAATTTAGCTAATTTTCTGTTTGTGGGACCCTGTTTTGCATCAATTGGCTGCCACGTTTTCTGACAAAACAGCAGTGACTGTATGTCAAAAAAGTAAATAATTGGTTATGAAGCACTTTGGGATGTCCTAAGGATGTGAGAGATGCTACATAAAGACAAGTTCTTTGACTCAGGTTAGTTTCAACTGAATGAAAATAGCTGATGAAATGGTCTGATATTTTCAATAAGTAGTAAATTAAATATCATATGCTATTTTCTTTAACTTAAATTTTAGAAAATTTAAAAAAGTGGACTTTGCAAGTAGCAGTTATTGAAGTGACATTAACCTATCTTTCCCTTTCAGTCACCGACTGACCCACTATGCATTTCCAGTTTTTATTTCAGATTTCTAGCATCATTTTCTTTTATCCACCATGCAGTTAAGATCTGCCAGTTAACATGCTAGTCAATAAAAGTCCCTTTCTCAGTAGTCCGCATTTCAACATAATTTTTTGAAAACTAATGATGTGGCCTGTGAAAATCTTAAATGTAGAGATGGATTCCTACAAATGGCAGAAATCAATTACCATGTTCAAGATTTTCATGGACCACACCATTAGCCTTCAGAAGAATATGGTGAAACGTGAAATGTGTGTTGATTGGTAGCAAAAATCAATCACTGGGATCAGGATTTTCACAGACCAGACAATCAGCCTTCAGAGGAACCTGAGGAAATATGAACACTAAGAGAAGGATTTTTATTTTCCTATTGATTATTAAAGCATTGGTGTAGACTTACAGTCGAAAGGCAATATGTACATTTTAATACAGCAAGAGATTACCATGTGAATCTCTGTCTATAATAAAGTATTAAACATAATAACATGGTAGTAATACACTGACATAATATTACAGACACTCATATTACAGATTTAGAAATCTCTCCTGTGCCTATTGTATTCTCAACCAGTTGGCTTTGATATTTCCCACAAACCAATGTACAGAGAGAAAGGGTTAATTCCTTTTTACAAATACAAAAGCCATTAGGCAGTTGTTAAAAAGAACATCTAATATCATATTCCAAATTGTGTCAAAGTTTATGAATCTGAAATTGAAAAAAAAGTGGTGGATCTGTTGGATATCTAATTTCCAAAACTTTATTTTTAGCCAAAAAATAATACATTTAAAATGTTCCTATTGGTCTCAGCCTAAACTTCAGAAGGAACTCCAAATAAAACTATCACGGTGTAGAAAGTAATCAGCAATGCTTGGTTTACAACTATTAAAAGGAAAGTCCTAATTTGATTCCAAAAAGGATTCCACTTGGAAAGACAAGCATCTTCAAAAGTTGAAATTAAAAAAATCCTTTCTCATACAAAATATGTGTCATTTACATGGAAGAAGCAAATTGTTTATTACATCTGGTGTATCATACTGTGAGGTTTCTCCTCCTTGACTGTTACACTTCTGCAGCAATAAATAGATTCCAGGTGAAAGTACTTAACTGTCAAATATTCTTGTTACAAAATAATGTGACAGAATTTACTATTAAAGATGTAATATCTTTCACCTGGAACTTATTTATTGGTAAACATCATGCAACAATCAAGGAGTAAAACTTGCTCTCTGAAGTTAATTTATCTATTAGAAAAAGGTAAATAAATAAAAGGAAAGTTCCAAATTACTGCCTCTATCTCAGCCCGTCTGTTGCTGAAGTTCTTATCATGTCTTTGTCACCTCCAGACTATTCCAATGCTTTCCTGTCCGGCCTCTCATCCTCCATAAACTTCAGCTCATCCAAAACACCACTGCCCGTACATTATCCCGCACCATAAAGACCCACTCACCAATCACCCCTGTCCCTGCTGACCTACATTGGTTCCCAGTCCCCCAATGCGTCCAATTTAAAATTCTCATCCTTGGGTTTAAATCTGTTCATAGCCATGCCTCTCTCTATTTCTGTAACCTTCTCCAGCCCTACAACCCCTCCCGCTGAACTCTTTGTTCCTCCAACACTGGCCTTCCCCCCCACCCCAACACCCCCATTGGTTGTTGTGCCTTCAGGCATCTAGACCGCATTCTCTGGAATTCCCTGCCTAGGCTCTTCAGCCTCTCCACCTCCCTCTATTCCTTTAAGTCTGTCTTTAAAACCCATCTTTCTGACCAAGCATTTTGTAACCCTTCGTAATATCATCTTCTTCCTTAGTGTCATTTATTGCTGATTACGCTTCTGTGAAGCACTTTGGGACCTTTATCTACTAAAGGCGGTATATAAATGCAAGTTTTTGTTCTTGTTGTTGTAAATTACCAAATACTTTATGAAATGTTATGGTATCTGTCTTGATAGGACAATGGATGCCAAGCAGTCTTGTCTGAGCAATGGATACTGTAATATTAGCTTGATGTCATGGAGTTTGTGCTCAATTATCTTGATGCCACTGCTAGTGGTAGTGGTCAGACAGGCAGTTCAGAGTTTCTCTTGGAAATTTTACCTGTGCTTATTCACCACCCTCAGAAGACTTAAAGTTGTATAGATTCCCTGTCACTGCATGTTGTACTGGAAGCAGTTGGCTCAACGAGGCAAAAGACCTTTTCTTGTTTCATTCCGTGTGTTTTTCAGTTATCTGATAAAATGTACTATCCAATGATAAGTAGGCACAATCATTTTCAATGTTTTAACCTTTGCCATCATTTTAAAATCTGCACCCATAGGTCTCCTCCAGTAGCTCATTAAGTTTCTCCACTGAGTAACTGAACCATACAGACCAGGAGGGGACCATACGGAGTCACTGCCTACAGGAGAGGGAAAACAATTGCTAGAGGAAAACTGATGAGAAAGTGTTGAAAGAAAATTGGATGCAGCATGATCTGAAGTATTGGGGGAAAGGAGGGGGGTTACCATCTTTGCATAGGGAGGAAATAATGATTTAGAAGAGAATGGGAGATAGCTGTAATCATTTCAATCAATCCTCAAACATTTATATATAGGTCTGTAGATTTGGATGTCAACTGTTGGTAAATAGAATACTGTAGAGGAAATAATCTGTCCTTGAAATCTTCAGGCTTTATTTGTCCCTCGCAGCTTCCTCAATAGTAATGGTAACCCTTCCAGGTCTCAATATCTGGTTCATATATTATGGGGTATATGAGAAGATACACAGATTGCATGTATAGCTCCTACAGTATTATAGTACTTTACTTCCAGATCTGAAGATGTATTTGCATAGACTTCAGTTATCTCCATAAACATGAACTGAAGTTACCACTATAAAATTCAGCTCAATCCAAATAATGCCTCGTTTCCTATCCAGCCCCATCTCATTTGCCTTTCACCTCTGTACTCGATAATCTACAATGGCTCCTAATCTCCCAGTGTCTCAAGTTTAATATCCTTCAGCTTGGCCTAGTGGTAGCACTCTCACCTCTGATTAGGAAGCATGCGAGTTCAAGCTATGCTCCAGGGACTTGAGCACAATATCTTAGCAGATACTTTAGTGCAGTGCTGATGGAGTGCTACATTGTCAGAGGTCCCTTGCTTCAGATGTGATGTTAAAAGGAGGCACCGTGTGCCTGGCCAGGTGGGTAGCTGAGCAGGGCAGTTCTCCTGGTGTCCTGGCCAACATTTATCCCTAAATCAATACCGTCAAAACAAATGAACTGATCTTCAATCTCATAGGTGTTTGTTCGATCTTGCAGTGCACAAATTGGCTGCTGTGTTTGCCTACAAAAGAAGTGACTACACTTCAAGAACAATACTTTGGTTTTTGATACACTTAGGACATCCTGAGGACATGAACGGTGCTACATAAATACATAGTTCTTTCTTTCTTTTGTATAAATCCCTCCATTGCCTCATACCTCCCTTTCTCTGTAACCACCTCCTTGTGCTTTGTCAAACCATTGGTGGCCAAGCCTCGAGTCGCCTCGGACCCACTCCATAGAATATCTTCCCCAACCCGCTTTTCCTCTCCACCTAGGAGAAGGTACTTAGAAAATAAAAACCTTGAGGAAGGCAACATGGAATCACCTTAGCTATTCTTCCCTACAACCTCATGTAAAAGACTTGAGTTAGGACCGGCCCTAGGGCAGAACACAACGGACTGATGATTAAGTTGTTGTTATATTGCCTTGCTCATTAAATTGTTATCTAGTAAATCAGATCATTCCCTCTCTACATCTGGTAAGCAAAGCATTTAAAACTATTCAGTCTTTATTACATCTGAGTCAGTTTGTGGAGGTGGGATGGGCTTCTAATTGCTCAAAGTCAGCTACTTTCAGCTCAAGCTTGTGGCAGGGTTCTTTACATTTTATACTTTGTCATAGCTGTATGATTTGACCACTCAAAGGCTGCCCTTAATAAATACGCAGAAAATAATACCTCCTCATTCATTTCAGAATAAATATAAATCTGTTTAGTGATGTGAGTGAGATTACTAATTTATTGGCAGTTAGTGTTGAGCTATGGGCAGTTTTATGCTGTTTGTCTGTGCCATTGAAGAACCAGGTTCAGACCACCTTGTTAATAGGATAAGCAGTAGTGAGAAAACTTTTATTTCATTATTTCGACTGGATCTGAAGCCAGGACTCAAAGGTAGCCAGTTAATGTGCCAACCCGATCTGATTAAACCAGAGACCTAACAATGATGAATTCAAAATAGCCATGGGCCAAAAGAAGTGAAATGTTAAGGTCAATCTCCAAGTTCATAAAGAAGTTTTTCAAGTTTTACTCATTAAAAGGACAAAAGCAATGTTCAGAATGATCAGATCTTGCCAAAAGACATCAATTTGAAAGTAACCAGCAATGGCTACGAATAAATCTTTACCACTGAAATGCACATATCCCTAACTAATCTCAAAGGGTTTTATTTACTCTTATACATGATTTTGGGTGTCTAATGTGGATTGAACTCCAATTGATGCTATCCTTTATCCACAAGGGATATTTCTTATTATTTTAATGTATTGTATAGAAAAAGTGTTAAGGTGACTTATGTTAAAATATCTGGGTCAGTACAATTCATAATTCATAAACAGAAATATGTCAGTGTCAATTCCCATGATTTTTTTTACAGAATCTGTTTTTTAATGAAATGATTGTAACAACAGTTTTCTCTATCTTTCTGAACTCTTTATACCCTTTTGCTTCATTCCAAAAATGTTGAAAATGTATCTGGGTTCGTGGATAGGAACTAATGGGGCTTCCAAATTTCTTAAGATCGGCAAACAACAAATAATTCTTTACTGCAATGCCTCTTTGTTAATAAAAATGAACAAAACAAGTTACTTGAAGGCAATTATGAGAAGTGCTACTCCAAAGATTAAAAATCATGAGGAAGACAATGGGAAACCATCTCAGATACTCTTCCGTAGTAAGTAAATCAAGCATCTCATGTGTGGTACTTGAGTTAGGACCTGCCTAGGGCAGAACACAACTTGTGGACAGACTTTCTTATTGGAAAGAAAAGAAAATTGGAGGGGGGAGAAAACCTATATTATTCTCCCAAATCAACTAGTAGTTGGCTCAAAAGTGACAGTGGCAGAGAACTGGGATCAGGTTGTCTGCCCAAACTATTGGTCATAAAATCATGTGCAGTGTGGGGAAGAAAAGGAAATATGTGTGGGCAAGCAGTACTGGAGATGTTACTTGCAGGGGTCATCAAATACACAGCAATAGTAACAGAAATATCTAGTGTTTCAACACTAAACAAATTTTCAATATGAATTAATTACACATTAAAGACCTATAGGCCATGGACAACTCTTATTTTTAAATTACAGTGATATGGACATCCTGTAACAGCCACTGAACCTGATCTGTAGATGTCCATTGGAAATCAATTCATCCAGTAACAGCAGTAGAAGATCATCCCCACTGTTCTACATCCCTCTAGCTGAATCAGAAAAGGCTGTCGACAAAAATCGAACTATGTGGATTGTATGCTCAAGAAGATGCTATCGGCGACTATTTCAGTTCATCAAGCAGGTATCAGAAAATGGTATCATTGAGATGAAAGCCCACAAGCATGATTGGATGGTTTGCAGGGAGCAACACAGCAGGACGAGAAACTCTAAAACTTGCATTTGAAAGATAATATATACAAAAGCATTGATGGCTCAGTCGCAGAATTCTCATCTGCTCGTAAACTTCGAATGAAATTTGGTATGGGCAAGGTGGCTATTCTGGATATCTCTTATCAGAAGAACATTTGTTAATGTTAAATGGAAGGTTAATCTGATGCAAATATTCTGATATTGCTTTGGGATAACTAACACTCCTATTTTCTGTGTTTGTGACCACAAAGAAGAAAATTAAGTCTTTGGTGGCGAGACTAGAATTTTCCCATTCAACTCATGCCGCAGTGATTTAAGCATACACCTCACATTTCACCTTCCAGCCAATTAGCTTAGCAGTACCAGAACTAAAATACTATCACAAAAAAAACATATAGTGGTGACTATTTCAGATATCGGCATTTCTGATCTTCACATTTCACACTACATCAATCACTGGTAGCAAAATGCAGATGTTATAAATGCCAGAACCTGAAGCAATAACCATAGAGGATTTTTTTATATATATATACGCTCATATTTTATTCTTGTGCAATTAAAAGCTTCCTTTACCACTTAGGTCTTCGGTTCCTGCTCTCTTCCCATCCATCCTATCTTATTCCACTCCTTTTAAATTTGTAATGTTATCAAGCATGAAATGATATATTGTAAATATTTTATTGATGATTATAAAGTAAAATCTGAAACTGGTACAGAATTATTGAAAATTCAAAATTCATAGAATACTAGACCTTCACTATGACACCCTCAAATATATCTTACCATCCACTATAACACATACTGATTACAGTTCACACACTAACAGAGAAGCTCTAGATCACACCCTGTATAACATTCCATTTCCTATAACATGCATTTCATATCTCATTTTTATAGAAAAATGTCTCACATATTCATGGAATAACAATTGCATTTTTACATTTTCAGTTTGAGTGGACAAATACTCAAAGGCTTAAATCTCCCTGCACATTTGCAAACCTAAATTAAACATGTTATATAGCAGTTCTATGGTTTAATTTGTTGCTTATACCTCAGTTTTGGCTTCAATGGGACCTGAATAATGAACAACATGGAATAGCAAGGTAGCTTTCTTAAGGATGAGCTAATCAGCTCAGGCTTGTGTCTATTTTCATAGACCAACTCAATCTGTTCAGGAAACATCCACTCAAGTCAAAGACTGAACTGAACTGATTACTTTTTTCTACCATCTCCACCTTCATCAATCCTGGAACAAGTCATGAGTCTCACTCTAAAACTATCAACTTAGGCAGATGCATTATTTTTAAGCACTTTCTGGAAAAAAATGATTTAACGTTTTTGTCATAGCTGAAAAGGCCTTTACTCACAGAATAAAAGAAATGTAAACCATTTAAATGCTCTTAGTATCAAAGTGGTGGTCAGGTTGAAATTATTTCATTTTGATTTTAGCAGCTGTGTGCATAATGCTCTTGCCATCCTTTTTAGGGAAAAAATGAAGTAAATTTGAAAAGAAAACATCCTTGAAATGCAGTTAGAAAAAATTCACTTCCCACTCACTTCAAACTCTTTAGTTCGAACAGACTGAATAGCCCAAAGCCATTTGAAATGATCAATTTTCAAACTTCTAAAGACAATTCTTAGAATATATTTAGTTCAAAACCAGCTTACTTCAGGTTGGATGTATATCAGGTGTTTTGCAGAGACACAAGCAATTAGAGAACAGGAAAACAGTACTTGGAATGCTCACATGAATTGCTCCATGGAGAGAAACTAGCAAAACCAAACAACATTAGTCTCCCATGATAACAGTGCAAGTGAGGCAGGTTACAGACACAAATATACACAATTAAATAGCACTGCAACAACTTAAGTGATGCTGTACTGTTAGACCATTAAGCAGAATACAAGTCTCGCAAGCACAAGAGTACAAATAACTCCAGAACAACTCCAACAATTTGACCAGAGCGTTGATAATTGGATAGACAAGCACCATAAATAATTTATAACAAAACTTGGAACATTCCGGCCTACTACTGATTTATAATCAGAAGACTGAGGAAAACTTTATGTACATAAACACATAAAGCCCAACATTTACTTTTTTGTATGATGCCAAAACCTAATTTTACATCCATTGTTGTAGCACCAATGAAAATAACAATTGAGTCATTTAAAAATAATAACAAATTCCCACAACTGCATATTAAAGGAGCTGTTTGAAACAACATGATTTTTTTTCTAGTAATGAGTAAAACTTCATAACATTTAGGATAGCATACACATGCTACAGAATTACCCAAGATTAAAAAGCCCAAAGTTAATCCAAAAAACGAGCTTTCCTCCCCAAAAGAATAATTATCCTTAAGTGCATAATTCTTACCTTCACTCAAATTTTTCGTTATGTTTTGAGATTTTATAAAGATAAGGAGCGTCAGTGCTGGGGATGGATGGCTTCTCCATTTTTATCACCCAGTGAGTATCAAGCACTTCAAGGTCAGGTGTAGCACTACCAAATTCAGAGTGACACCCCACTATTCTGACCCAAGAATGTTCTTTAACCCAATGTCAGAAGAGCACCACCTACTGCACATTTCTGGTGGCCTCTCCAAATGAAACTGCCAATTTATGCTAAATCACGGACAATACAGTGCCGTGTGCCTGCATCCACTACAAAGTAGCTGGAGACTATTCTAAACTTATTTTACCAAAGGACCTTTACAGCCATCAGAGAAGAGAATTTCATTCCAGCATTCTGAGCTGGATTCAGTGTTTTAACCCAATGTATACCTGAGTGCCAATACCATCTTTTCCTCAAAAATGTTGCAAACATTTTAAAAGTAATAATTCTGGAGGAAATGAGCCTCAAATTTCTGCAGAGAGGAGCTATCCATCCCTGGCACTACAGAGTAAGATGATGGCTTTGCTACGTCAGAAGCAGCATTATCAATATATTTAAATAGTACAGCTGCATTGATTAAAGCCACGATGCAACAAAATATAAAACAACTTTACAATGCAGCACCTATAAAATAGACTTCATTGACTGCATTTTATTTCTAGTGCACAGTTTCATGCATTACTGTAGCACTAATAACTGTAAAAATGCACATTGCTGGTTAACCAGATTTCTATCTCCAATTTGTATGATCACTTTGTTAATGTAAAATTCACTGTTAGTAAAATGCATCCCTTTATTGGCAAACAGTGATGTACATTCCTTTATATTAATTAGTCAGGCATGCTTTATGAAATCCATCATGCAATTACCTGATAGCCAGCGATCTTAGTGGATAATTATATTTGACATTTGGGTGTTTTTTCTAAAAGTAACATATCGTTCCCTGCCAATTAAGTCGTAGATTACTCATAACAACTGCAGTTTCTCTTAAGTGCTGTTTGTCTTCAGTATTTCTTACATGCAGTATGCACATAAACACATAGGTGACTCTACCCTGCTATATGGTATTTAATTATTGTTGTTATGGAAAATACATCATCAATATTTAATTTCAGTTCTTCATGTTGAAAAACACAAATATGGGAGTGTGGATACCTTGAGACTCGTGACATTGTACTAACTATTGAGACCGTGCCATTTGCTTTAACTGAAATGGCTATAAAATATTTGAAAATGTGCTTGTGCTGAATGTTAATGTGTGTGAATATATTTGAAGAGAAGTCCTGAAATTCTCCATCACCAAATCACTTTTATATGACAAGTTTATATAAATTCATTTATATGAGGGCTGGATAGTGCACTTTATTTCTTATGGTTTTTTAAAATGGAAATTGCACTATGTGATAGTTATCACTAAATTAAATACCCATTTCAAACAGACTGCTTTATAATAATGTGATTTGAACAAAGACAAAGAATTCCCAATTGGGGTGGGGAAGTAGGGGCTTGGATTTAATGATCACTGCACTTTTTACATTTTATTGGTTATTTAATTTTTTTTTACTATTTTAATATTTTCATACAAGGACAACTTGGTTAATTTTCCCAATTTAATTCATGTACAGTCAGATTTATTTTCGTAATCATACTGCAGGGTGCAGGTATGCAGCCATGTTTGAACAGATATTATGGGACACCATAGGGGTGATTTTAAACCCCAAGAATGGGTAGGTTGGGGGCAGGTGGGAGTTGAAAATAGTTGGTTTTTTAGGTTGCAACTGCAAAATTTTCAGACTTTGCATTCCCAGTGGGAAGCCTGTACTTTTATGCGCTGATGTTAAACCCAGAAATAAAGCCGGGTTGCGGTCGCGACCCAAAAAAACAACTATTTTCAACTCCCACCCGTCCCCAATCCACCCGTTCTTGGAGTTTAAAATCACCCCACAAGGTCTCAATTTTAAAAGGGAGGCGGGATGGCAGCCGGGGCGGGGGCGTGATTTGTGGACGCCAAACCCAGAAGGGAAGTAGGTGGGTTAACCCTAATGAGGCCAATTAAAGCCTCTTCCGGGTTTTGCACCCGGCAGCCAGCCTGATTGACAGGCTGGCTGCCGACAGCAGCTGCACATCTGAGGTGGGGGAGAAAGAGAGAGAGAGGGAGACCTCATCGGCTGTTGCAAGAGTCGGGGGGGTGGAGAGACACCGGACATCGGAAGTTGGGGGGATGGGGAGAGATGCCAGACATCGGAAGGTTGGGGGGGGGGGGAAGAGACTTCGAACATCGGAGCAGGGGGGTGCAGGCAACATCATTTTTAAGGTATGTTTATTTAATTTATTTGAAATGGGAAATGTAATTTTATTTAATTTATTTAGGTTATTTTTCATTGATCCGGCCCTTCACGCCTGGTTTCACCAATGAGGTACATATGCTTGTTTAAACATCGTCCCGCTGGCTTTAATTGCCAGCGGGACTTCCGGGTTCGGGAACAGCACGTGCACCCAGATGACTCTGGGTCATGCGTATTCTTCAGCAGGTTGGAGCCAGGATCCTGCCCGGTCCAGATTTCTCTGATTTTCTTTGCCCCCCAACCCCTAATGCACCCGGACTTTGCTTTTAAAATTGAGCCCCAAGTCTCAAGTGCTAAACAAATATCTTAACATTTGCATGAAACTGGTCTGTTGTTGAGTAATCAAAGTTTGTCAAAAAGTCATATTCGTATCAGCTGCGGAATTTCTCAATATCCAGTGTTTACACAATATAGAAACTTTGCTAATGTCCAGCCACAACCAAAATTTGATGATTTGTTCAACTCATTTTCTGAAATGGTTGATGTATATTGATTAGTTTTTCAATCTTAAGAATTCTTTAGAAAATAAATAATTATTTTCCATTGTGTTATTTTATTCATAGAATTAAATCGATAGAATGAAAAAAGCTTGTGAGTTGATAATAACATACAGAGGATCATAACTCAGTACGGTGTGATCAGCCAATCGATAGAATAAAAAAAGCTTCTAAACAAATTAGCTATTTCACTGCAGCTTTGTGTGTATAGCCCTAAGGTGTAACAAACTAATTTGGAAATGTGAGAATTATCCACCTTAATTTTGTTAAATCGTTCAATATTACTGTGAGCATTTAGACTACACGTTTACTGTCCCTTTTGTTTCAATGCAAAATGTTTTTTGTGATGGACCCATGGAAAAGTGGCAGTGTAACTCGAGCTGCTTTGTGCAGAACCAGCGCTGCCCGCTTCAGACATCTGGGGTCACACAGCTAGCGAAAACCCCTAAGATGGTCGTTGAGAAGATTGATTTTTAACCGATGGTCAGTCTTTATTGAATTGGCAAATTTACTTTGAGGTTGCCCCGTGTGAGAGCCACGCGTCAGGTGTCAGCGGCACTAGCAGGGCACAAAACCAATAGAAAAGCAGCTTCAGAAGACTACCATGGAGATGCAAGACCCTCTCCAAGAGGCCATCTTGCACTGTTTTGAGTTCTCAAAGATTGCAGTTTAAATTCAACCTTAAATTCAGTGCACAGTTAAACTCCTTAATCTCTACTTGGCAACATGTCACTACTGTTGACAATAAGATCTAATTTAAAAAAAAACAAATCTTGAGTGGATTTGTGTAGGGCAAACTATTTTCAATTTGCATTTGATTACTTACAATGTGAAGCTGTAGGTAGTCTTCAAGCCCAGCAGAACTATCTACACGCACCAAAATGGTATCTTTTACATGTGTGTCAAAGCCCACAGCCAGTCTGTCTGCTCGGGTGCTTGGTCTGTCATTGGAGGGCCATGTATAAGTGATTAGTCCACCACCTCTACTAAAGATGTATGTTGTGCCAGCTGGGAAAAGAAAAAAGGTATTTTCAGAACTTTTCCTTTTAAATATACAGTATAGGAACAGAGAAAGTTATATAGCTATTAATAGGTCACCATTATATTAGCAAAGTCGCTGCAAAAACATACCTGAATACAGTTTATATTATACATATATACATCATATAAAGTGTTATATTTTTTAAGCAATATGAAATGCATAATACTATATATACATTCCTCCATTTGGCTAGATTTAAAAAGTGTTACCATGGTAACAGTGACAACATTAGCCCCTTTATGAACCTTTCACTATGATATGCCACCTCTACTATGCTTAATACATATTGTATAGCATAGTTTAAATTATATGTTATAAACAATCACCGCAGGTTTTCATTGACATATTAGATTTTCCGAAGTGGTTAATTTGCTGATATGTAACTCACTGCCACCACTATTATACAGAAGTCCAACTCCTACAAGGTGTTAGTGAGTCACCTCAGGCAGGGCTACCTACTGGACGATGACTCTTACAGGCAGATTGGTGTTCTTAGGCTTACAGATCACAAAACTGATCAACAAATACACAATGGATGCAAATCCCTCATCATGCACTTATCTGCTTTATAAATCAGATGGAAACATGATGGCCTCGCATCAGTAATATAGTACCTGTTGTAGTGCTACACAGTGATTCACATTGGCTGATCACACCGTACTGAGTTATGATCCGCTGTATGATATTATCAACAAATGATTGTTAACTATCAATTTCCTGCATTTGCTGAAGATCTCAGCACAGGATTATATCAACTAAGAAACCTTTTCAGACAACTAATTAGTTCTTCTGAAACCCACTTTCTCTTTGGAGTCAACAGCTAAACACAATGAGGTCGATTTTAACTCAGAGCGGGATTGGTTCATGGGGGGCCCAAAGCAGGCGGCGCACCCAGAAGTGATTTAAATGTGTCGTCGGAGCCTGCGGGCGGGAGTGGGAATTGGAGTGGGAACAGTCCCTGACATAAGGTAAGTGCTCTGGGAGGGGGTTGCCGAACCAAGGCCCAAGGACAACTTACGGGGCCCCAGAGAGCATCCTGCTCCTCCTGGCCTTCAAGCATCCCATATAAAGGTAACATTTTGTAAATTTATCGTGGCCTCTTCTGGCCACTCTGCGTCTCCTGCCATGATTCGGCTGTTGGGGCGGGCCCCATGCTGGCCTCCCAAATGCCGAAGTCAAAATGCTGTTGCAGCCCGATGACATCAAAAGTAATTACAGCAGTGATTTGAAAATTGCATTTTTTTTCCCCTGCATTTTCCACATGTTTTCACCCAATTTCGTTGGTCCCTATGCTATTTTCAATTCCCCATCTGAGAGGGCAAGCAGGTAGACAACCTGGTACTTTTAACCAGCTGCTTGAATGTGCGTGAGACAGGGATGGGACAACTCACCCTCTTATTTTTCTCCATCCCTCAAGGGAAGAGCTTTGCATTGGTTCAGCATCTCCCCAGAGATCTCCACTTGTATGTGGCCAATAACAGAAAAGAACCCATGTCTTACCACTCTACAGTGCAATACAATGGTGCACGAAAGCTCCATGTCACTGATGCCATCAGTACCCTCATCAAACCCAACAGTTAAAATGTAAAAATAAAATCGCATAGGTCTTTTTTTAAACTTAATTATTTTTGCCTATGGCAAATAGGTTACTTATAAAATATCATACGAAATACATTGAACTTTATCTAACCTTAGAGCACTATTAACAAATGTTTGCAATGTAGGTTGTGTTGTGTTTTGTTTTGTAGCAAATGTAAACCCTGTTGGCAAACAGCTGTGGCCCTGACCTCGCCATGTTCTGTTATGGCTCAGTACACTAAAAGGAAACAATGTGAATGAGCTGTTTATGTCCCATTCACCACACTAGTGAACAACCATCAAAAACTGAGTTCAAGCTGTTCAGTGGAAGCAGACTTTAATAATATTTCCTACCAAATGCCAAAGCACATCTCAAAAATATAATATACAAAATGCCTAGAATGAACAGGTCACTGCGCACTTAGTAGTTGCAGTGGGTTGGACATCAGCCTTTCAGTTCCAGGACCTTTCAAATCCAACCTGGACTGAGTGATTGAAAGTGTCCTCACTCTGCTGGCTATAACAGTCCTATGTGAAATGAGTTTGGATAGTCTTAGTCCAGTTCTTATTAGGCATGAGCTCACAGTACGAAAGTGTCCCTAATCCAACAATAATCGGCACTAAACTGGCAATCTCACTTAGAGAAGCTACAGCATGATTGGTGTGAGAAATGGAAGATCGTCTTTTGACATTAGGGTAGAGGCATATTGTTGGAGTAAAGGGAGTTTTACACTGTACATAACTATAGAATAAGACCTAAGGGTACTCAATGCTGATACTGCGGCCGCAATATTTACTGGAAGGCGGGGAGAGTGTGGTGGAGCACGGTAGTACGGGGAAAACCAGTCAAGGCCGGGGACACGGAGGTCTTGCCAAGTTTAACGGCAGCACCTCATTATAATTTTTTTCTGCCATTTCCCACCCAGCAGCCATCCAAATTGACAGGCTGGCCGGCTGCTGGGCGGGAAAACCAGTGGTAGGAGGCCCCTTGTTGAGGACGGTCCCCAGCAATCGGGAGAGGCGGGCAGGCTTCAGTGGCGGGTGGGGGGGGGGGGGGGGGGAGGTGGGCGGCAATTGTGGGCTTCAGACCTCCCGTCCTGGGTGGGGGGGCAACATCAAGGCCTGGGTGTCCGAAAAGAATTTATGTCAGAACCTTTGCAACAAAGAGAATTGTTTTTATTGTTCCAAAATGATCTGCCAATGTTTCAGAATTCACTACTGGTTCCATTTGGAGTGGCTGAAAACATAAAATGAAACAATATTTCAGTGGATAGATGCACCTAAAATGACACTGAGCAACAGGAACCAGAAAGGTCCCAAATTTCATCCCTGATCTATATTGGGTTAACTGATCTCAACTGGAGCAGGCATAGGGCACTAGAATTGGCTATATCATCTCCAGCTGGAAATGGGGAAAATTGTGCAGAGTTACAGCTCCTGATCACTGTCCAATAACCACCTAGTGGACTATGAGGACACCAAGTGAAGAAGGCTCAGCCTCAGCTGTGATGGCACCCACTACTGAATAAGCTCAACGATACTCAGTGTCTAGACTTGGGCAGAAAGAACGGTCACTTGCGCGAGGCGCTCACCATTTTTGGAACTGCATATGATAACATTGGGCAAGGAATGAGCACGCTGAGCTGTGATGGCCCCTAAAGTTGGATGGAACCATACGCCCACATCGAATGCCATGTCAAGGACAGAAAATGTAAATGAAGCAAAGAAGATAGGGAAGAAAGAAAATGTGCTAATTCAATCTACTTATGCTGACTGAGGTTAACAAGTCTAACAAGCCTATTTCAGTAAGTACACAAGCAGGTTTTCTTCATATGCCATTTTACTTATTTTGCTTGGCATAGTAATCGCTAAGATTTAAAACTTTCCTTTTACAGATAAATTTTCCACATACAGCAAGAATAGATTCCTTCTTTGATCTTTAGCAGTTTAACAAACCTTTATTAGCTGCCACCAGCTCATTCCCTGAAAGTTTTTGAGGATGCAAGTTAGATTAATTTTATTCACATACCATTATTAATTAAATATTTGATGTACTTTTAGACATCATCTGTCTTTTAATTTAATACATTATAACGAATCTGCCTTTCCATCCATAGCCACAGCATCTCCAGCAATGGCTTCTCTTCCTGCCCCCACACAATTACCTCTGGAGTTCCTCAAGGATCTATCCTTGGTCACCTCTTTTTCCTCATCTACATGCTGCCTCTTGGTGACATCATCCGCAGACACGAGGTCAGCTGCTACATGTACATCAATGACACCCAGCTCTACCTCTTCCCCACCTCTCTCAACCCCTCCACTGCCTCTGTGTTTTCAGACTGGTTAGGAAAGCTGAAGCCATTCTCTTTGACCCCTGCTACAAATTCCCTCGCCACCAATTTCATCCCCCTCTATGGCCACTGTCTTAAGCTGAATCAGACTGTTAACAATCTCAGCATCCTATTCAATCCTGAGCTGAATTTCCAACCCCATAGCCTCTCCATTACAAAGATCACCTACTTCCACCTCCATAACATTGCCTCCTCTGCCCAGCCTCAGCCATCTGTCAGTGAAACCCTCATTCATGCCTTTGACAGCTTGAGTCTCAACTATTCCAATGCTCTCCTGGATGGCCTCCTACCTTCCACCCTCTAAACTTCAGCTCATCTAAATCTCTGCTGCCCTTTTCTTATCTTGCACAAAGTCCCACTCATCATCACCCTTGTCCTTGCTGCCCTATATTGCTCCTGGTCCCCCACAGCCTCAAATTAAAATTTCTCACCCTCGTGTTTAAATCCCTTTGTGATCTCGCTGCTCCCCAACACTATAACCTCCTCCAGCCTTACAATCCCAATCTTCCAACTCTGGCCTCTTCTGCATTCTCTCCTTTGCCCCACCATTAGTGGCTGTGACTTCAAGTGTCTCAGCCCCACGATCTGGAATACCCTCCCTCAATCCGTGCTGAAACCTTACCACTTTGACCAAGGTTTTGGACACCCCTCTTAATAGCTCCTCTTTGAGTCAATGTCTATTTATTATCTTATTATATCTCTGTGAAGTGCTTTTGGACATTTTCTTTGTTAAAGGCGCTACATAAATGCAAGATGTTGTAATTCACTGTCCTCTCTGTGCAATGAATGTTCCTTGTAACATTTATACCAATAAATAACCAAACATTTTGCCACGATGCAATGTAATAACAGCCGCTGAAGTGTTCATACTTTATTCAAGGTGAATCACATGCAAGACATAAAAATTCATGATTATTTTGCTCGACACCTTCATTGAAGCAAAACACAATGAATAAATTATTTCTGACTCTCATGTGCCTTAGGTTTATCAATGTATGACAGCACAGATAACTAATGGGAGTGAGCAACAAGGCTCACTAATCATGTCATAACATTGTAGGTACAGTAGGTGATTCATTAAGAGAACATTTTCTTTTCTCTGATCTGTATAATATCCCCAACAAATGCTCTAAAGATTTAAGCTGCTATGTACTGACAATTGTAAATTAGCATGAAGTGATCAGCCAGTCAGATCACTCTCCTCCAGGTTATGAAAAATCTAACAGTTGGGAGAGTAATCAAGCAATAGCAGTTCCTCTTGTCCATAGACTATGCCTGAAAACACATGGATTCTTCCATTAGTACAAACTTTGCAGTGGTATATTTTACAAAAATTCAAAAATGCTTTTTTAAAGACTCATATGTTTTTTGCAATAAAATAGGTTAACAATGGAGGCAAAGCTCATAAAGCTGTTTTATCATTTTGTTTCTAAGGCTTTACTTTTCCTATCTCCCTGATGAATAAGATTGCAGCACTTGCTTCTGTTGTGGAAGCCGAACTCCTTGCATTATGTTTATAATCTCAAGGGTGAGGTAAAGTAATGCAATCTACATATACAATATGGACAGATTACAAGTATGCTGGAGTTACAATTTCTTAGGGCAGTGAGATCTTGTGTACAATAGAGACTGAATGCTATTTCCTTTATTTTTGTGTCCCAATGCCCTAAAAATAAACCTATCTTTTGTAATAACTTATAGATATTAAATCATGCAGTTGTAACTTCTTCGTAATGTGCTTGCCAGAGTGCTGGAATTTTGTTGGGGCATCAGCATGAAAATCTCTTCACATGAACTTGTTTTCCTCGGAGAGAAAAAAAGATTGAGGGAGAATATGATTCAAGTATGTAAAAATGCCAAGAGGCATAAAATATGTAAATGTATGAAGCCTTGGACTGTAAGCACGAAACTATGTGTTTAAAATTAAGGTGTCTCAATCGAAAATAGAGTTTGGAAGAAATTGTTTTCATGGAATGTTCTACATCCACCTGAACAGGTAGATTGGGCCTCAGTTTCATGCCTCATCCAAAAGGTGGCACTTCCAATAATGTAGCACTCCTTCAATACTGCACTGAAGTATCAGACGAGATTATATGTTCTAGAATGGGTCTTGAATCCACAAGCTTCTGACTTAGAGATGAGAGTGCTCCCAAATGAGCCAAACTGACACCTGTCTTTTCTCTTTACAGAAAAGAACCTGCTGTCTAGTTCTCGTATTTTCTATTACAGATTTCCAGCATTTGCAGTTTTTCCTGTACTCTTTTTGGTTTGTCAACACAAGTGAATTCTTTCACTGCAATGCTTTTTCAGCAGCAGATTTATATTTAAACTGAGACACCAAGATGAACAGCCCAAGCATAGAGCAGAATACCACAAAAGAGTAAAAGGGCAGTGGTGGTTCTGTGATCAAAGCTTAGAACATAAGAATATAAGAAATAGGAGCAGGAGTAGGCCATATGGCCCCTTGAGCCTGCTCTGCCATTCAATCAGATCATGGCTGATCTTTGACCTCAACTCCACTTTCCCGCCCGATCCCCATATCCCTTGATGCCTCTAGAGTCCAAAAATCTATCTATCTCAGCCTTGAATATATTCAATGACTCAGCATCCACAGCCCTCTGGGGTAGAGAATTTCAAAAATTCACAACCCTCTGAGTGAAGAAATTCATCCTCATCTCAGTCTTGAATGGCCGACCCCTTATCCTGCGACTATGCTCCCTAGTTCCAGACTCTCTAGCCAGGGGAAACAACCTCTCAGCATCTACCTTGTCAAGCCCCCTCATAATCTTATGTGTTTCAATGAGATCACTTCTCATTCTTCTAAACTCCAGAGAGTCTAGGCCCATTCTACTCAACCTCTCTTCATAGGACAACCCTCCCATCCCAGGAATTAATCTAGTGAACCTTTGTTGCACCGCCTGTAAGGCAAGTATATCCTTCCTTCGATAAGGAGAGTGGTTAGCTTTTCAAAGCTTTTAAATTGGAGGAGAATTGAAAGATTGAGGGAAGTAAGGCATTCTAGAGTTTTGAGCCATTAGGAAAGATGAGAATAATGATGCCATAAATCAGAATTTCAATAAATGTAGATAAATCCGCCACTTATCTCATTGTTGTTAGTGGGACCTTGATGTGTATGAACTGGATGCCATGTTTGCCTGCATAACAACAGCGACTACGCCTCAAAAAGTAATTCATTGGCTGTGAATCACTTTGGGAAAACCTGAGCATGTGAAAAGAACTACATGAGTGTAATTTCTTTCTTTCTACAGAGTCAACAAAAGCATGTCTAGAAGGCTGAGGGGTGACCTGATTAGAGGTCTTTAAGATTATGAAAGGGATTGATAGGGTAAACATAGAGAAAATGTTTCCACTTGTGGGAGAAACCAAAACTAGGGGCCATAAATATAAGATAGTCACTAATAAATCCAATAGGGAATTCAGGAGAAACTTACTTACCCACCCAAAGAGTGGTTAGAATGTGAGACTCACTACTACAAGGATTAGTTGAGGCGAATATCAGATACATTTAAGGGGAAGCTAGATAAACACATGAGGGAGAAAGGAATGAAAGGTTGTGCTGTTAGGGTTAGATGAAGAGAAGTGGGAGAAGGCTCGTGTGCAGCATAAACACTGGTATGGACCACTTGGGTTGAATGGGCTGTTTCTGTGCTCTACACTTTATATAAATGTATGTAAGCATGCAGGATGAGAGTTTAGTAGTACAGTTTTGCATCGGTAACTTAGTTGCAGCAAATCAGCAAAAATTTACAAATGTTAACACAATGAGATAAAAGGTTTGATACAAGTAAATATGAACAATAGTCACAGAGAAATCAAGAGCAAGCAGCCCAAGGAAAAAAAGTATGGAGAAATCAGTAGGCAGTTGGCCATGATCGTCCCATTGGGTGATGCTCCTGGGAATTGGAATCATGGGCGTTGGGGTCAGGAGGCAGACTAAGTCCAGCAGAGTCCTGCACGATAGAAGCTGCATTGTTGCTTCTATGAATTCCTCTGGTAAGGAAGCAGTCAAACATCAACAGATGGATTTCTGCACATGCTTAGGGCTGTGCAGTGGCTCCTGGGAGTTCCTTTGATGAAGAAAGCTATGGTGGCTCTCGGGAATTATAGTTCTCCTAAATGCCGACAGACAAATTTAATACAAATTTTGCCCAATTGATTACGGAGGCATGGTGTACCCACAAGGGGAGAGGATGTGCCCATAGACCAGAATGTTCAGAGCAGAGTGCACAGCATATATTTTGATATTATTATTATATAACTACTATGCTTTCATTATTAATGAGAAACTGCCTGAACTGCCAGGATGCAACATCAACTTCAAGTATAGTGTTTTTGAGGCTTTCTAAATTGGAATGCGCAGGGACAACAATTTTGGTCCAGCTCTGTTCCCAATATACATGCTTTCAAGCAGCATCCAGACACCCCAGGTATACATTTGTTATCCAGTCAGGGAATGGAAGCCAGAAATAGTATATTTTTTATCAGCTCAGTGGTTCCTTCAGTACTCATCATTTACAACTTGTGCTTTCCATTCTTTCCACTAGAATCTTCCACAGCATGCCACCTGCCGAATCGCTGTTACTTCCTACACATGACTTCTGCTATTTAATCACCATCTCCCTATTAAAGGGCATTCGATGGCAAGTCATTAAGTCAATCTTCCAGAATTGACTTCCCAGATATGTGACTTCCCGCTGTCTCTCCACACTCAAAGTCAGTCTGTAAAACTTGGAACTGTATAAATATAATAGATACAGATCCTGGACCTTAGCGCACATGTCAAATGATAAGAGAAAGATTTGTCAAAAAGAGCAAGACTGATTATAAGCACAATTAAACAAATAATGATGCTTCTTTTTCATGTTAAAATAGTTACATTTTTAATTCGAAATGAGGGCGTCTCTGTGGTCTGTGTATTTATGCCTGTGATGTTAAGACTTCCATAAATGCTCAATTTAGTGCGGAAGCTAGTCAGATACTTTATGGAAGACAATATATCTATCCATGATCACCGTGATAACTGCTGAAATAAGACCCCATGGTTAACAAAAATGCGAAAGCAAACCCCTTTATGACTTAAAATTCTTTGATCTTCAAGAAAGTCCTTTAAAATAGAGCTTTATGCAGTTCTTCACAATGATGAATAATTGCCAAGCACTTTAATAAAATATAGCACTTACCTAAAATAGAATTTATAGGTTTGAAAGATATTTCGAGGGTTAAATTGCATAATCTCTGAAACTGGGCGCGATTAACTCTACGCCAGTCATAGCGATGCAGGCAACTTGTTACATTCGTGCTGCCTGCTGTTTTAAATGATTGCTGTGTGAAGCCAGTGCTACCTGTGGTGTCGATTGGCTGCATGCATCAGCAGGGGGCCCCGATATCGCGAGTGGCTCGCGCTTCATAAAGGCAACCTTCACCTCTTAAAGGGAAGGTGCACTGTGGCTGCAAGAAGTGGTGCGAGTTGTTTCAAAACTGAATCAGTGGAGTGAGATTTTGAAGAATGGCTGCGCCTCAGAGAGAGCATGCACCAAGGTTCTCTGATGATGCTCTGGAGGCCTTGGTGCAAGAGGTGGCGAGAAGGAGGAGCATCCTGTATCTGCAGTGGGGCAGGAAGCCCTCCAGACATATGAAGAGGCAATGGGAGGAAGTAGAGAAGGAGGTAAATGCCAGGATCATAGCCCCAAGAATATGAACGCAGTGCAGGAAGAAGTTCAATGATTTAAAACGAGTTGTCAAAGTGAGTGAGTTCAAGCTTCAAGTGGCATATCGTACCAACTGCACCACTAGCCTCATCCATTGCTCAATTCACTACACCCGCATCACCCACCTACCAAAAGTCTCTTTCAATCAGTACTCAACCATTAAAAACATAGACTTTACCTCACCCTCACACACTTAGCATTGTTGCAAGCCTCACACTCACAGTTCACACACATTGGTAGCTATTCAACCATGACACACTTCCCTCTTCATGCGGGAGAAGGTGGCACATAACAGGAGGCAGCAAATGGCATTGGCTGCATGGAACATGAACCTGCGGTCCTTGCTCTGGATGACAGCATTCTCCTCCCACCCCTGCTACTCTGCCAATGCCCTTGCTGTTGCCTGTCAGCCAGCCCACTCCCTGTAGAGTATTGAAACTTTATCCAAGTGTAGGGAACCTCCAAAGACACGTACAAATACACCAGCAACCAGTAGAAATAATCCAGCAAATAACCTGTAACTCCTGCATAATCTCTTTAAATACTACTGGTGTGGAGTCCTTCGTGCCCTTTCAGTCAAGTTCAGCTGTGCAAGATTAAAACAGTGCGTTGGATGGAGTGTGGAGTTCCAAAATAGCGGCGGTCCCTTTAAATCAGCACTGCACAGTGATTCACGTCATAATCTCCCTATTCTACACGCTGCCGACGGTGGTTAGGCACGCACTCAAACCCCTTTACCAAGAAGGTGTCCTGCACACTTCCCATCAGAGGCTTAGTTGGCCGCCTAGTGCCTAAAATACAGGCGCTAAACGGCCGAATTTCACCCCCCCCCCCCTTATAATTTAGCTTTTATCTCATGATCGAAATTTATTTTGTGACCTTTAGTTTTTTTTTACAAGTTCAGGCATCCTTACCACCGAGAGGCTTGTTACTTCCATATTCGATTGATGGCAGAACCTAGCATTGCAGAACTGAAATCGCCCAAACTTGTAAACAGAGTCTCACTTGGTAAGTATGGTATCAATCTTGCAGGAGGGTCGCAGAACATTTTGCAAGCCAGACATAGTTTGTAAATTTGCTACTTTAATAGAACACTTTCCAACTACATGCAGTTGTCTGTGGGCCTGAGCAGATTTAAATCTTGCAATAGATTTCTTGTGGGCTTCCAGCATCATGCTTATGGATGAGAGATGGAAAATCTACAACCTTATCAGTTCCTTCACAGGAACAAAAGGAACAGCCAGGAAGCTTTATTCCAAAACTTGAAATAATAACCTCTGTAGACTTATAAAGAAGTATGGGTCGAGAACAAAGTGCCTCTTGTGGCTCATAGTTGCGGAAGATTAGCATCAGCAACTGTGACCTAATAGTAATGCTGTTAGATTTCCACTGTTATAGCACTTGAGTGAGGAGTTTACGAGCAGGGCTCAGGCTAGATCAGCTTTAATTTTCCTCTATACTGCATTAATGCTGCCAAACAAGTTGCCAAGTCAGTTTTTGTGCAGCTTTGTTGCAATACCACAAATGTGTAAACTTTTTCTGGACTGGGGACTTGAATTTCCCATCGAGGGTACTGGGAAGTGATAATAACAATGTGATCTTCCATCTGGTGTTAGTGATAAACATTAGCTACTGGCAGGCTTCCTGTTTGTCTTTGTTCTCAAGTGCCAGCAGCAGGTTGTTCCAGTGGCAAGTTAGAGAATGGAAGGCAATAGTCAAGGGGTGGGTTTTACAGTGAAACTACCAACCTCAGAAAGGTGCCAGATTTTCACCTTAACAGCATGAAAAGTCTATGTGATGGGGATGAATGTGAATGTGCACCACAGATGAGAAAAATCATATTATGGGCAAAAGCAGAGTTATCATCCACCCACTTGACGAGCCTCTAAGGCCCACAATTAAATGTCAACATTGCTTGAGAAACTTTTTTTTAAAAAAGGACAATTTTGCAAAGAGGCATTTTCCATGCTGACATTGAATTTACAGATTTCTTACTGCCAGATCGAAATAGCTCTTATTGTACATTTGGTAATTTCATAAAATGTATCATATTATTAGTCCAAATAATATGATTTGCTTATGGCAGTAATTGCGTAAATAGAAAATTAGTGATGAAATTATATGAGTAGTAATAATAGAAAGAAATAGATGAGGAATAGTGAAGAAACTTCAGAGAAAAATATACATTGTCATGCATGAATTGTGAAAGGGTCCTGAGTTGACTGCAAATTGCCTGTTAATCTTTAATATGACGTGATTTCATAGTGACCATGTATCAGTAATCTGATTTTTTCCTTAGTACAATATGAGTTGATACATTTATATTAGCATTTTCTCAACATTCACATAAAGGTCTCTGATTTACATAGAAGATTCAAGTAAATGGTAATCAGAAAATATGTTCATTAGAGGTAATATAAATCATTAATGTGTAAGAAAACATTAAAAACTGCAACATTACTTTAATTCTGTATTCATAGGAGGGAAGGATATGTTGTATAGTATTTATATTTTCATTTTTTACAAAAACCATGGACATAATTTTCCACCTTTCTGGTAATTGCAACTAAGCACTAACCATGTGTTCCTTATGAATTTCATAATTGGATTAGCAAATATTTTTATTTTTCAATGACTATTTAGCATTCTCTTTACAAACAAAAACCTGTATACTTGTCTGTAATGCAGGAATGTTACATTATATGTACAGATTTGACAGCCTTTATTGTTGATTTTTCAGAAAAAGGGTATCTAGTCATTTGCTAAATTCTAATGGTAGAATACTAATGGGTAATATTCTTTCTTTTGGAATTAATAATCAATAAATATATTTGCACTCTCGGGCATAATTGAACTGATTCCATTTCATCTTTAGTGTCTAGTATAGGAGTCCAAGATCTGTGACTGGAAAGTCAATCTCTCCATATACACAACTATTAACTCCAACAGCAATGTGGCATTCCTATTACATACCATTTCTAGAAGGAACAGTTCAGCACTGTGAAATCTAACCCATTTATTCTGTGGGGCAGATTCCACTGAATAAATAACCACACATATGCAAACTTTTGTATATGCAGCTGTATGAAAATCATGACTCTCAGCTTTATTTTCTGCCCACCAGCCTTTCATTGATGATTGAGGAAGATTCATACTTGCAGTAATCAGGAAACTTTATTATTAGTCACTATGAGGGGTGCCCAGCCAGGATTAGAAAAGATGGCAACCTGCACCATTGATGAAAGAGATTTGCTTTAATTTTAAAATAGGACTTTTTAAAACTGATTTTTAAAATACAAAAAGGAGAGTAAAACAAAACAAAAAAATAGACCACTGAGGACTCAATGAAGTTTAGCAATTGCCAAGTTGCTCTAAGCGTTAAAAGGAAAATGTCAGGCTGCCAAAATACACCTTACGTTTAATAGACTAAATACTCCTCCTACGTCCAGTTCCCAATAGTAATTATTTTTAATCATTTTATCTGTACAGTAAAAACAAATTTCAAAATGGAGCATCCCACCTACTGATTAGCAGCCATTAATTGCACCAGGGAGATTGTTAACAGTCTCGTCACCTGATCATGATGGCACAAGCACAATTTCCAGAGAATCTAGAGTCAGTTCAGACAATGAGACCAAGTCAACACTTGTGAAAGCAGACAAGGTCCAAGAAACTTACTGAAATTCTCTGAGGTTGTGAAAGAGAACTAGGTGATGAATATTATGTATTTCACAAGAGCGTAAGAAAACTTCTAACTAGAAGAGAGCTGTACGAATCGGGTGCACAGTGGGCTATTAAAAATAGATTGCCTTTGAGAGACAATCTGTTGGATGTGTAGGGAGGGAGAATACATTAATTCACATCTTAAAGTCATGTATGTAAAAACGTTGGTTCAGTGGGAGTCCTCTGTGATTTAATTGTGAGAACTATTGCCCTTAAGCCAATAACATGTATACTTTGAGTCCTGTTAGTGTGGTGCACAGATATCACCTGCAGCTGGAAGACCATCAACTCCGTGAAGGAGGCCCTTTGGTCCGCATGAAGCATGCTGGTCTTCCAGCTGAAGAAGCTGTCCACGACCGAGTGTTGCCACCTGGCACACTCCAAGGTGCAAGAGTACGTGCTGCAGGACGCACTGAAGCGAGATGCGACCTACGCAAAGGCTCTATGGGGAAAGGCTATGGGTCTAGAGACCTCCCGCCATTGTATACTGAGGGGCTGGAATCGGGGAAAAACCCCTCAGGCAGAATGTAAAATGATAAATGAACGTAATGAAATGTACTGTGTCTGTAACCGATAACGACTGTAATGCAATGAGGCACCCTAGGGTGCCATGAAACTGTATTTACAATGTGCGTAACTATTGATTGTACTGCGACTGTTGTTTTGTTTACCATCGCAAATTGTAAGATCTATTTTTTTTGTTTTGAAGCATGACTTGAATTGTATTGTATGTATCTTTACAAATTTTATGAATTAAGTTTATTTTGAGATTTAAAAAAAAGTATGGTACTGAAAAGCAATGAAACAAAGGTTGCCCTCGATTTAGAGATTAAAGGAAAATCTGAAAATCCTGAAATCTGAAATAAATCCTGTTCTCAGAGGTTTCTACCGAAAACATTGATTTTCCATTCTTTTTCAAGTTCTGACAAAGCCTGCTGTACATTTCCACGAGTATAAAGGGAGAAAATTCAGATTAACAATGTTGCAGATTTTTCACAGAAGTATATTTAAGTGCCACTCCAATATTCATCATGAGGCACACACAGACATGGTGAAATTCTCCTCTCTGACACTTGTGTCGGGTCAGGTGTCCAAAGGGGGAGCCATTTAATTTAAACCCACTAGGATCTTGTGGGTTTTATTTGTTTATGTGTTTCATTGGCAGCTCCTTGTAAATTTAAAAGAAATATTTCAAAATTTAGTTTGTCAGTCTGTCATTAAATCTGTCATTGGGAAAATGCTAGAATTCATTATTAAGGAAGTAGTAGCAGGACATTTGGAGACTCATAATACAATCAAGGAGAGTCAACACGGTTTTATGAAGGGGAAATCATGTCTGACAAATTTATTAGAGTTCTTTGAGGAAGTAACGGGCAGGGTAGATAAAGGGGAGCCAATGGATGCAGTATATTTGGATTTCCAAAAGGCATGAGGTAAGGTGCCATATAAAAGATTACTGCACAAGATACTGGCATGGATAGAGGATTGGCTAACTAACAGAAAACAAAGAGTCGGGATAAAAGGGTCATTTTCAAAATGGCAATCTGTAACTACTGGGGTGCCGCAGGAATCAGTGCTGGGGCCTCAACTATTTACAATATATATCAATTACTTGGATGAAGGAACAGGGTGTCTTGTGGCCAAATTTGCTGATGATACAAAAATAGGTGGAAAAGCAAGTTGCGATGAGGACACAAAGGGCCCGATATTAGGAGGGAGGCGGGGGGGTCGACTGGGCGCATGGGTATCCAGCCCAGTGAAATCAGTGGGTTTGGCACGCGATCAGAAGTAAATTGAAGCCACTTACCTTGGCTCCCGGGTTTCGAGCTGGAAAGCTGCGCAGCGGGCGGACTGCGCACCCGCATCATAGGCTGTCAGCTGGAGGAGCCCTATTTAAAGGGGCAGTCCTCCACTGACTGATGCTGCAGAAAATAGGAAAAATTACAGCATGGAGCAGCCCAGGGGGAAGGCTGCTCCCAGGTTTAATGATGCCTCACTCCAGGTCCTAATGGATGGGGTGAGGAGGAGGAGGAAGATCTTCCACCCGGCGGACGGGAGGAAGTGGCCTGCCTCTGCCACCATGAAGGCCTGGCTCGAGGTGGCAGAGGAGGTCACCAGCACCATCAACATATCATGCACCTGCATACAGTGCAGGAGGCGCTTCAATGACCTAACTAGGTCAGCCGAGGTGAATACTCTTACTCATTCCCCTACACTCCATCTGCCACATCACTGCCCCCACCCCACATCTCCTTCTGCACTGCCAACACTACTCTGCCACATCAGTCCTCACAACCACTGAACCCTCAACCTCATCTTACCTGCATTTCCTCACCTCCACAGTACTCATCCCACCACTACCACTCAACCCAATCCTCATACAATCTCATGACTCTGTCTCATACTCACCCTCTCATGCATCTCTTTCACGGTCAGCCTCACCCAACCTGCCAATACCTGTGCTGCAGCCACAGGGCATGCATCTGTGTAGTAGGAAGCGTAAGGCAAACGTATCGTGAGCATGAAGGGGATGCACAAGGGTGTTTGAGGGTTTATCATAGTTTTTACTTATATTTGATTTCTGATCAACTCACATTACATATTATATTGTCACCACTACTGCCACGTCATGGCCATTCTTGACTGGCTTGTGCAATAATGCCCTTTCATGAGGTTCTCCATCAACACCCTTGATGCCACTCATTGGGTGGCCCTACAGTGGGTGTATGTGTAGTTGTGCGACTACTTTGTGCAGGTGCCTGTTGCGCAGCACTGTGTTGTGTAGCTCCACGTGGCGGAGGTGGACGGCATGCCTGGTGAGGCTGGTGATGTTGCTCATCCTCCAATGGAGTGATGAATGCAGCTATGGAACCCTCCCCTCCCCATCCTGACGATGTGAGCGTGAGGGGGTCTGCAAAGTAGGTAAATATGTTTGGACAGCAGAGTTTAGGGTATGATGTAATAATTTTGAATGTGGAGACAACAGTGTGGAAGGCAAAACTTTGTCTGAGGTGACAGAGTGCCCTGCTGCAATGAATGAGGTATTCCCCCAAACTGTCAAGGAATCCTCTGCCTTTCCCAATGGCTGCTGACTGAAACACGTCCGCAACAACAGGGAGTATTTCCCACAGCACAGGAAACACGCTGAGGAGAGTCCAAAATCATATCCCTGCTAAAATCGCTTCCCAATGAGATCTGTCAACGACCTCAACTACCTCCCTAACTATCTAAACTGTCATCCCGCTGGCTTTAATTGCCGGTGGGAGTCCCGCATGCGGGTGCTGCGTGCGCATCGATTTGCGTCATTGGGGAACCCGGAAGTGGGCGGGTTGGAGCCGGGCTCCGGACCCACTCCGGGATTCCCCAATTTTAAGAACCCCCCCGCCATGAACGCACCGCTCGGCCATCCTAAAATTGACCCCAAAGTGTCTGCAAAGGGATATTGACAGGTTAAGCGAATGGGCAAAAATTGGCAGATGGAATATAATGTGGGAAAATGTGAAGTCATCCACTTTGGGAGGAAAAATAAAGAAGCAAAATATTATTTGAATGGAGAAATACTACAAAATGCTGCGGTACAGAGGGATCTGGGTGTCCTCGTACATGAAACACAAAAAGTCAACATACAGGTGCAGCAGGTAATCCGGAAGGCTAACGGAATATTGGCCTTTATTTCTAGGGGAAATGGAATATAAAAGCAGGGAAGTCATGCTACAACATTACAGGGTGCTGGTGAGACCACACCTGGAGTACTGCGTACAGTTCTGGTGCCCTTATTTAAGGAAGGACATACTTGCATTGGAGGCAGTTCAGAGAAGGTTCACTAGGTTGATTCCGGGTATGGAAGGGTTGTCTTATGAGGAAAGATTGAACAGGTTGGGTCTATACTCATTGGAGTTTAGAAGAATGAGAGGAGATCTTATTGAAACATGCAAGATTCTGAGGGGACTCGATAGGGTAGATGCTGAGAGGATGTTACCCCTCATGGGGGAATCTAAAACTAGGGGGCATAGTCTCAGAATAAGGGGTCGCCATTTAAGACGGAAATGAGGAGGAATTTCTTCTCCCAGAGGGTCGTGAATCTTTGGAATTCTTTATCCCAAAAAGCTGTGGAGGCTGAGTCATTGAATACATTCAAGGCTGAGTTAGACAAATTTTTGATCAACAAGGGAGTCAAAGGATATGGGGAAAGGGCAGGAAAGTGGAGTTGAGGTAAAAAATCAGATCAGCCATGATCTCATTAAATGGCAGAGCAGGCTCGAGGGGCCGAATGGCCTACTCCTGCTCCTATCTCTTCTGGTCTTATGGTCAGTCATTTTCTGAAAATATTTCTCAGCCTATCTCGTTAAAATTGAATAGTCCATTTGAAGCCATAAGAGAAATATTGATAACCCAGAAAGGAGCTCCATGGATGGTCAGCAACAAACATCCACATAAGGTTTAATTCGCAGGGACCAGTTTGCCATGCAGTTTAGTGCAGCTGACATGAACGTTTGTTATTCTCTCTTACATGGTGTAATCGTTAAACCTTTATCTGTTGTAATTTGACAATCTGCCATTGCTTGTTTTTACCTATCCATTTACTCTTTAATAAAACTGGCAGTTATTTTTTTAATGCATTTTCAATGTTTTTTCTACTGCCTTCTAAATTTGAGGAAGATCAGATGAGGGCACCTAATACAAGCAACAGCCAAAGTAGAGCTTCAAGGGATTTTTTCTTCAATTGCTGGGCTTGTTACAAATTACATGCAAATTATCCAGGTAAAGACATACTCCAAGTCATAGAAACTGAGGGCTCATGTATAGGAATTCAAATCTAAAGGAAGTATTTAGAGTAAAAATCACAAAATGTAACAAAATGTTCTTGTAATTTCATTAGTAGGTGTTTAATTATAGAGAAAAACAGCCATTCTCTCATTTTTGCTGAAAGAAGGATTTGGTCGCCTTTGTTGCAGAAGAGTGAGAGGAACTTTATCCACGTCTGTCCTGCTCTGTATCTGTTGTGGAAGTGTTTGATGCTGGTATGAGGTACCAAAAATTGGAAAGTGTTCTCTTCCAATTTCCAAGGAAGCAACTTGGGATGTTTTATTACAGGCATTATATAAATGCAAGTCGTTGCAGTTGTTGTTCCGCACAATTAACTTTCCTCACCTTGATGAACACAAAAAAAACTGAAGAAAGAAAAATGTACTTTATTTGATAGTTAGGCCAAAAATTCATTGGGGTTTCTCCTTTTTGCAGATCTCACCGCAAACCACAAGATCATCTTTGCAATGGCAATAATCCTAAGAATTCCACTGACCTTTCCTTGTCTAATCTGTAGCCAACTATCCCTACCCCATAAGGCTAAAAAAGCAGTTGAAGTTTGCAGCACAGAAGGAGGCCATTCAGCCCACTGTCTCTACTAGAACAATCCAAAACTAATCCCACTCTCCATAGCCCTGTATCTTCATCTGTTTCAAATGTTTATCTTTCTCCTAAACAGATACAATAGTCCATGCCTTGACTACCCCTGTAGCAAAGCATTTCATGCTCCAACAATTCTCTGTAGAAAGATATTTCTCCTAACCTCAAAACCGATTCCCCAGTCAGAGAAAAGAGTCTTTTCCTATTCACCCTGTCAAAACACTTAATAATTAAAAAAAAATCTTCAGTGAAATTCCTCTGCTCTCATGAAATAGTCCAAGTATCTAAAATCTTTCCTCATAACTATAGTTTCTCATCCTTGGTATCATCCTGTTGAATCTATGGTATATAATCTGTGGCTTTAATATCCTTTCTACAGTTGGATGCCAAAAACTACTCACAATACTCCAATTGTGGCCTAATCATTATTTTGTGCAAATTTATCATAACCTAACTCATGTATGTCACCACAGTTGCTTTCATTGAACTGGAACACATGTATCTCCTTATTAATCTAGTGTATTTTTACTATTTTACAAATTGTACCTTTAATGTGTCATATTGTTAAAAAATTATAATAATAAAGCAATAAGACTCTTGAAAGGTAGTGTTTATATATTTTTTATTGGTGAAGTTGTGCCTATTTTTATTGTATATATAGAAGATACATTTATTTTATTTATACTTTAAAAATATTTTTTCAATTTTGTGAGACTTATTTAGTGCAGTGCATTTTGAATTCAGTTTCTCAAATGGTATTTCGATGTTATATGCGGTCACATATAACGTCAAGTGCTGTAGTCAGCCTATTGCATTTTGACGCTGATGGTTTACTTTCATTAGGATGTCATTACATTCTATCATCACCTCCTGGAAGATTTGTTATGTATTATTAGTGGCTGATTCAGTATAACAAAAAATTATATTGCTAACAATACAGACAAGAAGGATTGATGCAACCTTTTTCAAACTGTGTATTCTTATATCGACTTCCTTAAAATTGAATAGTTTTTCTTGTTTCTCTTATTTCCCAACAATGAGCCCTTGTATCTACTTCAAGCAGTAACAGTGATCCGTATTGTGTTAAAGCAGATTGTGTCTTGAAAATTTAATAATTATTCATTTAAAGGCAGTCTCCATAACCTTCAATTAGACACTGTATTGCTCATCAGAAAGGGAAAGCAGTCAAATTGAAAGAAAACTGTATTCCATTAGAATGTAAAAATATTTTTCTCCCAAAGTAACTGTTAAAACAATAGAAAGGAAAGATAAGGAGCTGAAGGCAGAATGGCCTGCACATGTCCTTGGAGGTTAGTGTAAAGCCTGACAGCGGTAGTGTGATACTTATTTATCTCATGGCATTTCTAACCAGTCATCTGTTGCTGCAGACAGCTTAACTACCTGCTTGGCTTTGCATCACTGGCTCATGGGAGAGCATGCTGTGTGAAAAATGAACATGTTATGTCTGAAGCATTGGTGGCTTGTAAAATAATTGTGCTAATTTTGTCATCCCAAGACTTCCTCCAAAATTGAGGTAGATAGGTTTTAAATTATATATTTTATTATCTGTTAGAATAAAATAAATAATAACATATAAAATGTGGTTGGTAGCTCTTTAAATTCTTCCAAATTATTCAGGCTATTGAACACCACAATGTTAAGAATAGCAACAATATTCTATGTTAGGATCTTCTTACTGTTGTCATTTAATATGTCACTATGGATAAAATTTCATCTGTATTGTTAAACCAATATGTTACTGTTTCTTCCCATATTATATAAAACCAGGATTCATGACTATAATCTTAATAAGCATCATTTATTATATTAATTGTTAATCCTATTTGAGTCCCAACAGAACTCATCATACATGAATTAAAGAAAAGTAATAATGCTCTGCTTATTTAATTGTATATATAACTATATATATATATAGATCATCTATGCATGTGTATATTTATATCCATATTTTTCAGATTTGCAGTCTACTCTGATGTACTTCATGCCTGATGTTAAATTGCTCTGCCACATGGTGAATTAAAGATTTTTAAAATTGTCACTTATATAGAATTACATAGAATGTACAGCACAGAAATAGGCCATTCGGCCCAACAGGTCCATGCTGGTGTATATGCTCCACATGAGCTTTCTCCCTCCCAACTTCATCTAACTATCAGCATATCCTTCTATTCCTTTCTCCCTCATGTGTTTGTCCAGCTTCCCCTTAAATGCATCTATGCTAGTCGCCTCAACTACTTCTTGTGGCAGCGAGTTCCACACTCTAACCACTCTTTGGATAAAGAAGTTTCGCCTGAATTCCCGATTGGATTTATTAGTGACTATTTTATATTTATGGCCCCGAGTTCTGGTCTCCCCCGCAAGGGGAAACATCTTCTCTCCGTCTACCCTATCAAATCCTTTCATCATCTTCAAGACCTCTATCAGGTCACTCGATAGGCATAATGCAAATTGGGTTTTATTAGCAATACTAATGCCACAGATTCATTTGCATTCTTTAATAAAAACAGAAAATACTGGAAATGTACAGTACATCCAAAGCATATGAATGGTTATTTTCATATTTCTGAATAGAACTGGTTTCTGGTTAGAACTGGTTTCTGATTTTATTTCAGATTTCCAGCATTTACATTTTTTAATGTCTAATTGCATGCTTATTTTGCCATTAATAATTATTTTTCATGACAATGGTTTTAAGGCCTGCTTTCTACTATGTTGCCAATTTGCATTTCTCTGAAGAACACAGATTATATGCACAGTAATGCTCCCTCTATTCACCATCAATAGTACTCCCAATCCAATCCCAGAAAAGCACATTTTCACACCCCACAGTGCCTTTTCCTACATCAGGCATCCTTATGGCCTTCTGTGACTGCAATTTTCGAATTACTGGCGAATAGGGCTCGATTTTAGCAGGCCTGTGGGTTCCCAGCGGGTGGTCCTCCGGGAGCGTGGAAAACGCGGACGGCTAATTGCGTGCGTCCCCCGCGCGATCATTGAACTGCTTAAGCCCTGCTTCCGGGTTCTCCGCTCCCCAGCTGCGTGCCGGCGGGCTGCGCATGCGCAGTACCGTCGACGCGATGTAGGAGCTCCACTTAAAGGGGCAGTCTCCCAAAGCCCCTCCTGCTGCAATCAGTAGGCTAGAGATGATGGCTCACCCGAGGGGAAAGGCTGCGCCACGTTTTTCGGACCTTGCGCTGCAGCTGATGCTGGAGGGCGTGAGGAGGAGGAGGGACACGCTCTTCCCTGCGGATGGACGCAAGTGCCCTGCCGCCGCCACCAGGAAGGCATGGGCAGAGGTGGCGGCGGAGGTCAGCAGCAGGGCCAACACCCCAAGGACATGGGAGTAGTGCCGCAAGCGGTTCAATGACCTCACTAGGTCCGGCAAGGTGAGTACACCAACGCACCCTCCCACAACCCGTCCCCACTATCACGCCAAACAGATCACAACCCCTCCTGCAGAGCCACCACAGCGCTCCCGCAGCAATCATCACAGCCACTCACTCACCATCCTCGCCGTGCCCGCAAGTACCCACCGTCCCTGTCCCCACCCGAACACTACCACACACCCCAATCCCCATGCAATGGGATGGGCATGTGGCACACGCATCCTCCCATCCATCTGCCCCACGCTCAACCCACCCACACCGATGCTCGATGCGTGTCACTATGCAATACGCACCCACTCACGAATCTGTGTTTTGCCTTGACAGGAGAAGAAAAGCAAGAACAACAGGGAAAGGGCACGCACCGGAGGTGGCCCGCCGCACGTGGTCGACCTCACAGACGCAGAGGTGGAGGCGCTCGACCTCGCCCGCACGCCACATTGCCTGTCGGTCGCAGATGGCGAGTCTGTCGCTGCAGAAACGGCCGGTAAGGGAAAGCTGACACTCAACACCCATGATCGCGAGTGACCGTATCATCACCTGCCATCAGGCGCACCGTAACGTTGGTGCACATGCCTCATAGTGCCCTCTGTTCTCTTGCAGGGCCGTCTGCGAGCGCTGCGATTGAGGAGGGTGATTCCTCAGAGGACATGGCGGTCTCTGAGGGTGCATCGTCACATCTGAGCCAACCATCCACCAGCGCAGAGACACGCACCTCGGTGGGTCCCTCTCGCCAACTAGTTGGAGTAGCACTTGGTGATTCACTGCGCACGAGTGAGCATGAGCAGACCCTGGTGGCAGGGGCAGTCGCGGAGGGTCCGCGTCGGTGGGAGCACTCATCTCCAGGCTCTGCTCAGCCGGACCCAGATGCTGAACCCAGGGGGCCACCAGTGAAAAGGAGAGTCATCGAGGGGCACCAGCTAATTGCTGAGGTACTGGGAGAGGTGCCGCGCGCATTGTCCACAATTGCGCAGGCGATGGAGGAGTCCAACTCCTGCATGAGGGCATTGGTGGCGCAGGTACAGGAAGGTACCGGCGACATAGTGTCGTGGGTAGGTGCGGGAGCGTCTGCGGTGGAGGACAGGCTGGCCTCCCTCGAGCGTCACGCACAGCTCCACATCGAGTCCGTGCAGGCCCTGACAACGGCTGTACGGATTCAGGGTGAGCAACATTCCGCCGACATAAACAGGCTGACGGATACACTAGGGGTGGCCTTGCCATCCAAACTGCCGTCCAGCAGGGTGGAAGGGGTGATGTGGGCCGAGGCCACGAGAGGGATGATGGTGACCGGGGACATGGAAGCGGGGACGCTTCTCAAGGCGCCCCCACGTCCCACCCGTTGCCCCCCTCTCAACCAGTACCCGCAATGGTGCCTCCTCTCCAGGTGGCCGAGTCTGCCCCTGCCCCGGTGCAGGAGGAGCAGTCTGTGGAGGTGCCCTCACGGGCACCGAAACCCAGGGGCCGTCCGCCCAAAGCATCTACCCGGTCAGGGCGAGAACAGGAGCAACCTGCCACTATCTCTGCTGGAGCCACAGGGGTAGCACCACGTAGGGGTACCCGCAAAAGAAATCCAAAGGCGTTATAAGCACAAAGGGAATGCACCAGGGTGTCTATTAATTTGTACACTTTTTGTTTATATTATCTCACATTGTACATATTAAACACTATATTCTCACCACTCCTGCCACCTCTCGTCCATTCTTCCGCGGCCTGTGCAATAGGTGCATTCCATGCAGCCCATCATGATGGCGAACACCTGCTGCCGCCCATTGGGCACACTGCTGTGGGTGCAGGAGTACTGGCAACAGTCTTCAGTGGAGGGGGCTGGTATGGCCTCTCGCATGTGCAGGTGAGGAGATGCGAGCGCCTCGCACTGCCTGACTCTAGGAGAACCGTTGACGTATGAGTGCCTCCCTGGCCCGGCGAGCATCCCGGTGAGTCGTGGTTCGGCGCATGGGTCGTCCACCATCCTCTGGCGCGTCCGCGTCCTCCTCCTCCTCCTCCTCCTCCTCCTCATCGCCGTCCTCAATGTGGGTGGCGGGTGTGGATTGGGCCTCCTCCAGCGGCACCCCTCTCTGTAGTGCCATGTTATGCAGGGCACAGCAGACAACTATGATTCGTCCCACTCTGAATGATGTGTATTGGAGCGCTCCCCCAGAACGATCAAGGCACCTGAAGCGCATCTTGAGCAGCCCTATGGTCTGCTCAATTGTAGACCTGGTAGCAGTGTGGCTGTCATTGTACCGACGCTCCGGCTCGGTGATGGGGTTCCTCAGAGGCGTCATGAGCCACGTGTGTAGGGGATACCCCTTGTCGCCGAGGAGCCAGCCGTTGCCGGCATTGGGTGCCTGGAGGATGGGCGGGACGGTGGACTCCCTGAGGACGAAGGCATCGTGGCAGCTGCCGGGGTATCTGGCGCACACATGTAGGAATCTCTGGCGGTGGTCACAGATGAGCTGGGCGTTCATGGAGTGATACCCCTTCCTGTTGATGAACAGCCCTGGCTCATGCGGAGGTGCCCGTATTGCGATGTGGGTGCAGTCGATTACACCCTGTACCCGTGGGAAGCCAGCCATGGCATGGAATCCAACCGCCCTCTCCATCTGGCTGCGCTCGTCCATGGCGAAGTTGATGTAGTGCGAGGCCCTGCGGAACAACCCATCGGTGACCTGCCTTATGCACTTGTGTGCAGACGACTGACAGACCTCGGTGATGTCCCCGGTGGCACCCTGGAAGGATCCGGATGCAAAGAAGTTGAGGGCAGTGGTGACTTTGACGGCGACAGGTAAGAAGATGCTGCTTGGTCCATCAGGGAGCAGCTCGTCGTTAAGGAAGCTGCAGATGTCGGCGACTACCTGGCGATTGACTCTGAGCCGACGTATGCACTGCTCCTCGGAGAGGTCCATGAAGCTGAGCCTCGGTCTGTACACCCTGTGCGGAGGGTAGTGCCTCCTGCGACGCATCTCTCTCTGTGGTTGCCCTCCCTCCTGCTGTGCAGGTGGTTGTGCCACAGCACCGTGTTGGGGGGCTCCACGTCTCCGAGGCGGACGGCGTGGACTGTGAGGCTGCTGGGGCTGGTCATGCTGTTCGTCCTCCGAGGATGTCAATGCACCACACATCTGGCAGGTGTTGGTCTGAGGGGTTGTGCAGGGTAGGTAGGTGATTCCTCGCACTGGGGCTGCGGTTTCACGTCTGTCTGTCCTCTGGCTTGGCGGGGGGTGGTGGAGGGCAGGGGTTGCCCTACGTGACGCGGTGGCCTCCTGCGTGGCTGAGGGCTCTCCCACCCGCTGTGGAGTGCACCTTGGCAGCTGCCACAGGCTGCTGGCTGGAACACGACCGGTTGAAGGGAGACTGTTTCCCCCAGTGTGTGAAACACACTGCGTTGAAGCTAAAATCCCACACTTCCTGTTTTGACAGCTGATTCAGCTCATTTAATGACCTCAACAAGCAAGGTAAGTACACTCAAGTGGAACCCCGCTGGCTTTAATTGCCTGCGGGATTCCCACCAGCGGGGCCTGCGCACGCAGCCCCGCACGTCAGCGCGGCACCCGGAAGTGGCCGGGATCTCGGCGCTATCCGGTCACGTGACTGGATATCGGGATTTTCGGGGCCCCCCGCTAGAAACCCACAGGAAACCCAACGGTAAAATCGAGCCCATAATGTCAACTTGTGGGCAGTCTATGCTGTGTGCTTATAAATACTGGAATTGGTTTAAAACAATCTCAACCTATTTCACTTAGAATCCTTAACAGCCATATAAGAAATGGAAGGTTTTTATCCCATCTAGGCTGGATTCAAATCCAAGTCCCTGAGATGAAACAACAATGTTCTAACTTGTTACATCACCTGATTTCCTTATAAATAACTATTTTGCTGCCAGTAACACTGCATCTTGAATTAACTGGACCACATGAAAGAGCCCTACTTCCCTCAGTTGCACTGTGGAACCATATGCTGGTTTTGTATCAATAAGCTTGTAATTTCAGGTAGCTCAGAAAGAATTTTAATGAAATTCCCAAAATGAAATGACAATTCTGCAGTAAATGTCATGAAGGACATTTCTTTGCTCTTTTCTGTATTTTCAGCAATGATCTGCTGAGGAGAATACCAATCAATTCACAATACAATTAATCAAACTGAACACATTTCAACATTAGGGAAGTGTATGTTCGGTATAACTTATACTTATGTAGCAAACCTCACATTGGAAAGATGTCCCGGAATGCGTTACAAATTGTAAAATGAAATGGACACTAAGCAGGAGGAAAAATGAGTATTTTTGTTTATAGCATGTGGGATACCTTCTTATACCTTCTTAGTTTAAAAGAAAGTTATTTTAAGAAACACATTACCCTCAAAATGGCTTCTAAAAAGGCATGTTGGAAAATTGGCATGTTGTATGTTAGAAAAAGGTCAATAAAGCCAATACTGCTGATTACTAACAGACATATGCATCTGCGAAGACAATCACTGAGCACACAATTAACATACATACAAGTTAATGTCATTAAAGTGACATGTTAGTGTTGTTAAAACGTGTAAAATAGGAGTTTGCCACTCTCTCAACTTGAATCAGTTAGAACCCTCAATCTTCATTATTCCTCTCTTGGGTATTTTGGGACACCATATTTGTAAGGTTGGGAGTATTGCTATTCTAAAATGTAAACCACAATGATGCAAATTTAGGGTTACTAGGCTTGCAACCAATTGTGAGATGGAGGAATTAAATATTAACTTTCAGAAAATTAGTTAAAACTGATCTTCATTATCATTTGCATATTGTTTGTGTGTTGCAAGGAATAAAAGGTAAAATTTGTGGACTTATGGGCCGAGATTCATTGATGACAGTTATTGTACCACCAGTGTTACCTTGCTTACCACAAAAAATTTTTAATAATGATCAGGAAATATAGGCTATGAATTTCTGTGTTATTTATGATGGAAACAAGGAAAATTTTAGATAAGTTAGTTAAGCTGAAGGAAGATAATATGGCAGGACCTAATGAGATACATCTTAGGATCTTGAGGAAGCAGAGGGCCAAAATTTCAGAGGCCTTAGAAATTATGTTTCAGGGATCTATTAAGTGTGAATATGTGCCAGATGACTGAAAAGTGGCCAAAGTAATGCCCATTTTTAAAAAGATGGACAGCGCTAATTTGGGTAATTACAGGCCAGTTAGCTTAACATCTGTGATAGGGAAAATTTGACAGCTTTAAGGATGAAATTATCTCGTATCTACATAAAAGAGAGAAGTAGCCAGCACAGATTTTTTTTAAAAATGCATTCATGGGATGTGGGCATCGCTGGCAAGGCCAGCATTTATTGCCCATCCCTAATTGCCCTTGAGAAGGTGGAGGTGAGCCGCCTTCTTGAACCGCCGCAGTCCTTGTGGTGAAGGTTCTCCCACAGTGCTGTTAGGTAGGAAGTTCCAGAATATTGACCCAGCGACGATGAAGGAACTGCGATATATTTCCAAGTCGTGATGATGTGTGACTTGGAGGGGAACGTGCAAGTGGTGTTGTTAAAATGTGCCTGCTGCCCTTGTACTTCTAGGTGGTAGAGGTCGCGGGTTTGGGAGGTGCTGTCGAAGAAGCCTTGGCGAGTTGCTGTAGTGCATCCTGTGGATGGTACACACTGCAGCCACGGTGCGCCGGTGGTGAAGGGAGTGAATGTTTAGGGTGGTGGATGGGGTGCCAATCGAGCATGCTGCTTTGTCCTGGATGGTGTTGAGCTTCTTGAGTGTTGTTGGAGCTACACCCATCCAGGCAAGTGGAGAGTATTCCATCACACTCCTGACTTGTGCCTTGTAGATGGTGGAAAGGCTTTGGGGAGTCAGGAGGTGAGTCACTCGCCGCAGAATACCCAGCCTCTGACCTGCTTTTGTAGCCACAGTATTTATGTGGCTGGTCCAGTTAAGTTTCTGGTCAATGGTGACCCCCAGGATGTTGATGGTGGGGGATTCGGCGATGGTAATGCCACTGAATGTCAGGGGGAGGTGGTTAGACTCTCTCTTGTTGGAGATGGTCATTGCCTGGCACTTGTCTGGCGCGAATGTTAAAAAGGGATGATTGTGTTAGACAAGTGTCATAGAATTCTTTGAGGCCATGGCAGATAGGGAAAATACAATGGATGTATCGTACAAGTGCTTTATGAAAGCCTTTGATAAGGTATCACCCAGGAGATTTTAGAGAACATTAAGGGGTATGGAACGAGGGGAAGATAGCAAACTGGAATAAAAATTGGTTACAAAGGAGAAAACAGAGTGTCGGAGTTAAGGGCAGTTTTTCAGAGTGATTGGAAGTGGGTTGTGGTGTACCACACCGTTCAATTCTGGGGTCACTTCTCTTCAACTGTGCATATCAATGATTTGGATACAGACTGAGAGGGAGTGCTGCCAAAATTTGCATGATACCAAAAAAAGGAGGTATAATTAATTCTTTAGAAGACCAAAGAAAGATGCAAAGGGATATTGATAAGAAGGGGGGATGGATTAAAAGGTGGTAGATGGAAATCAATGTCAATAAGTGTAAGGTGATGCATTTTAATAAAAAAATAACAGGAGTAATTATACTTTGAATGGAAATAGGCTTAGTGCTATGGAAGACCAGAGGGACTTGGGCATATAGGTTCTCTGGACATTAAAGGCAGTATCTCATGTTCATAAAGCTGTAAAAGAAGCTAACTAAATTCTAGGTATTCTTAGAAAAGGTATAGGATATAAAAGCCAAAAGGTAATGATGAGTCTATATAAAACCTTAACAAGACCTCGGTTAGAGTACTGTGTGCAGTATTTTGCTCCAGACTATTGGAAGCATATTGAAACTTTAGAGAAGGTACAACACAGATTCACGGGATGTTAGTATTAGGAAATACAATTATGAACAAATTTGAAATAATGGTGGTGTGGAATGCAGCACATTGATTAATGTAATACCCAACTCTCAAATTACAAAGCATTTCATCTATTATTGCATGTTCTTCTTACACTTATTTAAAAATGCTCACTTTGCTTCAGCTGCAGATACAAATCAGTTCTTAACTTTTGTGGAAGTTTGCAATCAATTTAGGTTAGACTCACAACCAGAAGACAGTGAATGCGACATGCTTTTTTTTAATATAAAGGTGTGTTTGAATCAATCTTTGAAACAAACTGAAGCACAGTTGTTTTCTGTAACCAAACTTGAACTAGCTGTTTTCTCCATTTCATCAAACTGTCAGTCATCAATGCTCATCACCTGGGCCTTGATATAGTGAAACTCCTGATGCAATGACAGTTTGTAATGGCAAGTAAAATTTCATGATAATAGGTTTCCACTGTGAACAAGAATGCTCCATATTTCGGTAATTTTCTTTGACTCTACTTAATATTCAATTTTTTTTTGATTTTCCAAATGATTAGAAAAAAATGCGGCCATATTTTAAAAGTCCTTTGAAGGACCACTCTCTCACCTTTGGAAGCTAAAAACCTGTTTTAGAAATATTAACCCGAGGAAATGAACAAACCAACCTGGTTCAGATAGGTTTTATGCAATCTAGCCAAAACATAAACTTCCACTATTAGAATGCTTTTGAAAACACCAATACTCCCGCTGCATAATGCAACATGTCAACAAACATAATACTACACTGCAGGAGTCTAGCAAGGGCCCTATGAAATATTATCTCTTTCCTCTCCCTTCCCAAAGCTTCAGCTGCACTTATATGGAGTCCTGCTTTTATCATGACCATTTTGAAGATAATGGGGGAATTTTAACCCTGCTACGATGGGTGGGAGAGGGTCGGGGAGGGGGGTTTGTTAAATTGGTAAAAATGTGAAGCCTGACCCTAACCACTTTGAACGCGCCTACTTCCGGTTTAGCCGCACGGTTTTGGGGGCGTCAGAGTAACTCAGATTTTGGGAGCCATTTGAATTTAATGGCTGCGGGCCAGGTATCCCAGGGCTCGGGAAACCTGGCAGTTAAAGGGAGGTGGGAGCTGCCAGATCCAGCAGGTAAGTGCTGTTTAGAGCACTGCTTGTGAGCCAGGAGGAGCAGGAATGCTTCCTCACGACCCCTCAAGCAAGTCTTTTGCCGTGACCTCCACCTCCCCGTGATCTTCAGACTCCTCCCCATGACCTCTCCCTCTCAACAATCGGCCGACCCCCCCACGATCTCTTCCTCACTCCTCACTGCTGCGCTCCGAACACCCCCCGCCCCCCACCATGCCCCGATCTTCTCCGGTTGCTGGGCACCATCCCCAGCTGTGGCCTTCTACCGCTGCCATTCCCACCTTGCAGCTGACCAACCTCTCAATCTAGCAGGCTGCTGGATGGGAAATGGAGGTAAAAAGTGCTAATGAGGTCTTGTTGTTAAATTCAGCAGGACCGCCGCATTCCCGGGATTTTCATGTTTCCTGTCCGCAAACACGTGCCTCCGCTCCCTCCCCACCTCCCCATAAATATCAGGGCTACACTTCTTGTTACAGGTTCTTCCTGACAGTTTATTCCACAATTCATTAACGCACAATTCGCCACAAGAATACTTAAAACTTACTCCAATGGATTATCCAGATTCCTTGACTGATCCTCCATGGTTTCTCCAATAGATAGATCCAAGCCTGAGAACAGTAACTGCTGTCCCAACAAATTACTTTGACCTGGATGACACTGACTATCTCCTCCTGTAGCTAAACCCCAGGTTCTTGCAAACAAGTCTATACATTGTCTTTTCAGCTGGAATGACCCCTGCCTTCAGCAAAATTGAATGTAGCATTGATGATCCATATTTCTTCTGCTTGGATTATCTCAATAATCATTGATGTAATCCCACTTATGCTTGAAACACGTAGATCAAATTTTAAAAGCAAAATTTTGCCTTTATTCCTGACCAGCCAGAAATGACTTTTATCTTTACTTTTGTAAACAAATAATGGGATTGAAATGAGTTCCAAACAAAAGGATTCTTTATTTCTGCCAATTTGCTTATGTGAAAGCAAATTGGCATAATTCACCCTAAGCCATAAGCATAGTGGTTCTAAAAATTCCTGGGGGTCCACTGTACTGGCACAAATGCAAAAGTGCAACCCGTGACTGCCCTCATCCAAAGCTACTGACCCTGTCCCAAATTGCAGGGATAGGTCATTTGCATGGCTAGGATGGGGACAAAGCACCTGCCCTGAACGATCAGTTAGAACCTTGGAATGCACCATGCTTTTCCAACTGCAATGAAGAGGCCTAGAAAAGGATCAAACAAAAACTTCGATTTTTTCCCCGTCTTTTGCTCTCACTGGAGCAAGTGAGCCCTTTGTGGAAGATAATTGATTCTCTGGGGGATCAATCACCAACCTTAGTAAAGGTTTGGAGCCTTCTTAAGGCTCTCAACAAGACTCAATGGGCCCGATGTTACCATGGCGGCGGGGGGTCGATTGGGCGCGTGGGTAACGCACCCGGTAAAATCAGTCTGCTCCGCACGCAATCGCAGGCTAATTGTTCTTCCGGGTTCCCCGCTGCTAAGCTGCGCGGCGGGCGTAGCGCAGTAAGGTCTGTCAGCTGGAGGAGCCCTATTTAAAGGGGCAGTCCTCCACTGACTGATGCTGCAAGAAATAGCAAAAATTACAGCATGCAGCAGCCCAGGGGGAAGGCTGCTCCCAGGTTTAATGATGCCTCACTCCAGGAATCATTGGATGAGGTGAGGAGGAGGGGGAGGACAGAGATCTTCCCCCCGGCGGGCGGGAGGAAGCGGCCTGCCTCTGCCACCAAGAAGGACTGGCTCGAGGTGGCAGAGGAGGTCACTTGCACCACCAACATATCGCCCACCTGCATACAGTGCAGGAGGCGCCGCAATGACCTAAGTAGGTCAGCCGAAGTGAGTACACTTACTCATTCCCCTACACTCTGTCTGCCATATCACCACCCCCACCCCACATCTCCTTCTGCACTGCCAACACTACTCTATCACATCACTCCTCACACCCACTCAAACCTCATCCTCATCTTACCTGCACTTACTCACCTCACCAGTACTCATGCCGTCACTACCACTCAACCCAATCCTCATACAATCTTATGGCTCTATCTCATACTCATCCTCTCATGCATCTCGTTCACAGTCAGCCTCACTCAACCTGCCACTACCTGTGCTGCAACCACAGGGCATGCATCACATATGTGCAGTAGGCAGCGTAAGGCAAACGTGTCGTGAGCATGAAGGGGATGCACAAGGCTGTTTGAGGGTTTGTCATGGTTTTTACTTCTATTTAATTTCTGATCAACTCACATTACATATTATATTGGCACCACTACTGCCACGTCTTTGCGAATCTTGTCTGGTTTGTGCAATAATGCCCTTTCCTGAGGATCACAATGAAGACCCACAACTGATGCCACCCATTGTGTCATTGCAGAGTGAGTGTAGGTGCATTTGCAGGGCTCTTTTGTGCAGACGACTGAGAGAAGTCGGCGATGTCCCCGGTGGCACCTTGAAAGGATGCGGAGGAGAAGTTGTTGAGGGCAGTGGTGACTTTGACAGCGACAGGTAAGAAGATGGTGCTCGGGCCAGCCGGGAGCAGCTCGGCATGAAGGAGGCTGCAGATGTCCACGACTACATGTCGAGTGACTCTGAGCCTCTGTGTGCACTGCTGCTCAGAGAGGTCCAGTAAGCTGAGCCTCGGTCTGTGGACCCTGTGGCGAGGGTAGTGCCCTCTGCGACACATCTCTCTCTGTGGTTGCCCTCCCTCCTGCTGTGCAGGTGGATGTGTCACAGCACTGTGTTGTGGAGCTCCACGTGTCAGAGGTGGACGGCGTGGATGGCGAGGCTGGTGATGCTGTTCGCCCTCCGAGGAGGTCATGACTGCAGCTACAGCGGCCCCCATCCGGAAGATGTACATCTGAGGGGGTCCGCAAGGTAGGTACATGTCTCTGGACCCCGGGGTAAGTGTGCAAGTTGGTGAATTCTGTTGTTAGGTGCAGGGTGGTGGAGGCCAAACTTTGTCCCAAGTGACAGAGTGGCCTCCTGCAATGAGTGAGGGTCTCCTCCCCCCCCCCCACACCTGTCAAATGGACCTTTGCAGCTGCCACAGGCTGATGGCTGCAGCACGTCCATTTCAACTGGGAGTGTTTCCCCCAGTACGGGAAACAGTCTCAGTCAGTTGCAAAAACCGATCCCTGCTAAAATAACAGATCAATCAGGTCTGTAAACAACCTGAAGTACCTGTTTAAGTACTTTAAGTGGCACCCCGCCGGCTTTAATTGCCGGTGGGAGTCCCACATGCGGGGGCTGCGCGCGCATGTCAGCTCGTCAGTGGGGAACCCGGAAATGGGGCGGGTTGGAGCCGGGCTCCAGACCCGCCCCGGGAATTCCCGATTTTCACAGCCCCCCCCGCCACGAACGCACCTGATCGCGGGTGCGAAAATCGAGCCCAATATCTCGGCTGACCTAAGGTCCCCCGAAGCCTTATAAAGACTGAATTTTCTGGAAGCACAGGAACAACCCCAGACATACTACTTGATGTTGGGGAGCAGGCAAATAATCTGCCCATGGTCTTCCCACCAGAGTTTAAACACCAATGTAAACAGGGCAAAAACCACTGACGTGACTAGATTCCACTCCAAATTGCTGCTTCCCCCCAGGAAATCCTTTTTGCCCTCCAAAAACTCCAAAGCTAGCAGCTTCAAATTATCATCCTTATTATTGTGAGCTAAAACTTTAATTGAACCAATTCAGCTTTCTTGAATGCAGAAGAAACTAGTCTAATGTTTTCTGGTAGGCAATGGCCACTCAGTAAATGCTCCTTTCACGATAAAATAATTTGAAACAAAACTATTTGTAGCTGGTTTACCAATCCAGAGACCAGCAAAATACTTTCAGCAATAGATTCATTACAAAACACCGCTTTTTCTTTGGCTAACAAAAGCAACCTAAATAAGAAATATCTACCATATTCTGTTAAATAGCCATAATAGTATTAGCATCTGATACCCATTTCTCTTCAACATAGACTGCAATTTTACAGTTAAAATTCATGAATTGTTAATCTCAACCAAATTAGATTCCTGTATAGCATATAAACGTTCTATAGTACCAATTAACCTTCTGCAGTGCAGTAACAATTGTGTTTTAATGGCGTTTAATCGGGTAACCAGGAATAACCTGGCTCATATAAAGAGGAAACACGATATACAACGCAGGCTCATTAGAGTGGCGCTATTATATTTATTTGATCTTCAATAACATTCCATAAAACATTCCAAAGCCTAAAAGGGTCCTCAATAATCATTAGCTAGATGTCACTCATCGCCGAGGTTTTGATCAATTAACATAATGTGGGACCAGTGTTATATGGAGGCCAGACTGGCCATGTGTGGCAGGTTCCCTTCCCTGAAGGACATTAGTGAATCAATTACACTTTTACAACAGTCTGCAGTTTTTACTGTCACTTTTCTGATACTAGTCCACAAATTACCAGATTTATCAGCCCCAGTGATTACGCTGGCATTGCGCCTGCTGGTACCCTCTGCAGGAATTGCAGGGTGAGTGGGAAGGTATTTCATTTATATACAGCTGGTGGATACCTGTATCACTGTGGGTGCATCTCTGGCCCTCTGCTGCCCCATGTGGCCAAAAATCCGCTGTCTGCCCACCATCAGTAAGGGAGCGCCAGTTCCTCCTGGCTCCACATAAAAGTAAGATTTTAAAAACTTACTTCGCTTTTTAACGCAGCCTACACTGGTTCCTTTAAGGACCAGTCGTTAGGCTGCTGTAGAACTGTAAAAACTAGTCGGAGTATGCACGGCGCATGTCTTAATGAATTTCACAAATGAGTCCCGAGAGGAACTCAGGACCCTCATTTCAATATTGATATGAGGCCAGCGCTCATTTCAGGCAGCCACAGCGCTATCTAAAAAGGCCCCGACGAATTTGGCAGTGGCCTAAATGCAGATACAAATCAGGCATGGGCCCTCGCTGTTAAGTTTGGCATCGTACAGGCACAACAGTGTTGAATTTCTCCCCCACTGTAATTCCTGTTTCAACACCTACACATCCTTGAACCAACATTCCCACAATCTCATACATTGCCCTCGACTCTGGTCTATCTGTAGTTTCCCATGTACTCCATTTCTTGCCACATCATAATAGAAGCACTTCACTAACAAACTGGATCTTGGGATTTCTTGAACATATGTTGTAGCCACACCGTACCCACCTTGAACGCTTTATTTATGGAATTCAAAGGAAGCTACACTTTTCTTTTTGTACCGTACAGGGCAATATTAATCAAACTTCTAGGCATTTCTAGCTGTCTCCTTAAATAGCTGCTAACCTTCTCCACCCTTGATGCGTCACTTCAAATAATGCCGATGCACAAGAAAACAAAACAACAACTTGCATTTATAAAGCATCTTTAATGTAGTAAAACATGCCAAGGCGCTTCACAGGAACGTCAGCAAACAAAATTTGACACCGAGCCACATAAGGAGATATTAGGACAGGTGACCAAAAGCTTGGTCAAAGAGGTAGGTTTTAATGAGCATCTTAAAGGAGGAAAGAGAGGTAGAGAGTTGGAGAGGTTTAGGGAAGGAATTCCAGAGCTTAGGGCCTAAGAAGCTGAAGGCATGGCCGCTAATGGTGGAGCAATTAAAATCAGGGATGCACAAGAGACCAGAACTGGAGTGCAGAGATCTTGGAGAGTTGTAGGGCTGGAGGGGGTTACAGAGGTAGGGAGGGGCGAGACAATGGAGGGATTTGAAAACAAGAATGAGAATTTTAAAAGCAAGGCGTTGCCGGACGGGAAGCCAACGTAAGTTAGTGACCACAGGGGTGATGAATGAACGGGACTTGGTGTGAATTAGGATACAGGCAGCAGAGTTTTGGATGAGCTCAAGTTTATGGAGGGTGGAAGATGGGAGACTGGCTAGGAGAGCATTGGAATAGTCAAGTCTGGAGGTAACAAAGGCATGGAAGAGGGTGTCAGCAGCAAATGAGCTGAGGCAGGGGTGGAGATGGCCGATCTTACAGAGGTGGAAGTAGACGGTCTTGGTGATGGAGCAGATATGGGGTTGGAAGCTCATCTCAGGGTCAAATAGGATGCTAAGGTTACGAACAGTCTGGTTCAGCTTTAGACAGTGGCAAGGGAGAGGAATGGAGTCGCTGGCTAGGGAACGGAAAGGCAAGGAATGAGACAAAATTCTTAACACAAAACTTTGTGAACTTTCATGAAAGGCCGTATCTTTTATTTCTCAGAAGACCTACTTCTGCTTCCTGCTGGATTTCTTTTCTATTAATGGAATACCGTACTACCTTTGCAAACTGCTCTTATCTGTTGTAATTCCCTCCTGCTATTCAAAAGTCCTCTTCTTTCATCTCGCCTTTTTGAAGGGATAAGTACCAGCTCTTCATTTGCTTGAATGCAAATCTTGGCTAACTTATTGAGGTATTAAATGTGCTACAAAAGTTATTAACAAGTTACTAACTTTTGTGGCACATTCTCAACAATTTCTTTCTCAATTTCAAGCAGAGTACGATCATTGATGAACACCCTAATTAGAGATAACAATTCCCCTTTCTTAGTTGTACAACCACTTCCCATTCCTCACCCAAGTTTCATCACCTCCACAAACAACAATGGAGAGATACTGTATCCCGTTAATATGCCGAGTTCTAACCTCTGCCATGCTGACATGTAGCTTCTGGTGGACAACCTCATTTTGAACTGACTGCAGTAGCTGGAGATGGTATCAACAAAGCCCTCAGGCAGGTGAAAAAAAACAAAACAAATTTGATGAGATTTTCAGGATACAGAACCATATGCAATCGTTGGTGAAATCACACAGCATACAAGTTCTTTTCATTTCATCTTATTAAAAGTCCTTAACACTGTAAACACTGACAGCACATGAGCGCTAATTCCTTCCTGTTCCTTGTCATGTCTTCTGATTCTCAGCTGAAGAACAAGTGAGGGAGTATAATGTAGAGAAGACAGGAATTCTGCAATACATCAAGAGGCCTCATGTTGAAATACAGTTCACTCTCAAAGGGGCATATGAAAATATGTTTAGCAAACTTTTATTCAGATATTTGGAAGCACACATCCTACTGTCACTAGCAGAATGCCATTGAAGTCAATGGAAAAGAAAATCGGGAGAGATATAAAACGGGCTGCCGACTCGCTATCATCCGTTTTACGCTATTGCACAAGGTCAAAATTATGCTCCCAGTGGTTGGCCAAATGCTTTCTTATGAAGAGTGTCCTTTTAGGGGTTACTATATTTTTAAAATTGAGAGCATGCCCCTGATGGTTCAGCAGGTTTATTCAGTGACCAACTGAACCACACAAGCCAAGAAGGTCTAAGGTTCAAGTCCCAGTCTGTACTAAGTTAGTTTATCTTTGTTGAAATAATGGTATGTCTCGATTATTGGACTCAACACCTTTAGGTTAGGGAAGTGATCCAATGCTGTAAGTGTGTGCTGCATTGATGTTGAGTGAGAGAATAATTAGAGTGCATTATGATGATCCCCCTCCCCACAGTTAAATAGCTTCTTGACCCTCATTGTCAAAGGTCGTGTCATGAAGAATGGGCACATATAACCAACATCAGGGAAGATCCAGGCGGGCACTCAGTGTCCATGGAGACATAGCCAGGAAGAAGCTAACACTTTCAGGAGAAGGCAGAGGACCAAAAAAAACTTTCTGTAAACATTTGTAAATTTAATTGCTTTTATAACTGCTGATAAATACGTAGATTTTGGATAACAGTCACCACATGTCCAGACTGGCACCAGATAGTCCGTATTTTTGAACAGGTTGTTTAGGAATTTCTAAAATCAAAGCCGGACACCAAAAGCCGTTGTTTTAAAACTGAATTTTTTTCCCCACCTACTTCTGTGTATCATGATGATGTGGAGGCTTGGCTTTTGATCTTCCGGAATTCCCTAAATTCTAGAACGGTCCCCCGTGGATTGGAAGGTAGCAAATGTAACCCCACTATTCAAGAAAAGAGAGAAAGAGGGAGACAAAATGGGGAACTATAGGGCAGTTAGTCTCTCATCAGTAGTAAGGAAAATGCTAAAATCTATTATTAAGGACTAAGTAACAGGGCACTTAGAAAATCATAATATGATTAGGCAGAGTCAACATAGTTTTATGAAAGGGAAATAGTGTTTTAAAATCTATTAGAGTTTTTTGAGGATGTAACTAGCAGGGTAGATAAGGGGAAACCAGTGGATGTAGTATATTTGGATTTTCAAAAGGCATTCGATAAGATGCCACATAAGAGGATGTTACACAAGATTAGGGCTCGTGGGATTGGGGGTAATTTATTAGCATGGATTGAGGATTGGTTAACGGACAGAAAAGGGAGTAGGAATAAATTGTTCATTTTCGGGTTGGCAGGTTGTAACTAGTGGGTGCCACAAAGGTCAGTGCTTGGGCCTCAGCTGTTTACAATCTACATCAATGACTTAGATGAGGGGACCGAGTGTAATGTATCCAAGTTTGCTGATGATACAAAGCTAGGTGGGAAAGTAAGCTGTGAGGAGGACACAAAGAGGCTGCAAAGGGATATAGACAGGTTAAGTGAATGGGCGAGAAGGTGGCAGATGGAGTGCAATACGGCCTTTATTACAAAGGGTTGGAGTATAAGAGTAAGGAGGTCTTGCTGCAATTATATCGGGCTCTGGTGAGATCACACCTGAAGTACTGTGTACAGTTTTGGTCTTCTTACCTAACAAAGGTATACTTGCCTTAAAGGGGGTGCAACAAAGGTTCACTAGATTGATTCCTGAGATGAGATGAATGTCCTATGAGGAGAGATTGAGTATAATGGGCCTATATTCTCTGGAGTTTAGAAGAATGAGGGGTGATCTCATTGAAACGCATAAAATTCTTAAAGGGCTTGACAGGGTAGATGCGGAGAGGCTGTTTTCTCTGGCTGGAGAGTCTAGAACTAGGGGTCAGCCATTTAGGATCAAGGTGAGGAAAAATTTCTTCACTCAGAGGGTTGTGAATCTTTGGAATTCTCTACCCCAGAGGGCTGTGGAAGCTCAGTCATTGAGTATATTCAAGACTGAGATCGATAGATTTTTGGACACTAAGGGAATCAAGGGATATGGGGATAGGGCGGGAAGGTGGAGTTGAGGTAGAAGATCAGTCATGGCAGAGCAGGCTCGAGGGGCCACATCACCTACTCCTGCTCCTATTTCTTATGTTCTTATGTTCAAATGGTGCCAGCCCTAAGATTCACCCGATCGAGTTACTTATAACTATAATTGCGTTAAAAGGATCAATTTAGGATACAGAGCTAGCCAAGAATCTACACATAAGTCAGAAACAAAGATGGAAAGCACAGTGTCAGAAAATCCTATAATCTGATCTGACCAGGATGAGCTATTCTTTTCTAATTCCTTTTTGCCAGCATGGCTAGCAGCTATACACTGCAAAGACCATTACATACTAGTTTTTTTTCCAAGGCATAGAGATAAATCCTTGTGATATAGGATTGCTGGCAGCATCTCTGACCAGGCGGTCAATATGCAGATATCAATGAGGCAGTCCACCTGATTTTACTGTGAAACTTTTAGGATGGCAAAACCTTCCTTCTTATTATTGGACTGAAACTAATTGTTAAATTGAAGGGTGGTACACCATGTATTTAAAAGAAATGTAAGAGAAACCACAGAATTGGAACACATATTTCATCCTTCCTTGGAATTTTTTTTTATTATTAGTTTTGATTTTTTTCTGTTGAAAATAATCTAGCACAGTGCTAATCCGGCTATATCCATGAACCTTCAGATCAGTTGGAATGACAGACATAATACTGAGGCTATTGTATCTATCACTGTGCTATGAGCGGCCTGGGAAATGGAGTCAAGCTGCAGGTAGCAGGAAACAACCCTTTAGTACCCACTTAGCCCAATCAATTTCAAAATGTTACCCCCAGAGAGATACAGGCGCAAAAATTGTTTTAAAAATAACGGTGATCTCAACAGTGCTCACCGTTAATGGCGAAATCGAGGAGCAAGTCCCGGCATTCGCACTTGCACAGTCAAATGCGGAAATCCAGAACTTGCTCCTCCTGGTTCACCGGCGATATGATCGCTTTGCATTAAAGGGATATCGCCCGCTGCAATTAACAGAATCAACGGACCAGCGCCAATTTGCTCTTTTGCCCAGCTGGAAAGAAATTAATTATGCCACAAAACAGGTACGCTTAAATATACCAGGTCTAAATTAAGTTTTAACACCACGGTAAGTCTTAATGATCGCCAAACAACTAAAAATTAACTTTTAAAAATCTGGAGTTTCATTACTCCTCATTTTAAGAGTTTGTCATTAAAAATCATTTTGGTTAAAAATTAAAAATTAAAAATTTTTTTTAAAAAAGCATTTCACTTCTGTCTCTTTCATTTAATTCGATTATTTCTTACCCTCTTTTTCTTCGCTGTCTGAAATTGTTTTTACAAATGATTTTAGTGTTGTACCTTTCACTTCCTGGATTTTACATTCCAGCTTGCAGCAAATGTTGGCAGCCCGTCAAAAATGCTGAAATCTGATTGGTCGAGGGGAGAGAGTGATCTTCTCGCTTCTCCCATGGGTCCTAGCTTCACTGGAGCTAATGCTGGGCTCTTCTCTGCTTCCTGTTAGAGGAAGTGCCCGCAGTAAAGACCACGGTAAGTTGGTGGGTTAATACAAATCTGTGGAGCGGCGAGCACTGTTGCTTTGCCACTCGGAGCAATTTCTGGGTCCATTAAGACCATCCCGTTACCAATAATGAAATCAATGCATTGTTTTACACTATTTTCCAGCGATATTTGGGAAAGTGTAGATTCTTTTTTCGTTGCCTGATGTCTATAGCCGACCTTTGATATTTTTCCCTTGCCCAGCTCAAAGATGCTGCAATCTACGCCCAGCCCATCCTTGTTCAACGCAATTCAGATTGGGAAAAATGCAGAGTGGGGACTCAAACCACCATGCCAAAACTTATATTTTAATTGGCAAATTGTTGGTGAGTCACATTAGGATATATTTTCCTCCATTTGCTTTTTCCTGCTTTAGTAAAAAAGATAGTACAATGTACCGTTCCCTGCTTTAAGTTTGCATCTACTTTTTTCATACAATTCTACCAGCAACTGAGAAATACAACTTTTATCAAATGTTATATAAAAAAACAAATGGAAAAGATAGAAACAGAATTAAGCATAAATAAATGTTATAGAAACAAGGAACTAACAGGCTATTCATGATGTGAAAATAAAATAATTTAAGAAATGGGATTTGTCTTGTGGTCTTATTATTTTATTATACACAGACTGTGAGAAAATTATTTGATGATAGGTAAGTTCCACTTAAGTTTTTTTGAAGAAAGCATAATTAATATTAATTTTTAAAAGGGTTCCTTACTATATGGTAGTTTTAAACAAAAATTCATCTGCACTTGGAATTAAATTCCAGAATGGCATTTTTTCAAATCAGACCTTCTTTTTGCTCTTCAATTTGAATTTGTACGTCTCAAAGGAGTGTTTGTATCTCTGAAGGAAGAAAAAATCCATGGACCCACAGCTGTTATCGCAGCAGCAGCTCAATAACAATGTCCTAGGGCTACAATCTCCTTGGAAATAATTAAAGGGTAGGCGGTTTCATTGCCAAGTCAACTTCCAAGATTTGCTTCGAACAGATATATATGATTAATGGCATTAATGTAAAGCCATAAGTTAAAACAAAATGGCACCCAAACTACAGATTCCTATTTTTTTTAAATCAACATGTTATGGTTACAAAATTCATCATGTAATTCATTATTAAAATATAACATTAATGTCACAAAAATAGATCAGTTTCTTAGCTGTAACATGTCTCTCCAAAATGGAGTAGAACTGATTTCCCAGGATATAGATACACAATTTCAAGTGGATAGCCTCAGCTGCCATCTCATGTGTAATAATCAATTTGCTGTCTGGCTACTGCAATTTTCAGCAATGTTAACAATCCAAACTGCATATCCCATAAAGAAGATAATCCTAGATGGCAGCCTCCAGAGCTATGTGCACTATTAAAAACTATCCTGCATATCAAGTGGCATCTCTCTATTCTACAAAAAGCCTTGGCCTTCGAACTGTGCACATTCTGAACTAGACTTCAGTTTAAAATTCCAATCTCCTCCGCCGCCCCCCCCCCCCCCCCAAAAAAAAGTGAGTTCTACATTCTCGCCACTGTGTAATAAAAATTCTCCAAAACACTTTATTTGATCGGCTAGTGGCCATCTTATATTTATGCCCCCTTGTTCCATACTCAAACACAAGTGGAAACAGTTGCTCCACATCCACCCTATTGACGCACTTCATAATTTTAAAGACCTCGAGCAGGACTTCTCTTAATTTTCTCTTTTCCAAAGAAAAGAATCCCAGCCTGCTCAATCATTCTTGATAGTTGCATCCTCTCAATTCTGGTAACATCCTTGTAAATATTTTCTGCACTTTCTCCAGTGCTTCAATGTTCTTTTTGTAGTATGGAGACCATGGGCTCGATTTTCCCGGGAAATTGCGGATGCATTGGGGGCGGAGGGCTCCGAAAATCGGGGAAATCCCGATCTGGTTCGGAAGCCGGTTCCAACCCACGACTTCAGAGTTCCCCACGGACGCACCTGTGCGCGTGCAGGCGTCCTGAATCCGGAAGTCCTGCCAGCAATTGAAGCGGGTGAGATGATAGATAAAGAGCCAAACGTACCTCACTGTGGCACTTAAGGCACTTTATTTGTGACATATTAGGTAGTTGGAACGATTTTTAACTTACCTGGATGGCTTTCCCATGGCTTCTGATTCACGCCTGGTGAAGCCAAGTGTGAGGGGCCGGATCAGGCAAAAAGAAACTAAATAAATCAAATAAAAAACCATTGCATGAAGTTAAAATCAACCTACCTTTCCACCCTGCTCCGATGTCCGTGTATATATATATATATACACACACACAGACGCAAGTTCTCTTTCTCTCTATTTTTATAATGTAATAGTTAACATTCCATTTGTCACTCTTTGAAAATGTGTGACATCACAGCATATGTGCTGTGCTATGCAGGAATGATATGGAAGATGAATACGTTTGGGGAAACACACATTGAATGTAGACGCACATATGAATGCAGTTAAAATGATAAGTACCAAGATATGTGGTCTTCATCATAAACTCACTCACAAGTTGTTAAATTAGCATTGCTACCCATCATTGAAATTAAGTGTTGTTCAGTATAGAAACACAAGACACCGTATAGTACAGTATACTTTATAGGGGGTAATTCAATAATATTTTACATAATTCCACCGATAGGCAAGACTATTAACTAATGAGGATTTGTGTGTCATCGAATCACATGGTCAAATTATTTTAGACGATGACTTTTGAATAATTGAACAGCACAGTTATATGATTGATCAACAGTCCTCTATAGTTCACAGCATGGCTGCATAAGTACATAATAACACACCCACAAAATATCTGCATCGACAGCAAAGAGATTCGAAAGCATGCCAAAAATCTATGTTTCTTTATTGACTTAGCTGCAATAACAGTCAAGAGAATGCAGAAAAATAAAAAAATATTTATTTAAAAAATAATAAAATAAGCACACATTCCTATAAAGGTGCATTGTCTTGTGTAAAAAAATATTAATGCAGTCAATAATGAAGTACCTCCAAAGTGACATGGCCTTCGCCATAAATCCCTTTACAGGTTAATAAATTAGCTTGGCTGTCCATTACCAACAGAGTACAAGCTATTCAGTCCAGAAACACAAGCATGCTTCCTGAAACATGGCACAATACAGTCACTTCATTGGTCAGATACACGATACATTTCCTACACTGTAAAGTGGTTTCAGCAATGATGCAAAATCTGCAGAGTCATTGAAAATAAACCAGCCTTGGTTCAAACTTGGGTTTAAGCGTGAGATAATCTTGAGACGCAGACCACATGCTACTTCTACTTCACACCAGCACTATTATAATGCAACCAGTGGGAAACAAACTTTTATTTTGATTTTGATTTTAAGTTTAAAAAGTTTCCATGTTGTCTGTGGATACTTTAAATTTTTAATATTAGTGAAGAGTGAACTCTGTAATGGTATTTGTATAAAGCTCATCAAGTGCTGTGATGAAGGAGGTGTATCATTGATATGCCAACTCTGTTGTAACAATTAGCCAAATAACTAGAAGCAGCAAAGAGGCATAGTGTTGTGAAAGACTGGTGATGCTCTAATATGCAGTTTTAAAACCATATGCTCAACCAGTCACTCTAGCAAGACCACTTTAACAATAATTGCAGAGCGTCTAAAATAAAACATAACTGGAATTTTCTGAAGAACAGGATAGTTTTTCTCCTGATAGAGGGGCAAGAGATATATTGGTGAATATCCAATTGATAATAGAAAAACTAGTGGCCGTTAATAAAAGAGGCATTCTTAGTGTTTGCCCATTATACTAAAACTTTTGATTCCATCAGGCACATGAAGCTATTTGACTTGCTGCTACAAATAGGTTTTCCAAAACACACAGTTGCTCTTTTACAAATTTTGTGTCAGTGCGCTATAATTAAATGGAATGGTCAACAATCAGAACAGTTTGAGATAGGAAAAGATGCATTAGGTCATCATGTCTTTTTAACATCTACAATGAAACAATTACATATGAGACACTACTTGGTGTGATAAAATGGTGACAGAATCTGAAATTAGCACGAGTAAAAGAAAAGGTGTTGGATACCCATTTTACACTATCACCCAAAGTCAAAATTATCCCCATTGAGTTTAGCCAGTCCCAGGTTTAATCACCAATTTTCATAGATTTAGCAGATCTCAGGTGGAGCAGTAGTAGGGGAATTACAATGGGTCTCAACATCGCAATCAGGAAGGAGAAAATCAGAGAGGATTTCTCTGCTCCTGGTTACTTATCCACTGATCCCTGTAGAAAGTTTTCACATGTAGATGTCGAGTGAGGCTATGATGCCTCCATGGAAAATTAGCCTTAATATCTAGCTCACACATGAATAATGGCTACCTGGATTAGATACTGGAAGGTGTCCAGCAACCATAGAACCATACCTTGGCAAGAAATCAATGCCTTCAAAAGAAGGGAAACAGAAGAGAAATTGGCAAGGACAATTCTCCACCCTTTTTCATTAAATGCAGACTCTAATCACTAGTATTGAAATCAATGCCAACTTTTGTAATGTCTGCATTGCCAAATAAGGTGACAAAGCAATCCAACAAAATTGTTTGGCAATTTGGATTGTGAATGTGTCAGCATTGATTAAATACACGCATTTAGAGATTGCATTTTTAGCGAAGACCTAAGCTCATTTGCAAGCAATATTTGTACAATATATGAGTCACAGAGCAGATGTGTGACTATTACAGATTCTCGTTTGAGTTATTACAGACTACGGTACTTAACATAAACCCCAGGAAAATTTTTGATTGTGGAAGATCTTCCCTGTGTAGCAAAGTTATAAATGCCTTTGTAAAGAATATGTTTACAATTTTGTTACATCAGTCCAAAAAGAAAATCTTCCTCATGGTTGCCAAAAAGACCACATCATTATGCAGAGTACTGAAGTCCTCTCTGCACTTATAAGATTCTGAATTAAAATTCAATCAATTTTTAAAAGTCTAAATAGAATATTCAAGGTTTTCATGCATCAGTGTTCTTTAAAGTCATGTTTTACCGGTTGAAACCACCAAATAAATATGTATGATTATATTTCCATGTACATCAAAGGTGTTCTCATGTTCCAATGTCTAAAATTTCATTTGGGCACCAAGGAGAAAAATGACCTCACTTGACTCAGTAAACAAAAAGGAAATAAAATTCATAAAGAAGAAAGAGTTTGTAGCCAAACACCACTTGTGAGGTGGAGTATTGTGCTGGGAAGATAATGACATGCCCTGGCTTAAAATTAAAATGTCAGGGCTCGCTTTTAACACCCGGGCGGGAACATGGCAAAGCGAGATGCCGGCCTGTTCGGGAGCGGTAGTAGGGAAGTTCGGCCAATTTAATGGCCAGGCCTCATCAGCATGCTGCTTGCCGACTTCCTGCCCAAAATGGTCACGAAGCGGCTGCCCAGCCGTTAAAATCTGGCGGCAGGAGGCCAGCGTTGGGGACCCAGAGAAATGGTCCCCGGTATAAGGTCAGGGTAGGGGAATCCCGGTAGGGGAAGAGAGGGGATTATGCCCAGGGCACAGGAGGCCCAAGGGTTCCTTGTGGGGCCCAGAGAAGCACTGAGAAGGCAACTATTCCAGGCAGGTTTAGCCTGACAAGGAAGCCATCACTACTCCCCCACCGGGCCTCAGCTTAAAATAGCAGATCGGGCTCAAATGACATAATCAATGGGAGTTAAAAACAACCCAAATGTGTGTCTCAGTCACCACATTAATACAGCTTCCTTTCTCAGCAGCCACCATTGATGTCAAGCAGCACGTTTAGGTTTTTTTTGCTGGGGTAAGCGACCATATGACTCCTTAGGTGCATACCATAAAAACACAGAATTGCAATATGAAATGCAGAAGAAAACACATTTCTGCAGCCACACAAATTAAGTCGAATTGTGACCTCAGTATATTGCTCTTCAGTACAGCTTTTATTTCCAGTCATGAGGTGCACCAATAACACTCGCTTCTGATTGTGATACAAGTAGCATTTCAAGGATTTTCTATTCTGAATTGTGTTGATTTAAAAAAAAATTCCACATGTCCCATCCGTTTAAATTATTTTCTTGCTTTATTTAATTATTCCTGTATTATGCACTATTTTTCATCTGAGAATGCATGTGCATGAGCTGATCCCGGGCCTCAGGCAGTGCTGTGCTGTAACCAAGTGCTAGGATTGTCACCACTACTGTCACGTCTTGCCCATTCTTGACTGGCTTTTGTGATAATGCCCTTTCATGAGGTTCACCATGAATGGCGACACTTGATGCCACCCATTGGGTCACTCTACAGTGGTGTATGTATAGTTACAGGACTATTTTGTGCAGGGAGGGGTGGGCGGCCTGATGTGGGCGCTGCTCTTTCCAGGTGGTCTGAGGATTGGACTCTTCACACTTTCTTATGTTAGGAGAACCGGTCACATATCAGTGATTCCCTGGCCTCACGAACAGCCAGGTGAGCCGCTGGTCTGGCCATGGGTTCCTCCTCCTCCTCCTCAATTTGGATGGCAGATGTGGATAGGGCCTCCTCAAGCGGCACCCCTCTCTGTTGTGCCATCTCTACTATAATGCGTCCCACCCTGTCTGGTGCGTATTGAAGTGCTCCCCCAGAATGATCAAGGCATCTAAACCGCATCTTGAGCAGCCCTATAGCACGCTCAATTATAGACCTGGTGGCGATGTGACTGATGTTGCACTAACAGTTGGTCGGTGATGAGGTTCCTCAAAGGTGTCATGAGCCACATGTGCAGGAGGTATCCCTTGTCCCCGAGGAGCCAGCCCTTAAGGGTGTTCAGTGCATGGAAGAGAGGCGGGATGTTGGATTCCCTCAGGATGAAGGAATCGTGGCAGCTGCCAAGGAATCTGGCGCACATGTGAAGGAATCTTTTGCAGTGGTCACAAACGAGCTGAGTGTTGATGGAGTGACACCCCTCTCTGTTGATGAACAGGCTTGGATCAGGTGGAGGTGTTTGTATTGCTAAATGGGTGCAATCGATTACACCCTGCACCCGTGGGAAGCCAGCCACAGAGCGGAATCACACTGCCCTCTCCGTCTGGCTGAGGTCGTCCATGGGGAAGCTGACATACTGCGAGGCCCTGCAAAACAAGCCATTGGTGACCTGCCTTATGCATTTGTGTACAGATGACTGAGAGACCCCGACGATGTCACCGGTGGCACCATGGAATGATCCGGAGGTGAAGAAGTTGAGGGCAGTGATGACTTTAACAGCGACAGGTAAGGAGATGCCACTCAGCCCAGCCGGGAGCAGCTCAGCATGAAGAAGGCCGCATATGTCTGCAACTACCTGGCAACTGACTCTCAGCTTCCGTATGCACTGCTCCTCAGAGAGGTCCAGGAAGCTGAGCCTCAGTCTGTAGACCCTGCGGTAAAGGTAGTGCCTCCTGCGAAGTTGCGCTCTCTGTTGTTGCCCTCTGTGCTCTTGTGCAGGTGCCTGTGGCGCAGCACTGTGTTGTAGAGCAGCAAGTGGCAGAATTGCCGTGCCTGGCGAGGATGGTGATGTTGCTCGTCCTTGGATGTACTGATGAATGTAGCCATGGCACCCCCCCCACCCCATCCTGATGGTGATAGTTTGAGGGGGTCCGAAAAGTTATTAAATATGTGTGAACAGAAGAATTGTGAGTGGAAAGTAAGAATTTTCAGTGAAAACACAAAGATCTCGCAGCCAAAAGTTTGTGTTAAAGAGCTGAATGTCCTGCAGCAAGAACTCACCTTTTCTCCCCATCTGTCGAACAAGCATTTGAATTTCCAATTGGCTGCTGGCTGAAAAACGTCTGGTAGAACATGGAGTGTTTCCCACAGCACGGGAAACACACTGAGGATGTTTAAAAATTGGACCCCTGCCTCAATGTGGACAAAATTAAGTACTTCAAGTATTTAAATAAGTCTCTTAACTATCATCCCGCCCGCTTTAATTGCCGGTGGGACTTCCGCATTCGGGAGGCGTGCGCGCACCCAGACACGTCAGTGGGGAACCCGGAAGTCTGCGGGTTGGAGTCGGGTTCCGAACCACTCAGTGCCTGGACTCGCACATGAACAATGGTTACATGGACAAGATATCGGAGTGCTACCTAAGAATTCTTAAAAACAGAAAGCAAGAAAATTGGAGGAGAAATAAAATGTATTTATTTTTATAGCATATAAGTTCAGAGTCTGTCATTTTCCCACTAATTGACTGTTGATTATTATTTGAAAACATACAATGATCATTGTATATTGACAACGTACAGCACATTTTCTGTTGGCACTTAAAGAACAGCTGCTATTTGCTGAAAATCCAATAGAAATACCTCATCAACTTCACAGTATGTATACACATACACATACAATACCCTATAGCAAAGGCTGAGCACTTGACAATGTCACCTGAAATTACTGCCTTGCAATCAGTCCCAAATGTCCATTATTCTCTCTGTGATTCTCATGTTTATTGTGATCATTTGGGCTAGCCTCCTCCTAAGCACTGAAAAATTAAAAGAACTGTGCATAGACTTAAAGACCAGGGGGGTTAAATTGGATAACCCACGAATCCAGGCTCGGGAGTCGCGATGCGTGATTAACCAATGCCCGGTCGTTGAGATGCAGGCAGCACGCGAGATACGTGCTGCCTGGTCATTTACCTGATATCTGCCAGCAGCCAGGCCTAGCTACGTTGTTGAACGGCTGCTCACCAGCAGGGAGGCCCTGATATCACGTGAGTGGCTAGCACCACGTATCGGCAGCCTGCACCTCTTAAAGGCAGCCTACACTTCTTATTTACAAAATATAAGATACGGGTCCACATGGAGTCTGAACAGAGATCAGACACCCCACATGTAAAACACAGATGCAGGTTCCATCCCTATGTTTACAAACTGTTGAGTTATGATGAAACATTGAATGAAGGTTGCACACTACTAAATCCCACATCCTCCAATCTGCATGCCAGATCTCATCAATCCGCCGATCTGAGTTTGCACCAGGCCTGCGAGAGAGCGTGTACAAAGGTTCTCTGATGATGCACTGGAGACCTTGGTGCAAGAGGTGGATAGAAGGAGGGGCATCCTATATCCGCAGCGGGGGGGGGGCAAGAGGCCACCCAGACACATGCTCAAGAGGCAGTGGGAGGCAGTAGTGGACAAAGTCAATGCCAGGCGCATAGCACCACGAACATGGATGTAGTGCAGGAAGAAGTTCAATGCTTTGACACAAGTGGTCAACTGTCAAGTGGCGTCTCCTACCAATTGCATCACTAGCCGCAACCACTGCTCCATGCACTACACCCCCCATCACCCACATAACCAACAAGCTCTTTCAATCAGATGCTTCCTCTCACCCTCACACATTACCACAGTTGCAAGCCGCACACTCACAACTCACAGGTCACACACTGGCAGCTATTCAACCATGACAGACGCATCACCCAAACATCCTGCAGATCACCCACCGACACATGTCCCGCTTTCTTACAGGAGAAGGTGGCGCATAACAGGAGGCAGCAAGTGGCGGTGGTTCCATGGAACATGAACCTGCTGACCTCTCTCAGAATGACAGCATTCCTGTCCCACCCCTGCCACTCCACCAGTGCCCTTGCTGTTGCCTGTCAGCTAGCCAACCCACTCTATGTAGAGTACTGAAACTTTATTATAGGAACATAGGAGGATAGGAACATAGGAACAGGAGTAGGCCATTTAGCCCCTCGAGCCTGTTCCGCCATTCAATGAGATCATGGCTGATCTGTGACCTAAGTCTATACACCCACCGTAGCCCCATATCCCTTAATACCTTTGGTTAACAAAAATCTATGAATCTCAGATTTAAAATTAACAATTGAGCTAGTATCAACTGCCATTTGCAGAAGAGCGTTCCAAGCTTCTACCACTATTTTTGTGTAGAGGTGTTTCCTAACTTCATTCCTGTAAGTCCTGGCTCTAATTTTTAGGCTATGTCCCCGAGTCCTAATATTCAAATATGGGAGACCTCCTAAAACAGGCACAAATGTATCAGCAGCCAGATGCAATAATTCAGCACTAACCTGTAAATGCTGCATGATCCCTTTAAATAGCGTTAGTGGGGAGTCCTCTATGCTGTTTACAACTGTGCAAGGTTAAGGCAATGCGTTGGCTGGAGCATTGATTTCCAAAATTGTATCTGCCCCTTTAATTCAGCGTTGCACACTGATCTAACGCATATCCCCCTTACCAAGATGGCGTCTGGATCACGTCACGCTAGCAGCATGCACGCGCATTCCGGATGCCATTTTGGGTCCTTAGGAGGCTGCATAGTGCCTACAAAACGGGTGCTACGCGGTCCAATTTATAACCTCAGCTATCTAATTATCAAGAGATGTGTAATCGTGTCATTGGCGGTAATGTTGACTTCTGGCGAATGTGTCAAACAGGCCATATCAGATCAGCTGCTTGTTATACACCTCGCCCAATTTTCCTTTCCATTGAAGTTAAAATGACCCCCGTGGTGTGAAGAAAGGAACTCTGTGACAAGTGTAGTGGATGTGGGGGAGGACATCTCTAGTTCCTTCAATAATTGAAGGCCAAAGGATAGCAATCTGAGATTACTTTATTGGTTTAAGCACAAGCAATTTATTTGGTGCAATGGTAGGTAAGCCTTCTGCACAGTAATACTTGACTATGTTTAAATAGTTTGCCAAAATGCCATTCGACTTTTCTTGTTGTATATGAGGATGAATATCATGGAATCCATTTTCCCATGAGAAGTAATTAAACAGCAAACATTTGTTTTATTAAAAAAAGGAAAAGTTGCTGGACTCTGGAATTATCCCCAACATCGTACAACAAATCACATCAACGAGGAGATGCTACTTACAGAAGAATTCCAAGCAACATTGTAAGTAAAGACCTGATACTTTCAATAACACAAAGCGACCCCAAACTCAGTATTTCTTCAATAATCATGCAAATATATGATTTCTGTCTATAGATGATCTATTAATGGGCACGCTATAATTGACAAGTTATTTTGGTTAAGTGGATAGCAGTTCTCTTTAACTTAAATCTGCTGACATTTCAGTTTCTTTATACATTCAGTAAGATAACAGTGGTGAAGAGTACTACAATGTAAACCTTCTGAGCTCTAAACACAAAAGTTTGCAGGAAGCAGAGGATAGTCTAGATAATAGATTCTGGCTCTCGTATGATTTCCTATTTCCTGCATCTGCTTAGCTGAATTCCAAGCAACTTATTATTTATATTGATTCAAGTACAAATTCTACACAAGCCTGTAATCATCTTTAAGTCTTGTCTTTAAGCATCATTCTAAAGGAGCCAGGTACTTAAAACTTACTGTTGAAATGCAGCTCTCTAAACCATGTGAAAGACAGACTCCAATATTCTGGCTCCAAATGTATATTATCAGTCAAGCCCTATATCTAAAAGAACACAGATAAGTCGACTTTCTTTCTTTTCATGAAACTTCACACACTTATAAAAAGGTCATGGTTGTTCTGACTTCATAATCTTTTTTGACTCAGGCTTATAGAAAGAAAACATTCTCCACAGATACTTTGCAATGAATGCTTAAATTTGTCAAGCCGCTTTGAATTCATTTAGTTTGTGAAGATAAATATATCTAAAGTAGCCAGCTTCAATAGAATTCCTTCTATCTAGAGAAAATGCAGCTCAGCTTGTTTTTCTGTGTTATGAATTGTTCCATTTCTCCTTTGTTTAAAGGGTGCCTTTTTTGATTTAGAGGTGTATTTAGAGACACGTTTGTGTTCAAAAGCTGAGAGGTGCCAGTGATGATAATACATATGCACATCAGATGCTGGAAGGGTTCATGAGGAGCAGTCCTGATGGGCTTTTGCAGCTAAAAGGCCCAAAATTCTAATTGAACTCTTTCAATGACCATGACTCATGATAACCCTTCCAATTTGTTGATATTTTTGCTTAGATAGTAAACAAACTTTTTTAAAAATGCTGTTTTAAGATTACCAAAATAACTGCTGCAAGAAAATGAAATGTGTGCCTTATTGGATCCAACAATGACCCAACGACTTTGTCCAGCGAGTAATAATAGACTAGGAAGGCCCAAGATTTAATTCCTCGTCCTCGCTAAATTAACTGATCTCAGCCAAGAGGCAGTAGAGTGTTACAATTGGCCTCAGAACTCCTGGGCTAGGGAGAGTGAAAATAAATCAGCCTAGATTCCTGCTCCAGGTAACTGTCCAGTGACCACTTTTGGAAGTGTACTTATTTGGATGTTGAGTGAGATCAGAAACTGCTCGGCCTCACGTGGTCAAGCAACTTACCAATATTCATTAATGAGGCTTACACATGAATAATGACCACTTGGGCGAGATGCCCAATGCTAGCTAGGAGATCAATATTTTCTGGAGAGGAGAGTGATGCAGATTGGCAAGTGAGAAAGAAAACATGTGTCTTTGTGTCAATGTTTGTGCAGCGGTTCCTATGATTCACTGTAGCACTACCATTTTTCGAGGAAAATAATTATTTTCTTATTACTTTTTTCATTTGGTGCACTGGTTCATTTTTTAAATATATGTGGGAATATGTAAGAAGGAAGGAAAACATAGAGGGATTGAAAATACTTTGCAAAACACAACAGCAAAGCTCAAGTGGTTTATCAACATGATCTGTACACCTGATAGAGTTAGGATTTTACCAAGTGCAACAGAATGTTCCAGAATGCTCTTGGGATAGCAGTCTCACTCAGAGAGGACAAGCCAATGCCACACCATGGGTTTCAAGCAGTTATATACACGCCTATACAATTACTGTGAACAAGGTTCTAGTCACATAAATCAGTGCTTTCAAACCCTGACTCCAAAATGCTATCTGACTTTGTTTTAATCCAGAAATAAATATCAGGGGGTAGAGTTTCCGCTAGATTGCGTTGGTTTTATCAGTGCAATCCGCCCGAGCCAGTGTAAAAGATCATGGAAAATCGCAGAAAATCAAGCGCAATTTACGTCAGGCGTAAATTGAGTTTCCACAATGTTTTGCATTGCTTCAAAAATCGTTGCGCTGAGGCCGGCCATGCCCCCAGATTGAACTAATGAGGATGGCAAGTTTCCACCGATTACGCCCATTTGCGGCCATTCAAGGAGGGTCTTCAAATTAAGCTCATTTTCTTAGGTGCACAGGCACTAATAGGCACATTTTAAACATTCTTACATACTAAAAAATATTTAATTTACTAAGAAACTGACTGGTATACATCAATGAAACTAGTAAATGGTTCAGTATAATTTTTTTAAGTCATTTTCAGTGATTTAAAATTAGGTTACTCACAGGTGGACACGTATAAAAAATGCTTACTTTTTGTGATAAACCCATTTTCAGCTATATTAATAAAACTACACCAGGTTACCACTCTTAAATACATCAATGAATATTTGTTATTGCAAAGAAAATAAAATAAACGATTATGCTCTATTCAGCTGCCGGATTGTGCTGGTTCATGGATGATTTTACGTTTGTGATTATGCAAATGCACATTAGCGGAAACTTGAACTGTAACCTAACCAGTGCAATTTTCGGGCACAATTTGCACCTAATTACAGATTGCGCCCAAAGCGGAAACTCAATCCCCAACTCTCTGAGAAGTGGACCAAAATGATTACACACCATAAATCAATGCTGGAACAAAAAAAGTAGGGTGTAAAACTTTCCCGCACTCTCCTGCAACTGAGTCAGTTCTGGCACAAATAACGCACGTTGTGCACTCTTCGAAGCTGAAACTGTTTGCAATTCATCCTGTTCCATGCTTAAAAAGGAAATGTTCCCAATAAAAATTAAGTACACTTTTGTTTATTTGTTAAAAAAAAATAGCAGAACTGAGAAAACAGATAAACGGATTACTTGACTGTGTTTCAATGAGTGGTAGTTATGTAGGCCTGTTTCACAGATGTAGTGGGTATGGTAGCAGCTTCATTCCTGTCATGTATGCTTTATTTCACTGAATGACTGGGGGAAAGTAGAATGCTTTGCATGTATTGGATCAGGTTATTCATGTTGTTGGTATTGTTCCACTTCCTTTGCTGGCAGTAGCACTGTTGAGTTTACCAGAGAATGTGAAAGAGCTGCCTCGTGACTGAAACTGAAATTTGATTTTCCAGGCAGCAAGTAGTCTTTCCAGTCTGAGGAATTTTCTTTTACCCCCCCCCCCCCACCACCTCCCCCAACGCTCTTTGTTTCTTTGCCATCCAATGATCTCTGTATTCATGTGGCTACATTTCCCTTGATACCAGGTGCCATTATCTTTGTTGTAAATCTCATATCTGGTGCCTTAAATTAATTACAACTTGTTGTGAATTGTGGACACTTTGTGCTATACACTCATGCCTATCAGAAACTGTTGTTAGGACTGCCTAATCTCATTTCATATAGGACCCTCACAGCCATCACAGAGGAAAGGCCTTCATTCTAACGATCTGGATTGGATTTGAGCTTACATTGCAAAAGTAATAAGACAGTATGCTTAAAACACCGCATTGCCCAGTTCCAAGTTTGTGTTTTTGTTGCAGTACCTTTTCAGGATTATTACAATGCAAAATTAGAATGAGGACAACGTATTGTTTGTGTTAATTTTACGTGTAATGACGGTTCAAAATCATTGGGTAGCTAAGGATCAAGTATGTTATTTTATTCATCTTTCATTTCATTTTATCACACTATTTATTAGAATACATATTGTTTTCCTCCATTAATAGTACAGTTTATGACTAAGTTCAGATCCATGTGGTTTGATATTCGATCGAGGGTTGAAAGTACAGTATTCTGATTACCTGAAGTTGGTGCACTATCATTTAAGAACATAAGAAATAGGGGTAGGCCTTCCGGCCCCTTGAGCCTGCTCCACCATTCAACAAGATCATGGCTGAACTTCTACCTCAACGCCATTTTCCTGCACCATCCCCACATCCCTTGATACCTTGATACCTTTAATATCTAGAAATCTATTGATCTCTGTTTTCAACATACTCAATGACTGAGCATCCACAGCCCTCTGGGGTAGAGAATTCCAAAGATTCACCACCCTCTGAGTGAAGAAATTTCTCCTCATCTCAGTCCTAAATGGCCTACCCCTTATTCTGAGACTGTGACCCCTGGTTCTAGACTCCCGAGCCAGGGGAAACATCCTCCTTGCATCTACCCTGTCGAGCCCTGTAAGAATTTTGTATGTTTCAATGAGATCACCTCTCATTCTTCTAAACTCTAGAGAATACAGGCCTAGTCTACTCAATCTCTCCTCATACGACAATCCCGCCATCCCAGGAATCAGTCTGGTGAACCTTCGTTGCACTCCCTCTACGGCAAGTATATCCTTTCTTAGATAAGGAGACCAAAATTGTACACAATACTCCAGGTGCGGTCTCACCAAGGCCCTACATATTTGATTAAGGAAGATTTGATAAACGGGACTGACTGAGGATAGTGGCATGTTTTAACATTCAGCTAACTCCCTTCAGCGTGTCATTGGCAATAAGTTTTTCAGTGTGGCTTCAGCACACAACTTTTAAAAATTGTCAAGGACTAGAATGTGAGTAGCTCAGAGGAACTGAAAGTGATTCAACGCTAAAAAGGCCCCCTCCACTTCTAAACCAGGGATTGAGTATATTGGGGGGAGTGGGAAATGGCAATTGCTGTTCATCTTTATTAGTTTTCTGTTGCAATACAGTCTGTTTAATTTTAAAAGTTGAATGAGTCAAATATATGATATAAATGTTGACAGCATCTGAGTGGTCAAAAGGCATGCTGAAACACCTTTAAATGGAACATTTGATTCATATTTAGTAAAAGTGCCTGAGAAATGCAGCAATAACTTAATCTCAGGGCAAGACAATGTGTTACTATATCAGGACTGGTTACCTCTTCTGTGGATAGAACTATGACCCTCTCCTCACAATTTGCCTGATCCCCTTAGGCCTATCAAAATAAGATAACACCTAAACACTGATTTTCAGATTTCTGTGCAAACCAGTTGAGAGACGGGTTTGGGGGGGTTTGCACCCACCTGACTGGATGAGATGAAATAGTTGGCTATGCTAACCATCAGTCAGTTCTTTCATACATCTGTAGGCAGCACATTTGCTGATACTGCAGATGATGCCTGTGCTAGATTAGAAGGAGATGAAGTCAACAAAGTTCAGTGCATGGATGACCTTGCCTCTTATTGACTGCAGGTCTCCTTGCAGCAGATAGCTCAGGTCACCAATTAGCTCTTTGCTGACCCAAGGCCTGTGGTCATTTTCAAGTATGTCTGCTAGGGCCTGCAGATATTAGGTGACATCATGGCAGATATGGCCAAATCAGTTGTTGCCTTCTGATTTCCCTAGCACATTTGTTTCTGCTTATAGTGTCAGCTTTGGCTCAGTGGTAGCACTGACACCTGAGTCAGAAGGTCATAGGTTCAAGCCCTACTCCAGAGACTTGAGCACACAATCTTGGATGATACTCCAGTGCAGTACTGATGGTGCCATTTTTTGGATGAAACATAAAATAGAGATCCTATCTGCTCTCTCAGGTGAATGTAGATGTTCTCACAGCTGTATTTGAAGAGGAGCAGGGGGGTTCTCCCCAATGTCATGGCAAATATTTATCCCTCAGCCAATAAAACTAAAACAGTTTCTTGGTCATTTATCTCATTGCTGTTTGTGGGAGCTTGCTATATGAAAATTGGCTGCCATGTTTCTCTACAATGCAACAGTGACTACACTTCAAAAGTAATTAATTGGCTGTGAAGCCCTTTGGGATGTCCTGAGATTCTGAAAGGCGCTATATGAATGAAAATTCATTCATTCATTCTTTCCTTCCTTTCTTTCTTTCTCCATTCAAGGTATGAATTAACTTGAATAGAGAAAGGTAACAGTGATTTGCCAAAGAGCATTAGATTTGGTGTAGCTCCTAGTTAGCTGACAAATGGCATTCTGTGAGGTGATATGAAGTTGATATTTTGGCAGATGGTTCACGGATCCCATCTTCTTTAAGGATCTTCTCATTCTGCCGAACTTTTGGAAAGAATTTCTGTGTACTCAATTTCTTTATGAAATTGGTGACAATTGTTTTGCTGCTTCTCTCATTACATAAACATTACCTCGATAGTCTGATTCACAAAACACAATTAAAAATATACTGTAAACGTTGCTTGAAAATGGAAACAATGCGGAAAGTGATTAAAAATATATTAAATTGGCACTTCAAGCTGTTTTCTCTTAATGCATAATTACAATAGGCAATAGGAAAAATAGACTTGTAGCCACTCGTAAGCTTGCTGCATCAGCTTCCTGCTCAAAACAAGTGAAAGAATTGCCGGAGCGTACAGCTGCAAAAGAAAGTTGTGTGAATTGTGTTTTCAATGAGAACCAGGTGAGACTAATAGTCACAAATTTCCTCACCCATGCTTGACAAATCTTGCTAGAGGTGCTGAATTCTCCCTTTAATCTCATTCGTAGCAGCATAATCACTACTTCCTTCCCTCTATCATAAGGTCAGAAGTGGGACTGTTTGCTGACAGTGTTCCGGTCCATTCACAATTCCTCCAATACTGAAGCAGCCTCCGCCTGCCTACAGCAGGACCTGGACAACAACCTGACTTGGGCTGACAGGTAACATCTGCACCACGTAAGTACCAGGCAAAAATTATCTCCAACAAGAAAAGGCCCAACCGCCTCCCCTGACCTTAAGTGGCCCTATCAATTTCCAGTGGGGTCACCATTGACCAGAAGCTTAACTGGACCAGCCATATCCACACCATGGCTACAAGAGCAGGTCACAGTCTCAATACTCTGATGCGTGGCTCATCTCCTGACCCACTCAATAACTCTCCAAGGCTCAAGTCAGGATTATAATGTAATAGTCACCACTTGACTGGATAGGTGCTGTCGCAACAACACCCAAGAAGTGCAACACTGTCCAGAACAAAGCAGCCGCTTGAATGGCACCCTGCCAATATCCATCCCTTCCACCACTGGCACACTGTAGCTGCAATATATACTATTTACAGAATGCACTGCAGCAACTCACCAAGCTTACTTTGACAGCACCTCCCAGCCCCCTGATCTCTACCATAGAGAAGGACAAGAGCAGTAATATCACGGGACCACCATCACCGCCGAATTGTACACTATCTTGACTTAAAAATATATCACTGCTCCTTCATCACTCACTGAGTAAAACATTGGAATTCCCTGCCTAATATCATCATGGGAAAACCATCACTTCAAGGACTGCAATAGTTCAAGGAGAAGACTGATCATTACTTGCTCAGGGCAAATAGGGTTGGGCAACATATGCGGGCCACATCCTGAGAACAAAATAAAAATGGTGTGAGGCAAGAGTTTACTTTTCTGAGGTTTAGCTTACGGTAGAGCAATGTCGAGAGAACTCAACTCTGCATACAACTGTGCTATACCTGAACTGGGAGTACCTGTAAGTAAGACATTTACATTGACTTTAAAGTCCCATACTGGAGATTTTATTCAGTCATGCTGTATTATATCTTATAATATGATTCTCCTTTCTATGACCTGCTTATTTCTTTCAATTCATTTTAAATAAAAAGACCCCTTTCAGGACTCAGTCAAAATATTAATTGGACTTTTTGCAACTGATCAAATCTACTTGTATGTAATCCTAATTGGTCTTAATACAGTCTCAAGTCAAACCCTGGAATAACAATGGAATATTTTCAGTCTCACTCATTTATCTAGATTTTTTTCATCAAATTGTATTTCCTTCCATTTAGTTTGAAACTCATCCACAATATACAAAAGCATTTTAACCATGCAACAGCTTGGCCAATTTATAACAGCTCAGAGATAATTGGAAGCGTAGCTTTATTCTAATGGATTTCAAACCAAATGTAGCTGAGTATTCCATAAAGCTTCAACAACCGTTAATGTTCCTACTGGGTATAAAACTGCTGAAGAACAAGCAATTACTTCCGAGAACTGTGCACCATAAGAGTTGTTCCAAGTGAATAAATGTAACTATTCAGAATCTAGTGAGGACACTAAATTTAGCAATCAAGCAATTGCAAGACATTAAGGATGTTACATGATAGTCAGTGACACACCAAATTGTTGTCCTTTGCATTACTCACGTTTTATTTTTATTTTCCCCTTTATGAGTAGGTTATATGAATTCTTTTGATGAGTGATGGGAAACACACTGCTAAACATTAACATTCAATTTATTGCATGCGCAGAAAGACAAACATTCACAATATCTGGCATGAGCCGAAAGCAGTTGCTTGCGAGAGTGAAACATTGAAACTGAATGATGGCTGTTTCAATCAGGGAATTAAAAGTGGAGCTGCTCACAGACATATTTCACAGGAAGAGAGATATCAATAAAAACTTCACTCATGTGAAAAAAGCAAATCTGGTCACATGCTTGTAATAAACTGAAAAAACAATGGCCCAGAGTTTCTGCTAGATTGCGCTGACTAAAAAAAATCACGCTGGAATTTCGATTTACAACGGGTGTAATTTGCTCCCAGCGTAATTCGAGTTTCCGCGATGTTTTGCACTGACTAAAAAAAACAGGCTGAAGCCTGGCCACGCCCCCCAATCGAAACAACGAAGATGACGAGTTTCCACTGATTGCGCCAACCTGCGGTTGTTTGAGGAGGGTTTTAAAATTAAGCTAGTTTTCCTAGGTGCAAAGGCACTAGTAGGCATGGTTTAAACGTTTTTAAATATTAAAAAAATATGAATTTACTAAGAAATTTACTGTAGACCAATGAAAGTGGCAAATACTTCGGTATAGTTTTTTTGAGTCACTTTCAGTGATTTTAAATCAGGTTACTCACAGGCCGAGGACTGGTTACCTTTATTAAAAACACTTATTTTTAGTGATAAACCCATTTAACTGTATTAATAAAACCACTAGGTTACCACTCTTAAATACATATCTTAAATACAACGAAGATTATTTTTGACTGCAAAAGAAAACGATTATGCTGCGTTAAGCTGCTGAATTGCACTGATTCATGACAGATTTTATGTTTGTGATTATGTTAATACATTTTACTCGGCATGAGATGCGCTAGCGCAATTGCCGATTATACCCAAAGCACAAACTCCAGACCAATGTATTTAAATATAGGTTGATAGAAACCTAGACGTGCTACCTATTGGATAATACACAATGTGCAACACATTACAAAAGAGTAAGACATTGAGGAGTTAGTGTGATCTTATAAACCCACAACTCAACCCTGAAAATAAACCACAGATTGCGGTTCACTCTTACAATACGATAAGTGTAAAGATAAGGATTGCTCACCATTTTTAAGTATTTCTTTGAATACATGTATTAAAGGTGGCTTGCGATGGATGATGTAATTGAATCATGTGACTTGACAAGCAGTAGTATCAGGATTTATTGAACTGAATAACAGGAGACTATGATAGCTTGTATACACTACCTAAACATAGTACCACAAGAGGGACATTGGAAAGCACGAGAGGGAAGCTTAAGTGGATTATATCTGAACTCTGAAGTGCATTCTAGCACTCAAATATACTCCTAAGTATGTTTTTTAATTTCAGATAATACATACAAGACCTACTGGAGTGCTTAAAAATTTAAATTTTAAGGTTGCCATGGCAGGGAATCTAGCTAGGCAGGTTAACAGTTGAGTCGGAATGGATTGAAAAAGTGAGAGATACCAGCAGTCTGTGATATCATGGGAGCTATTTGGCTTTTATTATATCATGATGTCATTATGGTGCCACTGAGGTATTGAACACTTTAAAGCTTGATATGGAGTTATTCAGTACTTCACATATATTACAAATGTTGCCGCTATTAAACGAATAGTATTTATTTCAGGCACAATCATCACTGAGCTAGCACATCTTGCCCAGTGTTTGACCTAGATCTTTGAATTTGGATATTTTTCGACTTCAGAAAAAACTCATGGTTACTCTCTGCTTGATACCATTTATCTAGGAACACTTCAGTTTAAAAAAAATCAGTTCATGTGCGGAAATCATCCCTGAGATTTCTTCTTGAAGTAAAAGCAAGGTATAATCCTCTGTCTGATGCTGTGTTTAGATTTAATAAGAGTCTGGGTTTATTTGGGGAGAGATACTTGGATGTTCAACAGTCTATTATTTACAAGGGATGAAAATAACCATCGAATAGATCTGTAACACATCTCCCCATAGTCTTGCAGTTTTTCCTTTTTGATTTGCACCGTCGATTCCACAGCAATGGAAATTTTCCACAGCGCGAGGCACAACTGGGAGTGATGAGAAGACAATAATCTTATCAAAGGGTTACGATGGCATCACAAAGTATTCATACCCATCATCAGAATACAAGACTACATTACAAGTGACTATTAAAATGAATAACAAGCACTAAAATGATCTACAGAGTTGATGCACAATCACATCCACACAAGAAAATTAATGATTGTGACATTAAAAAACGGTTGTGGAGGAACAATAATTGTGTGTCCAGTGTGTACACACACAATGCTTAACTGCTGTTTGTTAAACAGTTGGCTTATTATTGGTAGTTAAGGGGATTGATCTCCTCAGTGTTCATTCTGTGACTGAGAAAAGCCAGGTTAGGAAATTGTTCAATGGCTCAGGAATAATATGGACAATTAATCTGCTGTGAAAAAAAAATCTATTATGAAACTCTAGGTCACAAAAACAAAATAATTTTACATTCATTATTGTTTTTGCTGAAATCCCCCAAAATAACAGAGTTCTTGTTTTGCAATTGCACAGTCTACTACTATTTATGTAATATATTTTAATAAAAGCATTTCTTCCTATCTGATGAACCTGTTGTAATGCCTGCCTGCACCTACAAGCTGTGAACACTCAATGGTCCTGATCTGGTGACATTGCAGCTCTGGATGAATCTTAATGTTAACATTAATAATTTTTTAAAAAATGCTCCCAAAAAAGAAAAATACAACTCAAAACCTGAACTGTAAAAGCTACAAAGTATACAACTAAAAGATGGTGCCTGAAAGCGTTTTCAAAGAGCTTTGATGCATGTGGAAAATGCTGAAGTCTTGGTCTCGTGGATCATGATGGTGTATGAGCCCCTTCAATATGTTACAGCACTGCTATCTTGCAATGAATATCTTGTCAAAAACTATAAGGGTACCTTTCAACCTTGGCAGGGGCGTAACATTGGCAGTATTGGATCGGCAGCCCATTATACGCCTTGTCTGATTTTCTTTTCCAATAGAAAGGAGAATCGGGCAGGGTCTATAGTGTGCAGCTGATCCCATATTGCCAGTTTTATACCCCCGTCAGTTGAAAGTCACCCTATAGAAAAAAAAATGTAAACTTGATTGAACATAATTCCCACTTTTGACACTTTGTATGAGCATTGCAACTCTCAGATTACATCTCAGCACAATCTGCCAGCAAAGTAAAACTCTACACCAACCTCAGACGAGCTTCACCTACCACACAATTGTGATTTTTTAAAAATGTCTCACACTAGCCACTTGTAGCTGATCCACACATGGAAAGCTAGAAAGCTGGGAAAAGCTGACCAACAGCTTCAATAAAGCAGGCATAATTCCTGTCACGTTTCAGGATTTTTAATCATTTTTCTTTGTGGAAAGAATTTTAAGGTTAACAACAACAACAACAACAACTTGCATTTATATAGCACCTTTAATGTAGTAAAATGTCCCAAGATGCTTCAGAGGATCGTTATCAAATAAAATTTGACACCAAGCCACATAAGGAGATATTAGGACAGGTGACTAAAAGCTTGGTCAAAGAGGTAGGCTTTAAAGAGCGTCTTAAAGGAGGAGAGAGAAGTAGAGAGGTTTAGGGAGGGAATTCCAGAGCATAGGGCCTAGGCAGCTGAAGGCATAGCCGCCAATGGTGATGCGATTAAAATTGGGGACGCGCAAGAGGCAAGAATTGGAGGAATGCAGAGATCTTAGAAGGTTGTAGGGCTGGCGGAGGTTACAGAGATTGAGAGGGGTGAGGCCAGGGAGGGATTTGAAAACAGGGTGAGAATTTTAAAATCGAGGCGTTCCCGAAGCGGGAGCCAAAGTAGGTCAGCGAGCACAGGAGTGATGGGTGAACGGGACTTGGTGAGAGTTAGGATATGGGTAGCAGAGTTTTGGATGAACTCAAGTTTATAGAGGGTGGAAGATGGGAGACCAGCCAGGAGAGTATTGGAATAGTCAAGTCTATAGTTAAGTAAATTGTCACAGGTTTTTAAAAAAGGTCACATACTGCAGGCATTAATACTATGCATTAAAGCCAGACAGTCCAGCTTGTGCAATGTCACAGTTCACAGTCTATTTCAAACGAATACAGTAATGGTGAATTTTCTTATCTAAGGCCCATTATCCAGGATGCCCCCATTCATTTTAAGATCAGCAAGAGACATTCTCTTGAAACGCATTTCCTAAGGGATGCGTTTCAAGAGAACGTCTCTTGCTGATCTTAAAATGAATGGGGGCGGAGAGATAGGTAGCCAGTTGTATTCACTGGCCTACTGGCAAATCACTGAATGAGGAGGAAGTCAGCATCATAGCCCTTCCCTTGGATAGGAACACAAGAGAGAAAAGGAGCAGTCAGATTTTAAACAAAAGACTTCTGGGCGTATGCCTGGGGCCTGGAACTGGAAACCAAAATGTGTCAAGTCAGTGTTTGCTGTTAGAAGTAGTCTCGAAAGAAAGATAATGCCAAAAAGAAGCAAATCACCCATGAAAGGGACAGGGCACATAGTTTATTAGTTGTTCTCATAATTCAAGGAAAGAAGTAAGATTGAGTGAAATAACTGGAATTTGCTTTGACTGTTATTCCATATAGTCACTTGCTTTTTGTGAAATAAATAAGGACCTTTAAAATCAGATTTTATTGCCAATTTAAAAACCCAAGATGTAAACATTTTTTTCAGATGTTTAGTGTGAACAGCCAAGAGAAAATCAGTGGAAAAATTGGATCCCAAATATCCTGGTACATTTGAAGAAAATCAGTTTAAAAAAAAGTTTTTATTTTGGATATCACTAAAACTCATAAGCAAGGCCCTTTTAAAAAAAATGGTGCAGTCAAATTAAATCACAAGCCACAATTACTTATACAGTTCACAGACACCACCTCTATAGACTCTCACTTAATCCCTAGATAGTTTTTCCACCCCTCACAAGGCATGTCAGAGAATCGCAGAAACAACAGAGGCCCAAGGCAAAATGCATTGCAGAACCCCTGAAGATTTTCATAACCAGTCACTTGCCTGCCACTATGATGGTGGGACACTAAAAATTGTTGGAGATAATACAAAGGGGAACAGTTACAATCTTGCTTTTAGTAAACAATGCCTTGGTGTGTGTGATCTAAGTGAGCCTTTGATTAATGACCTTCATCTTCAGGGGTCTATCAGTGTGGTAACTGTGGCAATGTGCTGCTGTCCTTGCTCCATACCTAACTAGGAATGAAAGACTGATGTTAGCTGCAGCATAAAGCATATAGACCTCACAACAGTGTCTAAAGATGATCCAGGTCCTCATTAAAAATCTGTATTGCACACCTTCATTTCTTTTCCTGCTGAAAGCTCGATCCAGAAATATAACGTGTATCACATTGTGATGTCAGCACAGCACGCATAATATGCAATATGCCTCTTGATGTCATATGTGCGCGTCTCCAAATTCAATTTTTGGTAAGAAAGCAATAAGAAATCAGTTTTTACTGATTCACCATCCCAAAAAAAAAATGTTAATTTATCAGTGACAGTTCATTAAAATTGATTTTAATGATCCCCAGAATATTTTATCCACTGAAGCTTAACAATTCGTATCTGACCTCATTTCACCAATGTTTCTCAGTCCACATTCAAAAAGATTGGAGAAATGTATGTGAGGCGCCGACATAAGGCACAATATTCAGTTCAGATCAGATCACAAGGATGTTCTATTGTTACATTATTGCAAAATCACATATTGGGCAGTAGAAGCACACTCCTGAAAGGAAAATACTCGGACTGCTTACAGGAAAGATCAGCACCGCCAAGAGAATTCTGAGAATATCTAAGGCAGACCCAAAACTTGAACAGTCCCCCAAAAGTTTAGCAACTCAAGAACAGCCCTGAAATATGAAAATAAGCAGTTATATGGGCTTCGAACTTAAGTGAAAGGTGTACACAACATTCTTTCCCTTGTATTATATATATATATAATATATATATATAAATACACAAAAGCCTGAGGGGGAAATCTAAACATTGAAGGCACAAAACTACTACAGGACAGGGTAATGGGGGAGGAGACCTGACACAATCGATCTCTGTCTGTTTTTCCTCTTCCATGCCTACTCTCACCAGTAACCCTATTTCATACTGGCAATATTCTCCCTCTCCCTTGTCAATTCAACTTGCCCCTCTTCTCCCACTCCAACCTATTTAAGTTGGTTCTCTGCCCCTCCCTATTTTGCACTGGCAGTCTTCTCTCTACTCTTTCTCAGTTAATGCTAGCACTCTCCTTCCTCCCTCACCACAAAATACTGCTCACAGCTTCTCCCTTCTTCCCCCCAAAACAATGTCACCAACTCATGTCCATTTCCCTTTCATTACCATCCATTTCCTCGTGCCTCTATTTGCAACTCATTGCTAATGATTTCCCCTTCCTTCCCCACCTCAGTTGCCCCCTGCCCTCTGCTCTTCATTACCATCCACTCTGCCATCTTTCATTGCTCTCCCCATCCCATCCATTTCAACTCTACCCAATATCGTCACCATCCATTTCTGCTCTTTGCCATTACTTTTACTCTTTCCTCTCGCCATGTATTCCTCACCTTCTGCTCACTCCTACCAAAGTTTGGTGGCGAATGCACCACACAGGTCCCACTCCACCTCTATGTGCTGATTTTAGTATAAATGTTCTGGATTTCCAGCTTTGTATACTGTAGCCACAAACTCCTGTTCTCATCTGAGTACCCACCTACAGTATACAAAGGCGGAAATCTGAACAATTCGCGCTGGGACCAGAGGAGGAGCGGAATCTGTCCAGTGCATTAGCCATGGGTGGCAGCCAGAAGGCACCGATATATGTCAGGAAACACTGACAACAGTGACCAGGCCTTCAAAATGCTGACTGTTTGTGTGAAAGGGTAGTGGAAATCTGGAACTCTCTCCCCAAAAAGCTGTCGAGGCTCGGTCAATTGAAAATTTCAAGACTAAGATTGATAGATTATTGTTAGGTAAGAGATAGCAAGGCAGTTGAGCTACAGATCAGCCATGATCTACTTGAACAGTGGAACAGGCTCGAGGGGCTGAACAGTCTACCTATATTACTGTATGCTGATGAATGACTTGTGTGTTGATGGCCAAATTCTGATCAGTTTTGTGCTAGGGATTTATATCCACAAGGAACAGGGTCCACTATTTAATCTTGTTTCACTGCAGTCTTGCGGAGAAGTGTGAGATTCCATCCCTGCCTGAGCTAACCCTATGTCCCGGGATGAAAGGGCAGGGTTCCAACTCACTTAGCCACCCACTTTATTGGCAAGACAGTGTTAAAGTGGTAATTTTTATGCGGCCTTATAAAACCTCTGTAAACCATTATCTCCTTCTGTTGAAAGACAAGACTAATATACCCAACAAGGTTGACATAGTGCAACTTTAATGAAAATAATGTGCCAGAGATCTGACTCTGTTGCAGGTATCATGTAATGATACAGGAAATAAACAGCTAAAAAGAAATGCATTATTGATGTTGCCAACTTGAGCACAGCACTCTCCATACTCTCAGTGGGTTGAAATATGAGCCACCCCACGGGTTTCTTTAGAAACTACATTAAAAACCTCAGATCTGGTCTCTGATCTCATTCTAAGAAGCAATTTCTTCAGTCTGTTCAGTAAAGTGCTTAACTTGTGCGTGTATATGAATGTATATGAAAAAGAAAAAAAAACGTGTAACTTGGGTTTCCACTAATTTCCCCCCAAAATATAGTGAACATTTGCACATTTATTATTGCTTAACTGGAAATGTCTCAGTGTGAGCAATGCTTTGGAGCAGGGGAGGCAGGAGAATTCCAGCATTTCTTTGAGAAGGATTGGGGAGGAGCCTGCCAGCATTAAGTGGGGGAAGGGCAAAGGGCTCGTGGTGGGGGGGGGGGGGGGTGGAGGGTGGAGGGAAGAGTGTCATCTTGAAATCTGCAGGGGATGGGGGGGGGGGGGAGAGGGAAGTGTGCTATTTTGAAATCTGGGGGTGTTTGGGGAAGAGGGAAGAGTGCCATCATGAACAGGAAAGAGTGGAAGAAGTGTATCAACTTTAATCAGTTGGAGTGGGAGAAGAATGCCAGGTTGAGTTGACAAGCATGAGGGAGAATTTTATGAATTGGGAGGTTTGGAGGAGAGAGTATGATAGATTTTCCTCGGCCCTGCATGTTGGTATCGGCATTCTCCAAATATAGGGAAAAGGAAAAAGGACTTTACTGGAAAGGAAAATTGGATAGGGTGTATAACGATGACAACTTACATTTATATAGCACCTTTAACGTAGGAAAACATCCTAAGGTGCTTCACAGAAACGTAACAAGACAAACATTGACACCGAGTCAAAGAAGGAGATATTGAGACAGATGATCAAATAGATCAGTTTTAAAGGAGCATCTTAAGGAGGAGAGAGGGATAGAGAGACAGAGGGATTTAGGGAGGGAAATCCTGAGCTTAGGGCCTACATGGCTGAAGGCACGGCTGCCAAAGGTGGGGCGAAGGCAGTGGGGGATGCACAAGAGTCCATAGTTGGAGGCAGACAGAGTTCTCAGAGCAGGTGGCTGATCCACTATAGCCAGTTTTCCACCCAGCGGAGAAAGCTAAAATCTACCCCATTATGTCTAAAATCTAGTTGGCAATGTACAGAACAATAGAATATTCTGTCAAAATTCCCAGGACATTTGCTCCATCAGCTTCTGAATGCATACAACTGCATTCGAATGATACTCTCCAGCTCTCTTGAAAGGTGTGCAGAGGCATGCTTCTGGCTAGTTCATGTCCAATCTATTAATTCAAATGTTGGCAATTGGAAGCTATTTGTTTATTTTAACGAGAAGATTCATCATAATGCAATTCAATTTAGTAGCCAGTGAAAATGCTGTGAAATGTGCATGTATCACAGAGTGATAGCCCAGAAGTCACTTCTGTTAATGATTGTTAAAATACAGGCTTATTCCCAAAATAGGTTGATATTTTATTATTTTGGATCTTTTTTTTGGATTTTTTTTAAATATAAAAATGAGTTGTTCCATCTCACCCTCTTGGCAAAGATGGTAAACATGTGACCTGCTCCTAGTTTTCTGTAGTTTTCATGCCCCTGAATTATTAGATGTTAAAATAGAAATCTCTCCCCTAGTGAACACATACTGACCTTCTGCTTGGCTGTATCCTGACATAACAGTGTCTGTGGAATGATGAGGGTGAACTCGCACTAACCCACTCAATGACACTGTGCAATGAAGCAGCACCTTTCTATATCAACCCTATCACTTTCTCAGAACAAGAAAGGTTTCATCTTTTCACTGATACTAAAGCATGTGAAAGGTGATTGCAAGCTCGAGTTGTGGCTTATCCCTTTGTTATTTCCTTTATATTTTCATGAGTCAGGAAGCACATACCAAAAGACTTAAATTTCTTCATTTTGCAATATTATGAAAAGCATTTCATTAAGACTCCAACTTCGTTAACAATACTGGGCATAATCAGCCTAGCGGGACTTGCAGTAGCACATTATACCTCAGCGGCAGGGTCATTTGAGGCTGACAAGATAATCTACTTGTCAGTTCTCAAGCACCTTATGTGGTAGGGCAAGCTGTCAACAGAGTGTACTGACAGCTTGGCAATTGTTCAGGGTTGGGGGACATTCGGGTCAGACACGCCCTACTTAATGTATTCTAAATTATGCATTGTACATTAACCAATTCACAAAGCAATGTTTGCCACCGGATAGTTGGCATTTCTTTAATAGAAGATTTATTGGCAGTCTAGCATGAATGTTAAAAACAACATTGTATGTTATTTAGAAAAAATACTCTAATTTCAAATCAATCCACAATATACTTACTTGAAATAACACTACTTTCTGAATGTATAGTATCAATTAATATCAGTTTTATTTAATTAAATGCTTCAGATGCATCCTTGTAATTCTGAATGTGTGGTGAAAAATTATTGCTTTTAATAAGAAAAGAATCAATTGATTGTTATGCACAAAGAAATAATGCAATTATATATTGCTTGAAGGAGATAATAAATATTCTTATAATAAAATGTCAAAAATGTCCTTTCTTTTGGTGATAACCTTCAAAACAATTAAAGTGCCACAGAGGAAAAACAATATCAAGTGCTCATAAAAAGCAGATAGATATGGGAAGGAACACATTGCATTACAGTTCAATGTCAGAGTAACCATCCATACAGACGAACACTGATTCTACACTGTGTAGATTAGTACTCTGTGCACTACTTATGTGGGATTTACAGCAATGATTCATTCTCAGTGGTTTGAAGATCCAGTGTGATACTGCTGGAATTACTTTGCAATGATACCACACATTCCAGTTATTTTCTTCTCCTATATATTCCTATGAATCGCCTAGTCTGTATGCTTGTTTTTCTCTCTCTCACACACACATATTCTCACCTCTCGATTTACTTTTTATGGCACTCATTCATCATTATTATTGTTCTCTCTTCTGATATTTTCCCCTATTTTCTCACCTTTTTTCCTGAACACAACGAGCTTTAGTTCCGTGGATGCTGGTCGTCCTCTGGTATTTCGTTCAAATGGTCATTCTTCATGTTGGTCTGTTGATCAAGTGTGAGGGACATCACAGACTAGATAATTCTGCCTTCCTCCATTGTCCAGACTAGCTAATTCTGCCTTCCTCCACTGCCCATGCATATATGCACTTTCTACAAAGCTTTACTGGATAGCAATCAGGTTCAGAAACTCTGGTTGATTTTTTCCTCCTCCTCAACTCAAAAGACACGGGGGTGGGGGGGGAGGGGGTAATTTTGACTTTGTGCCATAGAGTAAAATGGTGATAGCGAATCGGCAGCTCATTATACATCTCTCCCAATTTTTATTTGCATTGAAGTCAATGGTAATAAAAACTGGGGGAGATGCAAAACGGGCTGATTCGCTATCACCTGTTTTACACTGTCGCACAAAGTCAAAATTACCCCCACTGAGTCCAATATAGTGTCCCAACTACATCACAGGTTCAGATTAACTAACTCAGTGCAAACAAAAGATCAAAACAGGACATTTCTAGTCTGCATGGCTCAGTACCACAACACGTGATCCATTTACTCTCTGGTATTGTTCAAAAAGCTCCCAATATGATCTTTTAATCGTAATGTGAACTTGCAATGACTCGGATCTGCAATGGCCCTTAGTACCAACCCACCAAGTTTCAAAGGAACATCACAAAAATCTTGTGGCATTCAATTCTTTTCTATGTAATCCACTTAATAGATGTTTGAATAAAATGAAAGCAATCTGCGTTTATGCACTGTGTAAACAAAATACTTTGCTTGCCAATATAAAACTGTACAAAATATTAGGGATGAAATTCCTCCCGTCAATGATTTGAGTAAAAAAGTCAACACGAGTACAAGATATGAGTTTGCCGTCACAATTTCTCATGTGTTTAGTTCCTGATTTCAAACAGGCAAATAAAGAGACTCTCTTTAGACCAGGCATCTCCCACAGAGATGGAAAATTAGAGGTTGTGGGCATTGGGATGGGTCTGTACCCTTGGTTGGGAAATGCTGCAGGATGATGCCAAGAAAGGAAAAAAATGGAGGATTTTTAACTTTACACTGATGAAATTATATTAATAATCTTACATTCACAAAAAAGTTCCATCACTAATGAACTGACATAACAAGCTACTTTAATGTTTCAGGACAGCCACTTTTGTTTCTTTCACTTTTTTATATAATCAATTATATTTCACCCATAAATTCTCAGAATGCAGTGTTAAATTCTTTTTGCTACGGTTTGAAATTTTGTTCATTACATTTCTGTTGTTTTTAAGAAGGTTCAGCCACCATGACAATGTTTTTGGGTATGTAGGAATCTTACACAATTTTTAAAATGTGGTGTATGTTTTAATCAAAATATTAATATCTCCACTGTGACAAAGGCATAGAAGTAGAGGTTTTGACAGAAATACAGCTTGTTGCATAATTACAGCTTTTCCCTAAAAAATGCAAAGTAAAATTAAAAATGCAAATAATAAGTTATTTATCATTCCCCTAGAATTGTAGAGGAAAACTGCTCTGAATTCACTGATGTATAATGTTGGCCTAGAAATTCAATCACGCCCGACAACGAGTGCGCAAGGGGCACGGTGCTGCTGCACGAGCCTTTTTGCGTGGTCATACGAAACACGTGATAATTAGAATGAGTCAGGTGTGCAGCCAGCACTACCACTGGCCGCGCACCTAACACCACTTAAAGGCAGCCAGCACCTCTTAAAGGGGAAGTGCATTTTGACTGCAATCAGCAGGGAGTGCTTGTAACCCTCGCCTGCTTGGAACGAGCATCTTGCTGACTGGCCAGAACATGCCTGTTAGAATGGGGCGTGGCACAAGGCCAGCGAGCATCGGGTGAAAAGATACTGCAAGCATTTTAACCCCCCCCCCACACGCCCCGTTCTCATTGAATATATAACCTCCACATTGTGCACTTTAAAAAAAAATGATGTGTCTAAGATTTGATGCTGACCTTACCAAAAGACACAATTACAAAAGATCAAAAAATATGCATTTGTCCTGCCGACTGCAATACATTATTTTGTTGCCGATTTACTACATACAAAATTGTGCACAGTACAAAAACTTACCATTCAATGGTAATGAGTCTTTCATTACAAGAATAGTACAGCACAGTGTAAACATTGCTTGTGTTCACTTTGTGCTATTTAGGCAAAATCAGGCTTGTAGTTTAACATTCCCCACTTTTCAAAAAAAAATACAGTGATCAGTTTTGCCTCACAATCAGCATTTTCTGAGCTTGTTTCAGCACTGGCTCTACAATGCTCAATGTTATATTAATGGCTTTAGTCCAATGCTTGACTAACAGCTCAGGTCCTCTGGGCAATGATGACATGCAAAAGGACTAATTTCAGCTTCTGTGACCTGTATTATGTATATGTGTGCTTCATAGCTGTTTGTTAAGTATTAAGTCAGATGCTGTTCTGGAAAAAAAAAAATGAGGCCCAAAATGTGGCACCCGCAGCCAAGGAAACATAGTCTATGAACCAAGATAAATAATTAGAACTAATGGTTGTAAACCTATCTGAACCCAGAAAGTAATAAGATGGCAAGGTATTCAAGAACACGAGAAGTCTGTTCTGTTAGTGGTTATTAATTCATAAAAACAGAGACTGGTTTTACTCCCAAGGAAGCTGACTATTCATGATACAGAGACAATGTGATCAAATTCAGTGATCAAAGCTGAGAAGCTGCACACAGACATAACAAATCTCTCTGACAGCATTGCTAAACTAGGCTTCGATAAATATGCTTATTTCTTAGCTGACTTCTCTGAAAGTGGCTGTGTCAATCAGAATAGCAGGGCTGTTTCTATCAATAGTTGGGAGGTGTAATATTGTCCAACTGTACCAGTGCTTTCTTTCATCTTCAAAGATATAAACCAATGTGTTTATTAGCAACCTAAATCCATAAATGTCACTTTATATCAAGCTGCATGTTATCACAAAGCATTGTCTTTTTACTTCATTGTGTTTAGATCTTTCATTATACAAGGGTTCAGAGCCTAGCTTTTACTCAAAAGTTAATTTGCTAATCTAATTTTTCCAAAAATCCAATAGGATGGAGGAAACAGTAATGCTATAAATGGTACAATTATGGCTGTCGTTGGAGCTTAGTCTGCTTTGTGGATTGCAGCTGGAGTAGAATTATTAGGTTCAAAGGGAATTTAACTTTCTTTTCCTCAGTACATAGAAATACATAGAAGTTACAACACGTAAACAGGTCATTCGGCCCAACCAGTCCGTATCGGCGTTCACCCTCTCTGCAAGCAAATAGTTCCAATCACATTTACTCACACTGTTCCTATATCCCTTCAACTCTTACCCAATCGAAAGTAATATCACTCTCACTCCTAATGAGCACACATGCACAAAGTATAAGCACAGACACAGAAACATTGAAACATACAGACAGTTCACTTTTTAAAATGGCTTTTATTTGGGCTGAAAGCACAAAACCAGAATGTTTGCAAAGCTAATAGAACAAAGAATGAAACATGAAAATGTGTTGTGGGAGGGAGTATGGTTATGTTTGTGAAAATAAATGTTGCGGGTTTGATTCTAATTTTTTTCTATAGACATTATACAGTAGTTTTGCTGCATTCATTGTGACAGGAAGTTTTTTAACGTGTCACATTAATCCATGTAAGTACAGCATAATCCATTTATAGCAGACTGATCTGTGCAACCATGATTTACACAATGTCCATTTGAACTAGATAAATTACATGCCTATTTTTCCTTTTGCTAACACTTTCTATACCAACTCTCTTTTGACAGAGAGAAAGTGGGTGAAATAGGGATCAGAGATATAGGGGTCGATTTTAACTCCTCCTGACTTCCAAAAACCAGGTGGTGGAGGGGTGGTGGCAGTTAAAATGGAATGGGGGACTTACTCTTTCCAGCCCTGATCTGGCTAATGGCGATTTTAATTTGCAGGTGGCAAGAACACTCGCCCAAAGCCAGTGGGGTCCTCCTTAAATATGCAGATCAGAATCTGATGATGTCATCGGGGCCCAATCTGCTATTTTAACGCAAGGCCTGAGCAGGGAGCTTTACCGCCGGGCAAAACATGCCGGGAACAACCGCCAGGGTCAGAAGAGGCCCAGCAAGGCACGTTGTTAAAAAATATACATCTTAAATGCTCCTCCGGGTCCCACCGATTGGGATTCCCCTCCTGGAACACTTACCTTGTGCGGCCTCCTGCCTTCTGATTTTAACAGCCAGGCAGCCGCTTCCCGCCGACCTCCCGACCCTTTTGATGGGGATGTCAGCAAGAGGCACGCTAATGAGGCCCGGCCATTACAATCGGTCGAGCCTACTTGCTGCCATTCTCAGACTGGCGCACAACTCGCTTCTTCATGTTCCTGCCTGGGAGCTGAAATTGAGCCCTGCATCTCAAAGCCAAAGACAGCAGGGGAGAATACAAGACCCAAAGTGGGAATGGAGGGAAGAGAATAGAGATCAGTAACCAAAACTGCAGAGAGTGGCGAAGAAGCCAGGATCAAGAACTGGAGAGTGCGAGAGCAAGGATTTCCAGATAACCCAAACAAAGAAAAATGTAGGTGTGTTGTGTGTTTATTTGTCCAGTTTACCCAATTGTCTGGACAAACCGTATCTGCTGTTAATGGAGTACATTGTATTATGAATTGAAATACACAAAGAGATCTGGGTTCAACTTTTCTGATGGCTCAGTTGATAAAGCCAGAGCTATACAGACCAAAAGGTCTATGTTGAGTTAGGTGATTTCAGTGGGACTGGCAATAAGGAGGTTACAATTGGCCTCAGAGTTAGGGAGGGGAAAATCAAGCAGCTTTCCCACTCCTCATTGCTAGCCAGTGGCCACTGCTAGAAATGCACACATGTGAATGGGGGAGAAACAGGATCAGACTTGGCTGTAATGGACTCCATGTAGTTTGCAAAAGTTCACTATCTAGGCCCACTTGGGGTGAGGTACATCATGGCAGCTGGTGCTGTGGAATAATATCTTAACATCAATCAGCACCTTCAGGAGAAGAGGGGAGAGCATTAGAGGGGGAGAAAGGATATTTTCAAAGTGAAGGAAATCATTTGTTAAGGTAACAGGTGTTAAAAAGAGGAAACTGGAGTGGGGGCAGTGGAACAGTTAAATTGTGCTCCAAAGAGTTGGCATGATGGATGTAGTTTCACACCAATGGCCTGAACGGAGTTTAAAAATCAAAATTTGAAGTATTTTCAAATATTTAATGATAAAACTGCACCTTTAATACTGAAAAAATAAACAGTTCCTGAAACATGGGGGTAACATCAAAATGTGTTTAGCAGGCCTTTCTTCAGTTATTTATAAACACCTAACGTGACATAAACCATGTTGAAACACATCAATGCTCACTGCATGTGATATTATCATGCTTCGTCTCACTCCCCAAATAAAAAGGTTTTACATATACCTTTTCATAAAAGCCATTTTCCTTTAAGCGGAGATTATACCACTAGTGAAAATTCAAGTTGTACATTGTTTCAAAGCAGTGAAAATGCAATACAAAAAGATTTAAAAACAAACATTAAATGAAAAAATATACATTTTTATATAAGAGAAATCCTCCAGCTTTCAACACTATTGAGTGCTGTCAAACTTCAGAGGGTTAATGGCAAGTATCAGTGACCTATTTAAGATTAATGTGGAACAGCTAACACACACAATCTCATCTCAGATTTCAGGGACTCCAATTATACAATACAAAAAGTGGCACACAGCATATTTCCTCAATAGAAGATGGAAAAATAACCAGGAATAATCACAAGTTGAGTCTTTCCTCATTTTCGTGCAGGACCATGTATTATGTTTTGACACAGACCTGGGTAGGTAGATAGGGTACCTTGATCTGAGGTTTCTTGGCATAGGAACAGGAGTAGTCCATTCAGCCCCTCGAGCCAGTTCCACCATTCAATTAGATCATGGCTGCTCTGTATCTTAACTCCATCTACCTGCCTTGGTTCCGTAACCTTAATACCCTTGCCTAACAAAAATCTATCAATTTTGAAATTTTCAATTGATCTAGCCTCAACAGCTTTTTGGGGGAAGATAGTTCCAAAATTCTACTACCCTTTGTGTGAAGAAATGCTTCCTGACATCACCCCTGAACAGCCTAGCTGTAATTCTAAGGTTATGTCCCCTTGTTCTGGACTCCCCCACTCCAGCGAAAATAGTTTCTTTCTATTTACCCTATCAACTCCTTTGATCATCTTAAACACCTTAATTAGATCACCCCTTATTCTTCTATACACCTTAATTTTCTGTAGATTGTGAGATGGTTGCATGAGTCAGTCTCCAATTCTTCCCTCGCTCCTTCAAAGAGAAGTTCCTGGGTTATACTGTGCATGCGCCACATATGGTGCAATTAAGATTGTAACTTACTGTGGCCAGCTCTACTTATCTATGATGCGGATATCAGAGGCAACCTCTTACAATGGGCAAAACTTCAAACCCAAACCAAACTCAGAGGTTAATAAAAAATTTACTGCTTACATTTATGCTAATTTTGTTTAATCAGATGATTTAGCGACCTTTTTAAGAAATGGATTTGATTTGGGGCTCGCGTCCAACTCTTAACTCTCTTCCGGTGCTTCGAATTGCTCTGGCCAAGCCATGGCACTGAGCTGCAGAGTGTTGGATCAGTTGAGTGGATGTTGTATCAATAGCTACAGTATGTGAGATCAGCTGAGCAGCAGCTTTATCAGCAGTATAATGCGGCTGAGCAGGACTGAGCTGTTGGAGCAACAGATTACCTACTTGGGAGCAGTACTGGAATTCAGAATCAGCACTAGCAAGCCTTGGGGTTCAGCCGAGCAGGAGCTGTATCCTTCCACCTTGCTACAGCTGATCCAAAATTCTGATACAGATCCTGCTCAGCTGATCAGGCTCAATTGATCCAACATACTACGCTCAGTTACAGTAATTAGAAGCATCAAAAGAGAGTTAACAATTAACATGGAATTTTACATCAGCTCGAATGTCAGCTGTATCTGTAAGGTGGCATGCAGTCACACTACAGCTGCAGCTGATAACAAGGGCACACTACAGCTGATCCCAATGCTCAAATTTAAGATTCTTTACTAACTCTGCCTTGAGGCATAAATCAAAGAGCCGCTTATAACGGATGAAACACTCCAGCACAAACCAATCTGTCCTAAGCGGCTTGCATTATTTAGAGAGAATCGTGCAAGAGAATTTGCTTTCTTCCATTCTGTGACACAGAAAGGTTGATTTTACAGAAGTGTTTGGACAGGAAATCATGGGATGTGCACCTACGGTTTCCCAATGATGTGCTCCCAAAAAGCGAAGCTCCCTGCTGGAAACGTGATGTTGTAAACTCTGCCCTAGCGTGTCGGTGTAATTTTATAATGTTGGGTCAGAGTGTCGTACATGATGATTAACTTCAACCTACTTACTGTAACAGGTCATTGTTAAGTTTCATTTCTAAATTACAATAACTCTGTTGCAGGTATTTAATGGGCTTAGTATGGTTTTTAGCTCAATAGCTCCTAATTCATCCTTTATAAATGCACTGTCCTGACCAAGAGCTAGAAAGTGGGATTAGGCTGGATAGCTCTTTTTCAGACGGCGCAGACACGATGGATCGAATGACCTCCTACTTTGCTGAAAATTTTGATGATTCTATTCTAGGTGGGGGCTGACATTTTTTGTTTAATAAATATTATGATTTTTGCCACAGATTTTGGTCTTGGATCTGCAAGATCCCACAATCAGCAGATAAGATTAAGGACTTGATGTTTTTGTGGTGTAGGACGAGGGAGGATTACAAGAAGCAGAAAAAGCATACAGTGCAGGTCTCAGTATGGAGAATTTTTTTTAAAAATCAAATTAAACGCCAGAAAGTTACTTCAGGTCCTGCTTCGCTTAAAATTTTTGCATAAATTTACACTGTTCAGAACGAGCATAAATGCAGGAAACTCGCATTGTCTGGTCTTTTGCATGGGGTGGGGTGGGGGGGGGGGGGGGGGGGAGAGGTATGTTAATGAGCTAAGTGGGGTTTCGTTGGACTTATCTCTTGAACGGCGCAAATAATGGAGGAAATTCACACGTAGCAATGTTTCGGCACAAATCCAGTGCAAATCAGTTATGTGCGAATTGCCTCAAAATGAAAAGCATAACTCTGCTCTTTCACCATAGTTACGCTGAAACTTTCCAGGAAATTCCAGCCATTGTCATGTGCTAGGATAAGGCATTCTTTTTGAGTTCTGTTAAGTACACGTGTCAAGGAACTGCATGGACACCAGTTTTGTTCCTTGGACTCATGACCTATGGGAGCTAGATGGAATCTGACACAATATATTTTATTTAGGGCTTTTAAACGGAACTATCCCACCAAGATCAACTGGTTATCAATATATTGCAAATACAGCAATTTTACAAATTAACACCTTGTAAACATAATCTTTGAAAATAATTTTCACTTTGTTAGAAACCGATCACTGCTCATGTCTATACCTGTGATGTGGAGATGCCGGTGATGGACTGGGGTGGACAAATGTAAGGAGTCTTACAACACCAGGTTATAGTTCAACAGCTTTATTTGAAATCACAAGCTTTCGGAGCTTTCCTCCTTCGTCATGGAACTGTAAGGAGCTGTTGGTCATCCCCCCTCCACCAACCATATTTCTCCAATAGTGTTTTTTCATATCGAAACTGGTGCTGTTAAATCACCGTCATGTCTGTCTTGTTCACGGAGGTTATTGTTACTATTCATTTCAGAGTCACTGGGATCAATTTTCACTTCTATCACTTGGCTTTAACGGGGCCGTAATGGCCTCTAAATGGTGTCAGTACCACCCTGTTAACACTGACGAAAAGACAGACGACATTTTGAAAGCAGCCGAATACTGGGCGTCCAAAGCGCCTCCCTGTCTCAGGTGGTAGGCCCCTTATAACATCCAAATTTGGGCCCTAGGACCCTGATTGCCATTTCAGATCATAAGCGGTTGAAGCCTGGGCCATGCACACTCCGACCAGTTCCACGAGTGATGGTGCCGAAGAGGCCCAGCCAAGTTTGGAATTATTTTTGAGGGGCACGGAGTAGTACTCCTGCTCCTCCAGGCCCGACTCAGCGATTGGGATTCACACCCCCATCCACAACACTAATATTGGAAGGCCTCAATCCAGCGAGCTGCACCAGGATGCCCATATGATGCCCCGGAGCTAGCTGGCCCAATGTTAATGAGGCCGGTGCCTCAAAATTGCAGCCACATCTTTGCCGCGAGTATGAGACCTTCTGGCATATTCCACCGGTTGGTCACCCAAAAGTCAAAATCGACCCCATTATATATTTTTTAAAAAGGGAAAACCCACCTACAAAAACTGAAGGTACCAAATCAAAGGCCTACATCTAATAGTCATATTTGTGGATAAAATATACATCACACACAAAGCACTGGCACTTTATAAAAACAGTTTAGACAACTAAGCTTTCAGGGGAGCTTAACTAAGGTCCTGTAAGAGGCATTAAAGAAAGGATGTCTTCTTCCATCTGTATGGGTTGCATTTAAACTATACCCTGTACTGTTATACACTGTACTTAAACAATTTGTTCACCTAACAATTGAATAAAGCTATCCTTTAATAATATTGAAAATGAATTGTGGAGAAGTATCAGATAGCAGAAATAAAGGTATAAACATTTATATTAAAATGTGCAGTCATGTGAAGTAAACTAATTGCTTATTTATATAAAAAAAAAGGGAAACAGAAGGAGCTATAAGATCCCTGAAGAAATTACTACTCTCTTTCACTATAGTTCAAGCAAAAACAATCGCACAATTTAACAAGTTTACCTAACTTGCTCATGTACAGTGGTTTGCTGAGGCTAATCAGTTATTTTGGCATTTAACCACACAATTCAGATTCCAAGCTTTTTTTAAAAAATTGCTTCGAGGTTAAACTCCTGGGGCGTGATCTTAGGAGGCAATTGCGGATTCACTGGGGACGGAGAGGCTCCGAAAATCGTGGAAATCCCGTTCGGGTTCGGAAGCTGGCTCCAACCCGCCGACTTCCGAGTTTCTCAGGGGTCCACCTGTGTAGGCGCGGGCGATCCAAAAACAGAAGTCCCGTCGGCAATTAAAGCCGGCGGCTGACAGTTAAAGAGCCAAATGTACCTCATTGAGGTACTTAAGGCACTTTACCTGTGGCAGAGTAAGTGATTAGAACAATTTTTAAACTTACCTGGGCGGCTTGCCCACCGCTTCTGATTCACGCCTGGTGAAATCAGACGTGAAGGGCCGGATCAGGGAACAAGAAACTAAATAAACTAAATAAAAAACATAGACTGAAGTGAAAACACAAGATGAACCTACCTTTGCACCCTGCTCCGATGTCCGATGTCTCCCTCTTCAGCCCCCCCGATGTCCTCCTGATCTTCTCCTCTTCCCCCCCCCCACCCTGATCTTCCCCTCTCCCCCCCCCACCCACCCATTTCTTACTCTCTCCCCCCCCCCACCCCGATCTTCCAGTCCAGCGCCGGATCTTCCACCATCCCCCCCCCCCACCCCCTCCCAATCTTCTGTTCCAGCACTGGATGACGTCTGGCTCTCTCTCTTTCCCTCGCACCCCACCTCGTGTTGCAGCTCCTGACGGCAGCCAGCCTGAGAGGACGTTAATCATCAGCAATCAACATGCGATCGTGTCGGAAATGGTAAGTTTTATTCATGCGGGTTTGCCACACGCACCTTCACCCCCACCACTGCCAACCCGCCACCATTGCAAAAATCGAGCCCAACTTGTTTCTGGAAAGCAAGCACCTTTCCACATACATGTCCCTTTCCTGTCGGAATTTATGCCTCTAACAATATTTAGATATTTTTAAAACTCTAAGACTAAAAATAAGGAAAAATTTTCTTCACTTTTTTCTCAAGTCTTAGAGACTGACTGCTTATTGAATTTTACAGCACAGAAGGAGACAATTCGCACCAATTCATCTGTGGTGGCTTCCTGAAAGAACTATCCACTCAGTCCATTTCCTCTGCTCTTTCCCAACATTATTTGAAATTTTCTTTTTCAATTATTCCCCTATTATTGATTCTGCTTCCACCACTGTTTCTGATAGGGCATTCTACGTCTTAACAATCTGCAGCATAAATAAAATATTCTCCTGACCACTTCCTTGATCTTTTTGGTGATGATCTTAAATGCTCATTGAGCCATATACATGACTGAAATCGATAGATTTTTGGACACTAAGGGCACGATTTTAAAAGGGAAAAACAGGTGGGTTGGGGGTGGGTGGGGGGCAATCAAAATCGCTGTTTTTGGGAGCGGGCAGACATCCCGGCTGGAATCCGCACATTTCTGAATGAGACTCAGGCAAATCTGTGTGTGTGCGTACAGCAGTCACCAGGAAGTCCCACCCCCACTAAAATCCGGTAGGCTGATAATTAAAAGGAGCAAATGTACCTCATTGAGGTACTTAAGGTAGTTTATTTTTTGTGTACCGGATAGTTAAACATTTTTTAACGTTACCTGGGCGGCTTTCCCACGGCTTCCGATCCACACCTGGTGAAACCAGGCAGGAAGGGCTGGATCAGTGAAAAATAAATTAAATAAAATTACATTTCCCACTGCAAACAAATTAAATGCATACTTACAAACGATGTTGCCTGGACCCCCCTCCCGCCCCCCCTCTAATCCCAATGTCCGATGTCCACCCTCTGATCCCGATGTCCAATGTCCGATGTTTCCACTCTAATCTTTGCTCCCCTCATCTCTATCCTAACTGTGGATGTGGTTTCTCTCTCTCTCTCTCTCCCTTACCCCCCCCCCCCTCCCAGAACCTCAGATGTGCAGCCCATGTCAGCAGCCAGCCTGTCAATCAGGCTGGCTGCTGGAAGCGAAACCTGGAAGAGGCTTTGATTGGCCTCATTAGGGTGGACATCACACCCGCCTACTTCCCTTGCAGCTTTGGCGCCCGCAAATCACTCCCTCCGGACTCTTCCTGCCGGCATATTAAAACTGTGCCCTAAGGGAATCAAGGGATATGGGGATAGGGCAGGAAAGTGGGGTTGAGGTAGAAGATCAGCCATGACCTTATTGAATGGCGAAGCAGGCTCGAGGGGCCATATGGCCAATCCTGCTCCTATTTCTTATGTTCTTATGTAGTTAACTCTTTATTCTGCAGGAACGCTGAAAGAGGTATCAATTGACACTCCATCACGTGTTGATGAATATTGTGATGACATCTTCAGCACGGTCTGAGTGTTCTCAATCGAGTTTCAGTGTTGGTCCCTAAATATTATACACGTGTGTGTGTGTGTGTGTGTGTGTGTGATTAATAAAGTCCTATAATTACAAAAAATAGCATCTGTTGTTTTACCATTGTTTTGAATTGGTCATTTGTTATTTAAATCTTTCTGAAACCAATAGCTAACAAGTGCAAAACTTTGAAGGTATAATTTTAATTTTATTTTAAATATTATAGAATACAATATTGTCAGGATGCACAATGTACAATGCCTCTAGGGTTTCACTCAGATTTCAGCCAATTAATTAATTATACAGGAAAAGGAATTTATAGTTTTTGCAAACCTGAAATTCCATTAGACACACGAGTAGCAGAAAAATGGCAAGGGAGAGCAGTCTTCAGCGGCTTCAGTTTGGGGAACAAAAAGTCTTGATAATTAGCAAATTTCACAGCAAAGTGCACTGGTATTGGGCCATGTGTATCATTCTAACTAAGGCATGTGTTCATTTGAGAGAGAGAGAAAAAAAATTGCTCAGGGAGGCTCATTAAAATACAGATTTTTCTGAAATAGGAACGGCAGGGTATGCAAAGCACCATGTGAATGGAATGGGATGGATCAAGGGATGGTGCCACAATATAAGTAATAATGCATTATTTTTGATTAATAATTGATCGATCAGTTGTTTGTTGCAACCTTTAATATTTTGGTTTCCTTGAATAGAACCTGCGTGCCTGATTTCAAAGACATAACTAATTCATGCCAGTATAATCTCAATGCTACTCGCTCCAGACTGTACTTGGGGGAAAAATGGTCATTCAATATTTTGCTTTGTATTTCTACTGCAACATTTTCCACTATCCAGTTATTTTTGGCTTATGTAAATGCACAGCCAAAGCTGCCATTGTTTGTGCTACGCCAGGGAAACATAAGATTACAGGCCAAGTCCTGTAGTTGGTGTCCTTCAAATGGACAGAAGTAGAAAGTTGCTGGTTCAGCCTCCACTGTCTCTTTAATTAATTTCTTAGCTTACAGACATTGGATTTTGATAAGTACAAATAAAACCCACTGCCTAGTTCAGAACTGAAATCAGATAACTCCATCAACTCCTTAGCCTTGTCAAATGAGCAAAAAATAAATAAAAATGGTTAAATCGCAAGATTAATAAGGCAAAAAAGCACAGCAGTGTAAATTTGATATTAAAGTTAGGAGTAGTTCACAGTTATTGTGGCGGTATCAGCATGAGCAGTACTTTACGCCAACAGTAAAGATATTGGGGTTATATTGGATAACCCCCGAAAATGGGCGCTGAGGTCACGGTGCGCGATTAACCCGGTCGTAGCCATGCAGGCAGCATGTAACATTCGTGCTGCCTGATGATTTCAAAGACTGCTGCGTGCAGCCAGCACTATCTGCACTGTTGATTGGCTGCACACATCAGCAGGAGGCTCCGATATCAGGAGTGCCAAGCTCTACTTAAAGGCAGCCTGCACCTCTTAAAGTGCAGGAAGTCCATTGGGAAGTAATTCTGTGCTGGAATTTTGTGAAGAATTGCTGGGCCTGTGAGACAGCATGCACCAAGATTCTCGGATGATGTACTAGAGGCCATGGTGGAAGAGGTGAACAGAAGGAGGGGCATCCTACATCCGCAGGTGGCAAGAGGCCCTCCAGACATATACTCAAAAAGCAGTGGGAGGCAGTAGTGGACGAGGTCAATGCCAGAAGCATAGCGCCACAAACATGGATGCAGTGCAGGAAGAAGTTCAATGATTTGACACGAGTGGTCAAGGTGAGTGAGTTCAACTGTCAAGTGGCATATCCTACCAACTGCACCACTATCCTCATCCACTGCTCCGCACACAACATTGCCCACCCCCTCCGTCACCCACCTACCAACAAACTATTTCAAACAATACGCAACTCTTCAAAGCAGAGGCGTCATCTCACCCTCACACATTACCACTGTTGCAAGCCGCACACCCACAACTCACAGGTTACGCACACTGGCAGCTATTCAACCATAACAGCCATATCACTCAAACATCTTGCAGAACACTCACTGACACACTTCCCTCTTTGTTGCAGGAGAAGGTGGTACACAACAGTAGGCACCAAGAAAAAACTGGAGAAGGACAGGCACGCCTACACATCCTCACCCCCTTGGAGGAGACAGTGCTGTCCATCATTGGAAGGGCCATCACTGGCAGTGCTGAAGGTATCAATGATGAGGGTCTCCGCATACCTAATCCTCCTTCTCGCTTCCCACGTCTCCCTCATTCCACAATCTTTTCTGACTCGCGTGCTGCAGATGGTGTAAGCACACACATCTTACTTTCTTCTCTCCCCGCACTACAACTCAACCAGTGTCCCTTTGTCATTTCAGTTACCCAAGAACTGGAACCTGCACAGAGGAGGCAGATGCAGTCAACAGTGATTATGAAGACACACCGTCACTCGATCTTACACTCGCAGCCACCAACTCAGATACTGACACTGCACATAGTTTAGAGGCTAGGTTGAGGAGGGATCGTCACTTGGTGAGACACCAGGCAAAAGTGCGCAGAAGCCAGGGCAGGGGGTAATGGATATTGCAGGTGCCAGCTCGCCAGAGGGAGAGGTCGCATACTTGTTCTGCTGCAGAGGAGTCAGATGATGATTTTGATGGGCCAGGCTACAGAAGGAGGCTGACGGGTGTACACAACCAAATGCTTGGTGCACTAGAAAGCCTGCGCACAATGTCAAGGGGCATGGAGGAGTCCAGATCCAAACTGGCACAGGGCTTTGTACAGAGCTTGGAGCCCATCCTTTCACATATGGAACCCACCATGATGCAGTGTCTGATGTCCGTTGTCACAGCTTCCATTGCAGCACAAACAGCTGCCATCCAAGGTCTAACTGCTACATTTGGAGCTCAGACTGCGGCTATTGGGGTTCTGGGTACCACTGTGGAACAGGGCTTCCAGAGCGTCACAGCAATCCAGCAATCTGTTCTCCAAAAGGTCCCCAGGATTACTGAGGCGCTGCCCCGGGAGAGTGGCAGTGGCACCATGGAAGACGAACCTGCTGTCCTGTCTCAAGATGACAGCATTCCTGCTCCCATCCCTGCCACTCCGCCAGTATTCTTGCTATTGCCTGTCAGCCAGGCCAGACTGCTCAGCTGAGTACTGCAGGGCTCCTCCACAGTGGTCCAGGCAGCGAAAGCGTTGCTTGAGGACACCTATGCTGTGCTCCATGATGTTCCATGTGACAGTATGGCTCTCATTGTACGCCTGCTATGCACGTGTGCATGGGTTCCTGATTGGAGTCATGAGCCATTTCATGAGGGGATAACCCCTGTCACCCAGTAACCAGCCTTTGACTTGCTGAGCTGGTTGAAATATAGGTGGCACAGAGGACTGCCGCAGGATGAAGAAATCATGACTGCTGCCAGGGTAGTGGGCATTTACCTGCATGATGCGCTACGTGTGGTCACACACCAGCTGCATATTGAGGGAGTGGAATCCCTTTCTGTTCATGAATATGGCCGAGTTCTGATGTGGAGCAATATGCGTGCAGTCAATGGCACCCTGCAATGCGAGAAACCCTTGTGCTCACTCCCGCTACTTGTCTCAGGCAAGAGGGAATGAGATTAATCTGTTTTGGAGTGCTTGCAGAGCCTCAGTGACCTCCCTTATACAGTCGTGCACTGCAAACTGCGAGATGTCGCTTTTATCTCCAGCAGCAGCCTGAAAGGAGCCAGAGCCATAAAAATTAAGCGCCACTGTTACCTTGACAGCCACAGGCAATGCTGTCCTTGCCCTGCTCTGAGGCTGCAGTTGTGGCTGCAGCAGTTGACAAATTTCAGTCATGACCTCTTTAGTGAACCACAGCCGTCTGATGCACTGGTCGTCACTGAAGTTGAAGACCCTTGTTGCATATGGCCTCCTGCTGAGTGCCCTGCGCCTCTTCCTCCTCCCTCTTCTAGCTGCTTGTCCTGCTCTGCGTGACCTCACTTCATTCTCCCAGTCATGTTCAATTGCCAGAGGAAGCCCTAGCAGGCCACCCATGTCTGGAAGCAACTTTGTTCAGCGCACTATTTTAAATGCCACTAAAACTACTGCAAACCAGCCAGACCACTCTCTATAGAATATTGCAACATTATCCAAGTATAGGAAACTTCCACAAACATATACAATTGTACCAACAGCCAGAATAACTAATCCAGAAACTAACCTATAACTCCTGCATGATCCCTTTAAATAGCATTGGGTGGGGGATCCTTCATGCCGTTTAAGTCCTGTTCAGCTGTGTGAGGTCAAGACAGTGCTTTGGCTGGAGCATGGAGGTCCAATAATTCGCCGACTGCTTCAAATCAGCGTTGCACACTGATTCACGTCATAATTCTCCTACTCTACATGCTGCTGGCATTCGTTAGGTGCGCACATGCAAATACCTTTGCCAAGACCTGCGCAATTCACATCAGAAGTGTGCTCACACATCTCAGATGCCATTTTCGGGAATTAGATGTCCACATAGCGCCTATACAACGGGCGCTACATGGCCCAATTTTGCCCCCATCAAGTTATACCCAATGGGGGTAATTTTGACTTAGGGCGGCAGTGTAAAATGGGCGATATTGAATCAGCCACCTGTTATACATCTGATTTTCATTTCCAATGCTGACTGATCCGATATCGCCCATTTTACACTATTGCCCAAAGTCAAAATTACCCCCGATGTTTTTCCCAGTCTTTCTGCCAAAGTTATATCCAGCTAATTTGACTTGCACCTCAGTTTTGTTGAAGGATTATGCCTGAAATATCAATATTTTTTCTTTACAGATCCTGCCTGAATTGCTGAGTGTCTCCAGCATTTTTAGTTGTGCTTCAGATTTCCAGCATGTGTAAATATTATTTTTTCTTAACTTGCACCAATACTATTTAAAAGCCTAGATAATTGCATTATCATTTCTAACGGCTTCCATCTGCCCCTAAACAAACAGGGAATGAATAAATACAAATTACACATAAAAATGAAACAAATTAATCAAGTATTAAAGAAAAAAAAATGATGAGAGGCAGGTCAATATGATAAGAAAGCAGCATGTTGGAGCAATTAAGTAAGATGTGAGTTCACAACTGTAAGTTTCCACACCATTGAGTTCTCAACTGCATCATTGCAAGGAAGCAGCAGGTCGAGGCCAGACATTTCCCCATGGGGTGGGAGAGAAAAAAAAACCAGCCAGACAGTCATTCCAAGGCTGCAGTGATACACTTCCTAGGAGCCAGTTTGGAGCAGGGCAGGTGAAGATTTAAGTTCCTTCCTATCCCTTCACAAACTGTTGGAGAATTAAGGAAAGAGATTAAAAAAAAGGTAACCTACAAATAAAGAAAGTTACACTCTCATGAACAAGAATAAAATAAGGAGGTCAGAAAATAAAAGGTAAATTGTAGAAAGAGAAAATAGAAAACCTTGCATTTCTAAAAGAGGTTTTGGCCATTCTAGATAAATCATTGCTCCCAAAATCTTTATGATCCCCAGCATCAATTCGGAGCGGAGCTCCAAATCATAGAACTGAATCTGCAGTTCCCTATAATTACACTTTTACTGTGTGAAATCCCAAATAAAACATATGTCTTCCTGCAGATCACATGTCAAACACCAAGCATTTTTTTCTGTTAAGAATTGTGATCAGAACCTGTACCTTTAGACAGTCTCTGCTCTTCACCCAGCCCCTGACTCTGTCAGAAATCCAGAGCAAAGATATCCAGGCCAGTGGCTAATTCAGTGTAAAGTTTTGGAGGTCAGTGCTGTATGTACACAAATTTCAGTTGTAAACAGAATATATATTGAAAGCATTTAAAATGTGATTTATAGCAGATAGGTGTTTTTAATTTAGAGCCTTCACATAAAACAAAGTATGATGGGTACTACTCTTTAATTATTGCTGTTCCTGACTTGGCAAGAGCACTACGCATATAGAGATACTGAGGTTATGTGGAAATAATCTGTGCTGACAAATACTGCAATAACACTACAAAAATAATACGTTTTTTTAATATTTGATAAGATCAAAGACCAGTATCAAAAGATTCTTTCCTTTAAAAGAGGCACATCAAATCGGAGAAGTTTGCTCATTTAAAAGTATGTAATATTTTTCAACAGCAAATTTTGAATAAATTCTTCAGGTTACTTTTTTTGTAAGATTAAGAATTGTTTCAAATTCTGAAATGCTTCTTGGAAAAAAACATAGCTTTTCCGTATTTATTTAAATCACAAAGCCTTCTCAGTCCACTTTACAGTTATTGATGCTGTGGAGTCAGTGGTATCAGTGTTACTGTTACTGCAAGCATTTATTTCAGAATGTTGAGCAGGTGCACAGTATTTTCTAACTGCAATGAGGTGCTGGTTAATTGGTGAGTTGCTCTCAGTCATATCACGCTGAGGGTCGATAGCTGCAGTTGTCAGATTCTACAGAACAGACTGAAGCATATTTGCTGGCTGTGTTTTAACTGACCCAATATCTCTGCGTCAGCAAAAAAGAGATACATTTTTGAGATTGAAAGACAACACATGATCAAATCACCAAACAGCAAGTTCCTCAT